>NC_136062.1:409177962-409777962 GCF_964261635.1 Lissotriton helveticus
AACAAAATGCACAAACAGCCAGCAGCACTTTCCTAGCAGTGATGGATCTGGGTGCATGGAGCACCTGCAGGCGCTGTCTCAATGAGAAATGTGAAACTGATCAACTGGCTATCGCGCCTTCTATCAAATAGATTTTTCATGATCCTCAGTTTCTGCCCACCTTTCTCACCTAGTTCTACAACCAAGGAAGTGTGAAAGTAAGACTGAAGCTCAAATTGAAAATCTGTATCATTCCTCACTGGGTTTTTGATGCATGGGAACAATATATGTTTGTATTGATTGGGAGTCAGACAGCCGGACAGAGGATGAAAAATGCATCTCTCAATGTTATCTGGCTCCTCACACTCTGCTCAGCTGCTTCGAATGGGATCTGTTTCTCCCCCTCGCCTTTTAAAAGAAGGCAACTTGTATCAGCTGCAGGGTGACTTACTGCGCTGCCCTACGCCAAATCCCCGTAAATTAGCACCTCACTCTTGTTGGGAGGGACCCCACAGATGTGATCATGCAGCAATAGACATATATTAGGTCCAATTGTCAAGCTATTGTGTCCTAAGGGAGGGAGCTCGCGAGAGTGGGTGTTACTCACCTCAATACTCTGTGAGTTATGAGCATGCACAAACGTACACATTTGTGGATATTCACAGACACCTCTCTGAAATCTTTCCATCCTGGAAAAGGACACACATGTATTACTTTCAATGGCAGGAGTAAATCCGTTTCTCACCTACCCACGTTGGAAAGCTTGTCAGGGGCAGGAGTATACCCACTTTACAGGGCAGAAACTGACGTGGTGCAGGGTTTCTCCATTGGGAAATTATTTTTCTGTGTATAAAAAAAAATAAGTTATTAAGCCTTCGTCTACCCGTTTTTGTCACTTGTAAACTTGTATAATTGGGAGGATGGAACTTGCAAATGTTCCAGTAACATCCCTGAAATTGCGCAACTACCATAGGTTTCAGCGGCGGCCCGTGAAGGTAAGCCAGGTAGTGAGGTGGGGCAGGACGGGGGGGAGGGTAGGGGGGGGTCAACAGACGATGGAATATGGAAAATTAAAAACATAAATAAATCCTATTCTTTCATCTGTCAACATTTCCCCGCTCCAGCCCGCCCCGCCCCACCACCCCACAGCGCTTACCTGGATGAACCCCTGCTGGTAGGTTTCCAAGAGTAGCCTTGAAGGGCTTTGAGAATTCCAAAAATGAGTAAATCTGCAGCTAAGCAAGGTTGTAAAACAAAGGATAGAGATAGAGGGCCTCATTTGTGAAAATGATGCATCGCTGCGAGAAAACAGCGATGTGTCTCTTTTCATTGCGCCCTCCTTGCGACATGCTGGGTGTGTCATATTTACAGTATGACGCATCATGTTGCAAGCAGTTACAGATACTTCAGTATTTCTGACGTATCTGTAGGAGCAAAAATGACGCATTGCTGGAGTGTGTCATAAAAGTGACGCAAATCCAGCAATGGGTCATTCAACATGGGCAAGTCCCATTTCAAATGTGCCTGCGCCAGTCTTACGCCTGCTGTGAGGCAGGCGTAAGATTTTGCACATTTGCGTCCTAGTAGTGGCGCAGAGAAATCTTATTCACTGCGTCACTTCTACGACCCTCTCTTGTGTGGGAATGCCGCCCCCTGCATATATTATACCTGCCGCAGGTATAATGCGGCGCCGGGGTTTACAAAGTGACGCATCTACCTAGATGTGTCACTTTGTAAATATGCTGCAACAAGGCACATTTTTTACACTGCTGTTGCTTCACACAAAGAGACGCACCAGCGGTGCAAAAGTGACACAAGGGCTCATAAATAAGCCCCATAATATTTTTGGGGAATTGGCTTGTTCCTCTTTCTTCTTGTTGGTTAATGGAAGTCCACCAAGGAGGGCGATTAACTTGAAACTTACCTTCCCACTGTGCACACACCACCTCATTGATGGTCAGCAACACCCCGTTAAGTTTCTTGTGAACTCCGACTATGCGCTCTTCCTTCTTTGGTAAAGTAGGGTGCGTGAGTGAACTCAGATGACCAGGGTCAGACTGAGACAGAAAAGTTGCCCAGGCCCCAAAATAACCTCATTAGCGAATGAGAGAGTTGAAAAAAAGTGGCATACATTCTGCAGTTTTGAACTTGTAAAGACACTCTGTGTAGGTGTTTTACAAGACATGGGAGACTGCATGCATGTGTAGTTGCTGCGGGTAATTTCTGTGGCAACATCAGGGAAATCAGGAGTAAAAAAACGACCCACCAGACATGAAACAGGCCAACAAACAAATCCTTCAAATGGACCTGTCAGACCAGCCCTTCTGGCAGGGCTCATTTGCCAGTCATTATACTTTTATTCGACACATGTATCATAAAAAGTACAAACATACAATACACACATAAATATAAAAACCATTTCATCATTCAAAAGGATACATATAAAGATCATGTGGGAATGTTGACTGAAGAAACATAATTTAACAACTTTAACCTAATGTTCCAGGCACATGATAAAAACTTTGCAACCCCACAAATAGTAACCATACAAGAGGTATTGGAGATGAGAATACGTAATGCTGATTTGTGATCCCTAACTCCAAGATTCTTTAATACGGGTTTTAGCCATTTGTTCCTAGGTAGGGTATATGCTTTACAGGCAAAAAAGAAGTGGCCTAATGATTCTTCAGGATTTGTACAGCCTGGACACTTTGTATCCTCTTCCCTCCTTCTACTCCATCTAGACGTAAAATGTTTAAGGGGCAATGTTCCATGTCTAAATTTCAGATAAAGTGTCCTATCCCGAGGAATCTGGATAAAATCCAAAAACAATTCTAGCTTTGTATTACACTTATGGGTCAAAAAGTTCTCAGTTAATTGTCCCCAATTTGGGTTCTGTAAAGCCTTGGCCTCAATCCAATCCCAGTATAGTTTTTTTACCATTTGTTTTGGTGGAGGGGATTGGGAGGCCCATGCATCGCTTAAACCCACGCTAGCTACAAGTTGTTTTAAGACATTTAGCCACTTGATTTTACCTGAAGTGTTTAGTTTTAACATTTCATCCAACACTAAAGCATAGTTAGCTAATTCGGGAGTCCTCCTCAAACGTACCCAATATAGGAGGGGACGAAGCTGAACAATGTCCCGAATGGACCTCCTGCCCAGATCTGCAAAAAATGGTTTTAATGGAGTAGAGGTTGGAAGTGAAACAAAGTCCCTCATGAACTTATTCTCAGTTAGGACATGATTATTGGTGTTCTCAATGCCCCATATCTCTGAGCCATAAACCGCTGAGGCTATTGCTTTTCCCTCATAAACTGACAAGGCAGGGGCAATTGGCCTGCTCACTGAGAGACGCTGGTTTTTTAAAATGGTGCCGGAAACTCTTTTAAGGTTTAAAATCATTTTACTCATATGGGGTTCCCATTTCATATTATTATTAATTCTAACACCGAGGTAGTCAAACTCATCGACCACCTCAAGGAGAGATCCATTCAAAGTCAGGTGTATATTCCTGTGGTTTCTCTTGGCGGTCATAACCATTAGTTTAGTTTTTGTAGTGTTTATTGTAAGTCCCCGTTCCTGACAAAAAACACTAAACTGGTCAAGGAGAGTTTGAAGACCTATGGGAGTTTTTGATAACAGAAGGGTATCGTCGGCAAAGAGGAGCGATGGTGTTTTCTCCTCGGCTATAATGGGGGCATCTGCCGGTATCTCTTGCAGATGTTTCACCACCCCATTTATAAAGAGGGAGAATAAAGTAGGGGCCATCACGCACCCCTGCCGTACCCCTCTGCCAACAGGGATACTCTTTGTGAGTTGTCCCTGCATCCCCCATCGAATCCTAGCATAGGTACCCTCGTGAAGTTTAATAATAAATTGTAGCAAATAGGGTGGGAAACCCATGTCCAATAAAATGTCCCATAATTTGGCACGGGGTATTACATCAAATGCAGTTTTTAAGTCTATAAAGGCCAGGTAAAGACTCCCTCTGGCTATTGACACTGTTTTCCAAAAAACTGCACAGAATCTAAAAACTTGGTCGATTGCTCCTACATTACTTCTGAATCCTGCCTGGAAGTGGGACAAGATGTTATCTTCCATAAGCCAGCACTCAATCCGGTTTATGATGACCCTACCAACTACTTTTTGAATGGCATCAATTAGACTAATTGGTCTGTAGTTGGCAGGGTCCTCTCTCTCACCCTTTTTAAAAATAGTGACAACTTCGGCACCTTTCCACGAGTCAGGTACTTGGTGGCCAGACTGGATAAGATTCATAATGTTTACAATCAAATCGGCCCAAACCGTCGGGTTATGCAACAGTAGATCCCCCGGAATTCCATCCGGGCCAGGTGCCTTGCCCGGTGTTATTTTATGGATAGCTTCCTGAACTTCACGGGGCGTGAACAACACATCTATAGTGTCACCATTTAGTTGAACCAAACAGCCAGTATCTAGTGCTGAAAGGGCTGGCACAGATTCCGGGCTGCCTTCGCCATATAATTTAGAAAAGTGAGAGTGCCATTGGCACTCAGTTATATGTTTGGGATGGGCTCAGCACCACGTCTGTCAAGAATATTTATCAATTTCCAGAATACAGTGGCGTTTTTCCCATGAGCCGCTTCCTTTAGTGCCTGCCAATGTTCCTCTTCCCAGTCTTTTTTGGCTTTCGCAATGCTGATGCGATAATCTTGCCTTGCTGTTCTGGCAGCTAGTATATCCTTATTTTTTATGGCCAAGGAGATGGCTTTTCTTTTTTCCCTACAAGAGACAGTATACCAAGGGTTACCCTTCCTTTGGGTGTGTTTAATCAGTGGACATCCCTTGTTTTTTTTGGAGAAGAACATACTAATCTCCCCTATTAAGTTCTTGTACTTAGCTGCTAGCGTGGACCCCCGGGACTGGAGAGGAGTTTGGTGAACTGATGCCAAGGCACTCGAAGCAGCCAAAACTAAAACTTTAATGTTGTCAAGTGTCCCTTCATCGCACCTGACCACATTCCATTTAAGCCTGCGGTTACAGTTAGAGGGAACTAATTCTTTAGTGATCAGCTCATTTGAGGCATTGTTGCCAATATTGTTACCCCAGAACATACCCATACAAAGGGGATTGTGGTCGCTATCAATCCTCTGACAGACCTCCATATCAACAAGATTAGCCCATGACCAAACATCTAAAAGGATGTAATCAATCCGTGACGGGCAGCCTATTCGATTAAAGGTCATAGCGCCCATACGGTCTGATGTAGTGCGGCCATTTAGGGCCCATAGGTCGTGGACAGACACCAGGGCGTTTAGCTAAATAGCTCTGGCAGACCACTTCTTGATTGGGGCCAGTGATAAAGATGGGATGAACTGGTTCCCTAATTTATTGTGAGAGCCCAAGTGGTCCTCCTCATCAAGGGGCTCAAAAGTGCAATTAAAATCACCTCCCACCAATACTGAGGATTTAGAGGGGAGGGAGGATAGCCTGTTATCTAACAGCTCTAATATGGGTGAAGATTGACCCCCTGGTAGACCTCTGGCATAAACACAGAAGAGTTCCAAGACATTTCTGTCAGAATGCCTTTTAACAGTTATGTGAAGTATGTCATTGGTGGGGATATGTTTAACAGTAACTTCACAATTCAGATCTATCCTGATCCAAATAAGTAGGCCTCCCGATGGACGCCCCTTCCCTTGTTGAGTTGCAGGGACAAAGAATGTGGAAATACCATGCTTGTGTTCTGGCTGGACACACCAAGTTTCCTGGAACATACAGATATGATAATCCTCTAAGAAATTTGCCCTATAGGCCAGCCCAATCCTGTTGATGACTTTTATGACTGTTCATTTAAACGAGCAAGTATGTGAATACTCCACAACAATGACATACTTTGGGCCAAGCTAATGCAGAGCTGTGCCTGCACCCAGTGGTGGCTGCTCCCAAAACGACTTGGTAGGGCGGCAGCACAGGAGGATTATACAAACATAAAGAAAAACATGAAAATAAATAATTACCACTTACCTGATGCTGCGTCTGCCATCTTGTTCCTCCCCCGATCCTCGACTGGTGGATGTATGACGTTACAACGCACACTTTTACCACGCATACCTTTACAACGCGGTTTTACATCGCAAACCTTTACAACGCATAGCGCTTAAAGGTGCTGGATAGTGATAAGTATAATTTTCTATTACAACTCCAGTCCCCGTGGACACTAGGGAAGGTGTTGGATAGAAAATTAAACTTATTCCCTATCCTAGAGCGCCCCCCAGCGCAATGCGTTGTAATGGTTTGCGTTGTAATGCCTGCGTTGTAATGGTAGTGCGTTGTAAAAATTTTGTTGTAAACGTTGTTCACCTCGACTGGTGCACACTGCACAGGCTCCCAGATGCCAATCCCGATACTGCTCTTATGCTGGTCATGCTAGCATGAAAGAAGCAATGGAATTGGTCTGCACATCCTGGTTTGCTGATCAGACAGGACCTGGGAGCCTGTATGTTCTCCACCCAGCTGTACAACACAACTCAGGTTGGAGAAATGCAAAGTGTGCATGTCCGTTCTAAGACGCCCAGACAAACCAACATGTACACTTAGCATTGCCCATCACTCCTCCTCCCTGAAGCACAGGATGGACCTGCTCCGCCCGACCTGTGACTCAGCTACCCAGCAGAGGCAACTGTGAAAAAGAAAATTATTTTATTATCATTTTAATTTTCACTGTTGCCTCTGATGGGTAACAGTAGTGGGGCAACGCTCCTCTACCATAGTGGACGAGCTGCCCCAGCCTGCACCTCAGAACATCACCTCATCATGTAAGAACAGGTATCTCCCCTCGCAACATACTGACCCCTGGTCGCTCCAATGAACTGTCCAGTGTCCAGCCCTTCCACATGGTGTCAACTTGCCGGCAACAGGAATAAAATCAGTTTGCAAAGTTGATGACCTGCCCACCTGCCCCTTCATTAGAATGTCAAGAGGCCACGTGCATCCAGTGAGATTGTATATTACCATGTCCAGGCTGCTGTTCTGTAGAAGGTCACCAGTGCTTGTGTGCAGCGTGCCAACCTTACAGTATGGTTGGTACTATCTGGCACCTTTTCTGGAGTCCAGATGAAGCCAAGACCATCACTGATGACTGGAATGAAAAGTACCCTGAGGGGCTGTCCCCATCATGCACATTATTGTTGCCTCTGCCTCATGAGGCAGGCCAGAAAGTAGTGCATCACAGTTTGAGAACAAGGAGTCACAATGCAGGTTTAGTTCACACTGGTGCATGTGTGTACATGATCCTGACAACTTTCTTACCCGAGACTGACACCCCCTCCACATCCTGGTACATATACTCACCTATGGCTCCTTGCCAGACTTTTTCTATGTGCGGTATTAGTAACCACATACTCATACAAAGATGCCTCTCCATGCGGACAATGGATTTTAGCTTGAAGGATGACTGCCTGACCACTTCATTCGATTACCTTATTTATTTTATATTCTGTGTCAAACGTCTGAATTGGATTATATGTTAAATTTCAGCTTGATTTCCAAGACATTTGGTACTGAAACAAAAACTGATTAGACTACATACCGTCTACTCATTCTGCAACTCCGAAATGTGGAATTCAGTAGGATGTGATAAGTTGAAGACTAGTTCAATAGGTTTGGGAGAGCAGGAATCTTCGAAAAGTCAAGAATTCTATTTTTTTGTTCTTTTTATTAGTTCAGAGAGGTATTATACATATATTCACATTCATTACTCATCCATGCATTATACAATAAAATTATTATCACATCATCTGAATTAATATTTGTTACAGATATAGATTCGTGGTAGAATGACAGCTTCCAAAGTATAGGTACAGTTCATTAATAAGAGAAAAAAAAGGGAGAAATAGTAAATCGGTCTTTTATACAGAATTAATCTACATACATTACCCGACCCTAGATAGCCAATTTGTTATTGGAGCCCAAGTTTCATACCTCAGCTTTTGACCTGATTTCCCTTGCATTCGTATAGAGCATGGTCTAATGTATAAATGGATATTAAATTGGGCAGAGATTCATGAAAACTGGGGGGCACAGGATCCTTCCATCTAGTTGCAATAAGTAGCCTGATTATAGTGACTGAAATAAATATAATACTTGTCTGGGCTTAATCCACCCCTACACTGTTGTTTTACCCCACGATCATAAGCGAGGGGGTTAGGGCCACAGTTTTGCCCAAAATCGTCTCCCAAATCTTTGTCCGTTCCATTTTTAGCAAGTCAAGCTTTGGACAGCTGTAAAGTCAAGAATTCTAAGCCAAGAGTCTTCACTATTGTCCAGGCTAAAGCAGCCTGCTGAGGTGAGCATTTGCATTGACATTTGCTTCCCTAACATAGCAATATACAGAGAAAGCCATCTCATTGTAAGGTTCATGATCTCGTCTTTGAGGTCAGCAGCTCCCAGAGACTCATAAAGATCGTCCTAAATTCCATTATTATTTGTGGTAGAAGACTATTCACCTCAAGGAAAAATCACAAACCTTATCAGGGTGTACCATCATAATAACCAGGTTAGGATTAGCTCAACTCCCTGCTATGGTACAGAGCAGGCAGGACTAGTGTATTGCAATGTGTAAGGTATTTAGTATCGGAACAGCAATGAAGTTAAAATGCAAAACATAAAACACTAAACTGCTTTAAAGAAATAAAGTAAACCTAAAGAATGTCAATAATCCAATGGGGGAACTGGAGATATGATTTTCAAAACATTTTAAGTGGAAATAGTTTCAAGATGGGAACATAGTGCCAATGAAAGTCAATGGTCGTGATGGACTGAGACCTAGGTGCAATTTGATGCTGACTTCATTGAAGTGTGTATAGGATACAATAACAGGGTTTGTGCTGGTCAAATATTTTACTTTCTATCTATTGTCCATTACATACCAATCCACCACAGGATTAC
Organism: Lissotriton helveticus; assembly: GCF_964261635.1. Taxonomy (NCBI): domain Eukaryota; kingdom Metazoa; phylum Chordata; class Amphibia; order Caudata; family Salamandridae; genus Lissotriton; species Lissotriton helveticus. The sequence goes on from NC_136062.1 coordinate 409,186,873, forward strand.
CCTTCTAAAGCCCCCTGGACCTTCCAGGGAAATGTCAAGATGTCAAGGCAGAGGTTAACTGCAGGGTCCAGACCAGGTTCAGTTGCCGCTGATCAGCTGGGCCGTTGCTGTAAAAGCCTCTTGTGTCTTTTTGTGTCCTGTAGCTTCAACAGGAGGCCAGCCTTTTTACTCTTGGAGCCCCTTCTTGTCATGGGTACAATAAAGAGCAGACCCAGTCTTCTTCTCATCTTCCTCAGGTCCATCAGTGTTCTGAGGTGGGTGCCTGGAGGTGCCACATTTATAACTGGTACAAGCTAGTGGGTGAGAATGACTCCTGGGCATGCCCTAACTACTGGGGTAAAAGTTCCCAGGGCCAACCCTACCCTCGTCTGGCATTTTTAAGACAGCAGTAGTCTCCAGCCAGAATAAACTGTGGCGCTCAGGGCTGGGGTGTGTATGGGGCGTATACTATGGTAATCCTAGTGTCTTCCCACATCTAACAAAAAACACCCAATGTTTTTATGGAGTTACTACCCATCAATAAGCCCAGAAAAGAAGTCTAGAAGAACAAAGCAAAGATTTCTACCAACCAGAGAGCGAATATGCACAAATTGTTTGATATTCTGTTGCCATGCCTTTTAAGTGCACTCCCAAAGTTATATGTAAACCCCAGCAGATCCGGCAAGTTGCATTTGACACACCAGCAGGATTTGACAGTGTAGAGTCAAAAAGAGGCCCACTGTGATCGGAACATTCCTGGCTGAGGCTCGGAGGGGGGACGAAGGAAGGGGCCTGCCCAGGTGCCAGCTAACATTTGCCTGGAACAGCAGGGCTCTTTGAGGATACTCCAGTTCCTGAGCCCAACCCCACTGGTCATCCTGTAGGGGAACAACACCTCCCCACATCTAAACCTCCTTGTCTGCAATGAGAGTGTTTTTTACACCTTTTCAAATGCTAATTACTAGCTTGCAGTAGTGGAAGAACAAATGCTATTTTTTGTCAATACTATGACAAAGACACTGAGCTGGAGGTCAACACCAGATATGAAGGTCTTGGGTGGTCACAAGCTCCCAACTACTATTTGTCTCTGTTCATCAAATCTGCATAGCTTCCTCTAGCTGAAGATTGACTGCAATAGGCTGTGGCCACAACCAAGCTGGCTGATTCTTCAAGGACAGTTTTGCCCCATTGAGGCGGCTGCAAAGACATTCAAGCACTACACAATATTTGCCTCAATCTGCTACGGAAGATGAATGAGTATTTTAAAGAGCACACTGCTACCAACGAGTGGTGTCCTGGTGCTGTAATTGACAACACTGAGGTACTGTAACAGAGTACAAATAGAAGAGGTATGCTTTAGGAGGTTTCATGAATTTTAGATAAGGACAAGTACATTGCAAAGTCACTGGAAGCTTATGCAACAGAGAGTTTGTAAGGTACTGTAAGGCATGCAAACCTGTTCAGGATTTCTTCAGCCAGTAGGGATGTGATGTTGTAGAATGCGGGAGTGCTTGGTGAGGTAAGGGAATGCTGGAGGGCCTGGTGTGGCTGAGAGAGTGTCATTTGAAGTGTGTGGGTTGAGCAGCAAGGAGTCTGCTCCTGGTGGGGCTGAACTTCCTATCTACTATTTACCATCCGAATATCCTGTAACTAAGACCTAATAAACTTACTCATAAAACCTACCCTACGATTATATTTGGAACTCAATGGAGATGAGGGTGGTATGGGAAGTCCATTGGTCAGACTGAGGAGTGCTATCTTCTGCAGTTCGCTACTAGTTTCAGGTACTCATGAAAAATCTAATTTGGACCACACTGCTGACACGTGGCCATACAGAGGACTTGCTTCTTCACACTGCTGCATATTGAAACAGGAAGCCTCCTATGGTTTTAAGTCTTCAAGCATTCACAATTTCGAATACATTCATTAACCCCTTCGACGCGCATGACAAAGCCAGCTCGTCATGGGCGTTACCTGCGCTACGCGCATGACGAGCTGACTTTGTCACGTAACGCGCGATTTTCAAAATCTCAGCGCACAGCGGGAAAACCCGCTAGCGCGCATGCGGTTAAGAGACTGCTTATCGGTAACCTAAATTGTCATTGTTGAATATTGTCCTGTATGCTCACGACATATTTGTGCTCTAGTGTTGGGTTGTTTTAAAGACATGATATACTGATTATTTAATGATTTCCTGTAGTATGCAATGATTATTTTTTACCATGTTTCTTGGGTGTGTCAGGGGTATGATCTGTGTTGTGCGCCTTTGCTGTTGCCACCCAATTGTATGGATTGTTTTTTTTGTTATTAGCAGTAGTTGTAGGGTGGTAGCATTGGTTATGCTGAATTGTGATGGTGTTGAAGGGTCGTGTGCCCCAGTGCTTTTTTGTGGGATCATGTACCCTGGTGCTGTGTTGTATGGTTGTTTACCCCAGTGGTGCGTTTTAGGGTTATGTACCCTAGTATTGTGTTGAAGGGTCATGTACCCTAGTACTGTGTTGTAGCATTGTCGACTCTAGTGCTGCATTGTAGTTTTTGACAGAAAGTTAGATCTTGTTCCAGAAAAAAAGGTGTTTTTGTCATTTTGATGTTAATCTGTTCAGTAGTTTCATGCTGGGGAGGATTGCTGGGGCCCAAAAATATTTTTTAAAATGCTCACAAATTCACGGAGGATCCGCAAATCCTTGCAGTTTCAGAAAAAAAGCACAAGGTGGGCCAGGGCATGGAGGGAGCTGCAGCATATATTTTAGGGAGCAGGAGCCAGTCATCCACCTCCCCGAGCCTCCTAGAGGATCCTGACACCCCATGCCCTGAGGCTGATAAGTTATAGAAGGGGAGGGCACGCCCCCCCTAAGCCAGGAGACTCTTAGGGGACCTTATACAAGGGCATATTTTAAAATAATGGGGAGAAGGGTGGCGTGGGCCCCCTCCCCAAGCCAAGAGAGGCACGGGGACCCCATCTTCTGCGGTTGTCTTTTATAATAAAGGGATGGTCCCAAGTCAAGAAAGGCCCTGTGGACCCTATCCCCTGGGGCCAGCTGAGTTATAGCATCCCAAGGTCCCCAATCTCTGGGACACTGTCTATTTTCATGCCCGCAGGAATGGAAAATGTAATGTTAGAACACATTTCCCCGCTTGTGAGAAGGAAACATCTCCCTGCCCGTGCTCTCGGACAGGGAATCATATTGAATTGCTCCAACCCTGTGGGAGCAACAGAAAACTGCTCCAGCAGGGTTGGCGCAATGCCTCGCCCAGCTTCACCGGAAATTGGTAAAAATAGGGAAGCCAGTGGGACTGCGGGGGACTTGGGCCACCTGCATCCCCCATTGAGGAAATCACTGCGCAGTACACTGGGTGGGCACTTTGGCAACTTACTAAAAAAAAAGAATGCCAGTTTCTGCAGGAGCAGGGAGCCGGTGAGGCTGTTGGCGTCCTGAGTCTATCCCGCCGCCCCCAACATGACAGTAGCAGTGGCGTAGCCTGGGTGAGCACCTGGGCATGCCACTACATAGGAAATGTAATTCTGGATCCTGCAGTGAGTCAGCAGGGCCATTGGGCCCTGAGGTACCCCCACAGCTCTCTAAAAGAATAATGACTTGGGGTGCCACGGGTAGGCACAGGGGGTACATTAAAAAAAAAAACACTGGCTCCTAGGCTGCCCTATAGGACAACTTGAAGTTTACCGGCGGGGCTGTGGGGGTCCTGGGAGACCTAAGTCTCCCACTGTAACTCCCATTAGAAAACAAAACAGTGGGTGAACAGGTTTGGCCCTGAAACCTAGATAAAAAAATTAAATGAATACAAAAATCAAGCACCCCATAATGCCCTGGGGGTGTTATTGACACATACTTTGTTTTTGGTGATGTCCCTAGAAGGGGCACGGACATCACCATTTGTTTATGTTGTTGGGAGGCTTGGGGGAGTTCTGCAGCCCCCAGCCACAAAAACGTAAGTCTCCTGGGTCACTGAAACCATGACACCAAGAGAACATGCCATAATTTTAATAGCATTTCCAAGGCTGGAGCTTTTGCTCTACAGGTGGGACAGGTTGTATTTTATGTAGCCTGAAGCTGTATCACATAAAACAAAGGACCTTTTTGTGATAATTTTTATGATTGCATTTTTTGAATGTAAAATGTTAATCAATCAGTCTATCAAAGGCGTTGCAACTCAACTGTGAGGGTCTCAAGGTGCAGTAAAAAACGAGTCAAAAGCAGGAGAAGGCACTCAAAAAAACGTGGGGAAAGAACGGAGAAAGCAGTAAGAAATGAGGCAAAAGCAGGAGACAGAACTCAGAAAAAAGGGGAAAGGAAAGAGAAAGCAGTAAAATAGTGAGGAAAAAGTTTAAGGAAACACACAGAAAAACGGGGAGGAAGCAGAGCGTTGCAGCAGCATGGGAGAGCTGGGCCTGGGGCCGGCTCTATTAAAAAATAGACTACGAAATATGTTGTTTTGTGTTAAAAAGAAAAACATATTTATTTTCTGACTCCTTATTTTCACATTTTTCACTCCAAAAATTTAAATAATAAAAACTATGTAAAGAGAGGGTCACAAATATGTACTCTAATGAAACATTATAAAATATTTTTAACTAATCAATAATAATAAACATTATGTTGTGTGTATTATTGAAACATACATTTGATTAATATTGTTGGTAATTTTTGAAGAAAGATGATATATCTGCTTTATATACTGCTTTATATATCAGGTGTTGCCTGGAGTGATGGGGGCGGTTGGACGCAGGGCCCAGCACAGGGCTGGGCCCTGCAGCCAATTCCCCTCGCTCCGTGTGCAGTGTGCGGTTTGCTGCCTGAAGGGGTGTTGGCTACAAGGCCTGGCCTTATTTAGATAGATAGATAGATAGATAGATAGATAGATAGATAGATAGATAGATAGATAGATAGATAGATAGATAGATAGATAGATATGCATATTGTTTCACCTAAATACAATGATTAAAAGCACACCTAGGATGCCTCCAAAGGCAATTATATATTTTCTCAAGCCTGTTTCACCAACAGATATTCAGCCTCACAATGCTGGATTATGACTGCAAGGCCTGGGAAAAGAAGCTAACCCCCTATGGATGCCACTTAGCCATTATTACACCGTCATTGTTACTATTTCAATTCGTAAACCAGAAGTAAAGTTGGATAAAAATGTGAAAATTAGTTTTTGTCTATGACCAAGGCTGATTTGTATGTGGTTGGTCCTTGTTGGTAGTACACTGACCAAAATAACCATGGCTGGAATATTTTCTACACTAATTACCAGGGGCTAAAATAATTCAAACGTTCCACCTCCACCTTTTACTTCTTCTCAGTGCAATTCCCTAAGAGCAATGGGTTTGCAATGGGAATCCAGATGTAGGCCCCTGTCTCACTGGACCGTAAGAGGTGATCTGGACTTTTATTAGGAGGCCTAAAAAGGCTGAGACCAGTCTGGGGTTGCTTGAGTTTCCATTGATAGTGAACATGATATAACATGGCTGGACTGTTCCTATCTGAGTAGAAACAAGACTGATTTACACAAGGCTGATACCTGACAGTAGTTACACAGTGAATACAATATATGGACTGGAATTCCATCCAAGTGACCACCACTGTTTAAGATTAACTCATGAATTCCTCCCATCACTTTCTGTTTTTTTCAACAAAGCAAAAGAGAAAGATTCTCAGCAGAATTTCTTGGGATGGAGCTACACAGAAAAAACAATCTTTTGTTCTCCAATAATTTAAATCTCTCAAATTGGAGTTGCACAGAGTACAAAGACCATGTCATAGAAACTATGATATAGATAACAGAACAGATAATATATCAACATAGCCATCACCAATATAGCTAAAATTGGGGAAGCAAAGAAAAGGTACTTCTATTGTCATTTCTCCCTAGCTTCTACCCTGTTGAAATATTCCATACTGTATCAGAACTATAACTGCTGGACTTGTCCGATTGTTCTTTAGGACAAGGTATTTTAAAAAAATTGAGGAGGTCACAATTCAGAGAGAAAATAATGACATTTTAATGTAAAATACAAAGTAGTCACTGGAGGGAGATGATTCTATTTTAGCTTCACCCAACCAGATTGTGTTCCATTCTGAGAATCTGTGAAAACAGATGGATGTAGCTAACTTAAATATCTGCCAAATCTAATAAAAATCTTATAAAAAGTCCTGCGAGAAGGGAGAACATTTCTAAGTTAGATGTCTTGGCTTTACGCCTCTGGAAGTTCCCATGTCCTTTTCTAAATTTTCATATTATTGTGTTTGTGATAACCCTCATACGAAGATAATAAATGCCCCTTCCTTTAAGAAAGAGCAGGAGAAATGATTAGATAATCATTTAGGCGAAGATGCATGGGTGGCACATTTTCAGGTGATATTTGGGGGCGTGTTCAAACTAGAGAAGGAATCTAATACCCCCGCAGAGACCCCTGTTAACCCATAACTTTTAATTTGGAGGAACTAATTGTCGCTCTTACTAAATGCAGTTGTGCTAAAGCACAAGTGCCTGATGGGGCCCGATTGACTACTTTTTAGAACATCAAGATTGATGTGCCTCACTGTTCACCAACATATTTAATGAAATCTTTAAGACCGGTCCACCCGACCATGGAGAACAAGTGTCATAATGCCAATATATAAAAAAGGGGACAAATCAAAACCTAAGAATTATCGTTCTGTTTCCCTTCTGGACTCCACTGCCAAAAATCTAGGGCATGTTATACTTAATAGGCTAGAAGATTGGGCAACATACAATAATGTTCTGATGCCCTCCCAATATGGATTCCAGAAGGGTAGAGGCACTATTGATCAATGTCTAAATCTAAGCTTAATTATCTCCAAATATACCAGAGCAAAGGAAAGGAAAATAAATGGCCTTTATGGACCTTTCAGCAGCTTTCAACTGCGTAGTCCAATCCACACTCTGGACAATCATGGCTGCGATGGGCATAGATCCCAGGTTGATCATTATTATAAGACAAATGTACTCACAAGCGACAGCATCAGTCTGTTATTGAATAGATGGGGAATGCGCTTGGCCATTTAGGATTATGAGAGGAGTCAGGCAAGGTTGTTTCCTTGCCCCATTTGTATTCTCACTTCTCACAAATGGAGTGGATGGAACCTTAAAAACATGTACGCCTGATGTCCCACAGCTCCCTTGGGGCGGCTGCCAATTCTGGCCTATGCCGACAACGCTGTTTTGGTAGCCAGAACTAGCGTAGCACTGCAACGCCTAATTGACACCTACGAGGCTTTCATGACATCCATGGACCCCAAGGCCCATGAATCTAAAACTTTCATTTTAGTGGCAGGACTACCCCTCCCAAAGAATATCCCATCATTCCACATCAAAACTCGTAAATTGGTTGTCTTAGAGTCTTTTTCACTTTTAGGTGTTTTCTTTGACATCAGACAAACCTGGTCAAATATGGTGGCTAAACAAAAACAATGGTTCTGTTGGGAATCACATTTACATTGAAGATATATTGAATATACAAATGTAGAAATATATCCGGTGAGTGATATATCAGGGAACTCAACTGATATCGAAACCAAAGGAAAAAACAAAACAAACAACTGACTACAATAGAAGATACAGGTAAATCTTTTGTATTTAACCTTTTTGACGGACTGATTCTCAATGTATTTGAGAAGCTGTCCAAAACAAACAATACAGAAACTGAATGCACATTGGGTGAGTGAGTCATGACTGGTGAATGAGTGCTCAACAGAGAATAAACAACAAAAATAATCATAAATATAGACACCATATTTAAATCATGAGTATCCACTCGAAATTACAGTGGTTTCAAATGGATATATTATTTATTTAGTTTGTTGAAACTCTGTGTGGACAGATACATAGACAGAACCTCGACGTTTCGACACTAAACAGGATGCGCTGATTTATGTGCATCTAAAGCGGGTCTTCATCAGGATTGCAAGGAGGTTGGACAGCCTTGTTAAAGGTAGAAGTTTCAACAGAAAATTGCTTCAGCTGTAGGGGGGAGAATGTCAGCCGACAAACTCCAATTCATGAAAGGCGTAAATTTTCTTGTTTTCTTATTTGTGGCCTTCAACACCAGCTGGTGGGAAGATCCGTGAAGGACGTTGCCACCGTGTCGATCACTTTTGGCATCAGCGAGGGACGTCTTAATCAATCTCCGTAGCTCGTCTTCTAATTGGTCAGAATAAATAGATATTTACATAAATCAGCGCATCCGGTTATATGCACAGGAATAGCACGCAGGCAGGCCAGCACGTAGGGACTCTTAGCAGAGGGCAGTCCCTTCGGCCCCCAGCAGGCACAAAAAAGGCAGTTCCTCCTGGTGGTCCAGCAGCCTACCGGACACAAGTTCTAAGTAAGCACCAGTCCAGTTTAGCAGACATGGGGTCACAACCCCAATATTTATACCACCAAATATCTTTAGTCTTTCCCCTGGCACAGGGCTCTGTGCCCAGTCCAAACCAGTTCTGGGGGAACACTCCCACTTCCATTGTTAGTGTAAGCCCTGGCTCCAAACACACTAGTGATATGTAGTAAAAGGGGAGTCATTGACGTGGCAACCACTTTATGTGCCACGTCACAGCGGCAGTAAACTGCGTACGCAGGCCCTGCAATGGCGTAGGCCTGAGACAAGTTTGAAAGGCTACTTTGGTGGGTGGTGCAAGCAGCGCGGTAAGCCCACCAGTAGCATTTGATTTACTGGCCCTGGGTATATGAGATACCACTGTACAAGTGACTGATAGGTAAATTGAATATGCCAAACCGGTGTAGACCAATCTTACCAAGTTTACCATAGAGAGCACATGCACTTTAGCACTGACCAGCAGTGATAAAGTGCCCAGAGTCCTACAACCACTAACAACAGGTCAGAAAAAAAACCTGAAGAAGGCAAAATGTTTGGGGATGACCCTGTAAAAAGGGCCAAGTCCAACAAATGTACCATTCCAAGATGGCGCTACTTGCTGTCCTTTCAGGTTCCATTTCTTGTTTCCTACTGTTCTCCTATAAAGGTTCAACATCTCTGCCCATTCAAATGTCAGGTCATTCTCCAGTCGAATCCTTCAAGTTAGCTGTAGCTGCTTCCCATTTTTCACCACTGTGCTGGCTTATTAACATCTTCAGCTGTTTTGTCTGCTCGTTGTACGTCATCAGCAGGTCAAGGGTGCGATACTTTTGCCACTGTCTCCGGGCCCTGTTTTGACACTTTTGACACTTGACTGGAAAGAAGGAACCAACTCTACTAATGCAAGGAAAGACTCACATGGCATGCAGCAACAGGGACAAGTCTGAGGTCTTTGCTGACTCACTGAAGGCATCCTACAAGCCTCCCGCCAGAAAGCGAAGCAGCAACCAATGAGGAATGCTCAACGTATGAAATACTGGCCCTGGTAAAACACTGAAAAATTTAAATGCTTCAGTAAGGGACAGAATAACCAACCAAGCCATCAAGATGCTCCCTGATGCCACAGCGGAATGTCTTGCTGAGATCTACAATGCATATTTGCACACCAGTACTTCCATAATGCCTGGAAAGAAGCAATAGTAAATGTTTTCCCTAAGGCTGGGATACCACTACGAGATCCTGCAAACTATCGACCTATATGTCTGCTCTCTGGCCTATCGAAGCTCTTTAGAAAAGTTATCTGCGCCTGTCTCATGGACTTTGCGTCAAGTGGAAACCTCTTCTCCAAAGAACAATTTGTGTCCTGTAAAGACCAACATTTAGCTAATTGACTCCTGAGGCGGAAGCCGGGAGCCCGTATTGTAACGCTGTCTTTGACTAGAGAAATTTTTTAAAAGCACTCACCTTTTTTAAAACCTGCACACAGCCTCACCCACCGCTCAGACGAGTTAGGAGCTGAACGGGGGCGATTTGGATACACAAAAGACTGCCGCCATTTTGGGGGTATTGAGCAGATAGCGGGCTAGTTGTTTGCACGCCAGAGGATAAAAACTGCCCTACGCTGTGATCACATTGATGCCTAATTGACTCCTGAGGCGGAAGCCGGGAGCCCGTATTGTATGTAACGCTGTCTTTGATTAGAGACATTTTTTAAAAGCACTCACCTTTTTTAAAACCTACACACAGACTCACCCACCGCTCAGACGAGTTAGGAGCTGAATGGGGGCGCTTTGGATACACGAAAGACTGCTGCCATTTTGGGGGTATTGAGCAGATAGCGGGCTAGTTGTTTGCACGCCAGAGGACAAAAACCGCCCTACGCTGTGATCACATTGATGCCTAATTGACTCCTGAGGCGGAAGCCGGGAGCCCGTATTGTATGTAACGCTATCTTTGACTAGAGAAATTTTTTAAAAGCACTCACCTTTTTTAAAACCTGCACACAGCCTCACCCACCGCTCAGACGAGTTAGGAGCTGAACGGGGCGCTTTGGATACATGAAAGACTGCCACCATTTTGGGGGGATTAAGCAGATAGCGGGCTAGTTGTTTGCACGCCAGAGGATAAAATGAACGCCTCAAAACGACCACGCAGCAGACGCACGCAGCGGGCGCACCGAAGGCGCACCAAAGGCAAGCCCGCCTCCGCACGTCCGCGATCGGCCGGGACCGGCCGGGACCAGGGGCCATAATCCCTGCCAGTTTTTATCCTAGAAGGCAATTCAGCTTCCAGCAGCTACACGAACTGCATCCTACTCCTAGGGAAAAACTGTAAGCACAGTATTATTATAGAGAACCGCGGAAAAAAATGCATGCATTGTCCCTGTGCCGTAAACCGCCAGTTGAAGAATCGAGACAGGGGCCAGATACTAAACCTTGCCCTCATTAATTACCGATCATTAGGAAGGCACAGGGTGGAGATCCACGACCACCTGGCAGATGGGCAGGTGGACGTTCTCTTTCTTACCGAGACATGGCTTAATAACACCTCGGCACCAGAAATTCTAGAAGCTCTCCCCTCCGGGTATGGAATCAGTAGGATTGATAGGCCAACTGGAAGGGGGGGTGGGATTGCTATAATCCACAAGCATGAGTGTCAGTGCACCCTGGAGACCGCTGACATTATGGACAGCGAATCGGGATTCTTCTCGATTTCTGCAGCCCATAGCCATATCCTAACGGGATTTTTGGTATACAGACCTCCAGGGCCAGGGGCGCGGTTTGCTGCAAACCTGATTGAGAGTCTAATGCAGCCGGTCCTAAGATATGAGAAACTTCTAGTCTTGGGAGATTTGAACCTCCATTTTGAGGAGCTCACCAGTGTGGTGGCGCAGGATATACGCCAGGAACTGGCAGCAATCCAACTAACTCTGAAATCAGAACTGCCCACCCACTGCCGTGGCAATCTGCTCGATCCAATCTTCGCAAACTGGGAGATGCTGGCTATTGAACCTCCGACACCCGTGATCTTGTCGGACCGCTACATGGTTTCATTTAAGGCGGCGATATCTGAACTCACAACACAGGGTAAGATGGTAGCGAAGAATAGACGCAGAATATGGGCGAATTTCTCAACGGAGGCGTTTAATAAAGCCCTTGGCCAGGGCGGGCCCCCGGGGGGAATGAGGATAGAATTAGCCAGTGAGGCACTGGAGAGGCGAATCTCAGAGGCACTGGACAGTACGGCGCCCTGGTCACAAAATGTGCCATTGAGACAGACCAAATCCGCCCCATGCTTCAATGCCGAACTGCGGGGTAAGAAAACAGAATGCAAACATCTAGAGAGGCAATGGAGGAGAAGCATTTTTGGGAAAGAGAAGAGTGAATATAAAGCTGGGCTTAAGGATTATCATGCCTTAATTAGAAAGACCCGGAAATCCTATTACTGTAGTAGGATTGAGGGAGCAGACAGCTCAATGAAGGAACTGTTCTTAGTTTACAAAGAGATCTCTGATCTCTCAAGCTCTGCGAACCCTAAGATTGGGTCGGAGGAGTCCTGCAATCAGGTGGCAGAGTTTTTTGCTCACAAGGTAGAAAGAATCTACTCATCTTTCCCGGATACGGCCAGGATAGGCTGCACTAGTGGGACAACTTCCATCAATCCAGGCATGGATTGCCTCAAAAGATTTAGGGTTCCACCTAGGGAGGCCTTATGCGGCATTGCAAATATTATTAAATCAGGATCCCGAAAGATCCGGCCCCACCCAAAGTACTGAGAGGCAGTATGGAGATCCTAGAGCCCTTTATTAGACACTTACTAGAGCTCTCTTTTGACTCAGGGCAGGTGCCAAAAACATTGGAGGAGGCAGTGGTGCTCCCCTTGAGGAAAAAGCCTAATATTAGCATGGAACAACTTGAGAATCTGCGACCTATCTCACTACCGTATATCGCAAAGATCGCGGAAAAGGCCATTAATAACCAACTGTCAGCCCATATTGAGGCAAATGGACTGCTCCACCCCACCCAATCGGGTTTCCATGCTCTCCACTCGATCGAGTCAGCACTTTTTCTATCTACAGAGACCCTACGGAAATATGCGGACGAAGGCCAAACGGCGGCACTGATCCTGCTCGATCTCAGTGGCGCTTTCGACACTGTGGCTCATCACACACTGCTACAGTGCCTGAAAAGGGGAGGAGTGGTGGGTAAAGCATGGGACTGGATGGAGTCCTTCTTGTCAGATCGGAGTTTTCAAGTGGCACAGGGGCCCTTCCGGTCCAATAACATCAGCCTGAAACAAGGAGTGCCACAAGGGTCCAGTCTTAGCCCTACCCTTTTTAATTTATATGTTACACCTTAGCAGAGATAACGGACTCATTTGGGGTAAGGGCCGTGTCCTACGCAGACGACACACAATTGGTTGTGACCTCGACACAACCGAAGGAGCAGGCCACCACTAATTTCATCTCCTGTCTGCAGCAGCTTGCTGCTTGGATGGCAAATAATTGCCTCAAGCTTAACGGCAGCAAGACGGAGGTACTGATTGTGGGGAAGGCTCCATCAGTATGGACCTCGGCATGGTGGCCCCCTGTGCTGGGCCCCCTACCCACCCCTAGCAACCCAGTGAGAAATCTGGGGGTATGGCTCGATAATAAAATCTCGTTCGAGCAGCAGACCAAATAGTTGGCAGGCACATGCTTTGGCATCCTGAGGGTCCTTAGGAAAACACTAGATCTACTGCCACTGCCAGCCAGGAAAACCATGGTCCATGCCTTAATCACATCTAGGCTGGACTATGGGAATGTCCTGTACCTGGGAGCCAGTGCTAAGTGCACACAGAGGCTGCAACGCGTACAGAATGCGGCTGCCCGCCTGATCCTCATGATGCCCAAGAGGGATTCCTCTAAGAGAGCACTTAAAATGCTGCACTGGCTGCCTATCACGGAGCGTGTGACATTTAAAGCCCTCTGTGTAGGACACCGTATCTTACAGGGGAAAGGACCCACATATCTTCACAACCTGCTGAATCCCTACCACCCTACCCGTCAGCTGAGATCCAGTGGGACAGGGCAGGTTCAGGTTCCCAAATTCAGCAGAGTGAAAATGGGTGGACACTCCTTTCGTGTCCTGGCAGCTCAACAATGGAACAAACTCCCTCAGAAGCTCCGCTTGGAAACGTCTGAGTCGGTATTCCGCAAAGTGCTGAAAACCCACCTGTTCCCCAAAGACTAGGACGGGACTGCCGCCTGACCGACCGTGAAGTTCTATACAGAAGGAGTCAATAGGGCTTTCTACTGCGCGGGGACACACTAGTTAGTGTAACCATGCGCTTTACAAACTTAATAATAATAATAAATCACCAACTTCTCAGAGTCGTGGACATCATTAGCCATCGTTTTACCATCAATAAGTCTACTGGAGTAGTCTTTCTGTATGTAGCCAAAGCATTCGACCTAGTAATGCACATGGGACTGCTTTACAAGCTTATCAAGCTCGAGTTTCCAAGCTACCTGGTTAAATTGCTGTCTTGAACGGACCTTTCACTTGGCGGTACGAGAAGAATGTTCAACATCACGCCCTATTGTTGCTGTAGTGCCTCGGGATCAAATCTTGGACCATTCCTCTTTAATATATTCACAAACAATATACCCACGGACTTAAACAAGACAGATCTTGCTCTTTACGCTGATGATGTTGCGGTCATCTCCTAATCATTCAGCAAAACGGACGTGGCTAAGAACCTCGAGACATCGCTCAGCAGACTCTCCTAATGGTACAGCTACTAGCAGATAACCCTGAATGCAAGCAAAATCTGAGCAACATTATTCACCAGAAAGCAGTACAGCAAGCATCCTCTGATCCTCCTCAATGGAGAAGAGATCAAATGGGAAAACAGCTCCTACCTAGGGGCGACTCTGGACTCCAAACTCAGCTGGAGATACCACATAGAGAAGACTTTCCAGAAAGACCAAACTGGCTGCGTTCTATCCACTCCTGAGGACCAAGTCGATGCCTATGCAGAGCAAGGTGCGAGCAATCAATTCAATATTTTGACCAACATCGACGTACGATTCACCAGTTTGGAGTGGTTGCCACCCGCAGTATCGGAAGGACCTGCAGAGACTACAAAGCAAGGCCTTACGGATTGCAGGAGGTGCTCCTTGCTTCGCAAGAACAGCAGACCTTCACAGAGACCTAGGCGTTGAGATGTTGGATGACCATCTCCACAAACTCAACGAGACATTCTACAAAGGATTGGGTCAAAAGTAACCCCACTGATTAGTAAACTTGCTGACATTCCTGCAGATGCATTTGACTTCTACCCGCGGCCCATCACAGCGCTGACTTTGTGAAGCTGAAACAGCTACTAAAAAGCTCAAAAATAATGTGGACCAGTGAGGCTACTGCCTCGGCATCCAAAACTCATAACTGTCAGAAAGCTACCACCTCGGCAGGTATCCAAAACTCGTCACTGTCAGAAGGCTACCGCCATGGCAGGTATCCAAAACTCATCACTGTCAGAGGGCTTCTTAACAGATACAGACAAGACTCTGCAACAAAACTTGCTGACATTTCTGCAACCCATTTGACAACTACACGCAGTGCATCACAGCGCTGACCTTGTGAACCAGTTTCAACTGTAACAAAGTGTCACACATCCATAAGAAAACTGAAACAGCGACCAAAACCTAAAAATGTATTTGGAGTAATGAGGTTACCGCCTCGGTATCCAAAACTCATCACTGTCAGAAGGCATCTGACAAACGAAGACAAGACTCTGCCACCTCTCCATTGCATTACGGTCCAAGTCTTTTAATAGTTTCTTGTCTGCTGGAAGCCCTGATTCTTAATTTGGCGCATCCAAGGACAGTTTGACCAGTTCCTCTTGCTGGTAACCAGGGCACATGTCCTAAACAAGCATTTACAATGCAACGGTTTCGCCTTTGGAAAATTTAGAGCTATTGGCATTGTAAATGACAAAATTTGTATTTATGTGTTGGTTTTGAAAACAGATAAATAAATGGCATTGTCATTTACATTGCTAATAGCTTAATCTCTCGCAAATGTGAGACCTAATGTACCCTACGGACGAGCTCAGCAGATAGCAATTACTACCACACACACACACATACACACACACAGAGCCACACACACACACCCAGAGCCAGCCACACACACCCAGAGCCAGCCACACCCAGAGCCCCCCCACACACACACACAGAGCCCCACACACACACACAGAGCCCCCCCACACACACAGAGCCCCCCACACACACCCACACAAGAGCCACACACACACCCAGAGCCACACACATACACACCCAGAGCCACACACACACACACACCCAGAGACACACACACCCAGAGACACCCAGAGCCACAGACACACCCCCAGAGCCACACACACACCCCTAGAGCCACACATACACGCCCAGAGCCACACATACACACCCAGAGCCACACATACACACCCAGAGCCACACACACACACAGAGTATAATATAATAAATAATATTTATACTTTGGGGTAGTTTAAGGACAGCGGAGATTAGAATTTTTCATGCATTAGTTTGATTAATTAGGTTAGTGTATTTCCATAGGAATTACTTGGCATATGATGTTACAAACATTTTTAAAGTTGCATTTTGTGCTAATAATGGTTTGTGGTATAGCGTTTTATTGCACGGATACCAACACAGTCGGCAAAAATCTAAGGAAAAGTCTGTTTTTGAAGTAAAAAGGAGCAACAGTGAAGGGATCTGGCCAGAACGCATGGCATGTCCAGCATTAAGTGGGGGAGGGTCGGCCGCCAACAAGCTTTTAACTCCAAGCCGGGAAATCGGAAAGGGGAGGGGTGTCCAGCATCGCTAAGCTTGTGGGGAACCCTGTCCACACCATGGCAAATATGCCTGGGTCTTTCATGTACCGCCTGACTGATGGAGGTAACTCGCGCCGAAAGCAAAAAACTCCAAAGACAATATTTTTATATTCACCTCGACAAATAAACGTCATAAGAACTAAGGCCCCAGGCGCTGCTGCTCACGGCGATCGTGCTAAGTGCATCATCGATGCCACATTTTAAAAGGTCGAACTTAGAACTTGCTAGTGCAGAGGATGTGGTTCATAAATATTGGGCAGTTGACCAGGGTTCTTAAAAATCAATTAAAAGAATTAAAAAGACAAAAAGGTACATTCCCAGTGTTGTCAGCGACATCATGGGCAGGAGGAGAGAGAGGAAGCTGCTAAGCTTAGTATAAACTGACCTCGAAAACAGAGTGACTCAACATTTTTGGTATTTTTCTTTCCTCAACATCCCTACTGCCAATAAGTGTTTGCCAAGGGTAGCCAGAGTATTAGTAGATGTGTCTCCCCTCAGTACCCTTAAGGCTTCATGGTGGTGTCTGATGTCTAGCTGGTTGCACAGTGGGTGAATCCATTTGCTTCTGAGCTTAGTGTAGGTGGGACAGAAGAACATAACATGGCTTATATTCTCTTTAGACAACTGGACACACATTGGACAAATGTCACTAGGGCCAGATATCCAGCCAACGTAAATGACCCTATTTCCAATATGCCATGACAAAACTTTAGATACAAGTATCTCACCAGCTGCTGTTGAGGGATGTTCTAGGAAGGATTTGTACTGGGGGCTAACCCTAGATAAGCAGAAACTGGTCTGCCAGTCTCCCTAAAGTGGGAGTTTAATGGAGGAGGCCTTGGATATTGTCCCAGAAATGGGATTTTAGCTAATTCTTTGTGGCTGTGTTTAGGGAACTTGAGTTGGACCAGAGGGTCGTAGGACCAGCCTTGTAAACCAAGAGTGAACGTGTCTGAACCATGGAAACGTAAGCCTTCTTTTACTGCCTATTTATCTCGACCTAAGTCTAAGGATGAAAAATATATCCCAGTCTCCATAGATGAATGGCAGTGTCCACCACCTGGAAGCATGGGCACAAATTAAGCTCCAGCTGCCCCCAGGAGCACAGGCCTTCAACATATGATTTATTAATAGGAGGACCCATGTGTAGCTTTAAAGGGAGTTCTACTATGAGCCAAATTGTGGATCGGAACCAGGCCTCCCAAGATAGCAGAAGAGGGGACTTGCAGACAAGTCTGCAATTTTGAATAGGAAACATCTTACATGTGCTTCCATCACTAGAGCATCAATTTATGTTTTTTTTACATGTTTCTTGGTAAAACCAAGCAAAGTGGATTGTCACTATAGTTGTGGGAAAGCTGTACAAGCAGCACTTGAGACCCCTGCTCACTAGTGAGCTGCTCCCTGTCCTCAAGCAGTGGGCATGTGACTCAAGGAACCAGACAATTGAGATCCCTTGCTAGTATTGTAATGGAAGAAGCATGTAGCGTGCACTATAGCCCAACAAGGGCTTCCTGGCACTAGCTGGCAATACCAGACCTGGGAAGTCCCGTTACCGTCCATAGGACCAAAACAAACACACACTGACCCTTTCAAGCTGGCTCATCTGGCAGCGGCAGTCTGCACGAAAACACAACCAACACACACAATAGAATAGAAGCAGCTACAAGGTAAGCTTTTAATGACCTTCAGACGGTCACATGGTTATCAGTCAGGCGAAGGGCCAACACAGGGTCGTCTAGTCTTCGGCAGCGAAATGCGAGAACGACTCCCTGATCAACAGAAGGTGATCTTGATGGAAACAATTGTGGGACGATTGGAGTGGAGAAAAGCTCAGTGGGCCAGACAGAGACCCTGAACTTACCTCCTTCCGGGGACAGTGAGCCACTGATGGTGGGCCTATGTAGGAGGAGGGACTGATTGAAGGTTTTGATGCTGGTATGCTTTTGGACAACCTATCTGCTTGTCCAGATTAGGAGAAATCGTTATTACTTGACGCCCACAATGTAGACAAATAATGCATCATGCATAGTCTCAACAAAATTATGCCATTAATTTTTTAACCATAATACTGGTTGTTTTTTAAATAGCGCAGTCAATAGTACAATCATTACAGTATGAAAATGGAGTGAGCGATAAATCACATGTTCCCAGTGGGTCAATATATTATAGACAATGATGAATATTACTACAGGAGGCACTGGTTCATCTTTACATAATCAACAAACAACGCGTGAAACAAGGTCAACTAGCAGGTCACAACCATTACAAACCGACATGATCTCTGCACCTTTGATATAGTATCCGTTCAGCACTGGTTGAAAACAGACATGGGGGCTAGCTTCAAGCATACATCAGACAAAGACGCATTGTCTCTCTATCATAACAGCACATGGTCCGTTGTACATCCGGAAGTAGGCTCGCTGAGGTAGGGTATGGGCTTAGAACCATGAAAAAAGAAGGGAGGAAAGGGAAAAAGATGAGAGGAAGGGAGTGCTAGGTGACAAATGTGGCTTGAAGTAGTATGTGTTAGGTGATCATGATCCCCGTCCAACACTCCATCCCCGAGATCCTCAGAGTGCAGTCGCCGTTCATGTACAAGTGCATTCCACTCCAACGCAATGGGGACATTGTGCAGACCTCTAGCCTCCTCTCTGCAGAGCGCACTGACTTGACCGTGCCTCACTTCAGCGTTGCCGCAAACCAATAAGGCATACGAGGAAGGTGGGCATCCTTCCACAGCATGGCAATGGCTCTTCCAGCTAGGAGTAGGGCCAGGTCCATGAATCAATTAACTGCTCCACCCGCCCTTGTACGCATGTATAGCCCCAGCAGACCCGCCTCCATTGTGCACAAGTCCTCCCTCCCTGTGACAATTGTTAGGGCATCCTTTTCCATTATGGATGAACAATAACTGTCTGTGCCTTAACGGTGAAAAAACTGAACTCCTAATTGTGGGCAAATCCCCCTCCGCTTGGTCGCACATGTGGTGGCCAACGGACTGGGCAACTTCCCTCACCCCGTGGACTCCGTTAGAAATCTGGGAGTAATACTTGACTCCAACCTTTCCTTTAGATCTCAAGTTAATAAAGTCACGGGAAGATGCTTTGGCATATTAAAAACCCTCCGTAAAGTCCTTGACCTTCTCCCCATCAATACCAGAAAGACACTAGTACATGCCCTAGTCACACCCCATCTCGACTACGGCAATGTCCTACTCTTAGGTCTAAGCAAAAAATGCTTACACCAACTGCAATTCGTACAAAAGGCTGCAGCCCGCTTGGTACTGAACCTACCTCGAAGAGCTTCTGGGAAGAATGCTCTAACTAAACTTCACTGGCCGTATTAAATTTAAAGCCCTATGCTTTACGCATCGCATTGCCCAGGGCAAAGGCCCAGAATATCTGCAAAAACTCCTTACTATCCACTGTCCCATTAAAAACCTGAGATCGGCAGGAGCCATGTTGTTCAAACTTCCTCGTACCCGCAGAGCCAAGATGGGTGGCCGCTCTTTTAGGCACCTGGCCCCTAAGCATTAGAATGAACTCCCACTGAATCTTCGCATGGAACCATCAGAAGCTAGATTCCGTGCCAAACTCAAAACTTACCTTTATCCAAGTATCAACCATCTCTCCCACCTCTGACCACTGCTTTAACGCTCCTTCACTCCTCTTCTTGAGACGTATTAGCATTCTAGCGCGGGGACACACTATTCTTAGTATAACCAGGCGCTTTAAAAATGGCTTTAATATTTATTATTATTATCCGTGACTGCCTAGCACAGCAGTTGCACTTCTGGACAGTGGCGTCACTAGGGGGGTGCGGGGGGTGCGGACCGCACCGGGTGTCACCCCATCTGGGGGGTGACACCAATCTACACTGACGAGTCTACCTGCGTCCTGTTTTAGTGAAGGGTTTGGGTTTGCATTGTTCTGTGGTGAAAGTCGAAACGAAATCGAAGCCAAACCAAACCCAGTTACGCATATACCAGGCAGGCAGGCAGGCAATGGTATCGTTGACTTGCAGTTTGGTTTCACTGACAGTTGCCCAGCAGTTTGGGTCCCAGGGCCGTCAATCTTATCCCTACTACCAATGAGGTGACGGCCCTGGGACAGCCCCTGCGCTCTGTGCGCAGTGCGCAACTGCACCTGCTGCGCCTGCTCTTAGCCTCTGACTCATCACGGCGGTCACACACCCGCCAGCGCCAGGGAGAGTGCGTACTGTGCGTCGTGAAAATAAACTTAAAAAGAACTACGACGACACCGGTCCGAGCCGAGGCGAGTCCGACTCCGGCACTATCTTCTCTCCCCTTCAAATTTGAACGGTGAGAGACTGCTGACTGTCACTAGTAGTAGAGACAGTAGAGAATAGTATAATTTTGATGTATAATATACTGTATATCATTATCATAAATACTGACGTATTAGTAAAGCAGTGCAGTGGCACACAAATGAAAACACGGCCCTGGGGGCCCTCTTCGGCGGGTGCAAGCTAGCTTTCTAAATTCTTCCTATGGCCCACACATGCCCTTTTCGTCGAGGTAGCCTGCCCCTGCCCAGCCCATCCCCCACCCTCCAGCGCTTCCAGGGCCTTTATTGCATTGCCAAATATGGCAAACATTGCAAAATTGCTGCATTATATCGCAAAGCGTGCGGCCGGTTTCGAGGATTTCTAACCCTCAAAGGCAGCAGGGAATCGATGGGTTTTTAATGAGCTGCTGCGGGCCTGTTAAGCTCTTGGCCGGGGAAAGGTTGCTTTGTTCTTTGAAGCCAGCGGACTGTATGCAGGTGTGTTAATAGAGATAGAGATTCAATCTTTGAATATTATGTGACAGGCACTGTTGCAATCATGTGCAGACCTCGAGTGGGAACCTAACATTTCATGTCTTTTTTGGATATACCAACTTAGGCCAAGAGCTCTGCCTGTTCCTTATGCTGTTCACCCTCGCCAGCATCTCGCAGGAGATCTGCAATGCTTGACTGCAATTTTCTTTGCTCACAAGGCAACTCTATAGCAGCCTAGCTCATCTGAGGGTGCATGGTTTCCTATTTTTTGGTATCTTGCACAGTCTTCAGTTTTCCAGTGAACCAGTTCCAAATTTCAGCTTGCTCTTCACTACAGGGTCACCTGTTGCTCGCACTCTTGTTTCTACAAATCCAGGTAAGACAGATGAAGTAAGAGAGAGAGGGAGACAGAGGGAGCTACAGGGAGTAAGACAGAGAGAGAGGGAGCTAGACAGAGAGAGGGGGCTAGAGGGAGTAAGACAGAAAGAGAGGGAGCTAGAGGGAGCAAGACAAAGAGAGGGAGCTAGAGGAAGTAAGACATAGAGAGAGGGAGCTAGATGGAGAAAGACAGAGAGAGGGAGCTAGAATGAGAAAGACAGAGAGAGAGGGAGCTAGAGTGAGAAAGACAGAGAGAGGGGGAGCTAGAGGGAGTAAGACAGAGAGAGGGAGCTAGAGAGAGCAAGACAGAGAGAGAGGGAGCTAGAGGGAGCAAGACAGAGAGGGAGCTAGACAGAGAGAGGGAGCTAGAGGGAGTAAGAGAGAGAGGGAGCTAGAGGGAGCAAGACAGAGAGAGGGAGCTAGAGGGAGTAAGATAGAGAGAGAGGGAGCAAGACAGAGAGAGGGAGCTAGAGGGAGTAAGAGAGAGAGGGAGCTAGAGGAAGCAAGACAGAGAGAGGGAGCTAGACAGAGAGAGGGAGCTAGAGGGAGTAAGAGAGAAAGGGAGCTAGAGGGAGCAAGACAGAGAGAGGGAGCTAGAGGGAGTAAGAGAGAGAGGGAGCAAGACAGAGAGAGGGAGCTAGAGGGAGTAAGAGAGAGGGAGCTAGAGGGAGCAAGACAGAGAGAGGGAGCTAGACAGAGAGAGGGAGCTAGAGGGAGTAAGAGAGAAAGGGAGCTAGAGGGAGCAAGACAGAGAGAGGGAGCTAGAGGGAGTAAGAGAGAGAGGGAGCAAGACAGAGAGAGGGAGCTAGAGGGAGTAAGAGAGAGGGAGCTAGAGGGAGCAAGACAGAGAGAGGGAGCAAGACAGAGAGAGGGAGCTAGAGGGAGTAAGATAGAGAGAGAGGGAGCAAGACAGAGAGAGGGAGCTAGAGGGAGTAAGAGAGAGAGGGAGCTAAAGGGAGCAAGACAGAGAGAGGGAGCTAGAGGGAGTAAGATAGAGAGAGAGGGAGCTAGAGGGAGTAAGCTAGAGAGAGAGGGAGCTATAGGGAATAAGAGAGAGAGGGAGCTAGAGGGAGCAAGACAGAGAGAGGGAGCGAGAGGGAGTAAGACAGAGAGAGAGAGGGAGCTATACAGAGAGGGAGCTAGAGGGAGTAAGACAGGGAGAGAGGGAGCTATAGGGAATAAGAGAGAGAGGGAGCTAGAGGGAGCAAGACAGAGAGAGGGAGCTAGAGGGAGTAAGATAGAGAGAGAGGGAGCAAGACAGAGAGAGGGATCTAGAGGGAGTAAGAGAGAGAGGGAGCTAGAGGGAGCAAGACAGAGAGAGGGAGCGAGAGGGAGTAAGACAGAGAGAGGGAGCTAGACAGAGAGAGGGAGCTAGACGGAGTAAGACAGAGAGAGAGGGAGCAAGACAGAGAGAGGGAGCTAGAGGGAGTAAGATAGAGAGAGAGGGAGCTATAGGGAATAAGAGAGAGAGGGAGCTAGAGGGAGCAAGACAGAGAGGGAGCGAGAGGGAGTAAGACAGAGAGAGAGAGAGAGCTAGACAGACAGGGAGCTAGAGGGAGTAAGACAGAGAGAGGGAGCTAGAGGGAGCTAGACAGAGAGAGGGAGCTAGACAGAGAGAGGGAGCTAGACAGAGAGAGGGAGCTAGAGGGAGCTAGACAGAGAGAGGGAGCGAGAGGGAGTAAGACAGAGAGAAAGGGAGCTAGACAGAGAGAGGGAGCTAGAGGGAGTAAGATAGAGAGAGAGGGAGCTATAGGGAATAAGAGAGAGAGGGAGCTAGAGAGAGCAAGACAGAGAGAGGGAGCGAGAGGGAGTAAGACAGAGAGAGAGGGAGCTAGACAGAGAGAGGTAGCGAGAGGGAGTAAGACAGAGAGAGGGAGCAAGACAGAGAGAGGGAGCTAGAGGGAGTAAGATAGAGAGAGAGGGAGCTATAGGGAATAAGAGAGAGAGGGAGCGAAAGGGAGTAAGACAGAGAGAGAGAGGGAGCTAGACAGAGAGAGGGAGCTAGAGGGAGTAAGACAGAGAGAGGGAGCTAGAGGGAGCTAGACAGAGAGAGGGAGCTAGAGGGAGCTAGACAGAGAGAGGGAGCTAGAGGGAGTAAGACAGAGAGAGAGGGAGCTAGACAGAGAGAGGGAGCTAGAGGGAGTAAGACAGAGAGAGAGGGAGACAGAGGGAGCTAGAGGGAGCAAGACAGAGAGAGGAGCAAGACAGAGAGAGGGAGCTAGACAGAGAGAGGGAGCTAGAGGGAGCTAGACAGAGAGAGGGAGATAGAGGGAGCTAGACAGAGAGAGGGAGCTAGAGGGAGTAAGACAGAGAGAGAGGGAGCTAGAGGGAGCCAGACAGAGAGAGGGAGCTAGAGGGAGTAAGAGAGAGAGAGAGGGAGACAGAGGGAGCTAGAGGGAGCAAGACAGAGAGAGGGAGCAAGACAGAGAGAGGGAACTAGACAGAGAGAGGGAGCTAGAGGGAGCTAGACAGAGAGAGGGAGTTAGAGGGAGGGAGCTGGAGGGAGTAAGACAGAGAGGGAGCAAGAGGGAGCTAGACAGAGAGAGAGAGCTAGAGGGAGTAAGACAGAGCTAGAGGGAGACAGAGGGAGCTAGAGGGAGCAAGACAGAGAGAGGGAGCTACACAGAGAGAGGGAGCTAGAGGAAGTAAGATAGAGAGAGAGAATGCTAGAGGGAGGAAGAGAGAGAGGGAACTAGAGGGAGTAAGACAGCGAGAGAGGGAGCTAGAAGGAGTAAGAGAGGGAGAGAGGGAGCTAGAGGGAGCAAGACAGATAGAGGGAGCTAGAGGGAGTAAGACAGAGGGACAGGGAGCTAGAGGGAGTAAGACAGAGAGAGAGAGAGGGAGCTAGAGGGAGTAAGACAGAGAGAGAGGGAGACAGAGGGAGCTAGAGGGAGTAAGACAGAGAGAGGAGCTAGAAGGAGCTAGACAGAGAGAGGGAGCTAGAGGGAGTAAGACAGTACCTAGCGCGGTACATTTCCGACAGAGGTGGTCCATGCGGTAAGTCGTGAGGGGGTGACACCATGAGTTACCCGCACCGGGTGACACCAACCCCAGTGACGCCACTGCTTCTGGACAGTCCCAGAACATGTGCGGCATATCTACGTTGTGAGAGCCACGTCTGTGACACGTTGATACACTGCCATATATTCTATGAAAGTGCGCTGGCCTGAGGTTCAGTCAGTGTAAGAAGATTTGTGTTGAATATATTGGAATTTCGCATTGCGTGAAATTCTGCACAGGTATAGAAGAGCCCTGTCCCACTCGTTCTGTGCTAATGCACGGCCAATGTCCCGTTCCCAGTGTTGTTTGGTGTGGTGCAACAGGTATTGTGGTGTTCAAGCCGTCACGCATTTGAACCCTATGATGAGAATCTGCTTGTTCAGCAAACAGAGTTCGATGTGCAAAAAAAAAATTATGCCTTCCTTGGTAAACGTGAGGGGTTACAATTTTCAAAGATCACCTCATGTGACAGTGCCGCTAGTTGAGAAAGCAGGGCCGGCGCTAGGCATGTGCAATGTGGGCAGCTGCCCAGGGCCTCGCACTCCGCCCACCAGCATAGGGCCCACACCAGTGTAACACACCACTGGGCCTTCCTGCCAATGCAACTGAAAGAAAGGTGTCTCCTAGCAATTAGGCTCGTGGGAGGGGGGGGGGTCCCATCCCTTGGCCTCTCAGGGATGATATGACAAGGCCTGGGTGAGGGACAAACCTTCCTGTCCCAGTTGCAAGGAGACACATTTTTCAGGTTTTTCCTGCATTTTGGCTCCTGCCTGGCTGACCATTCAGAGACACTGCCGGACCCACAAACTATTCTCACACCTTCAGCTCATAGGAGCGGTAAAAGAGGTGCTTGTAAGGGACAGAGGGGAGGAGCTTAGGCCCAGGAAGAATTTTATCGAGCCCTTAAGTTGTCACTTAAGTAAATTAGCGGGCCCTCGTACATTCCCTTTCTGCCCGGGCCCCAAAAATCCTAGAACCGGCCCTGTAAGAAAGCCACATCAAGGGAGACTAAACTGCTTTGCTGAGGATCACACAGTGTGCATATAGCCTGCACACCCTAAACTCCTGCCATAGCCGGTCTCCTCAGCTACTCTACATTCTAGAAATTTGGAATTCCGGATTTTTTTGTAAATGAAATTTAAAGCATTGTTCCACAGGCTTGCGACGGAAACGTAGCTGTCAGTTTTTTATTCCTTCACATCCTTTCGAGGCCCGTCCGTCCTGTCTCTGCACCCCAAACTTTCTCTGAATATGAGAGGCGGAGCAGAGCCCCCCTCGTTTCCCTTGCCTTGGCTCCCTCTGCACGTGCGCCCCTCCCCCTCGCCCCTGGTTTACCGTTCCCCTTGCAAATGAGATTGGCAGTAATCCCTTGAAATTGGTCGTTGTCGGCGCTTAACGACTGGTTGGTGGTTTAATGGAGTGAGTCAGCGCCCGGGAAGGTTAACGCACTGACAGAGCAGGCATTACCTCCTCGTCAGCCCTCCCCGTCCCAGTCCTAACTACATGAGCATAGCTCCTCCCACCAGAAACTCCCAAGCAACTTGAAACCCATCCCTTCCCTCCAGGCCACACCCATACCCTGAGGCATATAACCCTGTGACCTGCCAATCAACAACCTGTTTGTTTTTTCTGCGGAATCACTTCCGAGCAGTCTTCGTCGAGGGGGGCACTGGAATTGGCCTCCTATCTAAGGTGAGTGTGGAACGGGATGCTAAGCGCCCGTTTTTAACCCCTATTGTGCCTGTTTTTCTTTTACATTGTAGGCATTTGCTTTGAGTCCCTGCTGTAGCGGGACCGTGGGGTTGGGGGTCCTGACTGCCTGCTGTGGGGTGGTGACTCCCTGCTGCAGCCTCCCCTCTTCCGGGTTCGTTCCCTGCTCTAGCCGGTACACCCGGGGAGGGAGGGGGGGTGTGTGGCTGGCTTTTTCAGCGCGCCGAGGGCGTGCCGGATTGGCTTCTCTGTCTGTAACTCTCGGGGCTCGTTTCTTCGAGCCCGTGTTTTTCCCCTTTTTCTTTATGCTTCCTGCAATCCTTGGTGGAGTCTGGGGTTGCGGGGAGGGGGGGGGACTGCCTTTGTTTGGTCCGTGGGGGCCCGATATTTAGGTTCAGTCCGACTTTGTTGTTTGTTTCCTGGGTTTGTGTTCTCTTCCCCGCGTTTCTGTTGTTGGAGCTCCCTCTGCTGGCGGTCCAATTTTGCTTTATTGCCGTTTTTTACTGGAGGGATTTGCATGGGGCTTGATTTCGTGTCTTGGCCTCTTGCTGCTCTGCTGTAGAGTTCTGCTGGGGAGTCGGGGAGTTCTTTCCTCTGGGTTCACTGGTTCCTGGGACGGGGTCTTCTGGGTTTCTTTGTATCCTTACAGTTGGGCCCTGTTCAGTCTTTTCCTTTTGTAGTTTGGACTCATGATCCCAAGGGGCCTAAGAGACAGAAATTGGATGCCTCGGCTGAGGTTGATCCGGACGTTGACTCTGATGAGGAAGTGAAGGGTCGTTTTGTCCAAGGGGCTGACCTTCGCTGTGTTATGCAGCATGTTCGAGACAATCTGGGATTCCCTGATCCTGTGGAGGGTGGAGAGTCTGAAGACTTCTTCGCCAATTACCTGAAGAAAGATCCGGAAAGCCTCCCCATTCATACGTCTGTGAGGAAGGTGCTGGAGGGGGAGTGGAAGGATGTTGACAGGCATGCCTTTCCCCGGCTTCTGGCTAAGAGGTATCCCTTGCTGGGCTTCGCGGAGGAGTTTCCGGCTGTGGTGAAAGTGGATTCTCTGCTGGCTGGTATGGCGTCTCAGAGCCTGGTGGTGTCTGAAGATGCGGTGCCTTCTGATCCTGGGGACAAGCGTGTCGAGGGGGCCTTGAAGCGGTCCTTTGCAGCATCCAATCTGGCTGTTCGGTCTGCTGCTTACACCAGCTATCTTGTTCAGTCGCTTCTTAAGGACTGTCAGGGTATTTCTGCGCAGCTCATGCAGGAAGAGGATCCCTCTGAGTCTTTGTCCATGTTGGAGCAGCAGTTGCGTTTCATGGCTGACTTGTCCTTCGACTCCCTTAGTGCTGCGGCGGCGGCTGCTGGGGCCTCGGTTGCTGCTAGGAGGCAGTTGTGGCTTAAGTCTTGGAAGGCGGAAGCTGCTCAGAAGGCGGCCGTGATGAAGATTCCCTTCACGGGCTCTAAGCTGTTTGGGGAGCCGTTGGAGGCTTTGATTAAAAAGACAGCTGAGGACAAAAAATTGTTGGCTCCGGTCCGCTCTTCTCAGAGAGGGAAGTTTGCGGGTTATAAGCGGGCTTTTGGGCAGGCGTTTCAATCTAAGATGGCTGCTCAGCCCTTTCGTGGTAGGGGACGTGGCCGGGGTGTCCCTTCCTTCCACAAGTCCCGGGGTCAACAAGGTGCTTCCTCTTCTGCAGGTCCCTCCAAGTCGTGACTATGTGATGGATTCCTTGGAGGTGCCGGTTGGGGGTCGCCTCACCTCTTTTTTACCTGTCTGGGAGGAGTTCGTTCGGGATCTGTGGGTTCTACAGGTGGTTCGGCTGGGCTACAGAATAGAATTTGGGACTCCTCCGGTGGATGTGTTCAAAGCTACCCCTGTTCCCAGATCTCTGACAAGATGTCGTGCTCTATTGGCCGGAGTTTGGGACTTGGTGTCAAAGGGTGCTGTGGTGAGGGTGCCTGTGAGACAACAGGGTCGGGGGGTTTACTCAATCCTGTTTTTGATCCAAAAGCCAAATGGGGACTTCCGTCCGGTCCTGGATCTGAAGGGGTGAACTTGTGTATCCCTCATCGGTCCTTCAAAATGGTGACTCTGCAGTTGATTCTTCCCTTCCTGTCGGTGGGAGATTTCCTAGCTTCTCTCGATCTACGGGACGCCTATTTTCATGTGCCAGTGCACGCAGATTCCCAGAGGTTCCTGCGTTTCTGTGTAGGGGTGGATCACTACCAGTTCCAGGTATTGCCCTTTGGCCTGTCTGCCTCTCCGAGGGTGTTTACTAAAGTGTTGGCGCCCTTGGTGGGTTTGTTGCATGCTAAGGGTATACAGGTTTTCCCTTACTTGGACGATTGGCTGATTTCTTCCTCTTCTTTCCTTCAGGCTCAGTCACACTCCCGGGAGGTTTGCAGTCTCCTTCAACGGTTCGGGTGGATTCTGAACTTGGAGAAATCCCATCTTCACCCCACTCAGGAACTGTTGTTCATTGGGGGGGTGTTCAACACCTGGTTGGGGAAGGTCTTCCTGTCGGAGCCCCGCAGACTGACTCTTGTGCACGAACTGAAGAAGGTGTTGGGGGCAAAGTCTTCCACGGCTCGCCAGTGGTTGCGTGTTCAGGGGCTGATGTCAGCGACTGTGATGATTGTTCCTTGGGCCCGTTTACACTTATACCCCCTTGTGAATCATCTTCTGGAGCATTGGGATCCGGCCTCTCTGGATTACGAGCTGTTGGTTCCGGGGGGTGTGTCCATCGCCCGGGAGTTGTCCTGGTGGCTGGTGGATTTGAACCTCTTGCAGGGCTCGCCCTTTGTGTCCCAGGTGAGGTTGGTCCTGACGACGGACGCCAGCGTACTGGGTTGGGGTGCGGTCTTGGGTCAGGAGTCTGTGCAGGGTCTTTGGTCTGTGCCGGAGGCGGAAATGTCCTCGAATTGGCGAGAATTGAAGGCGGTTCAGTTGGCGTTGTCTCATTTTCTGCCTTGGGTCCTCCAGAGGGATGTGATGGTGCGGTCCGACAACACGGTGGTGGTGTGTTATATCAACCGCCAGGGGAGCGCGAGGGTGGCTTCCCTCAATTTGTTGGCTCAAAGTATAGTCCTGTGGGCGGAGTCTCACTTGTTGTCTCTGAGGGCTTTACATCTGCCTGGGATTTTGAACTCGGAGGCGGATCGCCTGAGCAGGGTGTTTCCTTCCCTGTCGGACATGTGCCTGTCTCAGGATGTGTTTCGCTGCCTGATGGCCCGGTTCGGGGTCCCTGTGGTGGACCTGTTTGCGGCCCCAGGGAACGCCTTGAGGGAGACGTTTTGTTCTCTGGTTCGCTCTGCCGAGGTTTGGAGGGTGGATGCCCTGTCCTTCCGGTGGGAGGGGGGCCTGATGTATGCCTTTCCCCCTATTGCCCTGCTGCCGCGTGTTCTGCTGAAGGTCAAGTTGGATCGGGCTTCGGTGATCCTGGTGGCTCCGGATTGGTCCAGGCGGCCTTGGTTCCCTCTGTTATTGAAGTTGGCAGTGGGGCCTTGCTGGAGGTTGCCAGTGGTCCCTTGTCCCTTGTCGTTTCCCCCTCTGTCTCTGGAGTGTCTGGTCCGCCTGAGGCTGGCGGGTTGGCTGTTGAGAGGATGAACCTTGTGGCATTGGGGTGTTCTCCTTCTGTGGCGGAATTTATTCAGAGGTCCAGGCGCCCTTCGACTCTCAAATCCTATGCCCGGCATTGGGTTTCTTTTCAGTCTTGGTGTACGGCGCGTGGGTGGTCTGCGTTGGCAGTGGATCCGGTATTGGTCTTGGACTTTTTGAAGGACGGCTTTGACTTGGGTCTGGCTGTGTCCTCCCTGAGGGCTCAGTGGGCTGCTGTTCGGGCCTTTCGGGGTTCGGTCTGTGACCCGGTGGTTCCCCTGGTGTCCCGTTTGTTGCGGAGTTGCTTCCTTCAGAAGCCTGTCATTCGGTCCTTTGCTCCTAGTTGGGATCTGCCTCTGGTTTTGGGGGCTTTGCAGGGGGCTCCCTTTGAACCTCTGCTGGAGGTGTCTTTGAGGTTTCTGACGATCAAGGTGCTGTTCCTGGTGGCTATTACGTCGGCTAGGCGGATTGGGGAGTTGGGCTCCTTGCTTTGTTCGGCCCCTTTTTTACGTTTCTTTCCTGATCGGGTGGTACTGCGGCCTGATCCTTCCTTTGTTCCCAAGGTCCCTTCCTCTTTTCACTGCTCTGCGGATCTGGTTTTGCCTGTTTTATGTCCTGATCCTCTTTCAGAGGTTGAGGTGCGGCTGCACTGTTTGGATGTTCGGAGGGCTCTTGAGATCTATTTGTTGCGTACTGGGCCGTTTCGTAAGGTGGAATCCATTTTTGTGACCTTTGGCCTGGCTGGTCAGGGTCTTAAGCCTTCTGGGGCTACCCTCAGTCGTTGGCTACGATGGGCTGTGGGTGCTGCGTATGAGGCCTGTGGTGTGTTGGCTCCAGGGTCTGTTCAGGGAAGGTCGACTCGGGGGGTGGCGGCTTCCTGGGCTTGTTTTCAGGGGGCTTCCATGGCTGAAATCTGCAGGGCTGCTACCTGGAGTTCTCCGCACACCTTTATGTCCCATTATCGTTTGGTGGTTGGGGGGACTGATTCTGCTGGGTTTGGGGACGCTGTGTTGCGTTCTACTCCGGTGGTGTGACTTTCTGTGCTTTAATAAAGTCTGTTTTTTGCTACTGAGTGAAGCCGATTATTGCTTTGGTATCTGCTCATGTAGTTAGGACTGGGACGGGGAGGGCTGACGAGGAGGTAATGACCGGTTACTCACCGGTAATATTCATTACTCCGAGTCGTAGCCCTCCCCGTCCCAGTCCAGGTTCCCATCCCTCCCTCCCTGTTTCGGCTTCTTGTGCTTGTTGGGTACAGGTTGTTGATTGGCAGGTCACAGGGTTATATGCCTCAGGGTATGGGTGTGGCCTGGAGGGAAGGGATGGGTTTCAAGTTGCTTGGGAGTTTCTGGTGGGAGGAGCTATGCTCATGTAGTTAGGACTGGGACGGGGAGGGCTACGACTCGGAGTAATGAATATTACCGGTGAGTAACCGGTCATTACCTGCAATAACAACTGTTTTCAAGGGGGATTATCGGCACGATAAACATTGTTCTGCAGCATAATACCTGCAATCACTCCTGCTCAGAAAGAAGCCGTCAGTGTCCTGCGCGGCGCAGCGGCTGTGGGCGCACTCAAGGAACTCACTCCTGGGCCCGCGCTGAACAGGCAGCTGGGAGAAGCCGCCAAAGCGGATGGTTAGAAGCGCTATATCAGCACACCTGCAGGCCCGTTCTTGGCGCTGCATATCACAGCAGGAGACAACTGGCAGGTCGGCTTTCATAGCGCCTAGTGATTGGTGAACACTGCTTGCTGCTAATGGCTCTTTGCACTGGACGCCTTCGGCAGAAATCGGAGCTAAACGTGCTCACCTCGGGCCCCAAACCTTGGGGTTTATTTACAAGCCCCGTGCGCCACTTTTGCATAATTTTTAACATGGGAAAAATAACGCAAAAGTGGTGCAAAGTGCTTGTAAATAAACCCCCATGTGTGCAGGATTAATATTCTTTACACTGGGCCCCGTGTCATCTACAGGCCACAACCTCGACTCACTGCCACTGTATCACTGGCAGGGCGGCTCAGAGCGCTGAGCGCTCGCTGCTGACAACGCGGTTTTCTGAATGCCATGGCGTTGAATGCTGACAGCAGAGTCCGCCGTTCATCCTTCTGAGGGAGGTACATTAAGTGCCATAAATTAAGCAGCAGCAATAAAGTATGCCATTTACAGCATTTAGAATCAGATTTGGTCTTTCTGGAACTATGTCATGCTGGCTGCATGTGTGTGCCATGCTGCTACACAAACAAAATGTAGCTGGGAGCATGTTGTTTTTCCAGAGGACCAAGCCATGCTCCTCATAATGACCCCAAGCAACGTGCTAACCCTTATTCTGCAGCCCTTTGGTTCCTGCCACGGCTCCAGCACTGACCTCAAACACATGAGCTCAGAGAGGGGTCTCTTCCAAGCCGTTGCTTAGCACCGTAATTACAGAGGGCTGCAGGATGCTCTAAATATGGCGTTTCGTGGGTGGGTTCGTGTCCAAGCAGGGCCAGCTGAAACGTTCCGAGGCAGCAGGATACATGCTTGCTCCCTTTGGTGGCGCTGTGCTGGTTGCCACTGCTTGAGCAACACAGCTTTAACACTTAGGGGCTGTAACTGGGGCCCCTGGTAGCCTTAAAATAAGTGCCTTAGGTGGTCTAAGGTGGACCAATCCGGCAGAGGCTTGAGAAACGGAGAAGGGCTGTGTGCCTGTACAGGACGCCACTGCGAAGATTGGAGTCAGTCTGCTTAGAATATATTTTTCTGCAAACCCCCAAACCAGGGCTTTCTATATTTTTTTCTTCACAAAGTAGTCATTTTGTTTTCTTGCCTGATGATGCTGTTACACAGCTCCTGTTTGTAAGGCTTAAGTGTACATTTGTAGTTAAGGTGCGTTTCCTTGATGCTGACAGTTCGTTACCTATGTTTTTTAGATTGCCCTGATTTCACAAGAAATGAGTTTGCGCTGTTAAAATGCATGTGTTCAGTGCGGGTGGTGGCGCCTGCTAGTGTCTTTTGCACCTTGGTTGAAAGGCTCCCACGTTGGATAGGGCTTGCTCTTTTCCATCTTTCGGGGCTGTGAGGCTACAGAAACGGCCGCAATCAGTTCCGCTT
The DNA here is from genome assembly GCF_964261635.1 of Lissotriton helveticus. Taxonomy (NCBI): domain Eukaryota; kingdom Metazoa; phylum Chordata; class Amphibia; order Caudata; family Salamandridae; genus Lissotriton; species Lissotriton helveticus. Next base: position 409,219,635 of record NC_136062.1, read on the forward strand.
GGTTAGCAGCCATGTGCCAAACACCCTCCCTGGCGTAAACACACACTAACAGGGAAGCGGCGCGGCTCGTTGAGGTGGGGGACATGGCTGCTTTTGCGGCTAGTTAACGTTTCCTGTATTTGGCTAACGTGGGCGCCAGAGCCCAGCCCACAAGCGCCCCTCACTTCCCCCCCAAAACACAACTTAACCGAAACACAATGCAGGGGCGAGGAGAGAACCCTTCTGATCAGCATTGTCCCGCTGTACAAAGCCCTCCCTGCTGTAGAAAAATATAATTGGGGGGCACTACCAACCAGAATATAAGATCCTTAAGTATTGCCCGGCGGTGTCGCCTCTTGAACCCACAAAGAAGTTAAACTATTGAAGAGGCAGGCGCTGGAGACTGGAAGGCAGGAAACAAGGATTTTATTCTCTCCGGAGGAGAACACAACGAAACGGACAGAAGGTATCGTTCTGAGGTGCTCTAACTGCATCCCTGAGGCCTGGCCTCTTATACACACGTTTATCTGTTTATTGCATGTAACACATTCTCGTTGATACTTTGATGTACGGAAAGACATCCTCAGAATCCCCCTTTTCCCAGCCCGTTCCCACGCAAGGTTACAGTGGAAGTCCCTGCCCCGTTCACAACAGGTGATGATCATCGCGCAGCTGGATATTCCGCCGATTCATGGAGTGTGTGGGGTTCGATCGGATCTCGTGGGGTGGGGGGGGGGCTTTGATCATCTCGGGGGTCCTTTGAGGAGGGAAGCTTTCTATTGTACGGGGAGGGGCAAGGGATTGGTATCGGCAGAGCTTGGTGTCGGCCTGGGAACGGGGAAGACAAACGGGCACACAGGAAAAAGGGGTTTGCATCAAAGGGCCGGAGATCATGGGAGGGAAGCAGGGAGGTGTCGCGCTGGGAACAGGATGAGGGCCTGGGGCAGAGCAGCGCCGAAGAGGGGTTTATGACTCAAGGCAGGTGCAAGCAGGGGGTTGCCAGCGAAGCTAGGAGGGAGAGAGAGACGCGCTGGCTCTCGGCGAGAGCAGGGAAGCCATGGTGCCCAAAATGGCGGCTGTGTTGCGCGCTAATAAGGTTTAAGGAGAGCAAGAGGGTGCCGATAATGTTGACGGTTTCAGCCCAACTTTCAACAGTCCTCCCTTTTCAACATATCTAGCCACCTTGCTTTACTCAATGTCAATTTTCATCAAATTCCTAACTTCGGTATCATACAATGCTCTCATATGTTCGCTTCCAATGTCCACAGTTTTGGGAAAAATACAACTCGCACATAAAGAACACATAGGTGGCAAACATTGAATCCCTAAGCATAGGCCACATATTATAACTACGGGAATCAGGATAATGGTGAGCAGTCTCCAGCCCCAGCTTTTGACGGTGTCCCAGAACCAACCACCAAGCGACCATTCTTCTTGCTCTTGGTGGATTTCCGAAGAGAGTCTGTGAAGATGTTCGATGGCTTTGTACACTGAGGGTGAGTTGTCCGGTATGTATGTACAACAGCTGGACCCAATAATGCGGCAAGCTCCTCCACGGTCCGCCAGAACCACATCTAGAACGAGGCGGTTCTGCAGAGCCACCAATCGGACCGCTTGGAGCTCGGCAGTGTTGTTGGCAAAGATGCCCGCTGTGATGTTCATGGTTGTCTCGACCGCCTGAGTCAAATGTCGGATGGCACGGCTGTTTGCCATCGGGCCCCAGAGGGGGACGAGTCCTTTCATAGCATCGAGGAACTGCGCCCCTGTTGAGTCGGCTTGTTCAATGTCTTTGGCTCGTTTTTGCCGGTGGTGATTCGCTGGGGCTACATAAGTCGGAGGAAGGACGAAGGAGATGTAGCAAGTGCCCCCCCAGCCTTTGGGGAGCCAGGTGTAGGCCTTCGTGCCGCAGATGAAGTACATGTTTGGGGATGACACAAAGGAAGGTGGATCCGTGGAGTCCAAAGTTCTGGTAAAGCGGCAAGCGCTGCGACCCACCAGCTGTGTCCCAAGTCCTTCTACACACATGTGGCCTGTGACGTTGATGACCGTCAGGGCCACAGTCAGAGTGGCAGCCGTTCGTTTCCGCAGATAGGAGAAGGTGGGTCTGGTTGGATTGTTGAACACCTGCATTTCGATTCGTTCTTTAGTCGGAATGTCCATTTGGTTCGAGTCGCTGGGGGTCAGCGGGCAGAAGTGTGTCTTTGTCTTGTTTCGCCCGGCCCCGTGAGAAGAATGTGCTGCAGTTCTGCTGGAGGTGGCATTGCCCGTATAGCTTTCTTGCAGGAGGATCAGCCAAGCAAGGCAGGAGCCGTGGACAGAGAAGGGTGAAGGGATGAATGGTATTGAATGTCCAGTGGCATGGGGTAGCAACCCACAGATCCAGCAGTTGGTGGTATTGGTGGCAAGATTGTGCTGGTGAAGTAGCTGCACGAAAGAGTTGTTCCAAAACTCCTTTCGCCTCTCTCTTAGTTGAGGAGAGAGCGAAATTAGATAATGTTCCTTCATGGTGGTAGGCTGAGCAGTGGTTAGGAATGTTTCGTGAGCAGGTGCATGTTCTTCCATAATCCAGAGCGTAGTCATGAGGAGAAAACAGAGGAGGATTACGATGAAGAGTGCAATTGTCTTTGAGCTATGGAGTCTGTCTATTCTCGGATTTCTGTAGTGGGTATTTCCTGCTGTCTCCGTCGGCTTCTTATTTGGCGCTTCCATCATCTTCTTATCTGGCGCTTCCATCATCTTCGTCTTCAAGGTGCTCGGTAGTGGGCAGGACCACAGACTTAGTTTTAGCTTCTCTCCAGGTAACCCTTGGTAGTTTGGGTCACCGTTCTGAGATCCTTTAACTTAGTCCGTGGCCTACTTAGCCGAAGCTCCCTCCTTTCGACGCAGGAAATACCCTTCTCGAGATGGCACAGTGGGGTCAGGATGTTTTGAAAGTTCAAGTGTCTCAGTATCAGGGTAGCAGTTCAACGATGGTCGGTCCTGGTTTAGGAGCTCTTCTTGGGTGTTGACGGTGTCTGTCGTGGCCAGGGTTGGAGAGACCTTTTTGCAGTGGTGAGCGTGCAGCCAGTGTTTCTTCCCCTCCACTCGAAGTGCGGTCCGAGTGGTGATCAGCACTTGCCAGGGGCCCGTCCACCGGGGTTCCAAACTCTTTGATCGTTGAAAATTTCGGATCAGCACGAAGTCCCCCGGCTGGATGGCGTGACCCGGACCCCTGGAAGCATCGGGGATGGCCTGCTGCACCTGCTGATGAAGGACAGACAAAGTTTCAGTCAATTTGTACAGATAATCAGACATTAGGACATCCGGAACGTCATGAATGGAAGTTGGTTTCGGGGCAGACCAGACGCTCATGGGTCGACCGAAGACAACTTCATAAGGGGTTAAGTGATGTCGGGTGGGGGTAGAGCGCATCGATAGCAATGCCAATGGGAGGGCGTCTGGCCATTTCAGGCCCGTCGTAGCCACTATTTTGGCCAGTTTAAGCTTTAGTGTGGCATTGTGTCGTTCGACAAGCCCAGCAGATTGGGGGTGGAAGACTGCGTGGAATTTCTGTTTAATACCCAGCCCATTTAGGATGAGCTGGATAACGTTGGCTACAAAGTGGGGGCCATTATCACTCCATAAAACACGACAGAGGCCATAACGGGGGAAAAACTCCTTTAACAGAACCTTTGCAGTGGCCATAGCGGTGTTGTCACGGGTTGGATATGCTTCCACCCACTTGCTAAATGCGCACACCACGACTAGTACATATTTCAGGCCTTGGCATCTGTCTAGCTGGATGTAGTCCATCTGCAGGACTTCAAATGGGTGGTTTGGGACCCCAAATCCCCCCCGGGGTACTACAGTTCCTTTCCCGGGGTTGTGTTGCAGGCATATTAAGCATTGTTGGACCAGGCGTTTGGCGGAATCTGGGATCTTGTCATTGTGCCAAACCCTGGAGACAAGTTCGATCATGGGGGCTGATCCTATGTGGGCAGGGGAGTGTGCCATGGTTAATATGGGAATCAAGTACGAATCAGGTAGCAACCATCTGTTCGTGTCTTTTGTCCGCCAGCAGCCTTCATCGTCTTTCAATCCCACCCGTGTCCATTCAGTCAATTCGTGTTGTGTGCTAGTCGTTTGTATGTCTCTAATTGTGTCCTTGGCGTCAGTCCAGTTTTCTGCTTGTGACCTGGTCACGTACATATGTGTTGTCGTTCTATTTTCAGCTGTCGTTCGGGCGATGATGTCGGCTAGTGCATTTCCCTGTCCAATAATGTCTGTTACTTTCTTGTGTGCCTGGCATTTGATAACGGCAAGTTTGTTGGGGAGGAGGACAGCTTCGATTAAGGCGGAGACTAAATCTCCGTGCAAAATGGGTGTGCCGTGTGAGGTCAAGTATCCTCTCTCCCTCCAGAGGAGCCCAAAATGGTGAACCACCCCGAAGGCATACTGGCTGTCGGTGTAAATGTTCGCTGTGGTTCCTGTTGCCAGGATGCAAGCTCGCGTCAAAGCAATCAGTTCCGCTGCCTGGGCAGATCGCTGGGCGATGCGGGCTGTTTCTACTACAGTTCGAGCCGTGGTGACTGCATAGGCAGCGGAAGTGGTACCATCGGGGAGTTTGATGCAAGAACCGTCCACCCACAGCTCGCCGTCGGGGTCAGGGAAAGCCGTGTCTCTGAGATCGACCCTACTCCTGGTCTGTTCGTCCGTAAGAGTCACGCAGTCATGTACGGGGTGCACATTGGGATCGTTCTCTGGCAAGGGTAACAGAGTTGCTGGGTTCAATGTGGTGCATCTTTTCAGGGTGATATGGGGGGCAAGCAAGGTCAGTTCGTATCCAGTCAGTCGTGCACTCGTCAGATGTTGCGTCTTGGTTTGGTTCAGGAGGGTGTCGACTGCATGGGGTACCAGTACCGTGAGGGAATTCGAGAGTACAATCCCCTCACTCTGTCGGATAGAGACTGCAGCAGCAGCTACAGCTCGAAGGCAGGCAGGCAAGGCTCTGGCGACAGGGTCAAGAGTGGCAGAGAAGTAAGCGCACGGTCGTTGCTTAGGGCCGATGGCCTGGGTCAGGACAGATAAAGCGCACCCCTCCCTTTCGTGAGTGTAAAGGGAGAAGGGCTTTCTGTAATCAGGGGTACCCAGGACAGGGGCTGAGCAAAGAGCATCTCGCAGTTCTGTGAAGGAAGTTTGACACTCAGGAGTCCAAGGGAGTGGGAAAGGGACGTCTTTGTTTAGCAGAGAAAGCAGTGGTTTTACAACGAGGCTGAAGTTTGGTAACCATTGTCGGCAGAAGGAGGTGAGGCCTAATAAGGAGCGAACCTGCTTCTGGGTTTTAGGGACAGGGGTATCTAGAATGGTTTGGATTCGATCAGGGGTGAGTTTTCTTCCATCTTTGGACAAAAGGTGGCCTAGGTAAGTGACCTGGGGTAGGCAGAATTGCAACTTCTTCTTGGAGACCTTGTGGCCATTTTCCGCAAGGAAGTGCAAGAGTTGAATGGTGGCGGTAACCGCTAGAGGGGTGGTGTCGGCTGCCAAAAGGATGTCATCGACATATTGTACCAACACCACCCCGTCGGGTAACTGGACTTGGTCTAGTTGTCTTTTGAGGGCCTGGCTGTAGATGCTAGGGCTTTCCGTGTAGCCTTGAGGCGCTCGGCAAAACCTATATGAGCGGGCTTTTAGGGTAAAGCCGAAGAGATATCGGCTGTCTGGGTGGATGGGGATGGAGAAGAATGCGTTCTTGAGGTCGATGACGGAAAAGGTGGTGGCAGTGGATGGAATCAAGGTCAGGATGGTGGTGATGTCTGAGACCACAGGGTACTGGGGTACCACCACTTTGTTGATCTCTCGGAGGTCGATGATGAAACGGTATGCTTTCTCATCTCCCTCTCCCTGCTTCTTGATAATGGGCAAGATAGGGCTGTTGCAAACGTTGCTAACCACTTCCTCTACCACTCCTGCGTCTATCAGTGACTGGATAATCATTACCAATGCCTTCTCGCCCTCTGGCGATATCCGATATTGTGGGAGTTTTGGGAGTGTTGCGTCTGGTCGGACAGTAATGTGCACTGGGTCAATTAACATACGCCCTACGTCCGAATCCGCTTTGGCCCACAGATACGGAGGTAGAGTGTCAAGCAGGGACGCGTCAACGTCGGTGATGGAAAACATGTGTCGGGGGGAACAATGTCTAAGCAGAACGGGGTTGTCGTAAAGAAACACTCGAACTCCATCTTGAGAACACCTAATCGTCGCTCGGAAGTGTTTCAGTAAGTCAAGTCCCATAATGGCGTCAGGGCTATTGGAGGAAAGCAAGAACGTGGTGTCGGTGGTGTTGTTTTCTACGTCAAAGAGAATCGGGGCAGACAAAGGGTTGGTGGAGGGCGTTCCATCGAAACCTGTCGATGTTATGAGTGAGCCAGACAAGGGTGCCCTTGGAATCAGTCGTTTAGATAACGCACTACGTGTTGCGCCAGTGTCTACCAGAAATGGAGACTTGGTACCCAGGACCTTAGCAGTGACATAAGGGCCCTGCTGGTCAACATAGAGCTCGACTGGATCCCTCCCTCGCCCTTGGCTGTCCTATGCGAAGGTGTGAGTGTCGTCATAGTCAGATTGTTGATATTGGTTCTGCCTGGGTCGATCGAACGTATTTGGTCTGCTTGATCTGTCATTAGTCGCGTCATTTGGGGGCCCTCGTTGTTGTCCCCTAGGTCTCGGTCCGTATGTTACATCCCTGGGGTCTTTGCTTCTGATCATTTCCAGAAGAACTGGGCACTGGGATTTCCAATGGCCAGTCCCTTTGCAGAAAGCGCACTGGTCTTCTCTAAGGTCTGTGCGTCCACTGTAGGAAGTCAGAGTGCGGTCCTGGGGAAATGTAGTCTTAGGGACGTTTGTCTGGTAGTTTCCTCGGTATTGGTCTCGTCCTATAGTCACCCCCTGCAGTTTGGCAATCATCACCCTCTCTTTTAAGTCCTTCTTCTTTTTCTCTGTCGCCCTATCGGTTTCATTTTTCTGATGCTCATAATATTGGGCCATTTGGAGAATCGCTGTAGGTTTGGAGGCTGCCCAACTACTCTCGCTGGCTTGTAGTTTCTGGGAGATTTCCGATGATAGGCCCTTAACATAATTCTGGACGAACAGATGGTGTCCGGTTGCAGTGGTCATGTCTTGGCCGCTGTAATCGGAGAACACCGTTTCGAACCGGGAGAAGTACTCCGATACATCCTCCTGGGGTTTTTGGCGACAGGCTGTTACTATCGACCAATCCACTTTCTTTTCTGGGATTAGGGTTTTTAATTTCTCTACGATTTTATCTGGGAGGTCTAGAATGGATTTCAACGGCTTTTGTCCTGGTCCCCGTTGTTTGTCCAGGTCATCGAGTTGTGACCAGGTATGTCCAAACAGCTCAAGGTGGTCGACTTTCCGGATTTGCTTCCACACATCAGCTGGTAGACATAACCCGAAGAACAAGTCGATGTCAGCCAGGGTCATGATCGTTGAACCCAGGGCTGTACCCAATTCAGTATAGAAGGCAGTGGGGTTTTTACGTAGGTCGGGTAGAGATTTTCGGAATGTCAGTATCTCTTGCCGGTCCCATGGCTGGTAGACCCAGTTGTACACTACCCTTCCCTTCGCATCTTGGTTGTTTGCATCATCGTGAGTCCCTGTACCCCGAGGAGGAACCCAGTAAGGGGCAGCCTCACGTATCGGCATCATGGTGTTAGGTTGCTCGGTTGGTGGTTCGGTCACTACGGGGGCTGCGGATTTAGCTCCCGGTTTTCGTTCAGTGAGGTGGCGGAAAACCTCAAGCGTACGCGTAAGGAGGTCCGACACATCACACTCGCCCTCATCCCCGATATCGACCTTCCGGTACAGAGTCCTTAGACTCTCGGGACCTTTGTCTCGATATCGGTCCTCGTATGCATTCAAGACATGATAACACAGTCGTACGGTAAAATGTCGTCTGTGACTCCCTATATACGAGCTGAACATATCTGTGATGTACTCTTCATCATCCTTTCTTTCTACCAGTGTCCTTGCTATTTTGTCGATCCCCGCTCGCCCATCTTTGTCTAGCCTGTTTGTTCTTGCAGGGCCAGCCCCTCGAGTCTCATGGTCGTCTAACGTTGTTGTTGGTGCGGGTTTTAATACAAGGGGTTCGGCTGGCACAGAGGCCATTGGGGCCGACGCTGTGGCGGTACCTTCGTTTGTACCTGGGGGTGGCGCGTGCTGCGCCAAGGGTTGAGAAGGGGCATATGGAGGGGGCATGTAGATGATAGGAGGGCCTAACAGCAGGTCCTCATTGGCTTGTCGTTTCGAGGGTAAATCAGGGTAGAGCATGGAGGGGGTTCTAACCGGACACTGGCTTGGCGTTTCCATTTCTAGTTTCTGTTTAGCTTTCTCTCTTTCTTTTATCTCCTTTTTTAGTCTCTGAGCAGCTAGGTGGGCTGCTTTTTGCAGCTCTTTTTCCAACCTACTCTCAGTTTTCTTTTTACGTTGTTCAGTTTCTTTTCGCCACATGCCGAAGCTGTCAAGCATAGTAGGTGTTGTCTTGTTTTTACCCAGGGCAGTTTCTAGCGTTATTATTTTATCATCATCGAAGGATCCTATCAGGGGCCATTGACTTTCTTGACCCTTTTTTGTATATTTATGCCATAGTTTACTATAGGCTATAGCGGTCAATCCATGCTTCATGAACATGTCCTTATTAGGGGTGCCTTCCAGTGGGGCTGGATGGTCCATCTCTAATAGGCGGTCCGGGCTAAACAGGCTACTAATCAGTGGGGAGAAGACAGACATGACGGCTCGTAACGAGGGACTAAAAAGTCAGCACTGCCTATCTTATCACTAGGTGCAAAGACTGGACATAATATTTCTATTCTACGTTGTTTGCAGGCAGTGAATACCTCATGGATCAAGATAACAAAAGACCAATAAATAACAATGGGGAGAATGAGTAGGTCCGCAAAGATCTGCGTTACCTACCCTTTTCACTATCTGCAAAAAGGGTGGTCTCTTCCCTGTTTGCAGACAGGGAATCTCCAGGAAACAATAGTTTGCGAACAACAGTTCAGTTTCAAGTGATTATTGAGTGGGGGAGAAAAAAATAAGCACGGCTTCTGCCCTACCTATCCTCCACTGCTTGCAAAGAGAGAGCCCGTTGTTTCTCCGTTTGCAGACAGTGAATCCCTCGTAGATCAAAATAACAAAAAGACCAATAAATAACAATGGGGAGAATGAGTAGGTCCGCAAAGATCTGCGTTACCTACCCTTTTCACTATCTGCAAAAAGGGTGGTCTCTTCCCTGTTTGCAGACAGGGAATCTCCAGGAAACAATAGTTTTGGGAACAACAGTTCAGTTTCAAGTGATTATTGAGTGGGGGAGAAAAATAAGCACGGCTGCCGCCCTACCTATCCTCCACTGCTTGCAAAGAGAGAGCCTGTTGTTTCTCCGTTTGCAGACAGTGAATCTCCCAATAAATAAAAAGAGCAATACTAGTATTTTTTAACAAACAAGCAATCAAGCAATTTTTTCGCAACTTGTCGTGGTGACACGACCTTACCCGGACCGCATGGACAGTTTCCTGTCTTCCGAATCCAGCGCCCGATCGTCCTCTCTTCTTCGTTATCCTCGCGGCACTCCTGATGGTTCCCAGTCAGGACCGTAGATCACTCGAGAGAGGTCTGTTCGGAACCAGTGAAGTTTGGATGATCGGCTGTCAGACGAGGGTCTATCGGACAGACGCGTTCCCGATCGTTGCAGTCGTTCACTTTGTCGTCAGGACCTCTCCCACTGGATCCATGGGTCGCTGATGGGCCCCACGCTTGGGACGCCAATTGTAGAAAAATATAATTGGGGGGCACTACCAACCAGAATATAAGATCCTTAAGTATTGCCCGGCGGTGTCGCCTCTTGAACCCACAAAGAAGTTAAACTATTGAAGAGGCAGGCGCTGGAGACTGGAAGGCAGGAAACAAGGATTTTATTCTCTCCGGAGGAGAACACAACGAAACGGACAGAAGGTATCGTTCTGAGGTGCTCTAACTGCATCCCTGAGGCCTGGCCTCTTATACACACGTTTATCTGTTTATTGCATGTAACACATTCTCGTTGATACTTTGATGTACGGAAAGACATCCTCAGAATCCCCCTTTTCCCAGCCCGTTCCCACGCAAGGTTACAGTGGAAGTCCCTGCCCCGTTCACAACAGGTGATGATCATCGCGCAGCTGGATATTCCGCCGATTCATGGAGTGTGTGGGGTTCGATCGGATCTCGTGGGGTGGGGGGGGGGCTTTGATCATCTCGGGGGTCCTTTGAGGAGGGAAGCTTTCTATTGTACGGGGAGGGGCAAGGGATTGGTATCGGCAGAGCTTGGTGTCGGCCTGGGAACGGGGAAGACAAACGGGCACACAGGAAAAAGGGGTTTGCATCAAAGGGCCGGAGATCATGGGAGGGAAGCAGGGAGGTGTCGCGCTGGGAACAGGATGAGGGCCTGGGGCAGAGCAGCGCCGAAGAGGGGTTTATGACTCAAGGCAGGTGCAAGCAGGGGGTTGCCAGCGAAGCTAGGAGGGAGAGAGAGACGCGCTGGCTCTCGGCGAGAGCAGGGAAGCCATGGTGCCCAAAATGGCGGCTGTGTTGCGCGCTAATAAGGTTTAAGGAGAGCAAGAGGGCGCCGATAATGTTGACGGTTTCAGCCCAACTTTCAACACTGCCTTGGCATGTTGCCCACCTCTCTTGAGGGGGCACTCAGGAGGAAGGGCCCCCTCTGAGTCAGGATAAGAGGAAGCCCTCCCCCTCCAGAGTCCAGTCTTGAGAAAGAAAAAGCGAGGTCTGCGTCCATTACAAGCCCCGGCTGGAGCACAGGACAAAAATACGGGTTTGTGCCCTTGTGAACACGAGCTCTGGGCCTGTTCAACAACAACACCCCTGCAGCCCCCACTGTACCTCCGTAGCACGACCCCCAGAGCCGCGACAAGCACAACAGGAAACTTTTAATGGGCCTACACCGCAGCCAACATACTTATACGTGGCTAAAAGGCGGCGCAGGCCTTCACACCCGGCTACATCTACTTTAATTAGTCGAGGATCGCACCACTTGGTCGAGCGCGGTCGCGCCATATTAAAGGGGATTAAACTCTCCGTAAAGTGTAGGGACGTCATCCCCTGTCCCGCAGAAGATACTTATTCGACAACCCTATATTTCACTTCCCCCTTCTTGTACCCAAAGTGGCATTCTCAAGGGACGAGGATGCCACGAATATGAAAAATACGCCATACTAGAGAGCCGGTCTTACATGTCAGTAATGTGCTCCTCCAGCACGATGCATGCCACATGTTTCTGAAAGTTGAGTAGTAAAAAAAAACCACTTTTCGCATGAAACACCCCCGAGAACCAATATCAAAGGCTTGTAACTTTTGTTATTTCCCGTGTTAGAGGGAGAATTCCGAACGCTCACTGCCTAGTACTTCTAGGGGAGAGTTTCCTGTTCAACGGGACAATCTTGTACACTTCCCAGTAAAACCCCCAAAGAAAGTTTTTAACCCTCCCCCGCGCTCACACCTCCTTCCCCGCCGCTCTGGGCTGCCTCGCCTCTCGCTCTGCAGCGGCTGAGGCGAGTTAGAGGCTTTTACGGCGTCCCTGGTGCACCCTGCTTGCGGTTCATCCCACTCTCCTTTACGAGGCTGCTTGCTGCCTTAAGAGCCCGGCGCAGAGGCAATAAAACCACGGGCCTGTTTACTAGCCGGCCCGGCCCTCGGTGTCAACCTGCCTCCCCCTCCCTTACTCTGGTGTATTGCGGCATCCAGCGCCCAGAGAGGAAATGCCTGCTCCAACTGGCACGAAATGCGAGGGGAAGAAAATCCTTGATCCGTGGAGCAGGTAGGCACATTATCAGTAAAGTCAGCATTAAACACACATTAACATTAGAAAAGTCAGCATTAAACACGCATTAACATAGTCAGCATTAAACACGCATTAGCAGTTACTAATAATAAAAAGGTCTTACCTCTCATACTCAACACAAAAACAAAATGCCGTGACGAAAAAAGGGGCGGGTGACGAAAAAAGGGGGCGGGACTTAAAAAAAAGGCACGGGAACATCCCCGATTCGCATCCGGACGGGGAAAGAGTGACGGACAACAATGTCTGCCAATGGCTAGCCTCCATTTATGGAGCTAGCCAATGGTAGACTAAGGCGGGACATTGCCACATAGTGTAGATCAACAAATTTCGCCTGAGCTAACGCTGCTCCGCAGTGGACGCCAGGCGAAACCTAAAAAAGAAGTGGGGGGACGCTGTCACCGGAAGTGACGTCACGACAGGAAGTGACACCACGAAAGGTGGCTCCTATCTCGTCCCAGAGAGGCCAAAGAGTGAAGTTCAGCTGTTTGGCAGGGGGACGGTGTCCACCCGGTAAAATAAGTGGGGGAACGCCGTCCACCCACGTGGTACCCCGACTCGAGCCTTGCTGGGAACTCTTCTTTGGGGCTTACCTCCGTTCGGCTGTCTTCGCTAACACACCTTTCTTGCTGGAGCTTTTTATGCTTTTTGTTTTTTTCCTTCCTGTAAGGCAGCACATACATGCAGGCACCTGTCGCCTACATCTAGCCTGGAATTGTAAGAAAGATTTTACTGTTCGACTCTGCAGACCCTCAAGGTCAAAGACTAAATGGGGGCCCCTTGGCCTATGAGAGCCCATGCAGAAGGATCTAGTGTCTGAATTTCAGAGGACAGTGGCAGCACTGCACCCAAGGGTTGTCTCCCTGCCCTCAAGTTGGGCACACCTCATGGAACTGGACAGACTCGTGTGGATCACAGCATAACAAGTGTGCTTTGCGTGCTAGGGCAGCGTGCATCCCGGCATGCACTGCCACAGTAAACGACGTTGGGGTCATTTGAATTTTGGAGTGCCACTGGTTCTTTTAAAATTAAGAACATGAGTGTATGAATGACTGTGTCCTTGTGTAACGTAACTGCTGCTTATGTAAAGTGCTCCAAAACCTTCAGGTGGAGTTTGCGCTATATAAATCTGCCCAAAACAAAATGAGGGCTTTTATGTGGCAGTGTTAACTACCTTCCCAATGTGATCCTGGCATGGAAATGGTATTTGACAAATATCGGCACTGCACAACTACACTAGGCTCTTCACAATAGAAAGCACAGCGATGTGCATGCAATGGTAAGTATGGAGGTTAGCATGATATTTCGCTTTACATCGAGCCCCATCCCCTGAACTGTGAGCTCGGCCCCTCCCCCTCCTGTCACGGTGAGAGCCCCATGCACCCGGAAGCCTTGGGGTGTTGGGGCATCGGTGAGCACGCTTCTGGCACTCCTGTGGCACGCGCACGCTGCAGCTCCTCACCAGGCAGGCTGGCACGTGGAGAGGCACAGAATTAGTATCACATGACTGCTGAGAGAGGGTACACGCGCCCAGGAACAGTCGTGGGCAAGATGTCCTGGAACAAAAAGACATGTGCTGTCCTTCCTCTCTGCACATGCTTTCCCATGTGCTTCCCCTACAGCACAGACATGTCACAGGTGTGAATGGTGTGCTTTAATAATCCTGTGGTCTTTGAGACAGTGCATTGTACAAATTGTGCTGCAAAATGAACAGTCTTAATATTGTTTTTTCCCAAAAGTTTCCTGGTGGGTGAGCCGCCGCATTGAAGCCACTTTGAATGTTGTCGAGTCCAGTGCTTTAAATGGGCCGGTACTCACCGGTACTGAGTACCGGCACTTCTTAGAATTATCACTCTGAGTACCGGCACTTCTCGAACTGCCCTTGAGAGTACCGGTACTCATGAAAATGTAGGCTCACTGGCTGTGCTGGGGAGCAGGAGTGGAACGTGTCTCTCACAGCCAAGGCGCCGCTTCTGTCTCGCCGATCTGAGCCCATGCTGAGCTATTTAGCAGGGCTTCTTTGAATATTGTTCGGGTGCTCGATATCACGCTGTGATGTGCTTGACGGAGCAGGGTCCGTTCAGGCCCTGTGCTGTCAATCACATTGCAAAAACAAAGGTTGTGATTGCGCTCCTTTAAGTATAAATAAGCGTAATGCATGAAGTTGTTCCTGTCCTTATGTTTAGGGTGCCAGTGGGTATTACTTGCCTGAATTCGACCCACAGTACACATCTTACTGACATGGTTTCCAATCACAGTTATTGTACATTGGAGACAGTGACTCACATTTACATTTAAAAATGTTTGTTTCCTTTCAATTCTTCGTCATGTTACATGTTCTTTATTCCATGTAATTGACACCACGTCCCGGCATTGCAACGTCTTCTATTTTAGATGAAGCGGAGTTCACTTTCTTCACTTCCAGATTGCACCGGGTTCTCATTCACTTGGATTCTGATCTATGTCACGAGCACATTAACTTCGGTTTCACAATTAAGCAGGCACGCCTTTTTTCTTACGGACACATTCTTGTGCCAGACACCCGTTATTTTTCTACAGTCACCCTTGGGGCGGCTGAGCACATGGATTTTGAACGTCATTTCACGTGGTCAGGAACTTGAACGCACCATTGTGACATTAAGGCACCATTGTTTCAGGGTAACTAGGTGTTACTGGGGCAGTACATCGTTGTACTTTGTTTTTTTCAATGAGTTTATACAGCTAAAGCAATGTGAAGATGCATGCTAAGTACACTGTGAAGTCAGCATTAGTGCTGCATAACCACAAGTTGATTTAAATGAAATTTGTAATAGAAATAAATACAAATTGGCCAAAACTGTGATCGAAAGAATTATTATTAAAAAAGCAACAGCGGAGTGCCAGGAGGGTGCGATTTTCCTCGTGAGAGAACGTCCTCTTTACGCTGTCAATCACATTCACACTATCCTGTGCATTTGTGCAAACACAGGAATCATGGCAGTCCCCTGGCAGTGGCAATCAGGCTACAGCCAGTCCGGCCTGGTGGCAATTCAAAAAGCCATGGTAGGTGGAGAGTATAAGATGGCTTTTATCATGCCCGGGTCTTTTGTGTGTCTGCTTATGTTTGCCTGCATATTTTTGCCTGTTTTTGTAAGAGAAAAGTGAAAGAGAGAGATAATCAAGACACTCTCAGGACGTATTTTAAAGAAAATGTGTGACACTTTGTACATCTGATTGCTGACAAAGATTCATAAATAAAGTAAAAGGGAGGGTTGGTGGGTTGATGGATGAGTGGACGAGTGAGTGGATGGATGAGTGAGCAAGGGTGGATGTATAGATGGATGGATAGATGAATAGATGGATACATGAGTGAAAGCATGCATGGGTAAAGGAGGGTTGATGATTGGATAAACGAGTGGATAAGTGAAAGATTGTATGGATGAATGAAAGGTAGGGAGGATGAATGAAAGGTAGGGAGGATTGATGAAAGGGTGGGTGATGGATGAGTGAAAGGAGCGATTGAGTGAAAGGGTGAATGGAACAAAGGAGTGAAAGGGTTGATTGCTGGATGAGGGAAAGGGTGGATAAAGATATGGATGAGTGAAAGGATGAATGGATAGGTTTGGAGGTGGGTGGATGGATGGATAGGTTTGAATATGAATGGTGGACAGACGGAATGGTGAAAAACTGAATGATTGATGAAAGACTGAATAGACAATAGAATGTAAAGGTTAAATGGTGGACATCAGCAGGTAAATGGTAGGATGAAAGGATGAATGGATAGATTGATGGAAGAGACAAGAGATATCTTCAGGGGAGGGTCATGATCAGTTGCTTCACTTGCTTGGTGCCATAAGAGATTTGGTGCGACGTGTGGGTATTATCAGTCTCTTCCTACTCGCATGCTCAAAAATGTATAGTATTGTGTCAAACAGCAATTAACAGTAGGACGTTAAGAAGGTGCAACTATTGCAAAATAAGGAAATGTTAACATATTATCTCATTTCTTTTTCATTTTGTGTAATGAGTTAAACTGCTTTGTTTATATAAATACATTTCTCATGTGTTTTGGTATGTGCTGCAAATATTATAGAAGTTGTTACGTTTCATCATGTCTTGCCCTTAGCCCCGCCCCTAGCCCCGCCCCCTCATTTCACCTCTAGCTAATTTTAATGAGTACCTGCACTTATTTCTTTCCATTTAAAGCACTGGTCGAGTCGCTTTCTGCGATCAATTAGATTTATTATGTATGGGGTGTTTTTTTCATGCCTGGTTTTTTAGGTTGCAGGGAATGGAACAGAACCGACTGTACTTTCTCTTGATAATAACGAGTGTTCACTGTACTCGTGAGGCTGTAGATTGATTGATTAAAGGTTGGCAAAGTACAGAGAAGTTGCGCAGAACAAGGCAGATGTAGCAGCTGAAAACACTTTTCCTGATCTGAACCCTGACCTCCCTCTCTCCATTTAGGTGTATACATTCTATCTGCAACTTCTATATTGCTGATGGCACGTCCGAGTGCCTTCAAGGCGCTGTCCACCTGCTCTAACAATGAGGACAAGGTGCGGTTCTCTCTCCGCGCCAGGGGTCTCCTGAGGCCGCCTCCGCCCCCCCGCCCCCTCCGTCCCTTCTCCCCGCTCCCCTTCTCCAGGATCTGCCCTTAATCGTGAGCCATTCTTCACCCTCTCCAGATAATGGGTAAAAGTCCTGGAAATATATTTAGCCTTCTCTACGCCTTATGAAGACATATTTTTAACGGAGAAATGTCACCGCCCGTGAATTATGAATGGGGGTGATGGATGCCGGGGATTAGGGATGTCGGCGGAGTCGCCTCGGCGCCGAGGCGCCCCGTGGCTCGGCTCTGCTGGGGTGAGGACAGCGGCGGGCAGCCTGGGCCGAGCACTCCATAACCCAGGACAGGGGGCTGAAATATCACCTGCGAGGGACCGCGCCAGCAGTGGGGCGAGCACGCACCTGGCTACCATGGGGATACTGAGACAGGCGAGCGAGCACGCACCTGGCACCATGGGGATACTGACACAGGCGAGTCAGCGCTCCCTCCCTCACTCAAAGTGCTACAACTTCCTGTGCTGTGCATTCTGGGTAAAACAAAAGGGTGACACAGTGGTAATGGTAAATAATTGTATTTTATTTGTACATTGTTAATTAAAACCTTTACAAAATAATTAGAACATTGCTCAAAATTAGCCTAAATTTCATTTTATAGCACTTTCTAACATTTTAAAATGTACTTAATGTCACAGTGATCCCTCCTTTATAGGCCTCAGGGGCTTCCTACCGGAGAAAGTGTAACTTTAGCAGTTCCCTGAGCCACATGTGAGTACCCTGCGCTACCAGTCTCCTCAGATCCCCCCTGCCTTTTGACTGGAGCCAGGTGATGTCTTCCTCTAGGTTCTGGAAGAAGCTGACACTTTCGAGATTTCCCTCACTATCTCCTCGCACATAAGCTGTCGGAAACCTCAAACAGAGGCCTCAAAGCGCTAGGGGCCTCTTTTACAATAGAATGGTGCGGCGGGGTGCCTCAAGCGCCGCGCACCGTCACTCTAAAAGAGCAGGAATACGCAGTATTTACAAGACTACGGTGCCTTCTTGTACTGACCCCAGCAGTAATAAAGCAGCCTAGTGCCAATGCAGGCACTCTGCAACATGTTTCAAGGGTGCCTGCGTTGTGGGGATGATTGGTTTTGTGACGGAAGGGACACCCTTCTGCACAAAATCCATCAATGGAGGTGATTTCCTCCTTCTATGTGAGCTGCAGAATGCAGATGGAGTAACCAATCTGAAATAAGCCACAAACGGAGCCCCGGAAAAGGTTTCTCTTGTTGTCAACCCAACAGTATTGAGATATGTATGGAGGACCGTAGTCTGACACTGGAAGAAGCCAGAAACGGAGCCCCTGATAAGGTATCTCTCGTGTTCCACCAAACAGTATTCAAATATATAAGCAGTACCATAGTCTTTCACTAAAATCGTAGTAATGAAGAAATTAAAACGTGAATCTGACACGGGGTGGTATTCCTCCAAAGACGTCTTTTCCAGATTGGTTACTACATCTCTTTGGTCAGATCGGGTGCCACGAGAAAAGAGCTGTGGCTATTTGCGTTATAAGAAGATGCCACAGCATTAGCCTCGCATATCTTTTAAGTTTCTGCCACGAGTGACGGTGTGTCAACATTGGTGTATAAAATTGCTTTCAAGTTAATTATAGCAGAAAGAATATTCATAAACATATGAGATTATGCTATAGAAAGTGGGAAGATATTGTGTTTGTCCTGATGAAGGTGGGCAGTTATCCCCATTGGACCCACCGAAACGCGTCGACGCTTTAATTTTGGGAATCACCATGGATATATGACATTTGTAAATAATTGATTTTGATTATCTAGATAGAATGTGTTCTTGCCTAAAGCATTTTGCATACAATCTATTTTGTTCATAGGTCTAAGTACCGTGGTGCTCCCTGATTTGAAATTAATTTTTCTTGCTCTGTGTTTTTTGGCCCACTTATTTACATATGCTGTTCAAAAGTAATGTTTTTAACCTGTTTTTATACTTTATAATGAAGTTTTTATGATACATTTGTTATTGTCATAACATTGTTAATAAACTGTAACATTATTATTTTTTAAAATTGTCTTTTGCACTGATTTGGTTTTCCTGGTTCATAGCATGAATATGTGTTATTGGGTCATGTACATCTGGTAGACTGCTAAGTGTGGCTGTGAGATTGAGAGTTTTTATTAGGTTCCCAGGGGAGCTTTTTTTGACAATTACACCACATACAATGTCCGAACCTTCTCTTTATTACACTTAAATCAATTCAAGTCAAGTATTTCTTTATTCGGTTTCTGGCAGATAAAAAACCAATAAAAACAAGTACATTAAAACAGAAGATACATTTTATACACAATTTTTTTAAAAAGCCGAATAATGACAATAAGTTTTAGTTATAAGAAATACTATTAAAAACAATAGTAAAATGTAGTCACTTCGTTATGTTTAACGAATGTTTACACCCATTCTTGCTAATCTGTAAAGTATTTTAACAAAGTTTATCAATCACGCTTTTTTCAGTCGATTTGTTTAGGTCTTATGCCCCTTTACAGATTAAGACGGTGCCGAAAGATGCATTTTAGAAATTTAACAATGCACCTCGGCATCCACTCCTCCTCCATTGACTGTAGGAATAACATGGCCGGACGGCACCTTCTTATTCCCACATGTTTAAGTAGAGGGATTAACCAAATCTTCCTATGTTCACTGTAGAATTTGCAAAAAAACAGTGTGTATAGTGGCCTGGGTTGAGTTCTCATCACACGGGCATAGCGATAGTGCTGTATCCCACGTATTTTGATCCGGGAAAGCAACCAGACGATGGAAGATGTTTAATCTAAATCTTACAAGGAGAAGTCTCTCAAAAGTGGTAAGATCCTGGATTAAATATGGCTGGATGGAAAGATTGGTTTGGACAGCAACACTATGTTGCATAGAGGGTTTCGGGGCTTCTTTCGTTAGACGAATTTCTTCAAGATGTGCCAGTGAAATCGCCTTCAGTGTCTTTCTAGATAATGACTGTATTGTAGTGGGGGCCAAGTAATACTTTTCCAGTCCTAGGTCAAATAAGAACCTTTTTATGTAGGCAAACCAGCCAATTTTAGATGAATAATCTAAAGCAATACAGTCTAGGATAATTTGCTGGGTAAACGTATTTTTATCCCCGGACCATATACGGTGCCAGAGAAGAAGTGGCTGTATTTTTGCCAAATCCGTAATGTATGAGATTCCCAGTTCTATGTGGCACGCAAAGGTGGATGTACTTTTAGGGACCGCTAGGAGAAAACAGAGGAAAGTGTTTTCTACCACTTGTAGATTATTCGTGTTTGCAAGCCCCCATTTTTAGGAGCTCTACTGGTGGTCTTCTCCCCAATTTTTTTGAAAAGTTAATCAGAGCCATGATGGTCCTAGCTAGATGGAATTTTCTGGACTCTATAGCGGGGGACCAGTCAGTTTATCGTCGATAATGATGCCCAAGTATGGATATTGTGGTGTTACGAACCTTACCTCATATGCGGATGATACACAGCTGATACTGGCTGTTAGGAATAATGGGGAAACAGTGGCGGAAAATTTCAAGACAGGTATGCTGGCCATTGGAAAATGGATGTCAGCAAACTGTCTGAAATTAAATTCTGATAAAACTGAGGTGGTCACCTTTGGCCACCTCAGTCCTAGCTGGTCCCCAACCTGGTGGCCATCATCTTTTGGAGCCGTACCCAAACCGGTTACGAAAGTAAGAAATTTGGGTGTCATCTTCGATGACAAGCTAAATTTTCTGGCGCATGCTAATCAGACGGCCTCTACGGCGTTTTACAAACTACGTCTGGTTAGGAAGATTCTTCCTTTTCTCCCTACTAATGTGGGAAAGACACTGGTCAGCGCTCTGGTATTGTCAGCACTGGACTATTGCAATGGCTTGTTCGCAAACGCACAAGTCAGGATAATAAAGAAATTGCAAACAATCCAGAATGCGGCAGCCAGACTTCTCCTGAACATTCCCAAATTTAAGCCAATACAAGAATCCCTGAGGAGTCTTCATTGGCTCCCGGTCAGGAACCGAATTAAATTTAAAACACTTTGTATCGTCTACAAGGCTTTACATCAACAAGCACCTCAATTCCTGTGCGACCATCTTGTCCCATACATTCCCACTCGAATGCTACGATCAGCAGGACAGAATGACCTAGCAGTGCCTCGGACTAGGCTGGTCAACTGGGGAGACAGACGTTTCCTAGTTGCCGCCCCAAGATTGTGGAATTCTCTCCCACAAATCATAAGAACTTGTCCGAACCTAATGTCCTTCAGGAAGAAATTGAAAACCTGGCTGTTTAACCTCTGAAAAACATCCTCAGTATCAAACAAGTGAGTAATACAATACAGCGCCGAGACGCCTGCGGGCAATTGTTCGCGCTTAATAAATTCTAAAAATAAAATAAATAAATAAATTTCTCATTATTTAGGAATATGCTCTTTGGCCTTTGTTTCTTTAACACAGCAGTCATGACAAAAGTCTATTTAATGTTGATGCGTAGGTTCAGCTCACCCATAAACTGGGAATACCTGTTTAGTGCCCTCTGGAGTTCTAGGGGAGTTCGAGCCAATATTACGGCGTCGTCCGCGTAGAGCAACGCCGGAACCGGAAGGTTATTAGCTTGGGGAAGGTCCTGGCTCCCGTTCAACATGGCCTTCTCTAGACCATTAGTATAGAGTGTGAAGAGAAAGAGAGCCAGGACACAACCGTGTCTCAATCCCCATTCCACTCTAAACGACCCAGATAACTCTCCCCTTGCTCCGTATCTCACCCTAGCTGAGGCATTAGTGTACAGCTCTCGCAGAAAATGTCCTTAAGGTAAATCCACCCTCATGTCCAACAGTACTGCCCATAGTTTAGTGTGGCAGACGCAGTCAAATGCCGCAGACAGATCCACATACACCATGTGGATACTGCTCCCCTTTGCAAATACGTACTTTCCTAGAAGTAACGTACGGTTCAGGGCCTGCTCGACTGTCCCACGACCCTCGCGAAATCCAAACTGGATGTCTGAAAGTATCGAGCCATCCTCCGCCCACCGCTGGAGACACTCTAAGATGATTCTACCTGCGACTTTACCCAGCGAATCCAGCAGGGAAATCGGACGATAACACTTAAGTCAGTCATAAGGTTGCTCCAAGGCAGTCTCAAGGGCAGGGTGCAGTGTATTTGAAAGTTAGAACGTACTTTTTAAATTTGACATGTCCTGGTATTATAAAACTCATACATTTCTTTCTCATTAATGCAAGGCCTATCTCTCCCATAGGTTAAAATTGGGATTGCCTTAAGAGATTTTTTAAGTGAAACCTCCCACTGAGAGCATATCTAAAATTGGACTTTGATGTCCTGGCTCTCACAATTCTAAAACTCTTTTGGTAAAGCTGTTTTTTTAAATAGCAGGTCTGAAAATACCACTTTTAGAAAGGTGTAAGAGCAACAAGGGGTTTGGCCCTAGGCGGCTGGACTGGGCTGTAGTGAACTAAGAAAAAAGGGGGGGGTCCGAGCCGTCACAATCAAATGCTGCTAAACCAATTGAAGGTGACATTTTCTTACTTTAAACATTCTGTGCCTCTACCTGTCTCTGAATACACGTCTGGGTTGGGGTGAGAGCTGGGCTTAGTACATTCCCTCTAGACAGTCACACATAGGGGACTGGGGTGTGCCATTTGCTTCCTGATGGCACATCACCAGGCTGATGGGCCTTCCTGCAATATATTAGGAGGAAGGGGCTGACACCTGTACCTGAATAGGGCTGCGCCTGTCATCACACAAAGAGCTGAGACTTCCTATGGTGCATGTAGAGCCAGGAAAGGAAAGGTATGTGCCTTGTGAAGATCAAATACCTCTTTTGTTGTCTCTCCCGCTTCAAAGACACCTTTTTGCATAAGTACTGAACCTCTGACACCCCTCAACCAGTTCACTTAGGGGGGCCTGAGTAGACTCTGCTATGCTGCCAGGGGGACTGCCACTTTGCCACTACTCTGATTTGTTGGCCAATTGCATGCTGATTGTTGTGTTACCAGGAGGGACTGCCACTTTGCACTGTTCTCTGCTGTTTTTCATGCAGCCTCTGTATTTAGGGAGGAAGGATCCTGACCTCTATATCCAAACACCCTAAGTGTTCTCCAAGGGTTGGCTTGCCTCCAGTTTTCTGAGAGGTCAACAAAGACCTTGTGCTTCAGCTCATTGTAATCTGTGCGCTCCAAGTTACAGGAGCGTGCCTGGTCATCATCTAGGAATCAAGTGTGGTGCTTCGTTTAAGCCCTACAATGCTCTATCTACATTGACTCTGCCTCTTCGTCTGCTGCTGGCCTCAGTGCTCCTGTTTCACCCATACCAGAGAGGAGCACTATGGACTGTTGGCTCCCAATGCAAACACCACTGGGAGTTGTGCCTAGCAACAGCATTGGGCATGCATTCACACTCGCTGAATAACTGTTTCCTCCGACATTGTCTTGCATCAACCCCGCCTGCCCCGTGCATCTCACAGCAGCGGGGCTCCATGGGTTTCCATTATTCAATGTGGGCCCATGTGCAAGACCCCAGGCATTGCCATAACTGGCCATCAGCCCACCGTCATCACTGGAGCTGTGCCCCGATCCCAGCACAGCGAGCCCAGTGTGCAAGACTCATCAACGACCCGAGAAGCGGGCCACAGCTCAGGTACTGTGTGTACAGCATCCTGGCGGTCTGCACTCATCCATAGGTACAGCTGGGGGGAAAGTCTCTCGTAGCATTTGGATCTCCAGAAGGCCTCATCGGACTCTGGAGAGGGATCCATGGGGAGGAACAGTAAAATTTCCGTAAAGGATTGGGAAGGAGGCCAATTGAATTTAGACACTGCTCAAGGATGAACCTGATTCCTGCGTTAAGCCTGCACATTGCGTTCTTCATGAACGACTACCGTAAAGGCTCAAGGAGGAACCCAGTTGAATTTCGATCCTACTCCTGGACGCGCTAGTGTTGTTAGTGAGGGGCACTTTTTTTTCTTTAGGCTAAGGACGTTTTCAAACCACCCATTCATTTGGGAAAAATTAACGCTGGACAATGTTTTGACTCTAATCGTGGTCATAGCCTAATAGTTGCTTAACTACTTTGGACATGAGTGGTCCTGGCATTACTGTATTCAGCTCTTCGCAGTCCAGGGGAGATTGCCTCACAAACTCCTTATTGATCTACCCTACTCCAAAGAAGCAAACAGTCATTCACCCTGCATTAACTGTCTATACGTTTTTAAATGCCTACATAATAAGCTAAAATTGATGCGAAGGCGCTAAAAGGTGCCCATTTTTTAACTACTGCTTTTTGCCCTGATTTTAAAAAAAATGACATATCTCTTTATTTACTGATATTTTTGTCCTTTTGGTCTTATTTTACCCATATAAATAACTTTTATTTTTCTAACACTTTCTGGAATCTTTTTGTAGTATTTCCAGTCAGTTACTGTGTGTTGTACAACTATTTTACACATTGCCTCTGATAAGCATGACTGCTCTACACCAAGCTACCAGAGGGTGAGCACAGGTTATCTTTGGTGTGTGACTTACTTGCTACGACAAGCGTGGTGGGTTCTGCCTGGCTTAGGTACATAGCCTAACCAGTACCGTAGCAAGAAGGAGGTGCGGGGAAAGTGAGGTCCTCCGCGGGAGTCATGAGTTTTGGGAGTGGCACACAACCGCTCTCTCTTACCTGCAGCTTTTGCGTTGCGGGAAACGAACGCAGGAATGGCCAGCAACCCGCCCCCCCCCCCCATTTTTAACACTTAAAGCCTGTGCACACCTTATAGTTCATTAGAATATTCAAAAAGAAATATTCACAATTCTTTTTAGCTATAGTGTGAGTCAAAAGTGCTTCACTGTAAGTCTGTAATAGTTGAATGTATTTGCATTGTAGGTGAAATCTACACACAAAAATTGCATTAGCTAAATCAAGGGAAGATTTGAACATCTCCTATCGCTAAACAAAAGTCACATGCAAATATAATATTAAATGCCCATTTCTGCATTAATGTGGGTTTTGGTCATATTTCTCTGAGTTAGAGTCAGTCTCTGAACTACCCTGCAGGGCCAAGTAGATGAAAGGCTTCCCCACACAATGTCCATGTGGAGGAGATTACATCTGTTCCTGAGAGGAGGATGAAGGCAGAATCTGAAGAGGATAATTTATTTCCCACTGCCTGTCAAGCGTGTGCTGCTCTTCTATTAGAAAAAAGAAGAGTAGCCAGCCCTGCCTCCATTCTTTCCAGGAGGCACCATTAACGTTTTGGTGGAAAAGAACCAGTGTGGTAGAGGCAGTTGTGAGCATGCATAAAGGTCTTAGAGAGCTTTGATTATTGGCCAATTGCAAAAGGGATGTAAAACGGGTGCAGTGATGTTGTGCCATCTTTGGATGGGGCAGGGGCACCTCCACTTAAAAACCTCCGCACAGGGAAGAGACTTGGAGAAGCTCCAGTATCAAACCCAATTTAGGGCGCCGTACTGCAAACAGGGACTAATGGTCCCAAACTGGGGGGGCTTGGGTTAATTTGTCACTAATGTGCTGTGGCCACTACTTCTGGTTCTGGAAATTGTGCGGGTGCTCTAACGCAGCATTCAATAATCAGCCAAAAGTCACAATAATTGTTCTGTCCATTGCAATGAAAGTACTTTTAATCACACTGTAATACAAATTACTATAGAATACAATGAATATACGCATTATTGTCTCTGGGAGCATTTCTTCTTCACTTTGTGCTGTTGCAAAGTCACAAAAAATGACTCCAACTGACACAACTTGCTGATTTGTTATTTAGTTGCCAGGGCAAAACTTTCTATGCACTGGAAAGTTGTTTAGAAGTAATTCTTTGTAGCTCAATGTACTAATTTGCGCTACTGTTCATCAAGGTGGTGTCCTTTTGGGGGTACATGGGATTCTCACACTAACACCCATGTTTTTTGACGCAAAGTCCTATTTACCATTAGATAGGCCACTTTGAGGCAGGCACAAAGTAGAAGAAAACTAACTTTTTCTACACAGTTTCCCCATTTTGCAGGTGTGCTGCACAAGTGGGAAAAGTCTTAAAGTTTATTTGATTATAGTATTTTGTACTGGAATGGTACCCCACCAGTATGAAACCTAAGTAAAACATCATGCACAAGCTTCTGAACTATGGTGGAAAGGTGTGCCCATGGGACAAGGCACCCATATTGTACACAAACGGTATAGAAGAGAACAACGTCATCATATCTTGTGAGAATGGCACTGTTCCGTTCTCTCCCTCTCAAGCAATGCAGTACAGTAGTTTTAGTAGCTACGCTACCTTGCATGATATATATTCATTCATTCGTCCCTTAGAGTTAAATCTGATATTCAACATTTAAGTGCACCATCATCACTTGCAGGCTTGGACAGCCCTCTTGTGTGTCTGCTGCAGAGGCCGTGATGGGCAGCAAGCCACAATGAAAGCCAGACTCAGGCCTTGTCCATCTGTGACCGGCCAACTTCAGTGCTATGAGTCCATGGCGCAGGCTCAGGTGTTGATACAGCCACTGCGTTCTTGGCCCGGGTGAGGTTGCGATGATGCAGCCTCACCCGGGCCAAGGACAATCCCAGCCCATACTGGACCAACAACAGTCATGACAGTTGCATTCCCAAGTAGCATTCCAAAGATAGGTATGGCCAAACCAGGCGTGGGTGGGGTGGTTCGCCTTTCAAGGGTCCTCTTCAGGCTGCTCTCCAGATACAGTCCTTGTTTAGAGTTTAGAGTGATGCTACTCAGAGTTGGTCAGAGGGGTAAATGTGCCGTCAAGGGAATTCGTTTAAAGAGTGTTTAGCGATTTACAGCTAACTTGATAGGATTAATTAATAAATCCTGGGTGAACTAAATTCATCAACATTAATTAAACCAACCGTACAAAAAACATGAAACATGAAACACAAACACAAAGGTGTATTGAAAAAAGAATTTATCAAAAGTTCAGTGGTCAAAATTTTGTATACAGAAAATTAAATTGGAGATATTTAGGTTTGTAGGTACAAAGCAAATTAATTGTGAAAAGACTCAACAAAACCTAAATCCACCTATCTAAAATCAATATGAAATAAAACAGAGAATAGATGAGGTGATAGTCGACGTTTCGGTCTCTTAGAAGATATTTTGTGAGACCATCTTCAGGACAGAAGTACTGTTTATGCTGTATAAAAGACCAGCGTAATCTGAAAATATAAATATTGACAATTAC
Organism: Lissotriton helveticus; assembly: GCF_964261635.1. NCBI lineage: Eukaryota > Metazoa > Chordata > Amphibia > Caudata > Salamandridae > Lissotriton > Lissotriton helveticus. The sequence goes on from NC_136062.1 coordinate 409,246,315, forward strand.
GAATCCATATTTAATATATACATTATAATAACACCTTTGTGAACTGACAATTTACACTGACTGAAAACACAACTCTTACAAGACTCTTTACACTAACGGGAAACAAGACTCTTACAAACATCAAGATGTACACAGATTCAACTAAAATAACTTTACACAAATAATCTAATTCGACATTTTGGAGCAAACCAATATGTGTGATTCTACATATGACAATTTTAGTCCCCAAGAAAAAAGGTTAGTTGCAATCATTAGGGCATTCATATTTGCTGAGGTTATTTATTCAGATTTACCTTGCACCATTTCAATGAGATATCTTATCTATTTTTAGAGAAAAACTTCAAGCATAATTTCAGACCGTTATAAAGCAAGTCTCATCGCCGTTTAGCATTACAAAACAAATGACAATTTCTAGTTATTCATCTCTATATACAGTGCAATTATAGAGTGAATCAATGCGAATGTTTTATACTGGAGGTACTTAGTTTACCTTATTCAATGAGGAGAGGGCCTTAAATGCATCTAGCCGTGCTTTTCCAATCAAGGCGGTTTATTCTTTGCAGCCCCTAAAGGAACCATGTAGTAAGTCAGAGGCACAGCTTGACAAAGTTCTTAGCCATCGTTATGAACTAGCCTTTTTAAATGCCTTAGATCAATATAGTAATTATCATAGTGGTCTGTCCACCATTGTACACTGGGACAGACAACCATCTTTGACTAAAATAGCCATGATCTAAACAGCACGGAAGACGGAGGTACAATGAGGCCGACATCCAGCTCTAGCTGTGTTCGCAATACTATGAGCAACATGGGGGACATAAACATACCTAATCTCCACACTGGTTGCCTCACTCGAACCGGTTAAAATGTAATTTTGCGTTCGTCCGCAGGTCCCGGGAATTGGACCGAGCGCCCAGGTATCTAAGGGAACTGGCAACAAGCCCTCAAGGGTTTATTGGGTCGCTCACTGTTTTTCTATTACTCAGAGTTGGTAGCACAGGTGTTACCTCCCCATCTGGAGCTCTGAGAACAGAGCAAAAAAGAGGTGTGTGGTTTCTGCACCTCACTATCATATGCCCAACTGAAGGCATAATCAGGGACAGACACAATACACGTCCTCACCTCTCACAATAGACACTGCAGTTCCACCCCTGAACCCTACCATCCGCCAAATGTCAGTGCCTACAAGGGCTTATTCGCTGCTCTTTGCTATCAAAAGTCCTCATGGAATTTCTTAAGGTACCTTGTCTCCATACTTCACACTTCACTGCCTACATCTCCTCCCTCAAACTTCAGAAATGCATACAATACACTTCAAATGGAGGATAAGAACCACAGTCCTCGCCATCTTGAACTATGCCAGGCCAGGGACATCCAAAATGGATCCAACTGATTTCCAGTACTAAGACTCACACACACACACTGTCAGGAATCTGGATCACTCAAATCCTCCTAGCCTTTGGCCTGGTGTCACGCTTATCTCTGCCCCCCAATACTTAACCATAATGTAGCCTGTCACTGGGGTCCAATAACCTTCTTTGTTACCCATATCCCAAACATAGATCTTGACAACACTTCCAGTGACACGGGTAAAAAGGTCTGAGAACACGGTGTGCTGCCTCCAGCGCCTTATGTGCTATCCCCCAGGAAAGGGAGAGTAGTCCACAGTGAGGGTATTATTCATGCACCCCATATATGTCACACGACAGGTACAGAAACTCACATAGTCAGCGACAGTCCTCGGCCTCCACGCACATGCTAGATTAGAGTGACGCCAGGTCCATAAGAAAAGTGTGGATACCAATTACATATTCAATTAGGCACTCAAGGCAGGGGACTAGGGCCATATACCACACAAAGGACATTTCCATCCCAAATACTAGAATCCGCAGGTGGTTTCAATGCCTCTTCGAGTAACTGCACTGCCAAGAAATTAAGTTATGAGGTCGTCACACAATGCCTGTGATGGAGCCACAGGGAAAAGAATGATGGAAGAGCTTTCCAGGTCCTTTTATGCCTCATTAATGGAGGTCAGGTCTGGAGATAAGACTTTTCTGATTGAAGAAGAGCATGTTTTGATCCTTGGAGGGGAATGCGGTATGTTATACTATGCTATCAGGGGTTTAACTTCAACCAGTTCATTTCCAAAGCGTATGTCTTAGCGTTTAAGAGGCGTAAGTTATTAGAGTGTCATTTTTTAGTTACAATTTATTTTTGGTGTACCAGGACTATTTGAACTGAAGGTATGCGACAATGACAGGGAAGATAGCCTGGGATTATTGGTCTTGGATAAGAGAGAAGGTGAGGTCCTGGCTATACCCTGAAAGTTACTGAGTCGAAAACCAAGACTGACCGTCCCACCAATCACTCCGTAAGCTTACGTATGTTGGGATCATCATACCATGCGTTAAGATCATCTGAAAAAGGTCACATGTACCAATAGTTAGAATCCGATGGGTCAAGTGAAGGAGGTAACTTGGGCAACACGCTGAAAATCTGCTCAAGGATAGCAGATTATATCACGTTTTCTTTATTTCTCCCAGTGAAATACTGTATATGTGATGGAAATCCCTAATGTGGTCACAGTTGCACGCTGTGTCACAGGACATAAGCTGCATCTCTTAGATAAATGTATGCACAACAAAGACAACATATTTGTCTGATGGCTTGTTTTCCGGTGCATGTGAGGACATGCTTCATCAAGTTCAACCAACAAGACTATGGGCCACATGTACGAAATAATTATTTTCCGTTTTCTATATAGAGACTCCATAGAAACCGCCATTTAGGAAATGCAAAATGGTATGTACAAAAATAGAGATTCCCTAATAGTGATTCCTACAGAGTGAAAACGCTATCAGGAAATCGCTATTTAGGTAATACCAAACAATTTGTACTTATGCATCTATCCCCCTAGGTTTGAATGATTGTGCATTGTGCATTTACCTAGTTTGCGATTTCCGTTTAGGAAATCGCAAATTAGGAAATGCCAAGCAAGAGTGACTTTCACCCAATGCCCCCCTTGCTTCACTCCTAAAAAGTGGTGCGCTTGTAAAGTGCACAGATGCCCTAGAGACATGTGTTCGCTGTATCGCACTTTATAAAAAAGCATTATGGAGTGTTTTTTAAGTTGCGTATGGGTACCATAGACTTTGAGTCAATGGTAATAGCATTTCCTAAATGCCGAATTCGCATTTAGGAAATGCTTTATACATGTGCTTAGGAAATCGCAAATAGGAAATGCCTATTTGGTATTTTCTATTTGGGTGTTGAAAAATGTCATTTCAACCGGGTCGGAACCGTACTATGCAATCCACAAACGGCCTATGTATATGCCAAAAGGCTATTTAGCATTTCTTAACAGCCGAAATAGCATTTCAGCCCATTAAAGGATGCTAAATGGCTTCGTAAATCTGCCCCTGATTGCGAATTTGCATTTGCAGAAGGAAATTACTGCAACTGAGATGCTTAGAGACTTGTTGCCCCTTCTCCAAAACTCCCCTTAATGGACTCTGCATTCTCTCATCTATTCAACCTTTAATTTTATTGGTCTTTGTTGTGGTTTTGCTCTCATCGAAATTGCAAAAAAATCATGTTTTTATGTTTCTCTAACCACAAACGTGCTTCAATTTAAATTTGAGTGCATCACCAAAAACTACACATGCAACAGAATGAACGATGATAGGATTTGAGCAGCACCGATATGAGTGTGAACATATACGAGAACATATACAAATGGATTTTAAGAATGTTTACAAAATGGTAAGGAGCGAAGGAGGCTTGACCACCTTAACAACCAACAGAAAGAAGCATCACGCTGGACTGAACCACCCCCACTCTGTGCCTCCCATGCAGGCATTTCAATCTTTTCCTGGTTGCTGTGATATTTGGATCACCTTGGCGCACACTCAGCGGTGCAGAAGAAAGCATGTCATCCTCCCCTGTGTCCTAAACGTTGGAAGACAGACATCTGGAAAGGAGGAGACACTCACTGAAGTCTGTCAGCCCCTCCTAATGGCTGTTAGGGGAAGTGAAACCCCCTTCTCCTCTCCTCCAGAACATTTTCAAATCAATCAATTCATTAGAGGAGTCTTCTTTAGCTAACATATTAATGTACAATCAATGAATTAATTAATGTGCAATTATAAAAATTGAAACTGATGAATGATTAATTTGTAATGAAATCTTCTCTACTTTGACTTTGCTGCTGGCCAGGTGGCGGAAACATTATTTGGGGTCGACATCTCCTTCCCCCCAAGTCTTGACTCAAAATGCACTTGTAAGGTGGCTGCGGTTAGGCTGCTAAGGGCATTTCATATAGAACTCTGGGGGATATATACAAGGAAATGGCAAGGCGTATCGTTAGTCTACTTGGCTTAACGACACGCTCCGCCACTTCTGAAACGCATGGCTGCACCATATTAACAAGAATGTCGTGCAGTCGTACGTTTCCCCCTGCAATGGCACTAAGTTTAGCAGCTTAGTGTAGCAGGCACCCTTGCACCAGAGTGCAAGGGTGTCTGCGTGCAGGGGAGGATTGTTTATGTGTACGAAGAAGTCTAAAATGCAATTCTGTCACTTTCACGCGTGCTGCTTCATGCAGCACACATGAAAGTGACAAAATGGCATTTTTTTAAAAGGTATGTTTATGTACAGGAAGGGACACCTTGCTACACGTAAACAAACCATGGCATTTTGCTTTTTTCCATGTGTGCTGCACAAGGAGTCACACATGAAAAAAGCAAAAACGATGAGAAATAATGCATTACTCCTCATTTTTCCAACTTCAGACCAGGGTTATCCTGGTCTTAATTTTGGCACTGCCTCCTATGTACGCCATTCTTGGACATAGAGGGCAGTGTCAAAATGAATGAGTGCTGCGGTGAAAGGCCCTCCCCTACACCCACTGCATGCCCCATTTACACTAACCATAGCATGAAAGGGTACCTTATGTACAAGGCAGCTTTAAGCCACGTTCAGTGGTTTAACACTGCCTTGTCTATAAGGCGCAGCCCCTATCATCACCAAAATGTCCGTAAAAGTGACGTCGTGGTGGCGATAGGGGCTTGTTCATATGCCCCTCTGTTCTTACAGTTACAGCTATAAATGTTTAGATGAACAGCCAAAACCTGTATTATTAATGAGGAGGGCAGGGTGCAACTTGTGCTCAATCCATATTTGCAGTGAAAGATCAGTGGATTTGCAGAAGGATGCTTGTTTGCAGCACAGCACAATATCTGTTGCTCTGTGACAAGCTTCATGTGCATACATCAGCTCGTACTGCATCCCTTCTAGATCAAGGGTTCACAGCCTGGGTCCATGATCCCCACTTGTAAAACTGATTTTTTTTTTAAAAAGTCTGTAAATGTGAAGGAATTTGAAATTGGAGGCAAAAAAATGAATTGGTCTCTCTAGCTTGATTGGTGGGTGCAGCACAGGTACAGTAAACAGATCTAGTATGGAGGATGGGCGGCCTCAAATTAAGCACTGGTATGTGTCAACAAAAAGAGGGACTGCATTTGAAACAAAAAAAGACAAATGTCCATACAGGGGCATATGTACAAGCCCCTATCGCTACAGGAACATCATTGTTCAGGACGTTCCTGTGGCAAGAGGGGCTTCATCTTGTTTACAAGGTGACTTACAATGCCTTGTAAATAAGGCACCATTTCACACTATACTTAGCGTGAAATGGGTGGACAAAGGTTCTTACGGTGAGCGTTCCACCGCAACACCCATTGACTTTTACGATGTCCCCTATTTACATGGGTGGAATAAATATGGGTCAGCGTCAAAATTAAGACAAAAAACCCTGTTCTTAACATGGCGCAACTAGGAAAAATGCTTTATTTTTTCTAGTCTTTGCTGTTTCTATGTGCTTTGCATTGTCCAGCACACATAACAACTGCAACACATCATGCATGATTATTAATGTGCAGAAAGGTGTCCCATTCTGAACATAAACAAACATTTTAAAAATTATTAGTTGCAACTTCCTGGTGTGCTGCACGTAGCAGCACACATAGAACTTACAAATCGCCATTTATGATTGTTTATGTGCAGGAAGGGGGAACTTCTTACACATAAACAATCATTCCCACAGTGCAGGCACCCTTGCAGTGTATGGTGCAAGGGTGCCCGAGTTGGCGCTAAGCAGCTGTAATTAATGCCAGCACAGTGGGAAACGCAGGGTTGCACCGTATTGTGGTAAATATGGTGCAGCTCTGCGTTGCAAAAGTGACAGAACGCTGCATTAATCCAAGAAGGCTAACGTTGCTCTCCTCAACCTCTCTTGTAAATATACCCCACAGTATCTTATTTTAGAAACAAAACTGCATTTTTAAAAGCTCCAACTTTAAACAGATATTGTATGATTCCGTTGGGTCCACAGAAGTCTAAATTTTAAGAACCCCTTCTCTAGATAGCAGGGCCCGCCCTCTTACGTGATAAATAACCCACTCTGATTGCATCCTTTTGCGGAACGCAAACGACGCGTCCAATCCCAATTGTCAAAGAAAAGGTGGTGCTGCCGCCGTGTGACTGCGCCGAGATATCTGCATCAACAAGGCACGCAGCAATTACCAATCATGACAATGTGATTTATACTAATTAAGTTTAAGCCAGACAAGATGGCGAAATTAGTAATCATTCGAAGAAGTATATTAATACTCATTATGCAGGGTTCTGTAAACATCCCCCCACAAATTAAAAAGCAATTAGAAGTATTTTCTTCATTTAATTCACCATAATTAGAGTTTTATGAAATCCACAAATATGCCATTGGAAGTTTACTCGTTTGATCTTAGAGAGCCAGACTTAACCCCTTTAAAGCTAGTAAACAAACCTCCCCAGTGCTGCGCTGTCCATTATCCGGTGCTGAACTGGACGTCCAGCGGTCGCACGCAGCACTGGGGAGGTAGTGCCCGTGACGACCGTTGGCCGACGGCAGCACTTAAGGGGTTAAAAGCAGAAAGAATTTCTAAGTGTATTTTCCTGGGAGCAGTTATGAATTGGATGGGGAAGGAGGATTACAGCTACAGCACTGGTGAACACGCGTACACACACACCTGTCTAGAATTTGGTTGAGCGCATTAAATATTTTATGAAGTATCTAACATATGTGAATGTTGCTGTTTCTGCTGTTCTATGCAGAATCACAGGCCTGAATTGTTAAAGCCAAGTTAATTAAAGTAATCTCATTCCCAGCCTTCCGTAAGGGAAAGATAACCCCTTATTTAATATAACTTATAAAGTACCCCCTGCCGTACATTATAAGACTATTGCAGGTCACTGAGGAGTTCCATAAGCATTAACAGTTACCCTATAAACTCTCCTTTGTAATGGTATGTACCTCCGGGGTGACTTGCAATATAATTTTCATGGATGTATGACATTACAACGCATGCTTTTACCACGCATGCCTTTACAACGCGGTTTTTACAACGCAAACCTTTACAACGCATAGCGCTTTGGGGTGCTGGATAGTGATTCCAACTCCAACCCCCGTGGATACTAGGGAAGGTGTTGGATAGTAAATTAAACTGATTCCCTATCCTAGGGCGCCCCCAGTGCAATGCGTTGTAATGGTTTGCGTTGTAAAAGTTGCGTCGTAAAAGCACTGCGTGGTAAAAGTTGCGTTGTAAAGGATGTTTCCCCATTTTCATGTACGCCAGGGAGTAGTTTATCCCATATAATACATCGTCACATCATCACTATTCCCACAAATCACTTCAAACCTTGGAGATTAGCTCTTTCATATGAAGTAGTGCTAGAACATAATTAATGACATCAAAAACCTGTTAAATATGGGCTGCAAACATATATTAGAAACAGTTCAATACAAGTCAGTTTAAATAGAAAAGGCTGCTGTAGTTTGGAACGTGCAGTAACATGCAGCGGGAGTCTAGCTTTTCTCTATCTAAGGAGTAAAAAATCAACCTTTCTCTCTGCTTGTCATTGTTAGCTATGAAAACAGAACAAACAAAAGAAAAGCAATGCTCTGTTTGTTGCTTTAAACAGTTGCTTTAATTATGCTCATAGACCTGACCTGCCTTTCACCTCAGATTCTGGCTCTGACAGCAGGCATTGTGACGTTACATTCAAAACGCAACTGTAATATCCTTATAATAGTTGAGTTTCAACATCTTTTCTTTATAATCATTGACTTGGTGCGTCACAAGTAGCCGATTATAAAGAAATCAGTGATTCCTCTGTATGAAGGCATTACAGAATCCCAGGTAATATAACTAACTCATGTAGTTCTTTGCTAATGCGGCTCCACTGTGAACGGAGCCGCGTTTGGGGGCAGTAGGACGTTACCAGTGCAGTAGCCCGGGACAGTGGACCCAATTTCTCCCCCAACGTTCGGAGGCTCATGAGGCATTGTACTATTGAACACCAAGTTTATTGCATATTAGCACAGAACTACATGAACTGTATAGGCATATTACAGCACTGCACTTTCACTTTTATGTAAAAATAATTTTTTCACTTAGAAAAACGTGAGTAAGGTGGGGTGTGGTGCACCCTGTCCTGAAGAAGGGGTCTTACCCCGAAACATATTGACGCACCCAAGAGGCGATGTGCTTAATATCACATAATCACCTCAACCTGCACCCTTTTTAACAGTACCAGCCCGGGGGCTCATTGAAGTAGTTCTGATTCACCCCACGAGCCAGGTACCTTTTTAATAAATCACTCACTAACCCTAATTACCTCACCACTTACTCACACCGAACCCTCACACACACTACACATAGTCTACACGAGATAGTGCTCCCGCGTAGCCGTAGGTCGTAGCACGCCGCATCCCGTAGAGGGGTGAGAAGACCCCAATGATGAAGCATGACACCAAGGGTCCTTTTGGTGTGTGAGGGGTATTTTACAAACACTTTGTGCTCCCCACATTTTGTGCTCCCTTCCATTGTAGGGAACACAATGCCCAATTTGGTGGATTCTTGTTGTTTATTTGTGATACAGAAAAGCACCACAAAAATAACCGAAGAGGACTTCAGAAGAAGCCAGAATCTGTCACCCAGGATTGTTATTTATAGGAGATCAACAGCAGGAAGAGGAGTTGGCCTAACAGCTAGGGCGGTCAACCTCGAATCTGGGGAACCGGGTTCAAGTCTCGGCATTGACGCTGAACATCCTGTGACTCTTGGCAAATCACTTAATCTGCCCGTGCCTAACAAAAACTAATGTGTGTCCTCATGTAACGTAACTTGTGCTATGTAAAGCACTCTGATTACCGATTCAGGTCAAGTTCACGCTATATAAAACTCTGGGGGAAAAAACTGTCAAGTTGAATGCCACACCAGGGTGGCGAGACCTGTGCATCAAGAATTATCAAGTTCGTAAGCACCAGTGCCATCCAACAAATACCACTAAATGCTACAGGACACGAATAGCAGTAGCCGGCAGCCACTCCTCTCTTTTAGTTTGTGGTTCCCGTGCTCCTGCGGTAGGACTTCTGTCCCAAATTACTCCTAATTACTCAAGTAGGCGTAATCGCATCCTTTTTCTTATTTTGCATTAAAAGAGTAATGTGTAATTACTGAAATTGCTCCAATTACTACCCCATAATAAAATTTTCACCAATAAAGCTTTTCCCTGCTGTACCTTTGTAAGCAGCCTGAATATGGGCCCCTGGGACTGTATTCTGTGGAATGTATGACGGTACGACGCATAGCATCACAACGCGTGCTGTTACAACGCGTCTTTTACAACGCAAGTCGTGACAACGACTTGCGTTGGGGGCGCGGATCTTGAATAGTATAATTTACTATTCTAACACCAGTCCCCGTGGACACTAGGGAAGGTGTTGGAATAGTAAATATACTATTCTTAATCCTGTAGCGCCCTCCAGCGCAAGTCGTGGTTATGACTTGCGTTGTAAAGGACGCGTCGTAACAGCACTGCGTTGAAACATCCGCGGTGTAAAGGATGTTTACCATTCTGTGCCTGGGCCTGATATGAGGTCTTGATTACAAGTGGGCCGTATAATTTCAACTCTTGTGCAAAGCGCTCTTTGGACTAGGGTCTAAATTACAAACAGCGTAGAGTATCCTGTGCCCAGTATTTATAAACGCCAATGAAGTTCACTCCCCCTATCCTGCTCCTGCTCTTTTGTTTACTGGCGGGAAATGCTCTCAAAATACAGGTACATGTAGCTTTTAGTGCAGAGTGCACCAGAATGTATGCAATGCCCCATTTTTTAGGGCTTTCCAAGCAACGTTCGATGAAAAATCTCCCCATTTGCATCTGAAATACTGGGGCATCAGGTTTTTAGAGGTGCAATAATGACTGCCCTGGGACATGGATGGAGGCAGTAAAATGGCGGCGCTCATGTAGTACTTCCCGGTTCAGATTGCACCCGACAGGCTGAAATAGAGACGCCTCAGCAGGAAGTTCCGCTTGAGGCCGTCACATTGCAGCTTGGAATGGAGATGCCCCGGGAGCACGTCCCCATTGAAGCTGGGCGCGGGACAGCCTCCTCACGCGCCTCACCGCTGTCATATTCACTTTGCCTCTGTCACCTTTGATTAATGGCCCCGCGGTGTTAGCAGAGAATTGTACATGGCGGACTGTGCGTGCCTCAGCCGACTCTTCGCATTAAATCCTGCTACGTCTCAACTTCGGGGACCGCCTGTCACTTCTGACTTGTTTGAGAGACTGCCCGAGGTTTCTGCGTTCCTCTCTGAATCCTGGAATTTATTTAAACCAGGTACCAATACAAATCAATCATCTCCAGTGTGTATCTTCATCAGCAGTTACACTGTAGCAGTACTTTGGGAGGTACAATGTATCTCTTGTGTTTCAGTCTTGGCTGATCAGCAAAGATTTTGGATATTGATCCACAAAGATGAGAAAGAATTAAAAGGACATAGTGAACGGACTTTCAAATCAGGTAAACAGAATATCTTTGTAATGTCCTAATGGTACTAATCACTGCTGTAACACCCCTTTCCACCCAAAGGTTGGCATATAGCCAACCACCAATATTTAGCCACAGTCACAGGGCATATCGGGTGTCCTTGAATAGGCATGGGCCAGGGTGACCTCTGACGGGCCACCATTTAGGGAGGCAAAGCTGGACAGAATTTAGGGAAGTGAAGCTGGACAGCTATTTAATGGCGCTTGTGTGGGAGGAGGCCTGCCCTCTGCTGATCTAAGCAGGGATACCTCACTCTTCACACTCCTAAAGTGTGAAGAGTGAGCAATCCCTGCTGTAATTTTCAGAAGGAATAGAAAAGAAACACACACTTATAAAGTAGGGGTGGGAACTATTGAAATTTAGTGACTCCACGTTATTCTTGTAATGCGGAGTTCCAGCCAACTCCCGCCAATCGCCGCATGGCAGAATGTTTTTTCCACAAGGGTCAAGAAAAACGAGCTGGCAGGCTTGAGCGACATTTGGTGTCCACTAGCATGATTTTGTAAAGCGGCCGGCCAGAGGGATGCTTCTTGAGTAGATATGCTGCTACTCAAGTAGAATTTGTACTCGACCGGCAGCAAAATCAATTTGAAGTGCTGTGCGCTCTTGCGCACAGCAAGGTGCTGTTGGCACCTGCCTCACAGCAGGTTTAAGACTGACGCAAGCCCTTTCACATGGGGCTTTCCCCATGTGAAAGGAAGCATTGCTGGAGTTGCGTCACTTTTGTGACACACTCCAGCAATGCGTGACTTTTGCGCTTACAGATACGTCAGAAATACTGACGTATTTGTAACTCCTTGCGCCATGATGCGTCATACTGTAAATATGACGCATTATTGGTGTCGCAAGGAGGACGCAGTGAAAAGTGACGCATCGCTGTTTTCACGCAGCGATGCGTCACTTTTCATAAATGAGGCCCCAGGTGTACAATTACAGCGCAACATTCATATTTATGCCCGTTGGCGGTACTTCGCAGAATCTCACAGAGTTTTTATGTAACTCCATGGAATCCCCAGGAGTGAAACTGGGTGTTCCATCGAGAGGTGTGGCGCCGCGGCCAGGGCGACTGACGCTGGAATCTGGGGACCACGGTCCGATCCCCGGCTCCGGCGGCAGGTTAGCCCAGCACCATGTGACTCTGGGCAATAGCTCGCTTAATCTTCCCGACGGCCCCCAGCGCCTAGAGACCCTTACGGGTGATTGTGCGCTTTACAAATGTGGATTATTTATTATCCACCCCTGTCAGAAACCAATCATGAGAGATGCAGCTCACCAGATCCCCACTACACTGTACGTATGATTTTTGCTAAATGTAAATGTACCAAGGCTTTTGCCATATGTACATTACTCTAGTAATACTGTATAATTATTATTATGGTGCTAGTCTTGAAAATAACCAAATATTCTTATTCTTATTATCAGTGTCTTTGTTATTATTATTATTATTAAGATTTGCGTTGATTATACTATTATTATTATTATTGTCATTATTATTATAATTAGTAATACTATTAATATTACCACTAATACTATTATTCTCATTATTATCACTATCGTTATTATTATTATTAGCCTCATTAATACGCCTATTATTGTTATTACTGTTAGTGTCATTATTGTTATTATTATTAATACTACTACTATTATTATTGTTATTATTATTATTATTATTAATACTGTTTTTATTACTATTACTGGTATTATTATATTTTTAATATTATTATTATTAATACTACGAATATAACTGATATTAACTGATATTGTTATTATTATCATTAATATTATTATTCATAATACAACTATAACTAATTTAACAAATACAACAATAATTGTAATGTATGCATGTTATACTACCTTTACTAGCATTAATGTAAATAATAACAACAGTATTAATACTAAATAATAATAATAATGAAAAAAAGTAATGCCTATTGAGGCTAGTATCATTACTATGACTACCGGGCCTAATAAGGCAATAATACCAATAATAGAAAGTATACATGCTATATACACCTTACTATGATCAGTAGCATCTCCCCGATTCTGATACATCTTGTTTTGAAAACATAAATCATTATCCATGGCGCTCTGGAGCACCAGCACCCCTCTGTTCGGGCGGATTCACAGCGACACCTGTGGGCCTGTTGCTGCACTGGTCAGTCTTATTTTGGCGGCAACTAAGGTAGGCCCGTCTCCCCAATGAGTACAGTGGTGCATCCAGGGGTGCTGCTGCCCTTGAGAGCAAAATGTGTCCCTCCGCATGCACCGATAGTGCGGGCACTTTGCAGGATTAATGTCCCGCAGCAGGCCATCTGCTCTCATCAGGACAGTAACCTATATCCCTTCGGTCTAGTAACTGTGGGGCATATTATCAAGGGGCTTTATCTCCGCTTTTTTGGCTTTAAAAGCCAAGAAAGCGGAGATAAAATTATCCCCCTATTACCAAGCTGTCGCTAACACCAGTTAGCGACAGCTAATAGGAGATAGTGACCATCTTGGGCCCCGCTTTGCATGTCAGTGATATTTATCACTAATGACATGCAAAGTGGGCGTGCCAAGATGTTAGCGACTGAAAACAGTCGCTAACATCGCTATCTCCTATTACCAACTTTTGGAGATATTCGCGCTAAGCGCGAATATCTCCAAAAGCTAACACCTGCCCCTGAGCCGTTCTTAGCCATGTTATCCAATGGGAGGTGGATAACATGGCTAAGAGCATTTGCTCGATAATGCATGAATATCGCGGACTTTTCAGCGATATTCATGCATTGCGGCCGTTTTTTATCGCATTTGCGATAAACCTTGGTAATAGCAAGGTTTATCTGCGATAAAAATCGCCGATTTGCGGCGATAATTTTTGTCTCTAAATAGGTTAGAGACAAAAATTATCTCTATTGGTTGGTAATATGCCCCTGTATTATTAAAGGGCACATAGATATGGCACGCGAGGACGCACTGATGACGTCAGCACCGATCCTTCAAGCTGCACACATCTTTTATTGAAATGTTTAGGTTACATTCAGTACTCAATAGAGCACGAGGTGCAAGACAGGCACTAGCACCCCCTTTCCCTCGGAAATAAACTGCACACCTATGTCTATTTTTAGATCCAGGAAGGTACGTGGACATGTTTTATAAAGGTTGGCAGGACTGACATCCTTTCAATGTGATTTCTTCTAGTTGTATATGTTTAGGTTTATAATTCAAAGTGAAAGAACATCAGCTTTCCCAGATTTTCCAGTGTTTTTTGGTACATGACTTACAAATGTTGTGGATCCAGTGAAAATGTAGGCCAGGTGGCACCGTATATCTCCTCTGACTGAGCCCTGCCCCAGCAGCACCTGTCTCCTCCCACTGCCACCACTCTCTGCTTTCCTGCTGCATCTTTTTGCTGCGATGAGAGACAATAGGCCCACGAGGCACAAATATTCTTTTCGAGGAAAGCTACAGAAAATGTGGCTTTTCCTCTCCTTGTAAATATGGCCCCCTTTACACGCAGCACTTTGCATGAAAAGGGAGTTCCATGGGTGTTGCTGAGGGTATTCCAACGCAACACCCATGGAACGAGACACATTTCCAGATTTACGAGGAACCGTAAATCTGGAAATGCGTGTGAATGCTACACCTCCCCAGGGGAGGCATGGGGAGGCACAACGAGGAGAAATGTATTAATTCCTCCTAGTTTGTTCCTCTTTTAATATTTGCTGCATTCTACAGCATGCATTGAAAGCGGAAAATGCATATGGTGATTGTTTTTGTGCAGGAGGGTGCCCATTCATGCACAAAAACAATCTCCCCACAATACAGGCATCCTTGCACCATGGTGGAAAGGTGCCTGCACCGGCGCATGGCAGCAGTTTGTGCGCCTGGCAGGGGAAAGCACAGAGATGCGACAAATCGTTGTAAATATGTTGCATCCCTGTGCTTTGAAAGTTATTCAGTGCAGCGCAGCAAAATCGCTTGCGGAATGCAATGAGTCACTTTCATTGTAAATCAGCCCCAAAGTGTTGTACATTGTTGGCTTAATGTCACACATCCAAAGAAACATTTTTTTTACAGAGATACCGTTAAGACATACATGGCCAGCACCTGGATTATGGCACCATCCTGAGCCTAGGCATCAGCAAGGTATCTAGGAAGAGGCTTCAGATAATCCAAAATGCCCTAGCTACATTGCATGGACACTTCAAGACTTGAAGTCTATACTTCTCAATGTTTGGAGGTGGTCATTATATCTGTGGACTCGTACTTAGGGAGTTGTTTTTGAAGAAACAATTGCAGAAATTAGAAAACACTGCTGTGAAAAATCATTCCTTTTGGCCCCGATCACCCCAATGTTTTCTTGGTACTGGTGGTAACTGACAGACTGCACCCTAGGCTCTACCTACCAGACCCAGGGTCAGTGCACTGATTATAAGGATATGCAAATTAGGTGTAATTATAATTGGTACTTACAGCCTAGCTGTAAGTCCCTAGTATGTAATAGGACATGTAGGTCTAGAGGCCTAGTAGACTTAATGCACTTAACTGTGTACTACTGTGTTGACTACTGTCATTTTAAAGGCAGCACTGCCTTCCAGGCTGCCTTTGCATTAAATTATATGCAAATTCAACTTTGGATTTAAAGGAACCTTCAAAGTCTCAAGCTGCCTTGTTTGTAGATACAATTCACCCCTAAGGTCTTCCCTAGTTGCCCCATGGGCAGGACACTCTTTAACTATCAGCAAGGGCATTATAAATGATATTCTATAAGCCCTGGTGAGGAAAAACTGCCAATTCCACGTTTCCCCATTGCAGTGAATGACTCCATACACTAACATTGTAATATTTTATTTAACTATATGTTGATAGCAGCCATATGCAAATATACTTCAATGTATCAAATTAATAGTTCAGAAAAATCCAACAAATTGCCACTATTAGATGTAAAATAAGTATTACAGAAAATAATGTATTAAACTTTCTTTTCTGTTGGCCAAAGTCCAGCTTTCCAGCTGCTCTCTCCTGATTGGCCAGCCTGCTCCCAGGCTGGACAAGTGCTGCCTGATGAGGTGTGTAATGTTCTGTCAGGGGACACAATAGGTTTCCTGTGGGCATAGGAGTACATACTAAAGAGCAGATGACAAGAAGGGTTGTGAGGGGTAGCCAAACTGGTCTTTAAAGGGAGAATGTCACATTAGGACAGCACAAGCCCACCCCTCATCCTGCTTTTTCAGCAACACAGGAGCCTCTGTAATTAGATTAGGGAGATGGTTGGAAAGGGAGTGTTTAGGAAAATTAGCCACACTAGTAGGTTGTGTTAGCCTCGTCCAGCTCCACTAGAAAGATTTATGTTGGATTTTGAGAGAATGGTGCATTCTGGGACAAGAATATGCCACACTTTGGAGAAAATGGTCATACACCTGGATGGCACCCTGCTTCCAATTGGTCAGGGGTGGCCCCTGCTTGACACCCAGAAACTGTGAATAAATATGTGATAACTGTGTCGCTCCTCAGATCTGATGCCTGAAGAAACCAGAAGAAGGACTGTCCAGCTGACTCTCTGGCCTGCACAAAGAGGACTGCACTCACCAATACTGTACCTGCTGCACACTGTGGGACTCAGTACCAGAATAACTTTGCCTGATTCCGCCAGTCTAAGGAGTGGACTCCCTGCAAGCTACAAGTTAACATAGCCCTACTCCATCAATTCCGCCAAGAGTCCCCACCCTGGAGTGTGTCCAGTGAACTTTCAAGTATTTGCCCAGGTGCATTGTTGGAATTGTAGTCCAGACATTCCAAGGACAACCTAGGTAATTCTAGTTCCTTGTATTTGTGTTTTGGAAACTTTGAAATCTTAATGGGGAACTTCAGGAAGAAGTTCCAGAAGTTTGGAGATGTTCAGAGCAACTTTTGGCAAAAGCTCCAAAAGGTGACCTACCTGACATTGAGAGTCGAGCCAGCTACCTTCAACCACGACTCGGCCTGGATTTCAAGTTGATCCCAATGAAAGCTACGGTGCACAAGACTTCCAGAATTGGACAAGGGCCTAGCAGAAACTGAAGCTGGCTAACCCGCACCAAATGGAGCCTGATTAAGTGGCTTGCACGACTTCAAAGGTAAAGGCTCGACAAAAGTTTCTAAGTGTGAGGGTGACATTTTTGCTGGGGCCTCCCGCTTAGTGTATCCAACCAGGGATCCATCGCTGTTGGCCGCAAACTTTGACTTTGTCCCAGTCAAGCGTGACCATATGTCCCACAGTGACACTATATGCTATGAAGCACTAGACAGTGTTTATTCTTTAAAAATTCATATCTCCGGTTTCCAAAATTGGATTTTTGTTTTTTGGTGTCCATTTATTTATAAGAAGATAATCTATTTTTATAAATTGGAGTAGGATTTTCATAATGTGTTTTATCTTACTTATTTCATATATTGATGCCGCACCATCAACTGGTTCATCGAAACCGCCACCTTCCATGACGACTGGAAACATGCAGGGGTCATCCCACTTCTGAAGAAGCCATCCTCAGATCCGACTGACCTCAAGAACTTCAGATTGTTCTCCCTCCTCCCCTTCCTGTCCAAGGTCATAGAGAATTTCATCAACGCCCAATTCTCCATGTTCATCATAGCGAGCTAAATCCTGGACACCTCCCAATCTGGCTTCTGAAGCAACCACAGCACAGAGATTGCACTCTTAGGATGTGACGGATGACATCCGCTCCCTCCCCCACTGGGGTGAGACAGCAGCCCTCGTCCCTACTAGACCTCTGCGTTGCCTTCGACACCATCTCCCACCGCATAATAATCACCAGACTCTGCGAAGCCGACATACATGTAGTGTAGTTCCTATATGTCCAATAGGCTCTGTGCATTGGAATAACATATACTATAGGTTAGATGTAGGACTGAGGTCGACTAGGTCTCTATCGTATATATTAGACTTAATTGTGAGTGCCAGCTAACTCAGAGGTCACTAGAAACTTTCTCGAATTCACAAGAAGGGATTAGTTTCTGACAACCGCATAAACATGACAACTTTGTTTCCCAAGAATAAGAAATCAATTTCTAGAGTCGCGGAAACAACAGATAACTATTTTACTCAGTCAATCGTGCATACTTCGTTTCACCAGAGGTGCTGAGAAAATAGAGAGACGGGCGTTTTCAATAGCACGTATTTATTGAACAGTCTTCTTTCTCAAGCATAAGAAATGTAGTGCTACAATCGTAATACTGGTTATAAAGAACAGAGCATATAATACTAAAAGTATTATAAAGTAGTACTGTAATAGCTTGATATGGTTTCTAAGCCATAAGTTGCCTAAAACATATAAAATACATACACTGATAAAATAATGACTAAAAGTACTCAACTGGTGCTTCTAAAATACGCCTACCTCGGTGTACCTAACCTAAGTCTAGTACAAGGGAAGAAGTAAGTGAGGAGTAGCTTAAGTTTAGTATTTCTCTGCCAAGAATATGTACAAGAATTCTCTAGTGTCTAATCAGCTCTGTACCTTGGTTTAGAATGAAGGAGGTCTTGTATCTCTATCTCAGGAATCGATTTTCCAGCAACCCACAAGGGTCTCTCAGTGCGTCAGCTGGAGGGTCGGCTTTCTTCGGCACTCGCTGCTGCAGGGCGTCGTGCAAGTAGTAAGTCGATCTGCTCCAAACCATCGTGTGTTTGTCTGGGCAAATCTGGGTATATTTATACTTTGAAGGTGCCGAGTTTGACGTGTTATTCGACTTAATAACGTCACCAAAGACTCAGTTCTTCGAAAAGTCCTTGATTTCCTAGATAAAGTAGTATTCCGGCAAGGGGAAGTCCCTAGCTGCTGAAGGTGGGTTTCTCTAAGAAATCGTTGTTGATTCTTGGAATTTAGTGGAAGTAGCCATGCCGTATTTAGGCTGCATAGGCTCATTCTTAATATGGTAATGATTTCTATGCCTAGATAAGGCTTGAACAATCTATACCTATATAAGGGCATGAATCGGGAAAAATTACACTAGAGTCCTAGATTCATTTACAACAAGGGCTGTGGACGGGATCCACTCCTTCCTCACCGCCATGACCCAGCAAGTCAGACTACCACTGTTCCTCTCAGAACCCATGGAGATCAGCAGTGAAGTCCCCCAGGGCTCCTCCCTGAGCCACAGACTCATCAACATCCACATTGCCCCCCTCACAGCCATCATTAGAAGCCACAAACTCAACATTGTCTCCTACACCGACGACACCCAGCTGATCCACTCCCACACCAATGAACCCTCCACCGCCAGAACCAGTTTCCACAGTGGAATGTAGGCCGTCACGAAATGGATGAAAGACAGCTGCCTCAAGCTCAACTCGGATATGACCGAAGTTGTCATCCTGGGACCCACCGTGTCAGCCTGGGACGATTCCGGATTGCCAGCCACTCTGGGTTCCCCCCACCCCGCCAGACCACTCACGCTTCCTTGACATCATACGCTCACAATTGACCACCAAATCAATGCAGTTTCCTCAACCTGCTTCCACATGCTCCACCTGCTCCAAATGGCTTTCATATGGATCCCCACAGAATCCAGACGGACGGTCACCCATGCACTCATCACCAGCAGACTCGACTATAGCAATACACTGTATGCCGGTGTCACCCCGAAACAGATCAGGAAATTACACTACGTACAAAACGTTTCCGCCACACTGGTCCTCGACATACCCCATTGCAGCCACATAATGCCCCACCTCTGACAACTCTACTGGCTCCCAGTCAACAAGAGAGTCACTTTCAAAGCCACTCACTCATGCCTAGAAAGCCCTGCACAATGAAGGACATCCGCCTCACATTCCACATACCCACCAGACCACTCTGATCCTTCCAACTCGCCCTCACCTCCATCCCAAGTATCCACAAGACCAGAAACGCAGGAAGATAATTCTCCTACCTCACCGCCAAGACCTGGAACTCACTGCCCCTGCACCTCAGACAATCCACGTCACTGACCCATTTCAGGAAGACCCTCAAGACCTGGCTCTTCAAATAATCCTCCACCTACTCCAACAAGCAGCCCCCCAAATCCCCAGCACTGTGAGACCTATAGAGTAGAGTAGCCGTGCTTTAGAAGCCCAATTGATTGATTGATTGATTAATTGATAAATACTGTACAGACCTGTCTCCTAAATTACGCCTGCCTTCTCATTGCAGGCTACCAAGGGTTGAGCATAGGAATCATTTATTGAGACCTTTACTAACCCTTTTGTTGTGTTTGTAGCCTTATTACCAGTGATAAGTCTCTACTTATCACTGCTAATAATCCACTTTCCAATAACTGCAGAAAGTACAAAAAATCTACTCTGGAAACCAAAAGGTGGGCGGAAGTGGCAGATAGCAGGTTCAGTGAGTTAGGGCGGAGTTACGTAGGGAGAAGTCGTGAGAGTTAATGACAGTCAGCCAATGGTCTTTCCAGTAAATATCAATTATTTATACAAACAATAAGAAAAATTGAAGAGTAAGGGTATTCTGTCTTATTTTATGTGTCATAGGCTGCATTTGAGAAAGCTTTGTGGGGTTACACACCTGCTGTTAATGTCTATGTTTATCCAGAAGTCTCAGGCTATAATACTGGTAAGATAGCTCAGATGTTAATGCACGTGCTCTAGGGATTGGCATGTAATTTTAGGTTACAGGTTTCAATCATTGTAGCATATATGATGAATATGCCTGCTTCGGAGCACTGTGTGCAACTAGCAGGATGACCTGCTTGCATTTTATGTAGGACACTGCAGTGGCTAACGTGTTTTTTTTGCTAAGATCCTTTTTACAAAAGGGCAAACATAACGTAGTTTACAGCAGGATAACAAAAGCATAGCAAAACATAACAAAGGTCACTGCGACGTAATCTCATGGACTAAAATGACACAGCATAACATCACGTGACAAACCACAAAATAACATGACGTAACATTACATCATATCGTATTACAGAACACGGAATAACCTGATGAGACATAGTTTACCCAAAATGGAATATCATTACATAGAAATATAGCACAATAAAAGAGCATAGCACTACATAACACATACATTAAGGAAGCAGCATAGCATAACACAGCATAGAATGAAATTGAGCATATTATAAAATGACATCATTATGTAGGGGAATAGCCTAACATAACAGCATGATGTAACAATCACACAACTAGCCACGACACAACATAACACATTAAGGCTTCACAATACATAACACACCATAAATATAAAACTATAGAGTCAGAGAACAACTGATAATGAAGAATCAACCAGAAATCTGAATTAATGGGGGACCAGTGGCCTAGAGAAGTTCACTAACAAATGATCTCTTTATTAATGAGAAGCAGCTCAGCATTTTACTTCAAGCTTTTAAAGATTTCCATCGCAGCGCTGTGTGACTCAGGGGACACTTACGTTGTCGTCCTTTGCTGTGGACAGTGGGAAACGTTTTCAGCAAACGCCAGGATCCTTTGCAGGACTGGTCTGGAATATAAAAACGCCTCCTGGCCCCCACAGTGACTTCACACGGAGATTAAACATAAAACACTCCTAATAAAGAAGTTTTAAAAACGAACTGTTCTTTGGAGACACCGGGGTCTCTGAGAACTCGTTACATTTTTATTCATGGAGTGTGCTTCCGAACCACGAGCTGCTGAGAAAAGAACCAATGCAGAGCTGTGATTTATCCGATACAGTGCTGCAATTAAATATTTCTGTCTCTAAGCACTGAAAACGCCCAGAGCTAATGCAATCTAGTGCCCCCACCCCTCAGGTGGGTAGTCAACCTTCACTACTAATTCTCAGAAGTCTTTAGGGGCCTTTAGGAAATGTTAATTTGGGCTGCAGGCTCTGATCGTATTTTTAGGGTTACATTCTCTAACGTCCTCTTCTAAATCCACCCCTGAGCCTTTTGGATGGATATATGTGTGACCACACATTAAGGGCCATATGTACAAAGATGTGGCTTAGTGAGTCTTTCACCATGATGGCTTAACACCTCACTCCGCCACTTCAGAAACGCAGGATATGGGTCAGCCTTACATCTCCTCCTGCGCCGGCGCTACACTTAGCAGCCTAGCGTCATCACAGGCACCCTTGCACCACAGTGCAAGTGCAAGAGTGCCTGTGTTTAGGGGAAGATTGTTTATGCACAGGAAGGTTTTCCTTCCTGCTCATAAACAATCTTTAAATGCCGTTTTGTCACTACTATGTGTGCTGCTTAATACAGCACACATGGAAGTTACAAAATGTTATTTTCTTTAAAGATTGTTTATTTGCAGAAAGGGACACCTTCCTATACATAAACAATCCAATGCGTTTTGCAATGTCCATGTGTGCTGCACAAGGCACACAGCAGCACACATAGAAACAAGCAAAATCGAGGAGAAATAAAGCATTTCTCCTTTTTTCACCAAGTTAAGACCATTATTTTCCTGGTTCTTTACATCACCCTTGTAAATGGGGGCAACGACAAAATCAATGTGTGTTGCGGTGGAACGCCCACCGCAACACCCACTGCACACCCCTTTCACCCTGGGAATAGTGTGAAAGGGGGCCTTACTTACAAGGCACTTTAAGTGCCACAGGAACATAGGAAAAAGTGACGTTCCCGTGGCGATAGGGGCTTGTAAAAATGCTCCTAAATTTATCATGTGGCAGTTACTATGTAATATTCTATGTTTCAATCCCTCTACCATGTCCTAGAGCGGTGCAGGACTGAAAAACCAAAACCAGTTCTGGCAAAAATATTCAAACAATTCCCACAGTGCTGGAGGACATGACTTAATGGGGCTATGGGGTCTTCGGTGGGCAGTAACATACCAACTGCCTCTGAAAGCAGATAGAATGCAGCCTGCATGAAATTTGCCAGGGTGGCAGAATAGCCAGTCTAACCCTACTTGAGGTGAGTCTTGCCTAACACTCCAGATACCCTGGTAAGTAAAGAGTACAATGGGAGTAAACCTAATAAAATAATAGCCTCGTGCAAAGGTTTATTTGCAACTGCATAATCTCGCCTAATTTCCAGCTCGTTGCATCACAATTAGTACAATTCCTGAGAGCACTCCAAGATTAAGAATCCTAGTGCTGGTGTACAGGAAGAATTCGAATGAACCGAACACGACTGTCTGTTGCTCACGTCACACAGGATTTTATGTTATTTTGTTTAAGCACAAATTGCGTCCTTACACGACAAATGATGTGAGGATATTTTGTTCACTCTAAAAAACAATGCAAAATGCAATAGCCATAATTTCATGTATTTTCATTGCAATTTTTATGCATTGCACGTAATATCAGCAAAAGGAATTACACAACTTTTGCCCTCCCTTGTAATATGCTATCTTAAGCCCCGGTAAGTCGTGGTAAGGAACAGTCTCACGCCCTCCCTCCCCCCCACACACCCACCGACACCCATACCAGTGGATACTGGCCAGAAACTGCCTACTACCCCAGGACCTAAAGAAAAGGCTTCACTCTCTCCTAGTGCCTTATTGTGCCTCTGTTCCATTATCTGTGAACATATGGAGTTCTTAGTAGGTTTTACTAAAACATTCTTAGATTTACTGAGTTACAACACGGTAGGCAATTTACTGGGGTAGTTATACAGCATCACCTACACCAACCCATGTGGTCCAGTCGGTAGTACGTCTTAGCCACAGACAAGACTTTTAATTCCTGCTTGTTTACTACTCTGGGTGGAACTATCAACACTGTGGCATTTACTATTAGTGTCACTGTTAGACCTGGCATCATTGGCATGAGTCTCTCCTCCATTTTTTCTGTTTGCCTCCTCTGTTTACGATGTTTTTGCTGCTATATGCTTTGGGCACTGTGCCACTGCTGATCAGTGCCACAGTGCAAGTGCTCCCTATGTGAAATTGCTGTATTGATTGACTTCCATGTTTGGCTTATTTGGTTTACTATCAGTCCCTAGTAGAGTGCACCAGGAGTGCCAGGGCTTGTAAATACAAATGCTGCTAGTGGGCTTGCAGCACATGTTGTGCCACCCACAAGAGCGGCCTAGTAAAAGTATGTCTGAAGGTCTGCCATTGCCAGACCACGTGCAGTCTGACTGTCACAAGGACTGCGCAAGTACACCTACTTGCCAGTCCCTAAACCTTCCCTTAACTTCATGTTAGTCACCCCTATGGTAGGCCCACGGGCAGGGTGCATTGTAAGCATAAGGTAGGACAAGCCTGACAAGGTTGGCATGTCCTAATAGTGAATTACATCCATAGTCGTTTTTCACTATTGTAAGGTAGCCTGCTCTCCATCAGTTAGAATGGGCTGCCAGGATTATTAATGTTATAATCCTAGCGGGCTCGGGGAGCATGGTGCAATGTCGAGTTTGGTATCCCTGAACTCAGGGTTTAATAACGCATCCGTTTGTGTGGATGGTTTTTGGACTCTGTGTTTGAAAATAGCACTTTTAGAAAGTAGCTATTTTCTTGTCTAACTGTCTACCGGTCTCTGCTGGTTCTGGTGTGTGTGTGACAGGAGCTGGGTGGCTCCAGAGAGTCTGAATGAGTCAGTGTGGGATGAGTGGGGCATTTGCATTGAGAGTAGGGGAAGAGTAGCTCTTGATAGCCTGCCCTGCCTGATACAATGTTGGCTCCGCCCCCCTGCCAGGCGACTGATGACTCTGTGCTTGCCTGGGACTTCCCTGGCCCGCCTCCTGCCGGGCAGCTGATGGCCCTGCCCCTGCCAGTGACAATGCTGGCTCCGCTCCTGCTGAGCGGCTGAGGACTCTGCCCTGCCCAGTGAATAGGCCAGGTGCTCTGGCCTGGCAACACCCACAACAAACCCAGGATGGGGGGAAATTCCCCTGCATGGACAAAGGGATCAAAGCCAAAAAGGGGTATAAGAGAAGGACCCCTGAACCAAGAATTTAGATCACTTCTGACAAGGAAACCTGAACCAAGGACAAGAAGCCTGCTGATCTAAGGACTGCCTACCCCTTCTGCCAGAGTGCTGTTTGTTGGGGGAATCCTGCATTGCTTCTTTATTTTTGCCAAGGAACCAGGAGAGAGGAACTTTTGTGTGTACTCTCACTCTTTGCTGAGAAAATCTCCAAGGGCTGGAAGAGTGCCAGTCTCCTGTTGAAGTCACAGGGCTAAAGGACTTCATCTGTTAAAGTGCTATTTGCTGGAGTTTGTGAATCCAGCACCTCTGAAAGAATCCAGCAATCTCGACGCCGACGGACGCCGCCGAATCCAGCTCGACATCGTGAGTAACGGCTCCAGTGTCCCGCTTCCTCGACGCCGGCCGCCGGGCCCGATCGACGCCAGCAGCAACGCCAGTGAGTAGTGAGTTCGGCTCCAGCTCCAAGTGACCCCGTGTCTGCACCGCCGCTGATCGCATCGACTTCGAGCCCTCTCGACGCCGTGAGCGCTGCTCACTCTTGCAACATCGACATCGACGACGCCGTATCCCGCTTCATCCCGTGAGCGCTGCTCCCGCCTGACTTCGGTCGACGCCGCTGCAGATCGCCCCGACTCCGAGGCCCGATCGACGCCGAAGACGCGACGCCGGACATCTCGACGCCGCTGATCATCGAGTGCTTCACTTTTCCAAGGTACTGTGTTGTTGGGGTCTGTGCGACTCCGGGCTCGACGTAGCGCTCCTCGCGGTCGACGCCGAACCTTTGGATTAACTTTGCCTCGACGTCGTGTGACTCCCGTGTGGGTTACATTGTTGCCAAGAACTGTGTTTTAGAGAAGAAGAGTTGCTTTTGATACTAAAGACTTTTGTGCTAAGAAGAAACCGTGCTTGAACTATTATTTTTCCTTCCAAGAGTATTTATTGAGACTGTGGTATATTTTTGTCGTTATTTGGTCTTGTGCTAAGCCTTATATAAAAATACTTATTTTTATAATACTACTGTGTCGTGTCCATTTGTAGTGTATTCACTTTATTACTGTATGTGGTCATAAATGCTTAACGCACTGCCTCTGAGATAAGCCTGTCTGCTTTGCCAAGCTACCAAGGGGGTGAGCAGGGGTTATCTAAGTGTGTGATCTCCTTGCCCTGACTAGAAAAGGTGTGTCCCTATTTGTCAGAAGTGTATACCTCTGCCAACTAGAGACAGCCGCTTCTAACATTGGTGGGTCAGCGGTGGGATTTTGAACTTTGCATTTATGACCCATGTGCAGTGATTAGTGTGCGCTACATAGTGAAAGCAGACCATAGCGCAGCCACAATCTGTTTTGGTAGGATATTCTATTTTTGTTCTCCAATTTCCTGAAGCTTGATTTTTGAAACTGCCAGTTTTGACCATGAGTGACGCCGGAGTCACTGCCCCTGTTGTTGCTGTTGTGGAGGAATTTGATAGAAGTAAGATAAATGATTATTCCTTAAAGGAGCTGAAACACTTTTGCAAGCAATTGAAAGTCCCTACTCCAGGCCTCTCCAAGAAAGCAGAATATTTCAAAGCATTGGAAGCCTGGTTAGAGGCCAGAGACCCCTCTGCCCCGGTGGTGGTACCGACAGAGGAAGGGGAGGAGGAAGTGCCCGTGACTGGGCCTGTATCCCCTCCTGGCAGCAGTGTTTCCTCCAAAGGTCTTTCCCCTGAAGAAAGAGAAGAAAGGGCGAAGGAGCGAGCCTACAACGTGGAAATGGCAAAACTTAAGATAAATGGGCAGTTGGAGATAGAGAATGCAAGAGGCAGGAGAGAAGCTGATTTGGAGATCAAAAGATTAGAGTTTGAAAGAGAGAAGTTAGCTTTTGAGCGTGAGAAAATGGTGAGGGACATGGAGCTCAAAGCTAAGGAGTTAGAATTGAATCCCTCTGGTGGCAGCGTCCCATCTGTGCCTGCAGAAAGTAGGTTTTATTTTCCCAAAGATGTGATCAAAGATTTTCAGAAGAATGAGGATATTGGTCAGTGGTTTAAAGCATATGAGTTAGCATTGTTGGCCCACCGGGTCCCTGAGAAGGATTGGGGAGCGGGGTTGTGGGGT
This sequence comes from Lissotriton helveticus, assembly GCF_964261635.1. Classification (NCBI taxonomy): domain Eukaryota; kingdom Metazoa; phylum Chordata; class Amphibia; order Caudata; family Salamandridae; genus Lissotriton; species Lissotriton helveticus. Next base: position 409,273,203 of record NC_136062.1, read on the forward strand.
CGCTTTGTGAATGAGGGAAGAGATACCCTGTTAACCATGCCTGTTGAGAATAGGACGTCTTATGCTCATATGAAAGATGCTTTAATGTTAAGGTATGGCCTAACCCCAGAAAAGTACAGACAGGCCTTTAGAGAATGTAAGAAGTTGCCTGGTACCACGTGGGTGGAGTATGTGTCATATTTTTGCAGAGCCATGGATGGTTGGGTAAAGGGCAGCAAAGTGGAAAGTTATGATGCTCTTTATGATTTGTTTGCTTGGGAGCACTTGTCTAATAACTGTTTTCCAGAGCTGCGCCAGCACCTTATTGATAGCAAGATATCTAACCCTAGAAAACTTGCTGAAGAGGCGGACCGCTGGGTCAGTACCAGGGTCCACAAGGGTCCAGTGGGAGACTCAGCCAAAGGTGAGCAGGGTCCCCAGCAGAAGAGTGGGGGGGACAAGGGTAAACAGAAGGAGTCCCAGAAAGGGCCCCAAAGTAATCCCCAAGGGAACCAAGGGAAAGGTTCCCAGCCTCCCCCTGTGAAGAAATCAGAGGCCCCGCCAGGTAAACCTGGTCATAGGGGCCCCCTGACCTGCTTCGTTTGTAAGCAGGTAGGACACCGTTTTTATGACCCTCAGTGTCCCTTGAAGAAGTCTGGTGCACTACCCAGTGCACCACCCCGTCAGTTGGCTAGTGTAGCTCTGGGAGGGGAGGAGATGGTTGCCCATGGTGGGGAGGGTCCCGCAGAGATGTCCCTGGTCTCTCTAGGAGACATGGAATTGGTCCCGCCACCCCCTCTGCCTAGTAACACTAAAAAATATAGGCAGTGGGTGACCATTAATGGCCATAGAGTTGAGGCTCTCAGAGACACCGGAGCGAGTGTGACAGCTGTCAAGTGTCACTTGGTGTCCAGAGAGCAGGTTGTTCCCCACGCATTCTACCCTGTGATAGCTGCTGACAACTCCCAGAAAGAGTGTGAGGTAGCTCAAGTTTCCTTTGAATGGGGGGGAGTTTCAGGTACTCTTCAAGTTGCTGTAAGGCCCGCCATGCCTGTTGATTGTCTCCTGGGCAATGATTTAGAAGACTCCCCTTGGGCTAAGGTGGAGAGGGAGACACATTTGAAAATGTTGGGTGTGCCAGAGTGGGTGTGTGCAACCACTCGATCCATGACAGCAAGTAAGGGTGTTGATGGGGTTCTGGAGCCTGAAAGTATGGCCCAGGACCCAGCTGTGAAGAGAAGAGGCAGGGGGCGCGGGAAACCGTCCCCCGTAGTTCCCGTGGTCCAGGAGGAGGCAGACCTCGCGGGGGATGCCCTGGAACCCACAGGTGAACAAGTTGCCGAACTGGGAGACCTGCCCGAGCTGACCCATTGGCAGCAGGATGGTGGTCCCTCCAGGGAGGAATTCTGTGCAGAACAGAAAGTGTGCCCTTCTCTTGTGGGTATGAGGCAGCAGGCCTCAGCCCAAACCTCAGGTGATCAGTCAGGGTCACATTTTGTGTACTGGGAGAACGGCCTCCTGTATAGCGAGCCTAAGGCTGCTGAGCCTGGGTCAGCCCGTGTGCTGGTGGTACCCCAGCGCTTCAGAGCCTTCCTACTGGGTTTGGCTCATGACGTTCCTTTAGCTGGACATCTGGGGCAGGACAAGACCTATGACAGGCTTGTCACCCATTTCTATTGGCCTCAGATGCGAAGGGACACAGATGTCCATTGCAAGACCTGTCAGACTTGCCAGGCAAGTGGGAAAAGCGGGCGGAAGCAGAAGGCTCCCCTCCAACCTTTTCCCGTAGTCAGTACCCCCTTTGACCGGGTGGGGATTGACATTGTTGGGCCACTGGACCCCAAGACAGCCCTGGGCAACAGGTTCATCCTGGTCTTGGTGGACCATGCCACACGGTACCCGGAAGCCATCCCTCTCAGAACAGTGACTGCCCCCGTGGTGGGACGGGCACTGATGGGTGTTTTCTCCCGAATGGGGTTCCCCAGAGAGGTGGTGTCAGACCGGGGCACCAACTTCATTTCCAACTATATGAAGTCTCTGTGGAAGGAGTGTGGGGTAACTTATAAGTTCACCACTCCTTACCACCCTCAAGGTAATGGGTTGGTTGAAAGATTCAACCGTACCCTTAAAGGCATGATCATGGGTCTTGAAGAACCAATGAGGCGTAAATGGGACGTCCTCTTGCCATGCCTGTTGTTTGCTTACCGTGAGGTGCCACAGAAGTCTCTAGGGTTCAGCCCCTTTGAGCTTTTGTATGGTCACCCGGTAAGAGGACCTTTAAGTCTGGTCAAAGAAGGCTGGGAGCAATCTCCCAGGAAACCTCCCCAGGATGTATACAGTTACATGCTGGCCTTTAGGAACCAGACTAGGCGCTTCAGGGATCTTGCTCAGGCAAATCTGGAGGCCAGCCAGGAGGAGATGAAGCGGTGGTACGACCAGAGGGCCACTCTGGTAGAGCTTCAGCCTGGACAGAAAGTTTGGGTCATGTCCCCTGTGGAACCTTGTGCGCTCAAGGACAGGTGGACTGGACCATTCGAGGTTGTGGAGAAGAAGAGCGATGTCACCTACCTGGTGGATTTAAAGTCTCCCAAGAACCCCTTGCGGGTCCTGCATGTCAACCGTTTGAAGCCCCACTTAGAAAGGTCCGAAGTGGGCATGCTCCTAGCTACAGATGCTGGAATGGAGGAGGAGAGTGAGCCTCTTCCTGACCTCCTGTATGCAAAAGAGCAAGATGGGTCAGTGGATGGTGTTGTCCTCTCTGACACACTGACCCCTGAACAGCAGCAGGATTGTCGCCATTTGTTGGGGCAATTCCCTGATCTGTTTTCCTTGATTCCTGGTGTTACTCAGTGGTGTGTCCATGATGTAGACACCGGGGACAGCACTCCTGTCAAGCACAAGGCTTACAGAGTGACTGACAAGGTCAGAGCATACATCAAGGAGGAGGTCTCCAAGATGTTTGCCCTAGGGGTGGTTGAGTCCTCTAGCAGTCCTTGGGCCAGCCCCGTGGTCTTGGTTCCAAAGGCTGCAGCGCCTGGTGCTTCACCGGAACTTCGGTTCTGTGTGGATTACCGAGGACTCAATTCAGTCACCAAGACTGACGCGCACCCCATCCCCAGAGCTGATGAGCTCATCGATCGGTTAGGGGCTGCCCAGTACCTTAGTACGTTTGATCTAACGTCTGGGTACTGGCAGATCGCCTTGACCGATGGGGCAAAAGAGAGGTCAGCATTCTCCACACCAGATGGGCACTACCAGTTCCGGGTTATGCCCTTTGGGATGAAGAATGCCCCTGCCACCTTCCAGAGGTTGGTCAACCAGGTCTTGGCTGGACTGGAGGATTTCAGTGCCGCCTACCTGGACGACATCGCAGTGTTCAGCGCCAGCTGGGAGGAACACTTGTGCCACCTCCAGGAAGTGTTGTTGGCCCTGCGCAGAGCAGGCCTCACAATCAAAGCCAGTAAGTGCCAGATTGGGCAGGGTTCAGTGGTGTACTTGGGGCACCAAGTAGGGAGCGGCAAGGTGGCCCCCCTGCAACCCAAGATTGATACCATCCTGGCATGGGCACCGCCCAAAACCCAGACTCAGGTGAGAGCCTTCCTGGGTCTCACGGGTTACTACAGGACGTTTGTCAAGGATTATGGTAACATTGTGCACCCCTTGACTTCGCTGACTTCCAGGAAGCAGCCACGACTTGTGAACTGGACTGACGCCTGTCAGACGGCCTTTGACACCCTGAAAACTGCAATGTGCACCGCACCCATACTCCAGGCACCCGACTTTTCTAAAGAATTTGTTGTCCAGACGGACGCTTCAGAGCATGGCGTGGGGGCTGTTCTAGCTCAGGTGAATGAAGAGGGCCGAGACTTACCTGTAGCCTTCATCAGCAGGAGGTTACTTCCCAGGGAACAGAGATGGAGTGCGATAGAAAGAGAAGCATTTGCTGTGGTCTGGGCACTGAAAAAGCTGAGACCCTACCTGTTTGGGACTCACTTCCGGGTGCAGACAGACCACAGGCCCCTCAGATGGTTGATGCAGATGAGGGGTGAGAATCCAAAGCTGTTGAGGTGGTCCATTTCCCTACAGGGGATGGACTTCACGGTGGAACACCGCCCTGGCACAGATCACGCCAATGCTGATGGTCTGTCCAGATTTTTCCGCCTTAGTGATGAGGACTCCCTAGGGTAAGGGTAGTTCTCCCCACATTTCAGCTGGAGGGGACACGTGTTAGACCTGGCATCATTGGCATGAGTCTCTCCTCCATTTTTTCTGTTTGCCTCCTCTGTTTACGATGTTTTTGCTGCTATATGCTTTGGGCACTGTGCCACTGCTGATCAGTGCCACAGTGCAAGTGCTCCCTATGTGAAATTGCTGTATTGATTGACTTCCATGTTTGGCTTATTTGGTTTACTATCAGTCCCTAGTAGAGTGCACCAGGAGTGCCAGGGCTTGTAAATACAAATGCTGCTAGTGGGCTTGCAGCACATGTTGTGCCACCCACAAGAGCGGCCTAGTAAAAGTATGTCTGAAGGTCTGCCATTGCCAGACCACGTGCAGTCTGACTGTCACAAGGACTGCGCAAGTACACCTACTTGCCAGTCCCTAAACCTTCCCTTAACTTCATGTTAGTCACCCCTATGGTAGGCCCACGGGCAGGGTGCATTGTAAGCATAAGGTAGGACAAGCCTGACAAGGTTGGCATGTCCTAATAGTGAATTACATCCATAGTCGTTTTTCACTATTGTAAGGTAGCCTGCTCTCCATCAGTTAGAATGGGCTGCCAGGATTATTAATGTTATAATCCTAGCGGGCTCGGGGAGCATGGTGCAATGTCGAGTTTGGTATCCCTGAACTCAGGGTTTAATAACGCATCCGTTTGTGTGGATGGTTTTTGGACTCTGTGTTTGAAAATAGCACTTTTAGAAAGTAGCTATTTTCTTGTCTAACTGTCTACCGGTCTCTGCTGGTTCTGGTGTGTGTGTGACAGGAGCTGGGTGGCTCCAGAGAGTCTGAATGAGTCAGTGTGGGATGAGTGGGGCATTTGCATTGAGAGTAGGGGAAGAGTAGCTCTTGATAGCCTGCCCTGCCTGATACAATGTTGGCTCCGCCCCCCTGCCAGGCGACTGATGACTCTGTGCTTGCCTGGGACTTCCCTGGCCCGCCTCCTGCCGGGCAGCTGATGGCCCTGCCCCTGCCAGTGACAATGCTGGCTCCGCTCCTGCTGAGCGGCTGAGGACTCTGCCCTGCCCAGTGAATAGGCCAGGTGCTCTGGCCTGGCAACACCCACAACAAACCCAGGATGGGGGGAAATTCCCCTGCATGGACAAAGGGATCAAAGCCAAAAAGGGGTATAAGAGAAGGACCCCTGAACCAAGAATTTAGATCACTTCTGACAAGGAAACCTGAACCAAGGACAAGAAGCCTGCTGATCTAAGGACTGCCTACCCCTTCTGCCAGAGTGCTGTTTGTTGGGGGAATCCTGCATTGCTTCTTTATTTTTGCCAAGGAACCAGGAGAGAGGAACTTTTGTGTGTACTCTCACTCTTTGCTGAGAAAATCTCCAAGGGCTGGAAGAGTGCCAGTCTCCTGTTGAAGTCACAGGGCTAAAGGACTTCATCTGTTAAAGTGCTATTTGCTGGAGTTTGTGAATCCAGCACCTCTGAAAGAATCCAGCAATCTCGACGCCGACGGACGCCGCCGAATCCAGCTCGACATCGTGAGTAACGGCTCCAGTGTCCCGCTTCCTCAACGCCGGCCGCCGGGCCCGATCGACGCCAGCAGCAACGCCAGTGAGTAGTGAGTTCGGCTCCAGCTCCAAGTGACCCCGTGTCTGCACCGCCGCTGATCGCATCGACTTCGAGCCCTCTCGACGCCGTGAGCGCTGCTCACTCTTGCAACATCGACATCGACGACGCCGTATCCCGCTTCATCCCGTGAGCGCTGCTCCCGCCTGACTTCGGTCGACGCCGCTGCAGATCGCCCCGACTCCGAGGCCCGATCGACGCCGAAGACGCGACGCCGGACATCTCGACGCCGCTGATCATCGAGTGCTTCACTTTTCCAAGGTACTGTGTTGTTGGGGTCTGTGCGACTCCGGGCTCGACGTAGCGCTCCTCGCGGTCGACGCCGAACCTTTGGATTAACTTTGCCTCGACGTCGTGTGACTCCCGTGTGGGTTACATTGTTGCCAAGAACTGTGTTTTAGAGAAGAAGAGTTGCTTTTGATACTAAAGACTTTTGTGCTAAGAAGAAACCGTGCTTGAACTATTATTTTTCCTTCCAAGAGTATTTATTGAGACTGTGGTATATTTTTGTCGTTATTTGGTCTTGTGCTAAGCCTTATATAAAAATACTTATTTTTATAATACTACTGTGTCGTGTCCATTTGTAGTGTATTCACTTTATTACTGTATGTGGTCATAAATGCTTAACGCACTGCCTCTGAGATAAGCCTGTCTGCTTTGCCAAGCTACCAAGGGGGTGAGCAGGGGTTATCTAAGTGTGTGATCTCCTTGCCCTGACTAGAAAAGGTGTGTCCCTATTTGTCAGAAGTGTATACCTCTGCCAACTAGAGACAGCCGCTTCTAACAGTCACCATCAGTTGTTTGTAGTCGAAAATCTTGAAACTGTGCAACCAGGAAGGGTGAGCTTTGCATCTGGCCTCCCCATGTAAGCAAACACCAACTTCCCCCTCCGCCAAATTCGCAATCATCCCGCCTGATTTAGAGGCAGGTGGACCATAGGTTTGTCGCCGATGGTTTCTATTCCACTATGTCGCCGATATGCTCCTCCAATAGACCGATGGAGTAGAGACCATCAGAGGTTAGACGTCCCACCACCCATTTACAAGATTGATCAGAACCTCAGCCACAGCAGTTCCTGTCAGTTAGGAGTTGTCCACGGGGCTGGCGGACAACTCTAGGTGCGCATATTATCAATAGATGGCGATAAATATCACAAAGCGTGCTTAGCGCTTTTTTATTTATCGACATCTATCGCTGGTATTTATCACCGGGTTAGCGCGTTATTAACAACGCGTATAACCGAGGCGATAAAAATTCCAGAGATAGCGGCTTTATCAAGGGGATATCGCTGGAAATCCAGCGAAATTACTACATAGATGGCAAAAACATTGCTAATAGGCCAAGGTGCACTGAGCCTTATGATTCACCTGCCATAGGATAAATAGGGTAAGTCAGCATTTTATCAGACGTTTATCAGACGCGGTTTTTGCCAAAAACTAACATCTGATAAAATGCTGTGGGCCACCTTGTAAATATCGCAATGTGCACTTACCAATATTTTACATGTATTACTGTGTGAGGTACTCCCAGTGACGCCCACTTTGTATCATTAGAGATGCAAAGCGAAGCGTCCGGAAAACGGCTGCTAACATGCGCTAATGCATGTTAGCGCCACCTTGTAAATAGGGCGGAGATAAGGCACTTGAAAATATGCCCCTAGATTTGGTGACCAGTGGTCTCTTGGAATGGCGGGTGCAACATCCTACCCACCATCTTCAGAACTTCAAATCCACCCCTTAGTGCCCAATTTGGTACTTGTGCTCCAGTCGTAATTGGAGTTTTACCGTTCTACACATATTAGTGCATAGAACCACACCTTCCGTTCAGTAAGACAATATTCATTTAAACAACTCTGTCTGACCACTTTGGCGAGTCCTAAATCTGTTTCATGAAGAACATCATTTTCTTTGCCAGAAGTAGGCGGCAGTTGTTTTCTGTTGGTTTTGTCCCTGTGTAAAACCTTCCCCTGGGTCCACAGATTACAACAAAACTAAGCATGGCATGGGCAAAGTGTCCTTTTTGTAAGGGTTTGGACTGCTTATCAACATTGGACCTCCAGGAGAGTTGTCGGTTTCAGGGTACAGACTCTCAGCCTCCGGATCACCAGGTGCGACCATGTAATTTGGGCGTGGTGCACTTGGAAGAAGTGTGTTTGCAACTTGAGACTGTCCTGCCCCACACAGTGTACCAGGATGCTGCAAAGACGTGTGAGAAACCCTCAGTCAATTTCATAATATCAGAAATGTTTCTCCAGATTGAGAGGTTTTAGGGGTTGCCTTCAGAGGAGAATTTTAGGGTACACAGCGCCCTAAGAAAGCCATGATGAAAGTACTGGACCATCAGCTCCAAGAGGAGAGACAGGACAGTGTGCCAGGGATGGCCACTTCAGGGTTGACACAGGAGTATTTAATGTGTTTTATTTCTAACTTTAATGTTGTGCTGGTGCTTCTAAATTCTGCTCATCCCTTTCCCTGACAGTAAGCGGATGCCAGAGCCAAGCCACCAATCACACTGGCTTAGACCTCTTTCCATCTGTATAAATTTTGATTCTTAAGGTAAGCTTGCATGTTGAGAGTATGGCTTCCTTCTTTGCTTCTGCTTGGCTAGTTTGCCTGTTGGCTTTTGGATTCTTTGGCTACTATTTTCCTATCCTTGTAGTCTTTCAGTATGTTTTACTATGCGTGTCCCTCACTTGTGTTTCTTCTTTGGCCTCTAGTCTTATTATTTTCTTTTATGAGTGACATGGTTCACACCTGTCTCTTGGGTTTGCCTATTTTACTCAGCATGAGATTCGCCTGAACGCAATCATTCGTGCTATGGTGAATGTTTGCAATGCACAAGCATGTTACTTCATCCCAAATACTCCCTCTTGTACAGTCTTGTTTATTCTTGACCCATCTCTCCACCACACCACTGTTGAAAGTAGGCTGAAACCGTCAACATTATCGGCGCCCTCTTGCTCTCCTTAACCTTTTTGTGCGCGTAAAACAGCCGCCATTTTGAGCACCATGGCTTCCCTGCTCCCGCCGAGAGCCAGCGCGCCTCTCTCCCACTCCTAACTTCGCCGGCATCCCCCGCATACTGACAACCCCCCTGCCTGCACCTGCCGCGAATCATAAAACCCCTCTTCAGCGCTGCTCTGCCCCAGACCCTCGTCCTGTTCCCAGCGCGACACCTCCCCTCTTCCCATTTATGATCCCCGGCCCTTTGATGCAAACCCCATTTCCCCGTGTGCCCGTTTGTCTTCCCCGTTCCCAGGCCGACACCCAGCTCTGCCGATACCAATCCCTTGCCCCTCCCCGTACAATAGAAAGCTTCCCTCCTCAAAGGACCCCCGAGATGATCAAAGCCCCCCCCCATCCCACGAGATCCGATCGAAACCCACACACTCCGTGGATCGGCGGAATATCCAGCTGCGCGATGATCATCACCTGTTGTGAACGGGGCGGGGACTTCCACTGTAATCTTGCGTGGGAACGGGCTGGGAAGGGGGGGATTCTAAGGATGTCTTTCCGTACATCAAAGTATCGACGAAAATGTGTTACATGCAATAAACAGATAAACGTGTGTATAAGAGGCCAGGCCTCAGGGATGCAGTTAGAGCACCTCAGAACGATACCTTCTGTCCGTTTCGTTGTGTTCTCCTCCGGAGAGAATAAAAACCTTGTTTCCTGCCTTCCAGTCTCCAGCGCCTGCCTCTTCAATAGTTTAACTTCTTTGTGGGTTCAAGAGGCGACACCGCCGGGCAAATACTTAAGGATCTTATATTCTGGTTGGTAGTGCCCCCCATTTAGTTTCTACAATTGGCGTCCCAAGCGTGGGGCCCATCAGCGACCCATGGATCCAGTGGGAGAGGTCCTGACGACAAAGTGAACGACTGCAACGATCGGGAACGCGTCTGTCCGATAGACCCTCGTCTGACAGCCGATCATCCGAACTTCACTGGTTCCGAACAGACCTCTCTCGAGTGATCTACGGTCCTGACTGGGAACCATCAGGAGTGCCGCGAGGATAACGAAGAAGAGAGGACGATCGGGCGCTGGATTCGGAAGACAGGAAACTGTCCATGCGGTCCGGGTAAGGTCGTGTAACCACGACAAGTCGCGAAATATTTGCTTGATTGCTTGTTTGTTCAAAAATACTAGTATTGCTCTTTTTATTTATTTGGAGATTCACTGTCTGCAAACGGAGAAACAACGGGCTCTCTCTTTGCAAGCAGTGGAGGATAGGTAGGGCAGCAGCCGTGTTTATTTTTTCTCCCCCACTCAATAATCACTTGAAACTGAACTGTTGTTCGCAAAACTTTTGTTTCCTGGAGATTCCCTGTCTGCAAACAGGAAAGAGACCACCCTTTTTGCAGATAGTGAAAAGGGTAGGTAACGCAGATCTTTGCGGACCTACTCATTCTCCCCATTGTTATTTATTGGTCTTTTGTTATTTTGATCCATGAGGTATTCACTGCCTGCAAACAACGTAGAATAGAAATATTCTGTCCCGTCTTTGCACCTAGTGATAAGATAGGCAGTGCTGACTTTTTAGTCCCTCGTTACGAGCCGTCATGTCTGTCTTCTCCCCACTGATTGGTAGCCTGTTTAGCCCGGACCGCTTATTAGAGATGGACCATCCAGCCCCACTGGAAGGCACCCCTAATAAGGACATGTTCATGAAGCATGGATTGACCGCTATAGCCTATAGTAAACTATGGCATAAATATACAAAAAAGGGTCAAGAAAGTCAATGGCCCCTGATAGGATCCTTCGATGATGATAAAATAAAAACGCTAGAAACTGCCCTGGGTAAAAACAAGACAACACCTACTATGCTTGACAGCTTCGGCATGTGGCGAAAAGAAACTGAACAACGTAAAAAGAAAACTGAGAGTAGGTTGGAAAAAGAGCTGCGAAAAGCAGCCCACCTAGCTGCTCAGAAACTAGAAAAAGAGATAAAAGAAAGAGAGAAAGCTAAACAGAAACTAGAAATGGAAACGCCAAGCCAGTGTCCGGTTAGAACCCCCTCCATGCTCTACCCTGATTTACCCTCGAAACGACAAGCCAATGAGGACCTGCTGTTAGGTCCTCCTATCATCTACATGCCCCCTCCATACGCCCCTTCTCAACCCGTGGCGCAGCACGCGCCACCCCCAGGTACAAACGAAGGTACCGCCACAGCGTCGGCCCCAATGGCCCCTGTGCCAGCCGAACCCCTTGTATTAAAACCCGGATCAACAACGACGTTAGACGAGCATGGGACTCGAGGGGCTGGCTCTGCAAGAACAAACAGACTAGACAAAGATGAGCGAGCGGGGATCGACAAAATAGCAAGGACACTGGTAGAAAGGAAGGATGATGAAGAGTACATCACAGATATGTTCAGCTCGTATACAGGGAGTCACAGACGACATTTTACCGTACGACTGTGTTATCATGTCTTGAATGCATACGAGGACCGATATCGAGACAAAGGTCCCGAGAGCCTAAGGGCTCTGTACCGGAAGGTCGATATCGGGGATGAGGGCGAGTGTGATGTGTCGGACCTCCTTACGCGTACGCTTGAGGTTTTCCGCCACCTCACTGAACGAAAGCCGGGAGCTAAATCCGCAGCCCCCGTAGTGACCGAACCACCAACCGAGCAATCTAACACCATGATGCCGATACGTGAGGCTGCCCCTTACTGGGTTCCTCCTAGGGGTACAGGGACTCACGATGATGCAAACAACCAAGATGCGAAGGGAAGGGTAGTATACAACTGGGTCTACCAGCCATGGGACCGGCAAGAGATACTGACATTCCGGAAATCTCTACCCGACCTACGTAAAAACCCCACTGCCTTCTATACTGAATTGGGTACAGCCCTGGGTTCAACGATCATGACCCTGGCTGACATCGACTTGTTCTTCGGGTTATGTCTACCAGCTGATGTGTGGAAGCAAATCCGGAAAGTCGACCACCTTGAGCTGTTTGGACATACCTGGTCACAACTCGATGACCTGGACAAACAACGGGGACCAGGACAAAAGCCGTTGAAATCCATCCTAGACCTCCCAGATAAAATCGTAGAGAAATTAAAAACCCTAATCCCAGAAAAGAAAGTGGACTGGTCGATAGTAACAGCCTGTCGCCAAAAACCCCAGGAGGATGTATCGGAATACTTCTCCCGGTTTGAAACGGTGTTCTCCGATTACAGCGGCCAGGACATGACCACTGCAACCGGACACCATCTGTTTGTCCAGAATTATGTTAAGGGCCTATCATCGGAAATCTCCCAGAAACTACAGGCCAGCGAGAGTAGTTGGGCAGCCTCCAAACCTACAGCGATTCTCCAAATGGCCCAATATTATGAGCATCAGAAAAACGAAAACGATAGGGCGACAGAGAAAAAGAAGAAAGACTTAAAAGAGAGGGTGATGATTGCCAAACTGCAGGGGGTGACTATAGGACGAGACCAATACCGGGGAAACTACCAGACAAACGTCCCTAAGACTACATTTCCCCAGGACCGCACTGTGACTTCCTACAGTGGACGCACAGACCTTAGAGAAGACCAGTGCGCTTTCTGCAAAGGGACTGGCCATTGGAAATCCCAGTGCCCAGTTCTTCTGGAAATGATCAGAAACAAAGACCCCAGGGATGTAGCAAACGGACCGAGACCTAAGGGACAACAACGAGGGCCCCCAAATGACGCGACTAATGACAGATCAAGCAGACCAAATACGTTCGATCGACCCAGGCAGAACCAATATCAACAATCTGACTATGACGATACTCACACCTTCGCATAGGACAGCCAAGGGCGAGGGAGGGATCCAGTCGAGCTCTATGTTGACCAGCAGGGCCCTTATGTCACTGCTAAGGTCCTGGGTACCAAGTCTCCATTTCTGGTAGACACTGGCGCAACACGTAGTGCGTTATCTAAACGACTGATTCCAAGGGCACCCTTGTCTGGCTCACTCATAACATCGACAGGTTTCGATGGAACGCCCTCCACCAACCCTTTGTCTGCCCCGATTCTCTTTGACGTAGAAAACAACACCACCGACACCACGTTCTTGCTTTCCTCCAATAGCCCTGACGCCATTATGGGACTTGACTTACTGAAACACTTCCGAGCGACGATTAGGTGTTCTCAAGATGGAGTTCGAGTGTTTCTTTACGACAACCCCGTTCTGCTTAGACATTGCTCTCCCCGACACATGTTTTCCATCACCGACGTTGACGCGTCCCTGCTTGACACTCTACCTCCGTATCTGTGGGCCAAAGCGGATTCGGACGTAGGGCGTATGTTAATTGACCCAGTGCACATTACTGTCCGACCAGACGCAACGCTCCCAAAACTCCCACAATATCGGATATCGCCAGAGGGCGAGAAGGCATTGGTAATGATTATCCAGTCACTGATAGACGCAGGAGTGGTAGAGGAAGTGGTTAGCAACGTTTGCAACAGCCCTATCTTGCCCATTATCAAGAAGCAGGGAGAGGGAGATGAGAAAGCATACCGTTTCATCATCGACCTCCGAGAGATCAACAAAGTGGTGGTACCCCAGTACCCTGTGGTCTCAGACATCACCACCATCCTGACCTTGATTCCATCCACTGCCACCACCTTTTCCGTCATCGACCTCAAGAACGCATTCTTCTCCATCCCCATCCACCCGGACAGCCGATATCTCTTCGGCTTTACCCTAAAAGCCCGCTCATATAGGTTTTGCCGAGCTCCTCAAGGCTACACGGAAAGCCCTAGCATCTACAGCCAGGCCCTCAAAAGACAACTAGACCAAGTCCAGTTACCCGACGGGGTGGTGTTGGTACAATATGTCGATGACATCCTTTTGGCAGCCGACACCACCCCTCTAGCGGTTACCGCCACCATTCAACTCTTGCACTTCCTTGCGGAAAATGGCCACAAGGTCTCCAAGAAGAAGTTGCAATTCTGCCTACCCCAGGTCACTTACCTAGGCCACCTTTTGTCCAAAGATGGAAGAAAACTCACCCCTGATCGAATCCAAACCGTTCTAGATACCCCTGTCCCTAAAACCCAGAAGCAGGTTCGCTCCCTATTAGGCCTCACCTCCTTCTGCCGACAATGGTTACCAAACTTCAGCCTCGTTGTAAAACCACTGCTTTCTCTGCTAAACAAAGACGTCCCTTCCCCACTCCCTTGGACCCCTGAGTGTCAAACTTCCTTCACAGAACTGCGAGATGCCCTTTGCTCAGCCCCTGTCCTGGGTACCCCTGATTACAAAAAGCCCTTCTCCCTTTACACTCACGAAAGGGAGGGGTGCGCTTTATCTGTCCTGACCCAGGCCATCGGCCCTAAGCAACGACCGTGCGCTTACTTCTCTGCCACTCTTGACCCTGTCGCCAGAGCCTTGCCTGCCTGCCTTCGAGCTGTAGCTGCTGCTGCAGTCTCTATCCGACAGAGTGAGGGGATTGTGCTCTCGAATTCCCTCACGGTACTGGTACCCCATGCAGTCGACACCCTCCTGAACCAAACCAAGACGCAACATCTGACGAGTGCACGACTGACTGGATACGAACTGACCTTGCTTGCCCCCCACATCACCCTGAAAAGATGCACCACACTGAACCCAGCAACTCTGTTACCCTTGCCAGAGAACGATCCCAATGTGCACCCCGTACATGACTGCGTGACTCTTACGGACGAACAGACCAGGAGTAGGGTCGATCTCAGAGACACAGCTTTCCCTGACCCCGACGGGGAGTTGTGGGTGGACGGTTCTTGCATCAAACTCCCCGATGGTACCACTTCCGCTGCCTATGCAGTCACCACGGCTCGAACTGTAGTAGAAACAGCCCGCATCGCCCAGCGATCTGCCCAGGCAGCGGAACTGATTGCTTTGACGCGAGCCTGCATCCTGGCAACAGGAACCACAGCGAACATTTACACCGACAGCCAGTATGCCTTCGGGGTGGTTCACCATTTTGGGCTCCTCTGGAGGGAGAGAGGATTCTTGACCTCACACGGCACACCCATTTTGCACGGGGATCTAGTCTCCGCCTTAATTGAAGCTGTCCTCCCCAACAAACTTGCCGTTATCAAATGCCAGGCACACAAGAAAGTGACAGACATTATTGGACAGGGAAATGCACTAGCCGACATCACCGCCCGAACGACAGCTGAAAATAGAACGACAACACATATGTACGTGACCAGGTCACAAGCAGAAAACTGGACTGACGCCAAGGACACAATTAGAGACATACAAACGACTAGCACACAACACGAATTGACTGAATGGACACGGGTGGGATTGAAAGACGATGAAGGCTGCTGGCGGACAAAAGACACGAACAGATGGTTGCTACCTGATTCGTACTTGATTCCCATATTAACCATGGCACACTCCCCTGCCCACATCGGATCAGCCCCCATGATCGAACTTGTCTCCAGGGTTTGGCACAATGACAAGATCCCAGATTCCGCCAAACGCCTGGTCCAACAATGCTTAATATGCCTGCAACACAACCCCGGGAAAGGGACTGTAGTACCCCGGGGGGGATTTGGGGTCCCAAACCACCCATTTGAAGTCCTGCAGATGGACTACATCCAGCTAGACAGATGCCAAGGCCTGAAATATGTACTAGTCGTGGTGTGCGCATTTAGCAAGTGGGTGGAAGCATATCCAACCCGTGACAACACCGCTATGGCCACTGCAAAGGTTCTGTTAAAGGAGTTTTTCCCCCGTTATGGCCTCTGCCGTGTTTTATGGAGTGATAATGGCCCCCACTTTGTAGCCAACGTTATCCAGCTCATCCTAAATGGGCTGGGTATTAAACAGAAATTCCACGCAGTCTTCCACCCTCAATCTGCTGGGCTTGTCGAACGACACAATGCCACACTAAAACTTAAACTGGCCAAAATAGTGGCTACGACGGGCCTGAAATGGCCAGACGCCCTCCCATTGGCATTGCTATCGATGCGCTCTACCCCCACCCGACATCACTTAACCCCTTATGAAGTTGTCTTCGGTCGACCCATGAGCGTCTGGTCTGCCCCGAAACCAACTTCCATTCATGACGTTCCGGATGTCCTAATGTCTGATTATCTGTACAAATTGACTGAAACTTTGTCTGTCCTTCATCAGCAGGTGCAGCAGGCCATCCCCGATGCTTCCAGGGGTCCGGGTCACGCCATCCAGCCGGGGGACTTCGTGCTGATCCGAAATTTTCAGCGATCAAAGAGTTTGGAACCCCGGTGGACGGGCCCCTGGCAAGTGCTGATCACCACTCGGACCGCACTTCGAGTGGAGGGGAAGAAACACTGGCTGCACGCTCATCACTGCAAAAAGGTCTCTCCAGCCCTGGCCACGACAGACACCGTCAACACCCAAGAAGAGCTCCTGAACCAGGACCGACCATCGTTGAACTGCTACCCTGATACTGAGACACTTGAACTTTCAAAACATCCTGACCCCACTGTGCCATCTCGAGAAGGGTATTTCCTGCGTCGAAAGGAGGGAGCTTCGGCTAAGTAGGCCACGGACTAGGTTAAAGGATCTCAGAACGGTGACCCAAACTACCAAGGGTTACCTGGAGAGAAGCTAAAACTAAGTCTGTGGTCCTGCCCACTACCGAGCACCTTGAAGACGAAGATGATGGAAGCGCCAGATAAGAAGATGATGGAAGCGCCAAATAAGAAGCCGACGAAGACAGCAGGAAATACCCACTACAGAAATCCGAGAATAGACAGACTCCATAGCTCAAAGACAATTGCACTCTTCATCGTAATCCTCCTCTGTTTTCTCCTCATGACTACGCTCTGGATTATGGAAGAACACGCACCTGCTCACGAAACATTCCTAACCACTGCTCAGCCTACCACCATGAAGGAACATTATCTAATTTCGCTCTCTCCTCAACTAAGAGAGAGGCGAAAGGAGTTTTGGAACAACTCTTTCGTGCAGCTACTTCACCAGCACAATCTTGCCACCAATACCACCAACTGCTGGATCTGTGGGTTGCTACCCCATGCCACTGGACATTCAATACCATTCATCCCTTCGCCCTTCTCTGTCCACGGCTCCTGCCTTGCCTGGCTGATCCTCCTGCAAGAAAGCTATACGGGCAATGCCACCTCCAGCAGAACTGCAGCACATTCTTCTCATGGGGCCGGGCGAAACAAGACAAAGACACACTTCTGCCCGCTGACCCCCAGCGACTCGATCCAAATGGACATCCCGGCTAAAGAACGAATCGAAATGCAGGTGTTCAACAATCCAACCAGACCCACCTTCTCCTATCTGCGGAAACGAACGGCTGCCACTCTGACTGTGGCCCTGACGGTCATCAACGTCACAGGCCACATGTGTGTAGAAGGACTTGGGACACAGCTGGTGGGTCGCAGCGCTTGCCGCTTTACCAGAACTCTGGATTCCACGGATCCACCTTCCTTTGTGTCATCCCCAAACATGTATTTCATCTGCGGCACGAAAGCCTACACCTGGCTCCCCAAAGGCTGGGGGGGCACTTGCTACATCTCCTTCGTCCTTCCTCCAACTTATGTGGCCCCAGCGAATCACCACAGGCAGAAACGAGCCAAAGACGTTGAGCAAGCCGACTCAACAGGGGCGCAGTTCCTCGATGCTATGAAAGGACTCGTCCCTCTCTGGGGCCCGATGGCAAACAGCCGTGCCATCCGACATTTGACTCAGGCAGTCGAGACAACCATGAACATCACAGCGGGCATCTTTGCCAACAACACTGCCGAACTCCAAGCGGTCCGTTTGGTGACTCTTCAGAACCGCCTCGTTCTAGATGTGGTTCTGGCGGACCGTGGAGGAGCATGCCGCATTATTGGGTCCAGCTGTTGTACATACATACCGGACAACTCACCCTCAGTGTACAAAGCCATCGAACATCTTCACAGACTCTCTTCGGAAGTTCACCAAGAGCAAGAAGAATGGTCGCTTGGTGGTTGGTTCTGGGACACCGTCAAAAGCTGGGGCTGGAGACTGCTCACCATTATCATGATTCCCGTAGTTGTAATATGTGGCCTATGCTTAGGAATTCAATGTTTGCCACCTATGTGTTCTTTATGTGCGAATTGTATTTTTCCCAAAACTGTGGACATTGGAAGCGAACATATGAGAGCATTGTATGATACCGAAGTTAGGAATTTGATGAAAATTGACATTGAGTAAGCAAGTTGGCTAGATATGTTGAAAAGGGAGGACTGTTGAAAGTAGGCTGAAACCGTCAACATTATCGGCGCCCTCTTGCTCTCCTTAACCTTTTTGTGCGCGTAAAACAGCCGCCATTTTGAGCACCATGGCTTCCCTGCTCCCGTCGAGAGCCAGCGCGCCTCTCTCCCACTCCTAACTTCGCCGGCATCCCCCGCATACTGACAACCCCCCTGCCTGCACCTGCCGCGAATCATAAAACCCCTCTTCAGCGCTGCTCTGCCCCAGACCCTCGTCCTGTTCCCAGCGCGACACCTCCCCTCTTCCCATTTATGATCCCCGGCCCTTTGATGCAAACCCCATTTCCCCGTGTGCCCGTTTGTCTTCCCCGTTCCCAGGCCGACACCCAGCTCTGCCGATACCAATCCCTTGCCCCTCCCCGTACAATAGAAAGCTTCCCTCCTCAAAGGACCCCCGAGATGATCAAAGCCCCCCCCATCCCACGAGATCCGATCGAAACCCACACACTCCGTGGATCGGCGGAATATCCAGCTGCGCGATGATCATCACCTGTTGTGAACGGGGCGGGGACTTCCACTGTAATCTTGCGTGGGAACGGGCTGGGAAGGGGGGGATTCTAAGGATGTCTTTCCGTACATCAAAGTATCGACGAAAATGTGTTACATGCAATAAACAGATAAACGTGTGTATAAGAGGCCAGGCCTCAGGGTTGCAGTTAGAGCACCTCAGAACGATACCTTCTGTCCGTTTCGTTGTGTTCTCCTCCGGAGAGAATAAAAACCTTGTTTCCTGCCTTCCAGTCTCCAGCGCCTGCCTCTTCAATAGTTTAACTTCTTTGTGGGTTCAAGAGGCGACACCGCCGGGCAAATACTTAAGGATCTTATATTCTGGTTGGTAGTGCCCCCCATTTAGTTTCTACACCACTTGCTTGTGACTATTGGGGGATATATTTCTGTGCCTAAGTTTCAAGTTTGTGGAGAAGTCTTTGACTTATGCTGAGTAAAAATAATTCTATTGGGTCTCACCACTTCTGAAATGAGCTGGACCGATCACTTGTTGATAGGGGCTACAAGAAACCCATCCACTTGCTAATAGTTGACATGAACAGATTCTGAGGGCAGTACATGTGAGAGGCGGAGTTGGGTCATGGTGAAGGTAGTACATATGAGAGGCGGAGACGGGTCATGGTGAAGGTAGTGCATGTGAGAGGCGGAGGTGGGTCAGAGTGAAGGTAGTACATGTGAGAGATGAAGATGAGACATGGTGAAGGTGACAACGAACTAATAGTTATTGGCATTACAGCACACAGGTAAACATTTGAGTATTAATTAAATTATACTAGGTTTTAGTGATAGTATGGACTTAGGGCCTCATTTAGTGTCTAGTGGAGCAGTAGTACCTGGGGTACATAAACAGTGTGGGACTGCCCCCACCTGCTGCGGGTCAAGTGCAGGTCTTGGGACCCCCATATCCTTTCCCAAAATGTGGCTTCAGGGTGTGCATTAACTGTACCTCACTTCCTAGCTATGCTCAGTCAGTGTGCATTCCTAAAAATACTGAGTATCCCTGCATCTGTAAGATGGCATAGGCACAGGGATAAAATCTTTTGCTCATTTGCACCGGCCCAGTACGCATGGAAATGAGTGAAAGACAGTTTGAAATGAGCACAGAAGCTGCACCTCCAGTATCAGATTTATACTTAAGGGTACTAGAGCATCTGTTGCCCCTTCTGTAACATAGTAGTGGCCCAAAAGTGCTAAAAAGTACTTTTTCATATTGTACGTATAGGGCTAGCTGTACACAGCATTTTGAGGTTGCAAAGGGTTCGATTCTGTGAATTAGGCTGTTTGTGAGCGCAAAGAAGATTTTTTAAATATATAAACACCAAATTCTGATTCTAGTAACTTGTTAGCGAATCTCAATCTGTGTTAACGACCCAAATTAGATTCAGTATTTGCGAAGTGACATTTTTAGGGCGCCCCTCACTGATTCAGTATGGTATGTATACATTTTTTGCGACCCAATTCCAGTCGCAGAAAATTATTAATTTACTGACTACAGGCATGTAATGGTAACCCCTATGCAAATTAAAATGGGTTCACAAGGGGCAACTCTCCCTTTGTGAATGTAAAAAAAGAAAATATTTGTGTAAGAGGAGGCAGTGGTACTAAACAAGCAACAACACAAAAATACACTTTTCATTTTAAATGCGGTCCTGCTTCCTTTAGGGAAACAGGCTGTATTTAAAAAAAAAAGTCTGATTTATTAAAAAGCAATCACAGGCATAGAGTCTGCTCCTGACTGACCCCGGCTGTCCACCTCTCTAGTGATGGCTGTGAATCCTACTAGGTTGCTTACTGTGATCCCATAAATATTCAAGAGGTAGATCGATTTACAGCCCAGGAATCGCTACATTATATTTAAAACTTTAATACCTTAGGATTTGCGATTTCCAGATAGCAGTTCAGTACGAATCGCGAATAGAAACACTCAATTCCTAATGTGAGCACATCTGGCCCATGCCTGCTGTAGATTGGGTTTGATTGACAAGACTAGACTGCACTAGGGCACCGAATTTAAAAGATTTGGGGCCTCATTTATGAGGCTGTGCATCACTTTTACGCCACCGGTGCGTCACTCTTTGTGACGCACCACCAGCGTAAAAAATTTGCCTTGTTGCACCATATTTACAAAGTGACGCATCTAGGTAGATGCGTCACTTTGTAAACCCCTGCGCCACATTATACCTGCGCCAGGTATAAGTATGCAGGGGGGGGTCGTTCTGATGCAAGAAAGAGTCGTAGAAGTGACGCAGTGAAATCTATAAGATTTCACTGCGCCACATCTAGGACACAAATGCGTCAATTTCTGACGCATGTCCTTTCACAAGGGGCTTTCCCCATGTGAAAGGACACATTGCTGGAATTGCGTCACTTTTGTGCCAGACAGATACGTCAGAAATACTGATGTATCTGTTACTCCTTGCGCAATGATGCGTCATACTGGAAATATGATGCATCATTGGTGTTGCAAGGAGTGCGCAGTGAAAAGTGACGCATCAGTGTTTTCACGCAGCGATGCGTCACTATTTATAAATGAGGCCCTAGGTGGGTATGAAACAGGGCTCCTCACACTTACCTGAGTGCAGGGCGTGCAAATGCACATTGTGTGATCGTGCGACTTGCATTGGGTCACATGCTTGATTCTGTGTTCCTTGCTAGCCTTAGTAGTACTAGACCAAATACCTTAAAATACCCTAGATCCACCTTTGACCATTTTGTGTTTTTTGCTTCCAAATGATCTAATCTCCTTAGGTCTCTATTCCAATATCTTCCAAAGTGTGTAGCCCTTTGAGATGGTTGAATGCCGGTATTTAGGGACTGCACATAGGTGGATAGCCCTGGACCCTTATCAAAGAGATGATGTCACACATCCCTTCCTTCCACACACAGATATTGAGGCTGCTGCTGATGCTGTCAGCTGATGACGGGTGTCCCACTTAGGAAGCCTCTGTCACATCTGCACCGTGAGCCCCACCCTGGGAAGCCCCTCACCGGGGAGGAAGGCTTTCAATGCTTCCATGCCGGCCTGCACACACATCTGCACCGTGAGCCCCACCCTGGGAAGCCCCTCGCCGGGGAGGAAGGCTCCTGATGCTGCAATGCCTGCCTGCACACACATCTGGTGGCAGGAGACTCCAGGGGCCTCATTTATGAAAAGTGACGCATCGCTGCGTGAAAACAGCGATGCGTCACTTTTCACTGCGCTCTCCCTGCGACATGCAACATGATTGATGCGTCATATTTATAATATGACGCATCATGTCGCAAGGAGTTACAGATACGTCAGTATTTCTGACGTATCTGTAGGCGCAAAAGTGACGCATTGCTGGAGTGTGTCACAAAAGTGACGCAACTCCAGCAATGCTTCCTTTCACATGGGGAAAGCCCCATGTGAAAGGGCTTGCGTCAGTCTTACGCCTGCTGTGAGGCAGGCGCAAGATTTTGACGCAACAGCATCCTAAAAGTGACACAGTGAAATCTCATAGATTTCACTGCGTCACTATTACGAGGCTTTTTGCGGGTGAACGCCCCCTCTGCATACATTATACCTGACGCAGGTATAATGTAGCGCAGGGGTTTACAAAGTGACGCATCTGCTTAGATGCGTCACTTTGTAAATAGTGCGCATCAGGAGGCATGTTTTACGCCGCCGATGCGTCACAAAAAGTGACGCATCGGAAGCGCAAAACTCACGCACGGCCTCATAAATGAGGCCCCAGGAAGGGGAGGAAGGCTCCTGATGCTGCCTGCACACACATCTGGTGGCAGGAGACTCCAGGGAGGGGAGGCGAGAAACGACTGCGAGAGGGATATTCATCAGCCACAGTTTCCGCCGCCGACGCTTTGCATACATTATATGGTAATTAGCAGCTTTAAATGCTGTCTGACACTTGGAATTAGTTTAGCTGCCCTGTGCGGTGTTACAAGTCAGAAGCATTACCTCATCCGGTGAGAGAGCCGACTAGAACCGGCACAGGGATTACACGTGATGGGCTGAGTCACAGAGGCATGTAAGAGTACAAAAAAAATGATAAAAAGATTGAAATATTCACGAATACAAACATACAATCAGCACAAATAGAACGGATTGTGCCCTTTTTACACGTGCACTATTTAGGGGCGGATTCAACAAGGTATGTACCAGTGGTCAGCACCAGCACTTAATTGGTTTCTGGTACTCGGCACCAGCACCAGCACCAAATTATCAACACCATAATTAGAACAGTCTACCACATGGTGGCGCTGCTCATCTACTTTAGCGATGAGTAGAACAAAGGTTGTTCAGAAATACAATAGACATTAAAATAGTGCTAATACCTGCCTCCCCAGCCATTTCTTTTGCTTTGGGGACCTGGAATAATCAGAACTGTCGCCTTTACATGCAAGAAAGATGGTTAGTAGTTGTTTTGGCAGCGATGACAAGGGCGATGGGTGGTGCAAGCTAGAGTGGCCTCCTGGTCAGAGCCCTGGCACGTAATATTTTACAGATTATACACTGGCAATCGGGGAGCAGCTGCTACAGATTTCAATGCAAAGCACTTTAAAGCCAATATTTGCAAAGTTATCATAAGACAATGCACCTTTGACAATTCTCCAAAGATTCCGGCAATGAGCTCATTTTCAGAATAAACTCCTGAATCTCCTCTCTGATTGGTGACCAATGGTAGGTTTTGGGGTGCTCATTGAGACATTGCAACATATGCTCGTTTGAGGCTCCACACAGGTACATGTCTCAGAATATTGAGCTTAGGGTTAACATACCTGGTTGCACGATGCGTGATTGGTAAGTCCCAGTCTGTTTATTAATGCATCTTCCATTCCTTCTGAGACCAAATAAGTAGTCCCAGCCAGATGGCACCATTGCCACCCTTTAATTACTCTGCCAGGAATCTATTCTATTCTAAATCAAAATAAAATAGTGTCTGTCAGCACCCTGCATTGAGCAGTTCTCATATGAGATGCCAGAGGCACATCCATTAGGCCTAAGAAACTAACAAAAAGGGTAGTTGCCTTGAAATAACTTAGCAACGAATGGCGGTCGAGGATGCAAAGGATGCAAGTGTTGCTTGAAGCTCCGGAACACATAGAATGTGTGAATGATGTTCGATGTCCCACAAAGAGGTCACTCCAACAGAAACAGTGCAAATTAATACTATGTCATGATTACAACAACCATGCTTTCCCTTTGTTCTGAAGTCTGCAGCTCATTTGCGTGCAAAACTACTGTAGTACAATGTTGTGTATAAATCCTGCAGGGGCACTGTGCATTATAAGACCTCTGAATCTGCTTCACCCTCCGCGCCAGGATACTATTTTAGTAATAGAGCGCGCTACAAAACCCTTTATATCATATCATATCATAATATTTGTTACAGACTTCTCTAAAATTCCTTCAAGAAGAATGTCCATAGTCTCTTACATGTCTATAGTATTTACAGACTTAAGCCTGGCGTGGGTACATCAAGGGGAAACCTTGAACAGAGCGCAAGAGAAACACCAGGCAGACAACATAGTTCTCAGTTTGTCATTGTAACGCAGGAAGAAGTAGTGCTCAGAGTAGTATTTTCATTGTGCAATGCTTTTGCCTAGGTAACCTGTTATACACATTGTCAGAGTTATGCTGTGACAATGCTCCATCACCATCATTTCTGTGTCATATCTTCTCAAATGCCTACCGGCCATGTCAGTGCTTGAAATCTACTAATGCAAGTTATGAGTTTACTTGTTACTTATAAAGTGCAACAGATGCCCTAGGGCTGAACTTACAGCATCAGAAAATTGTGGGGTAGATTCACAAGAACATGTGATAACTACCGCAAGAGTAGCGTAATGAAACTTTCAACATCGCAACCTATCGCAGGAAAATAACTCTGTGTCAACGTGGAATTCACAACGCGGCGATAGCATGCGATAGGCACCAGATAACGCTGCAAATGTCCACTTGAAAATCAACACCACGCCGCAAAATTGCAATACACGAACAAAAAGAAAATGAGATTATGCCAACCGTGGTACTAAAAGTAGCGAAAACCAGCAACAGGTCTACCAATCCCACAAGTCTGACGGGACAATGCACCATAAAATACACATAAAAAATACACCAAAAACAAGCTAAAGCAGGTAGTAACATGGAGGCACCCTGACCCAGTGCGGAGGCCAACTCGACCCCACAACCACCACAGACTACCAGCAAGAAACAACAGAGTCGAGGAAGGCCAAGGCGAAGAGGGAGAGGTAGACAGGGTGCAGACTGCAGGAAAACAAGACCAGCATCACAAAGGTGACAGAACACTACCAGCAACTGACCCACTAGCAGACCAACTGGATTGCAGTCGCCGTGCCGTGGAGGCCAATCCAGGAGGCCAATAGGTCCCGGCATGACGTGACAACCGAAACCAGGCACACACCCACTGCCAACAGGAAGGTAGCAACAGCAACAGAAGGTGGCAGTCCAGAGCCACAGGAGCTGGTGGAGACCCAGGCCACAGTCATCAGTGTGGAGACGATGGAAGGAGTAGGGAGTAGAGACAGAGCCTGAGAGGACCTGACACAACCTCAACAGGAAGTGCAACGAACAGGGACTTGGGGACAAGGGGAGATTGGCACAATGGCATACATGCACACCGAGGTGTAGCACACTATACACCCACAATCACCCAGGATCATGTCCCAGATCCCCTTCGCACATTGCAGCACACACACATAGCACGAACGGCACACCCACATAGACGACAATGTGGAACAACACGCATAGCCGAACTGCAGAACAGAGAACACAACTGGCTCATATATGCACAAAACATGCCTGCTACTTCTGACAGTGCCATACGCTGTGAAATGGAAATATAAGCGTACAACCTCACATCCGTCATGTAGTACAAATGTATACGGTCCCGCAGAAGAATCCATCACCCCCAAACAGTCACAACGTACATTGCCATGCAGTCTGCATGCAAACCAGTACAATGCGCCAACATATATTCAACACAAAGTCAACAAGCACCTCCCCTTCACAACGAAGAGGGGCACACAACACCTTCAGCAGAGCACAGAGTACAACACATCAGTGTTAGACCTGGCACCTTGGCATGAGTTTCCCTTCCACTTTTTGCTGTTGTGCCTCAAATGTTTTGCTGGTGTCCGCTACTCAGGGCACTGCGCCACGGCCAACCCGTGCCGCAGTGCAAGTGCTCCCTACTGTAAAGTGTACATGTGATTGATGTCCATGATTGGTTCATTGGATTTACTGTTAGTCCCTAGTAAAGTGCACCAGGAGTGCCAGGGCTTGTGAATGCCAATACTGCTAGTGGGCCTGCAGCACTGGTTGCGCCACCCACAGAAGCAGCCTTAAAAATGTGTCTAGGGTCTGCCATTGCAGAACCTGCGTGCAGTCTGGTACTGTCATGTTGGCTGGGTAAGTGCACACACTTGCCAGCCCCTAAACCTTCCCTTAAACTTCATATTAGTCACCCCTATGGTAGGCCTGAGGGCAGGGTGCATTGTAAGTATAAGGTAGAACATGCCCTGATGTGTGTGGCATGTTCTAATAGTGAATTACTGCCAAATTCGTTTTTCACTATTGTAAGGCTACCAGTTCCCTTCTAGGCCAGATGGGCTGCTGGAATTATTACACTCTATAATCCCAGCAGGCTCAGGGAACATGGTAGAAATTAATGTTTAGTATGCCTGAACTCAGAATAATAAAATACTTCTTTTAGTAAAGTTTATTTTAATATCCTGGGTTTGCAAATGCTACTTTTAGAAAGTTAGCCTTTGCTGGCCTAACCATTTCAGCCCGCCTCTGCTTGGATGTGGATCTGACTGTCTGGTGTGTGTGAGTGACAGGGCTGGGAGTTGACAGGTAGTGAATAGCAGGATGACACCTTAGTGGGTGGTGGGAGTTTCCCCTGAATGATGCATCAGGCTGTGCTCTGCCTCCACAATGCTGGCTCCGCCCTCCTGGGGAGCGACTGATGACTCAGCCTGCACCTGGCCCAGGAAGGACCGAAGCTTGTCAACAAAGTGCTCAAGCTGCCCCTGTCTTCACAATGCCGGCTCCGCCCCCCTGGGGAGCGGCTGATGTGCCTGCCCTCACACTGCATGCAGAAGCCAGAAGTACCCACAACAAGTGCTCAGAGACTGGAGCAGTTATGCAGAGGCCCCCCTGGCCTGCTAGAACAAAAGAAACTAGGTATAAAAGTAGGAGCCCTGCTCCTTGTAAATTAGATCCTGTTTGCGCTACAGAAGAAACTCTGCCCGAAGAGAAGGACCTGGAAGGACTACAAGGAGGAGTGCTGTCTCTGGCCTGTGTCTGGTGCCTTGCTGCAGAAGGAGAGGAAAGAAAAGACTATAAGAGACTTTTGCTTTATTGAAACTTTGTGCCAAACTCTGCTGAAAGATCTCCAAGGGCTTGCCTCTGAACTTGCCCCCTGACCAGCGCCCCAGGAACAGTGGGCGCTACCCCCTGACAGAGGAACCGCTGTGAGGAGCTGCTTTCCCTCTGCCCGCCTCTCCAGGAAAAGCGGAGCGCGCTGTGACCATCGCGCTCTTCAGCAACGCTCTGGGTGTTGCTATCTCTCCGAGCACCGTGACTGCTGCCTGCCTGGCCCAGAAGCACCGTGAAGATCAGCCCAGCTGATCGGAACATCATGACTGACCCCGAGCCGCAGCTCGCAACGCAAAGAGGAGGTGGTGCCCGGTGCCTGCTTGCACCCGCCGTGTCTGGTGCCCCTGAAATCCGTCTGCCGCTGTCCGAGGAGCAGCTGCGGCGTGTGGGGCCCCGAACGTCGCCTGGATCGAGAGAGGCGTGCTTTGCCGATCGCTGCCCCTGTGCGTGGGCCCCCTGTGTCAGGAAATCTCAAGGCGCTTCATCAGCTCGACCCGGCCCGCGCCGCAACGCCAACCCCCGAGCCAGAGCCGAGCCGCCGCTCGCTCCAACGTCGGAGGGAAGACACCGCGACGCGGATCACCGCGCTGAACTGTGCCCAGGCTGCTTCATCGGAAAAAGGTACTGTGTCCTGCCCCGCGGTGCGAGCATCTGCCTTGCTTCGCTCGCACCGCCCTCTGCCTCGCATCGCCCCGGAGCCGCGTGCTGAGCGCTCCCAGGGCCCCCGCTCTCTCAGCCGTGTAGCGCGCAGAGAGAGGCGGACTTTGACTCCCCGGCCGCCGCTCCCGCCAGAAGCGTGAGAGTGGGCAGACCGGGCCCGCTTTTCCAGCGCGGAGGAGCCGAGGGGCGCAGAGAGGTCCACGGACAGCCTGGGGTGACCCTGGCTGATTAGGAACAGTGCCTACCAAACGACAAAGATACATTGAAGAGCCTGACCCCCCTTTTTGTGTAAAAAGGAACGTAAAGAACTGAATAAGAACTGTGGCATATTTTTAAGAGTAACTGGAACCTTGCTTTTTCAAAGTATTCAAGACTGTATTTACAAGCCTGCTTTTGACAATATATAAAGAATATATATTTTTACAAATACAGTTTGGTGTCATTGTGTGGTGGGTTGGTGGTGATGGTGTAATGTTGCAAATGTTTAACCCTATGTGCCCCAGAGATTAGCCTAGACTGCTTGCGCCACACTACCTAGAGGGTAAGCAGAGGTTGTTCTTGAAGGTAACCCTCAGCCCTGACGGGGAAGAGAGAGGCCCTGCTTGTCGCTAGTGCTGCACTGCGCCAACCAGAGACTCCCCCTTCCTACATTGGACGCAGCGGTGAAGATCGCGAATTTACATTTGCAGTGTTTTACCTTAGCTACTGACCATTGCATAGTGATTACAGTCCAGTATCTTAGCCACAGACTTTTTTAATTTTGCCAAAGAAGAAGATCCCTAGTGTTGAAACCATGCCTGGCACAAACAGCATTGATGGAGGAGAATCCATAGCCTCTGGTGCGTTGGAGCTAGAATGGGATGCATCAAAGCTGGATGACTACACAAGAAAGGAACTGAAGTTCTTCTGCAAGAAACTCAAGGTTCAACACGTGGGGTGCAGAAACAAACCTGAGCTCTACAAGGCCCTGAAGGCCTGGATTGAATCTAGGAAGGCGCATGAGGATCAGGATGCACCTTTGGATCCCGTGAGTCTGGAAAAACCAGACAGCGTCCTTAGCTTTGGCAGAGGCCTGTCGCCAGAGGAGCTGGCAGACAGACAGGCATCCAGGGATCATGAAATGAAGCTGGCAGAATTGAATTTAAAGGGCCAAATGGAGCTTGAAAGCAAAAGAATGGCTCTGGAAGAGCGAAAACTCCAAATGGAGCATGAAGTGAAAATGAGGGAGATGAGTCTAAAAGAGAAAACCTTGGATCATCCTCCCTCTGGTGGCAGTGCAACGCCGGTGCAGGTAGAGTCTAGAGTGCACATCCCCAAAGATGTAGTTAAAGAGTTCTTTAAGGGGGATGACATAGGACAGTGGTTTAGGGCATATGAGGTAGCCATGTTTACCCACCGGGTCCCTGACAAGGATTGGGGAGCGGGGTTGTGGGGAAGGTTCCTTAGCGAAGGGCGGGACACCCTGCTAGATTTGCCCACTTAAGACCAGAGATCCTATCCCCATATGAAAGAAGCCTTAATGACCAGGTATGGGCTTACCCCTGAAATGTATAGACAGAAGTTTAGAGGGTGTACTAAGCGGCCTGGGAATACATATGTGGAGTATGTGACTTTTTTTTGCAGAGCACTGGATGGTTGGGTGAAGGGTAACAAAGTGAATGATTTTCAAGGTCTCTTTGATTTAATTGCATGGGAGCACTTGTCTGATCAATGTTTTCCTGAGTTACGCCAGCACCTGATTGATAGCAAGCTGTCCAACCCGAGGAAGCTTGCTTAGGAGGCGGACCGCTGGCTCAGCACCAGGGTCCACAAGGGTCCAGTGGGAGACTCCGCCAAGGGTGGGCAGGGTCCCCAGCAGAAGAGTGGGGGGGACAAGGGAAAACAGAAAGGGTTCCAAAAAGGCCCCCAAAGTAATCCCCAAGGGGACCAGCAGAAAGGTTCTCAGCCTCCCCCACCCCCAAAGCAGAATGGGGCCCCGACAGGTAGACCTGTTCCAAAGGGGCCCTTCAATTGTTTCAAATGTGGTGACCCGGGGCACATAGCCAGTGACCCCAAGTGTCGCCTGTTTGGAAAACCAGCACCCACTGGTGCTCCGCCCCGACAAGTGACCAGTGTTCACTTAGGAGAAGAAGTGATGGTCCCGGGGGGTGGAGATCCTGTTCAGATGACCCTAGTCTCACTAGGAGATAGTGAGATGGTCCCTACAAACTACCTGCCCTCTAACACTAAAAAATATGGGCAGGTGGTTACCATCAATGGTAGGAAAGCTGAGGCTCTTAGAGACACAGGAGCCAGTGTGACTGCAGTGAGGCATCACCTGGTGTCACAAGAGCAGGTTGTACCCCATGCCTATTGTAGGGTTGTCAATGCTGACAACTCAGAGAGTCAATGTCCAATGGCTCAAGTTCCCTTCGAGTGGGGGGGGTCTCTGGTACTCTGCAGGTCTGTGTGAGGAAAGCCATGCCTGTTGACTGTTTGCTAGGGAATGACTTGGAGGACTCCCCTTGGGAAAAGGTGGAGAAGACGACTCACCTGAAGATGGTGGGTCTACCTGACTGGGCGTGCGTGACCACCCGGTCAATGGCAGCCAGTAGGGGTGATCAAGAGGTCCTGGGGCCTGAAGGAGAGGCCCAGGAACCGGCCTTAGGGAGAAGGCGCAGGGTGCGCGGGAAACCGGCCCCTGAAGTTCCCACGGTCCAGGAGGAAGCAGACCTTGAGGGGGATGCCCTGGAGCCTACTGGGGAACAGATTGCCGAACTGGGGGACCTGCCTGAGCTAACCCATTGGCAGCAAGAAGGAGGCCCCTCCAGGGAGGAATTCTGCAGGGAGCAGAAAGAATGCCCTTCTCTCGTGGGTATGCGGCAGCAGGCTGCAGACCAGGCCAATGGTGTTCAGGCAAAAACACATTATGTGTACTGGGAGAATGACCTCCTGTATTCAGAGCCTAAGGCTGCTGAACCTGGGTCAGCCCGTGTGCTGGTGGTACCCCAGAAGTTCAGAGCCTTCCTACTGGGACTGGCTCATGATGTGCCTTTAGCAGGACATTTGGGGATGGACAAGACCTATGACAGGCTTGTCACCCACTTCTACTGGCCCCAAATGCACAAGAGCTCAGATGCTCATTGTAGGACCTGTCCAACTTGCCAGGCAAGTGGGAAGAGCGGAGGGAAGAACAAGGCTCCCCTCCAACCCTTCCCTGTGGTCAGTACTCCATTCCAACGAGTGGGTATTGACATTGTTGGGCCTCTGGACCCCAAGACAGCCATGGGCAACAGGTTCATCCTGGTCTTGGTGGATCATGCCACCCGGTACCCTGAAGCCATCCCTCTGAGGACAGTGACGGCCCCCGTGGTGGGGCGTGCACTGATGGGAATTTTCTCACGAGTGGGATTCCCTCTAGAGGTGGTGAGCGACAGGGGGACCAACTTTATATCCAAGTATATGAAGTCCCTTTGGCAAGAGTGTGGTGTAACCTACAAGTTCACCACCCCTTACCATCCCCAAGGAAATGGGTTGGTTGAAAGATTCAACCGAACCCTGAAGGGCATGATTATGGGCCTGGAAGGTCCAATGAGGCGTAAGTGGGACGTCCTCTTACCATGCCTGCTCTTTGCATACCGCGAGGTGCCACAGAAGTCCCTAGGGTTCAGCCCCTTTGAACTGCTGTATGGTCACCCCGTGAGAGGACCACTGAGTTTGGTAAAGGAAGGCTGGGAGCAATCTCCCAGGAAACCTCCCCAGAATGTATATAGCTACATGCTGGCCTTCAGAAACCAAACCAGGCGCTTCAGACAACTTGCTGAGGCAAATCTGGAAGCCAGCCAGGAGGAGATGAAGCGGTGGTACGACCAGAATGCCACTCTGGTAGAGCTTCAGCTGGACAAGAGGTGTATGTCTTGGCCCCAGTGGAGCCCTGTGCCCTTCAGGATAAGTGGACAGGGCCCTTTGAGGTTGTGGAGCGCAAGAGCCCAGTGACATACTTGGTGGACATGCAGACGCCCAGGAACCCTTTACGGGTCCTCCATGTTAACCGCCTCAAGCCCCACTTGAAAAGGTCCGAAGTGGGCATGCTGTTGGCCACTGATGATGGAATGGAAGAGGAGTCTGAGCCTCTTCCTGACCTCTTAGTGGCCTGTGAGAAAGATGGGTCAGTGGATGGAGTTAACCTCTCACCCACCCTGACCCCTGAACAACAGGAAGACTGCCGCCAATTGCTGGGGCAGTTTCCAGATCTGTTCTCCCTGGTTCCTAGTGTCACAGATTGGTGCGTCCATGATGTGGACACAGGAGACAGCTTACCTGTGAAGCATAAGGCTTACAGAGTGACTGACAGGGTCAGGGCCTGCATCAAGGAGGAGGTCTCCAAGATGCTTGCTCTTAGGGTGGTTGAGTCTTCCAGCAGTCCTTGGTCCAGCCCCGTGGTCTTGGTCCCAAAGGCTGCTGCGCCGGGAGCCACACCTGAACTCCGGTTCTGTGTGGACTACAGAGGACTCAATTCAGTCACCAAGACTGACGCGCACCCTATCCCCAGAGCTGATGAGCTCATTGATCGGCTAGGGGCTGCCCGGTTCCTCAGCACGTTTGATTTAACGTCTGGGTACTGGCAGATCGCCTTGACCGATGGGGCAAAGGAGAGGTCCGCATTCTCCACACCAGATGGGCATTTCCAGTTCCGGGTTATGCCATTTGGAATGAAGAATGCCCCTGCCACCTTTCAGAGGTTGGTCAACCAGGTGTTGGTTGGGCTGGATGAGTTCAGTGCCGCCTACCTGGATGACATCGCAGTGTTCAGTGGTACCTGGCCAGAACACCTGCGGCACCTCTGGGAAGTGTTGATGGCCCTGCGCAAGGCAGGCCTCACAATCAAGGCAAGCAAGTGCCAGATTGGGCAGGGTTCAGTGGTGTACTTGGGACACCAAGTGGGGAGTGGCAAGGTGGCACCCTTGCAACCCAAAATTGCAACCATCCTGGCTTGGGAACCCCCCAAGACCCAGACTGCAGTGAGAGCCTTCCTGGGGCTCACTGGGTATTACAGGAGGTTTGTCAAGGGCTATGGCACTATTGTGACCCCCTTGACAGAGCTGACTTCTAAGAAGCAGCCCAGGAATGTGATTTGGACTGACACCTGTCAGAAGGCTTTTGACACCCTGAAGACTGCCATGTGCACGGCGCCCGTGCTCCTAGCTCCTGATTTCTCCAAGGAATTCATAGTGCAAACAGACGCTTCAGAGCATGGTGTAGGGGCTGTTCTCTCACAGATGACTGAGGAGGGCTGGGACCAACCCGTAGCCTTCATCAGTAGGAGGTTACTTCCACGGGAAAGTGGGTGGAGTGCAATAGAGCGAGAAGCATTTGCTGTGGTCTGGGCGCTGAAGAAGCTAAGACCCTACTTGTTTGGTCTCACTTCCGGGTTCAGACAGACCACAGGCCCCTCAGATGGTTGATGCAAATGAGGGGTGAGAACCCAAAACTGTTGAGGTGGTCCATCTCCCTACAGGGTATGGACTTCACGGTGGAACACCGCCCTGGCACAGATCACGCCAATGCTGATGGTCTGTCCAGATTTTTCCGCCTTAGTGATGTGGAACTCCCTGGGGAAGGGTAGTTCCCCCCACATTTCAGCTGGAGGGGACACGTGTTAGACCTGGCACCTTGGCATGAGTTTCCCTTCCACTTTTTGCTGTTGTGCCTCAAATGTTTTGCTGGTGTCCGCTACTCAGGGCACTGCGCCACGGCCAACCCGTGCCGCAGTGCAAGTGCTCCCTACTGTAAAGTGTACATGTGATTGATGTCCATGATTGGTTCATTGGATTTACTGTTAGTCCCTAGTAAAGTGCACCAGGAGTGCCAGGGCTTGTGAATGCCAATACTGCTAGTGGGCCTGCAGCACTGGTTGCGCCACCCACAGAAGCAGCCTTAAAAATGTGTCTAGGGTCTGCCATTGCAGAACCTGCGTGCAGTCTGGTACTGTCATGTTGGCTGGGTAAGTGCACACACTTGCCAGCCCCTAAACCTTCCCTTAAACTTCATATTAGTCACCCCTATGGTAGGCCTGAGGGCAGGGTGCATTGTAAGTATAAGGTAGAACATGCCCTGATGTGTGTGGCATGTTCTAATAGTGAATTACTGCCAAATTCGTTTTTCACTATTGTAAGGCTACCAGTTCCCTTCTAGGCCAGATGGGCTGCTGGAATTATTACACTCTATAATCCCAGCAGGCTCAGGGAACATGGTAGAAATTAATGTTTAGTATGCCTGAACTCAGAATAATAAAATACTTCTTTTAGTAAAGTTTATTTTAATATCCTGGGTTTGCAAATGCTACTTTTAGAAAGTTAGCCTTTGCTGGCCTAACCATTTCAGCCCGCCTCTGCTTGGATGTGGATCTGACTGTCTGGTGTGTGTGAGTGACAGGGCTGGTAGTTGACAGGTAGTGAATAGCAGGATGACACCTTAGTGGGTGGTGGGAGTTTCCCCTGAATGATGCATCAGGCTGTGCTCTGCCTCCACAATGCTGGCTCCGCCCTCCTGGGGAGCGACTGATGACTCAGCCTGCACCTGGCCCAGGAAGGACCGAAGCTTGTCAACAAAGTGCTCAAGCTGCCCCTGTCTTCACAATGCCGGCTCCGCCCCCCTGGGGAGCGGCTGATGTGCCTGCCCTCACACTGCATGCAGAAGCCAGAAGTATCCACAACAAGTGCTCAGAGACTGGAGCAGTTATGCAGAAGCCCCCCTGGCCTGCTAGAACAAAAGAAACTGGGTATAAAAGTAGGAGCCCTGCTCCTTGTAAATTAGATCCTGTTTGCGCTACAGAAGAAACTCTGCCCGAAGAGAAGGACCTGGAAGGACTACAAGGAGGAGTGCTGTCTCTGGCCTGTGTCTGGTGCCTTGCTGCAGAAGGAGAGGAAAGAAAAGACTATAAGAGACTTTTGCTTTATTGAAACTTTGTGCCAAACTCTGCTGAAAAATCTCCAAGTGCTTGCCTCTGAACTTGCCCCCTGACCAGCGCCCCAGGAACAGTGGGCGCTACCCCCTGACAGAGGAACCGCTGTGAGGAGCTGCTTTCCCTCTGCCCGCCTCTCCAGGAAAAGCGGAGCGCGCTGTGACCATCGCGCTCTTCAGCAACGCTCTGGGTGTTGCTATTTCTCCGAGCACCGTGACTGCTGCCTGCCTGGCCCAGAAGCACCGTGAAGATCAGCCCAGCTGATCGGAACATCGTGACTGACCCCGAGCCGCAGCTCGCAACGCAAAGAGGAGGTGGTGCCCGGTGCCTGCTTGCACCCGCCATGTCTGGTGCCCCTGAAATCCGTCTGCTGCTGTCCGAGGAGCAGCTACGGCGTGTGGGGCCCCGAACGTCGCCTGGATCGAGAGAGGCGTGCTTTGCCGATCGCTGCCCCTGTGCGTGGGCCCCCTGTGTCAGGAAATCTCAAGGCGCTTCATCAGCTCGACCCGGCCCGCGCCGCAACGCCAACCCCCGAGCCAGAGCCGAGCCGCCGCTCGCTCCAACGTCGGAGGGAAGACACCGCGACGCGGATCACCGCGCTGAACTGTGCCCAGGCTGCTTCATCGGAAAAAGGTACTGTGTCCTGCCCCGCGGTGCGAGCATCTGCCTTGCTTCGCTCGCACCGCCCTCTGCCTCGCATCGCCCCGGAGCCGCGTGCTGAGCGCTCCCAGGGCCCCCGCTCTCTCCCCCGCCAGTCGCGCACAGCCGTGTAGCGCGCAGAGAGAGGCGTACTTTGACTCCCCGGCCGCCGCTCCCGCCAGAAGCGTGAGAGTGGGCAGACCGGGCCCGCTTTTCCAGCGCGGAGGAGCCGAGGGGCGCAGAGAGGTCCACGGACAGCCTGGGGTGACCCTGGCTGATTAGGAACAGTGCCTACCAAACGACAAAGATACATTGAAGAGCCTGACCCCCTTTTTTGTGTAAAAAGGAACGTAAAGAACTGAATAAGAACTGTGGCATATTTTTAAGAGTAACTGGAACCTTGCTTTTTCAAAGTATTCAAGACTGTATTTACAAGCCTGCTTTTGACAATATATAAAGAATATATATTTTTACAAATACAGTTTGGTGTCATTGTGTGGTGGGTTGGTGGTGATGGTGTAATGTTGCAAATGTTTAACCCTATGTGCCCCAGAGATTAGCCTAGACTGCTTGCGCCACACAACCTAGAGGGTAAGCAAAGGTTGTTCTTGAAGGTAACCTTCAGCCCTGACGGGGAAGAGAGAGGCCCTGCTTGTCGCTAGTGCTGCACTGCGCCAACCAGAGACTCCCCCTTCCTACATATCAGTGATGCCGGAGAGGACCACCACACCATAGACACCAACGCCCTACAACAGTCCATGGATATCCCACACAACCCCCCACCAGGACCCGGCCAGCCAAGCTACTCAGAGGAGAACATCGAGCTTGCAGCAGACCACATAGCAGGAGGCACCCTCAAGCACAGCTGGCTCACAACACTTCACCCACCCACACATGGCGCCCCAATGACATGTGTCAGCACGCCACAAGGAGTTGGCCCAACAGGTGTTGATGGGGGCCAAACCCATGAAATACTAACCAGGACATATACATAGTGGTCTATCACCCATCAGGGCCCAGCCACAATCCACTAAGGAGACCCACACTGCCATAGAGACACATGCAGATGCACATTCACAGTACAGAACCACGCCCAGGGGCACTCAAATAGCTGTCTCACACCCATGTTGACCCCTTACCAATTGAGTGGTTGACGACAGGGCTACCTATCCAAGCTCCAACCCGCTGCCTGCAATGACTAATTAGCCAGAAACCGGTCCCAGGATGCTTGTGTCCAGTCCAGAGATGACATGGCTTGGCAGATCGGGCTGGACAGTTCCCATGAGGCCCAGGGTCTGACTGATTTGCATATGGCCATGTCTGAACTGAGCTGGCGGAGTGAGCTAAAAAATGATGATGGATTAAACTCAGATCAGTTGACTGGGGTGGAGTGCTTGCAATGTTCAACACTCCGTCCATCATCTCCTTTGGTTTTGCTTTGTTCAACCTAAGTTGGCAGGGTATGCCCAGACGTGGGTCCCTTGCTCACTTTGCCACTTGATACAAGCTAGCCTGACTGATAACAGCTGATTAGCCAGAAAGCAGCCCCAGGATGATTGTTTCGGGTCCAGGGAAGACATGGCTTGGCAGTTCGGGCTGGACTTTTCCCATGAGGCACATGGTAAGACTGATTTGCATATGGCCATGTCTGAACTGGGGGGCGGAGTGAGCTAAAGAATGATAATGGATTAAACCCATATCAGTTGACTGGGGTGAGTGCTTGCAATGTTCAACACTCCGTCCATCATCTCCTTTGGTTTTGCTTTGTTCACCCTAAGTTGGCAGGGTATGCCCAGACGTGGGTCCCTTGCTCACTTTGCCACTTGATACAAGCTAGACTGGCTGATGACGGCTGATTAGTCAGAAACCGGTCCCGGTATGCTTGTTTCTGGTCCAGGGAAGACATGGCTTGGTAGTTCGGGCTGGCCTGTTCCCATGAGGCACAGGGTCAGACTTATTTGCATATGGGCATGTCTGAACTGGGGTGGCAGAGTGAGCTAAAGAATGATGATGGATTAAACCCAGATCAGTTGACTGGGGATGAGTGCTTGCAATGTTCAACACTCCATCCATTATCCCCTTTTGTTTTGCCTGCAGTGACATGTCTGCATCCGATGTACACAGCACAATTCCATGTCGTAGGGCACAGGTCCCTCATGCATACAAGACCAGAGGGACACACGCAGATATCATGTTGAGCTATCTATGGGCACTTGAGCCCGGTCCCTTTATTGGCAGGGCCACATGTACAGTAACGTCTGTGCTGGATGTGTGCGGGGTAAGTGTAAGCCATTCCTCACAGAATGTCTGGTGCTGGCAACCACTTGAATATTGGACACCAGTGCAACGGAAACAGAAAACACATGCATAACAGAGTCAACTGCTGAGCAACATGGAGTGAGCCGGAGAAAGTCCAGAGGACAGCCAACATGCAAACAGAAGTGTCCGTGAGTCGCAGTGCACTTGAGTTGGGGCACTAGAGATGAACGCGCTCATGTGAAGAAAAAGTCTCGGATTGTGTCCCTTCGATATAACCTTGATGCAGATGCAGTGGTGTGTGTTAGACCTGCATCATCTTCCCCATCAACGTCTCAGGGCCCCCACGCTGTTTGAGGTGACAAAGCTGTGCAACCGCTCCACAGCACACAACACAATCAGCAACAGACAATGGCCTACGTTGCACAGAGTCAGTGGCACCTGGAGTGCAGAGCAAGGTATCAGGCCAATGATGGCATCCATGAAAGGTCTGAGCAACTCCGTAAGTCTGTCAGGACCACTGTTTCAACTCTGGCAGATGGCAGTTGGAGGTGGTCCATGCAGTGTTGGCGTGTGCCTCCTGCGGTGATGTGACATCTGGGCTGGTCTGAACTCTCTTTCGGGTGTGAGCCCTGGTGGGACTCATTTGTGTCCGGAGGCTGGGTACAGCGCAAGGCCACAGAGAAATGTTGTTGATGACCCCAAGGCCTACGCTTCAGGGTCCCGGACCTGACGAGCACAGAGTTAGTGGCCCAATGCACTGCGCGGCACAGGCACCCAGCCACGGGACGGAGACATTTGGTGCAGTCAGATGGGCCATGCGACCTGAGCGGGTCACCATCAATGTCCGAGGTGTATGTTGTGGAGGGTTGTGGGGGACAGTGGCAGGTGTCCTCCAGGCCATGACGCCAAAAGGTTTGATTTCATCCGGAAGCAGCAAATTGAGTAGTTGAATGTGACAGCCTCGTTGCCACCACCAATTTGTTATCAGCTACATAAAAACTGCCCCCCAGATGCCACCAAAGTTTGACCGGATAGTGTCCATGAATGTCGGAGAAAAGACTTAGTGGCACCTGGCTGAGAGGGGATGCAGTCTGCGATGATGCCGATACACTGATATGAACTCCGCCATTGCTAAAGCATGACTCTGTGACCTACTGGACCGCAGTTTAGGCCGGAGGCAGCGGTGAACTCGGCCATTCACCGAGTGTCGCCGGCATAGGTTGGTGGCACCACCGGCCTCCTTAGTACAGGTTCAGTGGCACCACGTGTTCGGTCAACCCGGCTTTCATCCGGACTGATCCGCATCTTCCTCTTACTCTTCTCCATGCGACCACTGGTGTGGACTCTTCCATTCGTGATTCGCGTATAGGTGCTAGATGTGAGACCTAATGTTCCGGAGGGTAGTCCTGGTCCCTCATCCACGTGTCACCGGCTGGCGCTGAACAGGCTTTGTGGCAGCACGTGTCACCAGCTAGCTTTGAACAGGGTTTGTGGCAGCACGTGTCGCCGGCTGGCGTTGAACAGGGTTTGTGGCAGCACGTGTCAAAGGCTGGTGTTGAACAGGGTTTGTGGCAGCATGTGTAGCCGGCTGGCATTGAACAGGGTTAGTGGCACCACGTGTCCAAGGCTGGCGTGTTTTATCATGTGTTGCAAGATGCCCACACGGAACTATGCCTCACTGATCGGGGGTCTGGCCCGGATTTAAGAACACTGCCATTGAGGAGCCAGGATACAGTTTCACATATGGGACCTACTGGTCATCAGAGGGCGCCGGTGGAATATGTGAATGAGGAAGGAGTAATGAGGGCCAGCGTCGGGGGCTAGCGAAGGTCTGAAATGCTGGCTCGCGGGCCTTGGGCTTGGAGCTTACACAGGCACATGGTGGGCCCTCCTTGGCACACACCGGTGTCGGCTGCTGATCAGTATGGCCTGGCTGTGCAGGGTCGGGCCTGATGGGTTCATGGCCCAGCGGCCCAGGGTATGGCAGGCGCACAGGATTTCAGGCAACTCTGCTAATGAGGACTGCGTCTGCCTCGTGGCAGGGTAGGCGGTGCCGCCCTAGCAGAGATGTTGGGCTTTCTGGAAGAGGACCACACCCAGGGCTACATTCTTTTTATTCACAACCCTACGCAGGCCTGGTGTAAGCCGGGCCATCTCACTCTGCTCACGCTTACGGGGGGCGTAACAGGCAACATTTCCATGAGGAACTCCACTGGCTGGGGGCCCATGGTTGCATCCACTGTCCACTACACTCCATACACCAGAGGTGCATGTCGCTGTGGATATGGGTGTGTTCTGCATACTGCAGTCTGTCCAACACATCACCGCCAATCTTGGCATTGTGCACTTTCCCAATCATGGTTCTACTGCATCCTTCACACATGCCTGGTTGCCACCTCTCCCCACATTCAGATATGGTGTGACTGAGGTGCCATGCCGTTGATTGGTCATGTTCACGGCTTGCCCAGGTTACTATTGTAAGTTATTCTATCCTGTCTGGTGGGTGGGCATGTTGTTGTGCATGTTGGTTGTGAATTTGTGACATGCCAGAGTTGTGGATTGCATAGTTGTGGAGTTTAGGTGAGTGGGGTGTTAATTTGAAACTTGCCAAGGGGCTGTGCATTTCCCTTGGTGCCCTCCAGGGAACGCTGGTTGCTGATGGACTGTCAGAGGATGTAGGGATCATGCACACTGACTGTGTATTAGGAGGCGACATTGGTGAAGGTCCCACAGTGTTTGGATGTTGCATGCAAATTGATGTGTGACATGTGCTTCCTGTTGCGCTGATTGTCTGTTGTAATAAACACAGAGCCACCCATTCATCCCAAGAGGACTGGGTAAAATTATCACAAAACTACACAAATGTCCCCTAAGGAATTATTTCTCAATTACTTACAATTTATTAATAGTCACAACAAGTGAACAAATCTCAAATACTGCATGGAATTGTCGTTATGTATCGTACTACATTTTATTCAAAATTTCAATGGCAGCCATCATACTACTAACATTCTAGATCTTGTTGTTTGTAGTATAATACATCTTTTGCTTAATTGTATGAATAAACCAAATATCATACAGTACAGATTATTCAAAGCATGATGAGATACTTTCAAATCAACACAAAGGTTCTTTTTTAAGCAAATCGATGTTACACGTCGACGTTTCGGTCCCCTATTGGTTTAAACATTCCCCAGGACCATCTTCAGGACGAAAAACGTTGCACATGTGTATTTCACAACATCTAACGCTTCCAGCCGGAAGTATAGTATGCTATTAGCCACGTGGACCAATATATCCCACAGTAAGTATCTGAAGCAGGTATCTTCAATAGTCAGCCATGTTTAATCGGTTCTTTCAATAGCCCGAAATAATCTTTAGTGTGTTGTACTCTATTAGTTAGTAGCAACACTCGTCAAAATACGTCCGAAGCTCTTAGTCTAGAGACTAAGAGCTTCGGACGTATTTTGACGAGTGTAACTAATAGAGTACAACACGCTAAAGATTATTTCGGGCTATTGAAAGAACCGATTAAACATGGCTGACTATTGAAGATACCTGCTTCAGATACTTACTGTGGGACATATTGGTCCACGTGGCTAATAGCATACTATACTTCCGGCTGGAAACATTAGATGTTGTGAAATACACATGTGCAACGTTTTTCGTCCTGAAGATGGTCCTGGGGAATGTTTAAACCAATAGGAGACCGAAAAGTCCACGTGGAACATCGATTTGCTTAAAAAAGAACCTTTGTGTTGATTTGAAAGTATCTCATCATGCTTTGAATAATCTGTACTGTATGATATTTGGTTTATTCATACAATTAAGCAAAAGATGTATTATACTACTTACAACAAGATCTAGAATGTCAGTAGTAGGATAGTTGCCATATTATGCCGTTGAAATTTTGAATAAAATGAAGTACGATACATAATGACAATTCCATGCAGTATTTGAGATTTGTTCACTTGTTGTGACTATTTATAAATTGTAAGTAATTGAGAAATAATTCCTTAGGGGACATTTGTGTAGTTTTGCGATTGTCTGTTGTGTCACCAGGGGGCACAGGTGGGACGTGTGTGCAGTGGATTACTCACAACACGTGCGTGCATCCGGCAATGGCGTATGGTCCTAGCTTGTCTCCAGCGGTTCCTGCGCATTGTGTTCGACGTATGTGGACTGGGGTGCCAGTGTGATGGTCCTGTTCAGAACAGGTGTGGAGGACTTAGATGTGGCTGTCTGTGAGACTACACCAACTCTGGCGGGTGTTGTTTGGGGTGTGCCAGGGGTCAACAGGTGCAGCACAGCCAGAAGCTTGGCGTGAGGTAGTATGTTGGTTGTTCACTGTGTTGGTGCGTAGTCCTGTTAAGCGTGGATTGCCAGGATGTGTAATATGGTTGTCCCTTTCAGCCTGTAGTGGACAGTGACATTGTCAAATGTTGGCCCTGTGAGGCAGGTGCGTTTCCTGGAGGGCCGCTGTCTTTGGCTGCGCTTTCTCTGTGGTGGTCAAGGGAGGGGGGGCTGTGCCGGGTGGGTGTTGTGGCCGTCTTGGGAGTCCGAGCTGCAACATGAGTGGCTCCATGGCACCTGTTGCCCTTCCGATGACGCCCTGGGCTCCCTTTTGTGCTGAAGGCTGCCGTCCAACTTTATACCAGTACAAAGCAGGTGTTAATTTCCTACTGCTAACGCGTGTTTTGTGTTCTAATCGCAGATCTGGCTGGTCGTTGTGAATGTTGAGGTATGGTGTTGTCGTAGCTTTTTGCACAGGAACTTCTACTCTGCATCTCTTTAGTGATAGTTGCGGGGGTCCTCTGTGGTGATGTTTTTTGCGGCTGCTATTGCGGGAAAACTGGTGCTGTGGGCTGTTAGCACCAGCTTGTGAATGGTGGAGCAAATTTATCACGGCTTTGGCTGCGATAAAGTGCCGCTAATTCGGCGATAGCTCCCTGGGAATATACCCCTCAATATTTTGTAGAAGGCTCTTAAATTTCATCTATTTTGCACAGGCCAAGACTGAATATGATCCAAAAACAGGTAGCAACAAAGGTAGGAACATTCCCCTCTACATCTCTACACCCCCACCAACCAGCCCTTCTGTATCAGAGTACAGACAGCATCAGGGAAGAGTAAAAATTAAGGGATTGATCAGAATTGGAAGCAAACACATAAGCAGCATTGGGACAGTTCCATATTATGCTCTAAGGACAAAGCAGGGCGCCCTATAATGGATCCTTCAAGAATCCGCAATCAGTGTAGCTTACGGTGTGCCTCTGAGAACTCATCAAGGGGCATATTATCAAGAACCGCATTCAAATTATCATCGGTTTAGCGGCAGAAAATTGTAGCTAAAACAGTGATAATGGGCTCGATAATATGCCCTGGAGAATTCCAATAGAAGCCCATGTTCTCACCAGAACATGGACTTCTATTGGAATTCTCAAGGGTATATTATCAAGCCCATTATCGCTGTTTTAGCGGCAGCGCTAAACCGGCAGTGGCGTAACGATAATTGAGGGGGCCCCCTGCCAGGTACGTGGAGGGGCACCCTCCAGACTCTATTAGGAGCTCTCAGGCCGAAGTGTAGTGCTGAGGGGGCCCTCTTTAGCTTGAGGGCCCCCCGCACTGGGGGGGATGCGTGGGCCTGTGTTACGCCCCTGTAAACCGGCGATAATTTTTAATGCCGTTCTTGATAATATGCCCCCAAATTTCCCAAAGTTGGTTAAGGTCACTGCTCAATAGTTTCTTTTCACCATGCAGAGACGTTTGAAAAGTTTGTGCTCTAAAAATGGTGCCTGCTCAGCGAGTCTTCCCACAGTGCTCTGAGGTGCTGCCGCTACTGCCCTCACAGCACAAAATTCCAAGCCAGGTAGATGGGGATTTCGTGTGGATAGTCCTCCGTGTACGTGGGGGACGCCGTGGACAGATAGCCTATGCCAGCTCTGCTGACCACACACATATACATTGCATTGACGCACACACCCAATGCACATTGTATTGTGCATCA
Organism: Lissotriton helveticus; assembly: GCF_964261635.1. Lineage (NCBI taxonomy): Eukaryota > Metazoa > Chordata > Amphibia > Caudata > Salamandridae > Lissotriton > Lissotriton helveticus. The sequence continues at coordinate 409,316,600 of NC_136062.1, forward strand.
GGGAAAACATAGTAGTAGAGAATTATTACAGGCTATGTGGTTATAGCAGGAAGAACATTTGCTCACCGGGTGGGTTTGGTGGCCCCAAACCAAGACTAATACATTTTAAGGATGTTTCATTATGGAGATAATCCAAATAGAAGCACAAAGATAGATTTGGAGACTAAGGCCATCGCTTCAAAGTAGATTGAATGTTTGTGATAGTTACTGCATATAGTAATTACTATTACTCTGTTGTGGGGTATTTATGGGTGGCATAATTACCTTCTCTCGAGTTCCCCACCCCAGAATGAAGCCTAATATACGGACTCTGTGTTTATCACGCCATTACTGCATATTTTGCATTTCTGTTTTATCATTTTATCCTGATAGATTTCTTTAGGGTTTTTCTGGTGAAATCGTTCAAGAAAGAAGAGTTTTGGTAACCACTGCGCAACATAGAATTCCGATCTGAGTGTAAACACCCATTTGTGCATTGATAGGATTTTGAAAGACAACTTTGAATCAGGGTTTAGGAAACGTCTGTACATTTATATAGGGAAGGGAAAGATTGTGTCTATATTTACCTAGTTCTTTGTTGTCACTGATATGGCCTCAGTGTGCTGTAGGATTTGAGAATGTTTATTGTGGAGTTGCATTTACGTGGTGCTTCCTACTCCAAACGAGGCGCTATAGTGCTTTTGAGAGGGTTAGCACAGTAATCCGTGGATCGCCAAAGATGGGATGCTGCTTGTTTGTCATGTTTCCTTTTTTGGGAGAACTAGGGGGCATATTATCAAGGGGGGTTATCTCCGCTTTTTTGGCTTTAAAAGCCAAGAAAGCGGAGATAAAATTATCTCCCTATTACCTAGCTGTCGCTAACACCAGTTAGCGACAGCTAGTAGGAGATAGCGACCATCTTGGGCCCCGCTTTGCATGTCAGTGAAATTTATCACTAATGACATGCAAGGTGGGCGTGCCAAGATGTTAGCGACTGGAAACAGTCGCTCACATCGCTATCTCCTATTACCAACTTTTGGAGATATTCGCGCTAAGCTAAGCGCGAATATCTCCAAAAGCTAACACCTGCCCTGAGCAGTTCTTAGCCATGTTATCCAATGGTAGGTGGATAACATGGCTAAGAGCATTAGCTCGGTAATGCATGAATATCGCTGACTTTTCAGCGATATTCATGCATTTTGGCCGATTTTTATCGCTTAGGAGATAAACCTTGATAATAGCAAGGTTCCTAAGCGATAAAAATCGCCGCAGCTCGGCGATAAAAATATTGCCGCTAAGCCAACATAGCGATAATTATCTCTACTTGTTGGTAATATGTCCCTAAATTTAATAGGCTTTGTTGCTATGCCTCTGTGTGACATTGTAGAGAAAATAAGTGAGCTGTAGGTTGCTTAAGTATTTATTTTTAACTGATGGACAGAACTATGTGAGTGCAGTGTGACTTATGTTTGAAGTATTTTTGTGTGTGGGTATTTCTGAAACTGCTAAAACTGTGTCATGAACAAGCATGTAGCTGTCTTACTCAGGCTGTAGGAGAGAAGTGTGAGGACAGATGTGGTCGTACAAGCCAGAACCTGACATCTATAGAGTGGTCTATGTTTATAGAGTTAGAACCACAGTGGATATGGATCAAAGAAAGTGCAGAACGATGAAGGAATATAACCTCAAGAAGGAATTCAGGCAGTTACGAAGCCTGAGAGATTATCCAATCAACCCCAAAACAGCATTTGTGAAAGGAAAAAGTCATAAGAACTTCACAGTACAACAGGGTCAACAGCAACCACAATAAGCTGTGCATAACACGGGAGTTACTTGGAAAAGGGATGCGTACAGGCTGCTGAAATGAAAGTGTAGTAAAGTATCCCTGCTGTGCATATGTAAATGTAGTGCAATGTTATTACTGGGTCTTTCATTCCAGCTGAACTCTACCCATACGCTTCAGGTAGCTCACTATGGCCCTGATTACAAGTTGCACAGTACTGGTGGGGCGTGAACTCCACATCAGTAATTACCAGTACTGGTAGTCACAACCCACCAGTACCATGTTGAGTTATAGCTCAAAGAATGGGGACATTTGGTGCAAACCTGGATTTACCAGGTGGTACTTCACATGGCATTTCTTTTCCATGGGGGTTCGCACACGCAATTATCATGTGCTCTGAACATATGGTAAAAATGTGTTATAAGCGGGGGAGAATCTAATGATCTCTCTGGGCCCGATTCACAGAACTAACTTAAGACAAAATCCTAAACTTACTACCATTTTGGTATTCACAGAAGGCACTTACTCATTTTGGTATTCACAGAAGGCACTTACTCATTTCGTTATTCACAGAAGTCAGGAGTCCTAACTTTACTACTTCTAAACTGAGAAAATTCCTAACTTTAAGACTTTCGGTATTCACAGAAGGCATTTAGGAGTCCTAAAGTTAGGAGTCCTAACTTTACTATTCCTAAACTGAGAAAAATCCTAAATTAAGACATTCGGTATTCACAGAAGGCATTTAGGAGTTCTAACGGTAGGACTCCTAACTTCTGTGAATACCAAAATGAGTAAGTGCCTTCTCTGAATACCTAAATCGTAGTAAGTTTAGGATTTTGTCTTAAGTTAGTTCTGTGAATTGGGCCCTCAGTGCCTTGTATGTAGTTTGGAGGGGGTCATGCAATTCAGTCTTTTGTCACAATGATTTTACCTTCTGGGTTTTCAAGTCGGTAAAATCAGGTTTTTTGTTTTACACACCCAGGAAATCCGCCTACAGGTACACTGGACCACTTACAATTGAACAGAATGGCATTCCACATAGGAATTCAGTTCTGCACAGTTACGAATCAGTACCCGTGTCCTTTACAGACAATACGCAAGTGGGCTGATTAGGCAGAGACAAATGGCTTTTGTGTGCCTGCATGTAGGAGTTCTATAAAAAGTACTTCTGCAGTACTACTATCTGTACTCATTAATGCTTTTGAGAGTGAGCCCATATGTTTCTATCTGGTTTCCCTCGCTCATAGTGTTCATTCATGGTTTGTTAAGTGCATCTGTATAGCACATTCTTACCATTCTAGGATCCTAAAGCACTTGGTAAGTCTGGGCCCCCTTTCTAGTTATGGTATTTGATACTATGGGGCAGATGTATCATCCGTTTTTTTTGTCGCAAACGCTGCGATTTGCAAAAAAGCAGCGTTTGCGACAAAAAAATTGGCAAATGCGATGTATCAAAAAATCGCACCACAAAATTAAGGAATCGCAAAATTTGCGATTCCTTAATTTTGAGCAAGCATTTAAGGAATCTCAAATTGGTATTCCTTAAATGCTATGTATGTAGTATTTAAGCTTTGCGAATTTAGGCTAAGAAGTCGCAAATTACCACCAACTTGTAGTTGGTGGTAATTTGCGAATTCTTTTAAAAATGCACTTTTTGAAAATTCTAAAGGTGCCATGTGACGCTCATACATGGCCTAAGGGCGACATGTCAATTTCAGAGGTGCAGCAGGGTGTCCTTAAGACACCCTTGCACCCTTGAAATTATTCTCAATTTGCGATTAGCAAATTGCGAATCGCAAATTGAGCATAATTTCAAATTCATTCCTATGGGCCTTCTGGCCCATAGAAATGAATGGGAAATTAGTCCTTAATTGCCATTAGCAATTTGCTAATCGCAATTAAAGAATTTTAAGAAATCGCTAAAAAATAGCGAATTTTTACATACATACGATTTTGCAATTTTCAAATAGCGCTTCCTTAAAAATCGCTATTTGAGAATCGCAAAAGGGTATCTTGATATATCTGGCCCCAAATGTTTTTGTTTAGTTTGGTTTTAGATGCAGTTCATGATAGAAAGTGGCCGGCTATATTCGTATAGACAAATGCAGTATTTAGCAATAGGATGTATAGATTAGTGGTCTGGTAAATTATCGATATAAGTGTTGAATGATACTAATTTTGCTGCTTTATAATGGGGCGTGTAGTTGAGCATTTCTGGGCCTCTGCAGGTTACTGTGTTCCAAAGTATCTTTCCCTATAATGTGGCAATGATGCTATTTTATGCACATGCATGTCTGATATATGTGAATGGATGTGCTGCTGAGTCAACAAATGTACAGCCACCTCCATGGCTTCAAGCTGTATTGTGTTAATGACGAATCCTAGAGTTGTTTATATATATTCTCTTGGAGCTGTACTTCAATAAAATGCTCAATGCTCCCTGTTACAGCTTTTGTGAATTTATATACAAAAATGTGCATTAACAAGCAACAAAACAGCACTCATCGTGGCAATGATTACATTTGGATCATCCTGGACCAAGCAGAAACAGAGACCCTCATCCTGTTCGACCTCTCCGCGTCCTTCAGCACTGTCTCTCATACTAGGATCTGCTCTCAAATGGATCTGTTCCTTCCTCACGGGAAGAACTCAAAAGTACAGTCCGTTACCCTTCATATCAGAGACCAAGAGATTGATATGCGTGCCCTACTCAGCACCCGGCTAACCTCACGGGTGATTTGCCATGCTCTACAAATTCACATAACATGACATAATATTCCCCCGACCAAGAAAGAAAACAGACCACAAATAATGCAGCAAAACAATGGCTGTTGGATTAATTGCATGCAGTCACGTAAAATCACATTAAATCCTAAAACATTAAGAGTTTAGCCTTGCTATCACATTGTAATGACAACAAGCATTGGTAATGACAACAGGTCTGACTTTAATAAACTAATGTGTACATACACAGAATGAATGTGCCCAGACTTTTGGTACCCAGTCTGAATGCAGCCTTTTTCTTTCTAGGCCTCCATATGTGTTGCAAAAACAGAGTCAGGCCTATCAGCTGTGATTCTCTCATTTTATGTGAATCCTGTTTTTCTCTCAATTGTTTGCTCGTAAGCCTCAGAGAGCATCGCTGCTTTTTTGCTTTCCTGACAGCCGTAGTCGTAAAGATTTGAAGTGGCTCCCTTTTATTTTATTATATAGCACTTGAAAACATAACACCTAAAAGCGCAAACAAGCGACCTCTTTGCTTTATTTTGCTATAAAATGCTATAAAATGTTAAGTTGACAATAATTTACTACTTGGCATCGCCAGACTGGTCCCTAATTTATAACATCACTAGAGCTGCGAGATATTTTATTCTAGGGAAGTACATGGTGTCCTGATCATCTATTACAAATATGCAATGCACGTCAACACTCATTTGGAAACACAATGTGAATGGACACATGCTATAAATAAGTCTAAAGGAGGTCATCTCTTTCTATAGTGGCACAGAAGTGAGTTCCTGCTCCTGAAAAAGCAAGAATCAGTAACAAATACAAGAATGCTCTGGTACAACCAATAGGTCTACTGTTGTTCTACAGCCCTTTGGCTTTGTTAATGCATGTTTTGTTTTGTCATGATTTTTGTCAAACGTTATTGTTGAGGATGTGGCCTAATGGCTAGAGCGATCTACCTCAAAGTGGGGGAACCGGGTTCGAGTCTAGACAAGAAAGCTCAACATCCTGTGATTCTGAGCAAATCACCTAATCTATCCATGCCTAAGAAAATGAATGTGTCTCTCTGTGACAGAACAGGTGCTCATGTAAAGCGCTCTGATGCCTTCGGGTCGAATTTGCGCTATGTAAAAAACTCTAAAAAAAAAATAGGAGGTTCTCCTAAATTTTGAAGACAAAATAAAAATAGGCTAAAAGCAAAAACATATTTCAGTCTCTAGAAGCAGACATCGCCAGAGTAGTTCCCTTCACGCCATAGTAGTTCCAGCATTAAAGGGACCTACTCTGTGGATGTGGTCCTTATGGAAGGGCTGAACTCATGTTGAAGTTAGCCAATGAGAATGGACTTACCCTTTGCCCAAAGCTGTAGTGGGCAGAAGGAAAATGTGAATGACACAATAACAGAGGGGTGGATGAAGAGGGATGGCTGAAGGCCCCTATAAGTACATTACACACAGAATTCTAATATAATTAAAAGGTCTTGGCTAACGTGAGCCTTAAACAAACAAAAAAGTTGCTAGCCAGTGCTTGTGCTGGAAGCTTATTGCCATGACTCTACAGTGGCCCAATCACATGATGCCACTGACAAAGGGAGAACACAGGCGTTACATGCTATACATGAGTACACAGTAGCCATGGAGAGTGATGGAAATTGTGTTACTGGTTACGGGGGGTGAAACCCTACTCAAGCAGCAGTCACAGTTACTGTTAGCGTGTAGTCACCAGCAACCCCATATTAACCTGGGCTTGATTTAGAGGCAATGTGTAAAGCATTTATGTAGAACTTCAAACAGTAATAAATGCAAACCCAACACAAGAATAATCCCACACTCACTTGACTAGACTACAATTAAAAAAATATTTGACAGTAATGCAAAAAAAAACAATCAGTAGTATTGCATGCGCCCTCCATAGGCCAGAGTGCTGCCACCTCCCCAGGGCTTTAACTTTTAATAATGAGGGGGTGTGCAGACCCTCCAGCCCTGGGTATCGCCACCTCCCCAGGGCTTTTTTTTAAAGAATGCGGGGGCTGCACGGATGACCCCACAGCCCCAGGGGTCGCCACCTCCATGGTGGTTTGAATTTAATTAATGTGGGGGTCGTCATCTATCCAGGGCTTTAAATGTATCTAATGAGGGGTGAGATGCCCCCGCAACCATGAGAACTCACTCCTGTAGCTATAAATGGACCAAAGGAACCGCAATCCCCCCAGGGCCTGCTCCTGCTATGTCCTGGGGTGCACACCCTGGGACATAGCTATTTGTTATGGCTTGCTGGGTGCTTTACTGCTCCCGCCATGACTTAGCAAATGCTGCTACGCTTTCAGCAAACAAGAGCAAATTGCTCTCACTTGCTCAAAGCAGAGCAGAATTGCTTTAGGAACAAGGGAGCTGCATGTTCAATAGCTCCCTCTGTCCAAAAGCAGTGCCGGCTACCACAGGATGCGTGTAGCCCGCAGGGACAGCCTGGGACTTGAGGATCCCCCTGCTATCTTCATCAGTGACAAGTGAGTACCCTGGGTGGGATCAGAGCACCCAGAACAGAAGCTGGGACACATGCCCCCCTTCCATTATTATTATTATTAGTTGTGAATAAAAAAAAAGAGGCCCGGACCAGGGAGATGGGGTGCCAAAATCGGAATAAGAGGGGGGCCATGCAACCTCTCTCCCTTATTTAATTTTTTTTAGAGCATGTGCCCCAGGGGAAGGGGTCCCCGAGTCTGAAATTGGCCCTCCTCCCCATTGAAAATAAAGACTGGCCCTGGGGGAATGGGTTCTCAGGGTCCAAAACAGCCCAGGTAAGGGGTCCACGTAAAAAAAAAAATCAACAACACTAGTGACAAGTTGCTGAAGGCCCCGTCCTCTTTCTCCACCACTTTGCAAATGTGCTCCTGTTGCACTGCTGGTGGGGGGATGAAGTCCTGTTTGTTGCAGAGGGTCCTTGGTCGCCAAAAAGGCCTCCTGTTACCTCCAGTAAATCCCACACAGCAGAATTTCTAAGAATTCTTTGGAAGCCATGCCCCCTTTCTCCACCACTCTGCAAACGCTCCTCCTGGTGCACTGCCAGCTGGGGGATGAAGTCCCTTCGGCTCCAGAGGACCCTTGTGGGCCTACTGCCTCTCTTGTTACCTCCAGTAAGTCCCACACCGGGGGATTGCTGAGTGGTCTGCAGAGGTAACCTCCCCTTTCTCTACCACTCAGCAAAACGCACCTTTTGACTCACTGCTGGTTGGGAAATGAACTCCCCTTGGCTCCAAGCGGTCCTTGGGGGCCAACTACTGCTCCTGTTACCTCCTGTAAGTTCCATAGAGTGGACTGCTGTGAGGACTTCAGAGGCCACACCTCCTTTCTCTTTCTCCACCATTCTGCAAATGCCTCTCCTGGCGTTGGGAAATGTAGTTCCTTTGGGAGCTGAGGGTCATTGGGGTCCCTTACAGCGGGAGTCTGGGGAGCTCTGCAAACAGGACTACCAGTTAAAAAAACATAAAAATTCAAAGAAAAAAAACAATTGTTACAGGCGCATTATAGTTAGGAAATAGAATTTAAAATAAAAAAAGGAATTCACTGAAAAAAATAAAGGTAACATGGACTTTATAGTTAACCCTGGGCGAAGAACTGCGCTCCGTTCGCGGAGCTGGCGGAGTTTCGGCAACTCCGCGTTCCGTGGAGAACGCGTAGCTGTCGATTACTCCGCGATCCGGTGCGTAGCGTAGTTCTCGCGCGCTGAATAACATTATCGCGGGCGCGGCAATGGCTTACCTTGGTTCTGCGTTCGCTTTTTCCCGGTCGCGTGTGCCACCATGTTTGTAAACCCTCCCGCGAACGCGATAACGTCATTTGGATGCGCGATAGCGTCATAAGGACGCGCGAGGATGCTTGACGAGAAGATGAGTTCCCGAACATGTCTTGCACAACCCGAACACGTTACCTGTGACCCGGAACAGGAAATAAGGGAACGCAAGCGGGCGGGACAAACCTCTTGGGTAACTTAGCGCGCTAGCCATCCCGAGCATGCAGGCAGCACCCCGAACACGCGCACCGCGCTCCCGAAGACGAAAAACGGCGCGCGAACGGGTCTAGCAAGCAACTACGCATGTCCGCGGAGCTACGCGTAGGTCGCGGAGTGCAAGTGCGTCTTCGCGTAGCTCCGCGGAGTGCGGCTCCGCGAACTACGCCCAGGGTTATTTATAGTTAGGTTCAGATTCCACTCATACAAAACCAGAGAAATTCAGCAGTTAGAGTTACCTGAGCTAACTATAACTTATCCCCCCCCCACAATGCACTGCTTATGACCTCACAGAGTATATCATTCATGACATGGTCAGTAACATCACTGATGACATAGGCGACATGGCAAGCCTGGGAAATGTTTAAAACGCAACTTAAGTGGGTGGCACAATTTGTGCTGCAGGCCCACTAACAGCATATCATTTACCGGTGATGGGTACATGTAGTACCACATTATTAGGGACTTACAAGTAAATTAAATATGCCAGTTGGATGTATTAACAAAGCAATAAGAGTCCCTACTGCAAATATACTATGTCGCTCACCCTATGTATGTGGTTCTCAGTTAAAAAAACAATATACAGCTAAACGAAAATAAAATAAACAGCAATATAGTTCTAGGTACATCAGTAGAACACTGCATAAAAACAAAAATCAATCACTTAAAACAGCAAATTTTATTATAAAAAAAGAGGGATTAGCCTCCACATATTAAAACAATACACATTTCATATAAAAGGAAACCAAACTGTCGACGCAGCGTTTCGGTGCTTTCAAGTAAGCGTGGGCGTAAAATCTGTTTCGTTCCACGGAATTTGCGGATTTTTGGCAAATCTGCAAATTTGCAAGCTGCGGATTTTTTTTGCTTGGTCGCGCTTGAAAAATACAATATCGCGCACACTGTGTTGACTTACCGTGATTCTGTGTTCGCCGAGTTGTTTTTCTCCCGGTTTGCGTGTTCTGCGCCATTTTCGATCTTGCTGCTTGATCGCGCAAGAGTTTTTTGACCGGGATTGCATCATGGCGGCCCGCTATCTTGCATAGCGAGAGTTTGACATCGCGAGTACGTCATAAGGGCCCGCGATCACGCATCGCAGGAGTAAACAATGCCGAACACGTAAATGCGGCGCGCAGCTGGATTCCGGCGGGAGATTTGAACTGCTCGCTTTCCCGAAATTGCAAAAATTGCAATTTTGCACAAGAAATCCACCACAGGCAGCATGAACCTTCTGAAAATGATGATTTCGATCAGAATAACTCCTCAGATTGACATTTGGCTGCACTTTTTGGTGCAAGGAGTCCATTTTTAGGGGGGGAGGAGGAAGTGGCCCAGAGTCTCCAACTTCCTGTTCCTGTCCTGCAGTCTCCTCCCAGTGCTTTGTCCATGTCGTGGTCACTTTTGATTTGGATCTGGAGCTGGAAGGATTACTTTTTGAGGCTGCTACTGGATATTTGTATTTGAGGACTATTTGGACTTTGGAGTTTGGATCACTTTTGGACTTGAGATTTTACAATTAAGTTGGTGTTGTTTGTTTGGGGCATTGCAGTTGTTGCAACTACAGTTTTAAAACTTTTTTCACAATTTTAAAAACAATTATATTGTGGGTAGCCACAGTATCCAGTAGGCCCAGGGTTAGTCATGGGTGCATGATACAACTGTTTCTGTGATATTTTTTTACTTAATTCTCATTTATGACATGGAATTTTAGCTCACTGTTATATGTTGATTTGTTTTTTAATTTTGAGGTGCCTGTAAAGCCTCACTAGCCAGTAGGCCCAGGGGTAGTGAGTGGGGCATGGAACAAGTCTTTCTGTGGGGTGTCTTTAATTTAGACATCATTGAGGGCATGGATGGCATTGGATTGTGGTGATTTTTATGTGTTTTTTGACTTTTTGGGGTGTTGTTGGGGCCTGGCCATGTGGGTGGGGGCCATTTTGAGGCCTGGTCCAGGCAGGGCCTGGCCATGTGGTTGGGGTCAAGGCTCAAGGGGCCATTTTGGAGCCAGGCACTGTGCTCAGGCCTGCACCCAGTTTGCCTTGCTGTCAACCATTATGCCCAGGGGTTCTCAGTGGTGCATGGACCTAGTCTTTCTGTGGGGTGTTGTTGTGTTTCTATCTTGGACCCTAATTAGATATCCCCGATTTATGCCCTTGTATGCTTATAATAAATAATATCCTTATAAAGGCATAAGGAAGGCGATTCTCGGTAAACACTGCTAAACTGTGGAATTCCCTCCCCCTGAAACTACGGGCTGAATCCTGCCACCTGCGCTTTCGGGAACTTCTAAAAACCCACCTATTTCCTTAATTCTTCTGCTCTCATCTCGCTGGTTTCCGCTTCAGTCTCTCTGTTTTGGTTTAGCAGAGGGATGCTTCCGGGTAACTATGCGCTCTATAAATCTATATTATTATAAGAATCATATCCATATTTAGTAATAGCCTATGCAGTCCAAATACGGCAAGGCTACTCCCCTAGACTCCTAGAAAGTACAACGCGTTCTTTAAACAAACCAAGCCTCCAGCAGCCCGGGAAAACCCCCTGCTCTTGTTTTGATTTGCACAAGAACTCCTAGAGTCCAGAAAGAACTGTTAGTTCTTAGTGACGTCTTATATCCAACCTTATGTCAAACCCGGCACCTTTCAGGTATAAATATACCAATGTTGCCTTAAGCAAACACATGGTGGTTTGGAGCAGAGTGGCTATCTACTTGCCGGAAGCCCAGCTGATGCGAGAGCCGAAGGAAGCCGCCCCTCCCTTTTGACGCACTGAGAAAGACGCTGTCTTTTTCTCCAGCCGAGAAAATTCAGCTCCGGTGTTTCCAGTCACCCTTGCGGGTTGCTGGGAGATCGAATCCTGAGAGAGAGATACAAGACCTCCTACATTCTATTACCAAGGTACGGAGCTGAATAAACCCTTAAGCGAATTCTTGATTCAGATTTCTTGGCAAAAAAACAACTTTACTTAACCCCTTCGACGCTCATGACGAGCTCAGCTCGTCATGAGGTACACCTCTCGCACGCTCAAGACGAGCTCAGCTCGTCATGAACCGCGGGTTTTTTAAATCTTCAGCGCACCGCGGAAATCTGCACCGCGTTGATGCGGTTCAACTGCAACTTATTTACTCCTTCCCACGTATTAGGCTTAGGTCAGGTACACCGGGGTAGGCGTAGCTTAGAAGCACCAGTTGAGTACGTTAGTCAATGTTTTTATGTATGTATATATATTATCCGTTTTAAAGTATCATATGGCTACGAAACCATATCAATGCTTTTACAGTATTATTTTATAATACTCCTTTTACTGTACGCATTTTACTTCATGATAAGTATTGCAATTGTGGCAGTTCATTTCTCTTGCATGAGAACGAAGACTGCTCAATAAATAACACCGTTTATTGAAAGCGCCTGTCTCTCTATTTCTCTGCACTCTGGTGAAACTAAGTACGCACGATTGACTGAGTGAAATAGCGGTCTATTGTTTTCACACGACTCTAGAGATATACTCTTTATTCTGAGGGAACAAAGTTGTCATGTTTATGCGGTTGTCAGAAACTAATCCCTTCTTGTCTAATGAGGAAAGTTAACTCATTCCTGTTCATTCGAGAATGTTTCTAGTGACCTCAGAGCTAGCTGGCAAAACTAATTAAGTCTAATATAGTCAGTAGAGACCTAGTCGACCTCAGTCCTACGTCTACACTGCTGTTTATATTATTCCAATGCGCTGAGCCTATTGGGAATATAGGAACTACACTACATGGCGCCCAACGTTTGGTAAGGCAATAATCTAATGCAAGACACTAGAGTAACTCAGTCTTGCTTTTTCACACAGAACCCTTTTTCCGTAAAAACTCCAAAAGACGTCTGGAGTGGGTAAAAGGTTAATATCCGCCGGAACTTAGTAGGAAGAGATTCCTATGTATAGTTTTTGGTTTAGTCAACGTTGAAGGATACAGTGTTCCAAAAGATTGTGCACCTAATCTTTGCTTCCTTGAAACTTGATCTGCAACAAACACCTTTCAGTCAGTAAAATGCCAGAAGGTGATGAAGAAAGAGATGCTTTAGCGTCTCCACTGTTGTTAGATGACACGACTCTCCAACAGAATGACCCGAATGCTATAATCATTCCGGTAAATGTAAGAAGAACTATAACTAAAAAAAGTATAGAAAATGGAGTATCATCACAAGGTGGTACAGTCATATTCGTGGTAGAGGCCCATGAATATTGGCAGACAGAGGTATTCTATTCATGGATAAACTTTCCAGCAGCACACGCTGTGACACACGAATTCCACTATTACAAAATAGAGGAACCTCCGGATGAATATGCACCTTTCGAGGACATTGAAATCCCACTAACTTACCAAGAGCACATGCTCTGGTCTAAAGGTGCCCTAAACATCAAAATCACATCACCAGGCTCGGTCCACTAGGTAGACCAGGAGCCACGTGGCCGGTTCTATCGAGCTACACACCAGATCTCGACATAGATAAAATGTCAAGCGAAGAACTCTTAGTTAAACTAAAAGAATTAACAAAGGCATATAGAGAGTTACTTCAATTGGCAATGGAGGATATAACTTTCAATTGGCAATGGAGGATATAACTTATCTCCAGAAATTGAAAGAAACAGATATAGCAGAACAACCATTTGAACTTGCCAGAATCATAGAAAAATCCTATGAAGAACTAGGTAGAGATAGTTTGGGTGGGAAACTAACTGAAAATCCTGAAAAAACCTTTATTAAAAATAATCTGAATACTCCAAAAAAGAGTTGGGGTGGTAATAAACAATCCACTCCCAGGGAAAAACGGTTCCACTCTAGAGGAAGGTCTCCTCAACGGAGAGAAAGATTTCCGGACCGAGGAAACAAGTCTCCCCAGAGGGAGCCCTCTGAGAAAAGATACAACCTTAGAAATAGGGATAATTTGAGAAAACCTGATAGATATCAAGATATTGATACACGTCTCTCTCGATCCTATCAGACTTCCTCACAGAAATCGGAAAGAAGAGGACGGTCAGAACACAAGGAAGAGCACGTCAAGTCCAAAGACAAGGCACCTGCTTATCACAGTAAAAAATTAAAATTTCCAAAGAAGAAGGTAGCTAGTATTAAAATTAAACATGCCGAGGATTCTGAGGACACAACTGAAAAATGGAGAGTAGGCCCAGACAATGCTAGACAGCGCAGCAGAAGTGACCATAGCTTGCAAGATCCTGATGAATCTTCTGGAGACAGTGGACACGAATAAATACATTCAGGTGGAAACTGTAGACACCAGAGTTAGCAAACCCCATAAATTATACAAAATAACATTGCGTATAGAGGGGGACAAGACCAGGAAAGTAAAGGGTCTCTTTTGGGATAACCTTTTGAAAGGCTATGACATCCTGTTAGCTGAGAAAGACTGGCCACCAGAGTTTTTCAGGGAGTGTCCTCATGGCGAAGAAATGATTATGCCTGCCTTCTCTAATCATATTTCAATTCATAAAAAATATACATTTGTTAGAAAATGGGCAGTGGCCCAAGCTCCTGCATTATATAAAAATCATGTAGGATGGGATGAGTATTCTCCTCACCACAAAATCCAGTTAAAAAATCAGCCCACTGCACAAAGGCACTACCCAGTTAAACAAGAAGCTAAAAGGCAAGTCAGGGTGATTTTAGATCAACATGAATACCAGGGGGTGATTGAAACATGCACCTCACAAATGAACAATCCTTTGTTTCCTGTCTCCAAGCCAGACGATTCATATCGTCTAGTTTTGGACTACAGACACTTAAACTCCTGTTACAAAACATTTGCAGTACAAAACTCACACAGTGCAGCAGTAATTAATAAGATCGAGCGCAAAAAATATAAAACAACATTAGACATCTCTATTGGATTCTTTTGTCAAAACACTGCACCTGAAAGCAGGTATTTGACCGCTTTCTCAATAATGGGGTCACATAACACTTTTGTCGACTCCCACAGGGATTCAAGAATAGCTCAGGATTATTCTCAGCAAGGGTAACAGAGTTACTACAAATATATAATGATGAGGCATTATCTTATGTCGATGACATCTATCTCACAGATGATGACCTGGAGACTCACTTGACAAGAGTGAACACCATAATACTTGGGTTTGCAGCTGAAGGGTACAAATTCAACTTTAAAAAGTCACGAATTGCTCATCTAACTGTCCTGATTTTAGGATATGAATTATCAAGTGAAGGCAAGAGCCTAGCAGACAACTTCTTAGAGAAGTGCGCTGTACTCCAAGCACCAAAAACGCTGAAGAACTTGCAATCAATACTAGGTTTCCTGAATTTCGGAAGAACATACATTCTAAATTATGCAGAGAGAGTTAAACCTCTCTATGAATTAATAAAACCTGATTTCAAACCAATAAATTTAAGATCATTGCAAACAGACATGTTAGCTAAAACAAATGTGCAAACTCGCGAAAACATACGCAACCTTGTAATCCGAGTCATCTCAGGAAGATGCTGATTCACGTACCTAACCTCTAATGAGGGAGAAACGGTACCAATAGATTACAAATCACACTTGTACACACAAGCTGAAATGAAATTCAGTTCAACGGAAAAAATTCTGACTGCAGTTCAAACTGCTGTAGCAAAAGAAAGAGCCCTGGCTCAAGGTAAACGAATAATAATCGTACACCAGTACCTGCCCTACAAGCAGTAACAAGAGCAAGCATTCCTAATGCTAAAGCTCTACATCCGAGATGGATACAATGGGTTAATTCTCTTGCTACAACAGACGTAGTATACAAATTTGATCCTAATTTAAAAACACAAGAATTTCTCCAATATGAATATGAATGTCCTCTGCCGACCGTAATCCTGCCTCAGGAACATTACGGCTGTATAATATGTACAGACGGGTCAGCGCAACCCGCAGTTGGGGGTAAACAAGCATATAGTGCTGCATGCGCGATTGTTAAAGGTCGTTGGCACGAAGGTAAATTTAGACCGCTGGTTACTAAAATCCAATCTCTAGGAGATTGTACAGCGAGCTGAATTACTAGCATTTAAGATTGCGCTTTAAAATACCGATCACGAATTCCACACACTAATAGTGTGCGATTTATATTACTGCGTTCAATCTCATAATGAATACTTGCAGAACTGGGTTCAAAACGGCTTCAAAGATTCAAAAGGTGGCACAATAAAGCAAAAAACTCTTTGGGAACAAGTAGTTCTTTTACAGAAAGAACTACAAAAGACTTACGTGATACATACACTGAGTCATCAACGTGATAGCCTTCACGTTGCGGGGAATTCATTGGCTAATGAAGCCGCGAAGGCAGCTGTGCAAATGGCTTCCGTAGCTGCTATCAACCGGTCAAAAACAAAAATAAACAGCGATATGATGCAAGCTGTCAGTGCTTCAGTAAAAGATGATAGAACAGCACTCCTGAAAGGCTTTCCAGTAAAGTACTCATACGTAACTGATGCGAATATGTTCCTTTTGCTCGAATCCCTGGAGTGGGGGATAAGGCAATTCCAAACATGGAACACAGGTTAGGACTAATTCTAGCGGCACACCAAGGGCTCGCTTCTGCACACGCTGGGGTTTCTGCCACAATATCGTTATTAAAACAGAAATATTGGTGGCCGCGCATGAGAAAACAAACTAGGAACTACGTTCTAGAATGTAAAATATCCCAAAAAATGAAAGTATCAACAGTGAAACGACCAGCACAGACGCCCCTTCTGATCTCAGATAAACCATTAGCGTGTGTTTACCTGGACCACTGTGGTCCCTTGCAAAGGGATGGCAACTATAAATATATCATGGTCGCAGTGGATTCCTGCACAAGATTCATTTGGATGTGGCCTCAGCGCTCGGCTGATGCCAGAACTGTTATAAAAGATTTGCGAGTCTTTATCGGCACATATGCAATTGGCATGCTACATTCTGACCAGGGTCCTGCGTTTAGCTCTCGGACTTACAAGGAGGCCATGGCCAGCATGGGCATTGCATTGCGGTACTCTTCTTCCTTCCATCCTGAGGGAAATGCGGTAGTGGAAAGAAAAAAACGGGACATAAAGCAATCTATAACGGCGAGGGTTTTAGGTTCGGGTGATGGGTGGGTCAAACATTTAACAAGTGTCCAACTAAGTCTTAACAATCTGCCAAGAAATTCTCTAAAAGGTCTCACTCCCTACGAACTATTGTTCGGTACTAGAATGCACATTAAAGACTTAGATAGTCACACTTCAGTGGTAGAAGAAAGAGCCTTTGATATCAAAGACCGTTTGGCTGTTTTACAGGACTTAAATGAAACAAGAATAAGTGTGAGTAATATAAAGTTAAAGCCAACAGCCACTGAAGAAAAACCCAGCAAGACCTGTCTGGATTCCAAAGATTGGGGATCTGGTCAGAGAGAAGATCGTGGTGAATACGGAATTTGGGCCTTCTTACAGAAAAGCAGTACCTGTCTTAGCTGTCAGCGGTACAAGATCAGTAGTACTACCGCCCCTTGCTGGTAAAAAGGAGAACCGAGTTGTATCCATCGACCTGGTAAAGCCACAATCATGTGGCCAATAACAAGTAGTAGGCCCAGTGGCCTCCCAAGAAATAGCAGAAGACCAAATTTTGCTTCAATCCAAGAGGTTCAAACTGAAAGACTAATCATATTTGATAAACCTGCAGTGAATAAAAAAGGACAATGCAACAAAGCCATGGAACTTGTGCCTCTTGAAACCCAAATTGCAACAGTTCGTCAAGAAACACCTGTCTACAATGATATAGCCTCAGACTATGCTAATGAAACAAAGAAAGATCCAAAGACAATTGAAAATCATGAAGCAATTCCAACAATTGACAGAACTGCATCTGGCTACTTCATCAATTCCGATTACTTTTCTGAAGAGCCAAGCGAGCATGAAGAAACGGCAGCAACAAAAACTTTCATAGACAAAGAAACTGAACTTTTTCACCAACTAAAAGAAACATATCTGATTTCACCATGGATTGCATTTTGGATTGTGTTAGGTGTACTTTTCCTCCTGCTTTGGCTCATCATGATTTTATGTTTGGGTAGATTTATTGATGGAAAATATAGTACAATGGACACAGCAAGTCAGAATATCAACTTGGTCCTAAAGCCTCACAGATCCTCTCACATCGAGAAAAGAGAACTGTCCTCAGTGAACATCGCAGCCAATCCAATACCCGGTGGGGTAGAATGGGACAGAACGGATTATGAAATCTTTGGCCCGATTGAGCTCTTGAAATATCCACACCAGTTTAAGGTGTCCTTAAGTGACTTTGTGACACCAAGTACTTTCTCTGATGATTGGTACTTTGAAAACATTAATAATATGATGTCAGATTTAGTAATGTCAGCTAAATTCACACCGGTAATTGCAAACACAACAGTGATGGACAGAATGTGGATCAATGTCACACATTCACCCCAGTCCAAAGATCTGGGCCCAAATCCATCGTTTTTCCACTCCACACCACCCTGGGTTAGACAATGGCGATATGCAAATCAGCGCTGACCCTGTGCCCCATGGGAACAGTCCAGTCCGAACTACAAAAGCCATGTGGTTGCAATTACCGCTCTAAGTGTACTGGGGATGCTCAGACGTGAGTCCCAGGCACTCCACACCACTGGATTCAAGCTAGCCGGGCTGATGAGAGGTGTTACCTCGAAACCGGGCCGGTCCTCGGATGCTTGTTTCCGTTCTGGGAAGGACATGGCTTTTGTAGTTCGGACTGGACTGTTCCCATGGGGCACAGGGTCAGCGCTGATTTGCATATCGCCATTGTCTAACCCAGGGTGGTGTGGAGTGGAAAAACGATGGATTTGGGCCCAGATCTTTGGACAGGGGTGAATGTGTGACATTGATCCACATTCTGTCCATCACTGTTGTGTTTGCAATTACCGCTCTAAGTGTACTGGGGATGCTCAGACGTGAGTCCCAGGCACTCCACACCACTGGATTCAAGCTAGCCGGGCTGATGAGAGGTGTTACCTCGAAACCGGGCCTGTCCTCGGATGCTTGTTTCCGTTCTGGGAAGGACATGGCTTTTGTAGTTCGGACTGGACTGTTCCCATGGGGCACAGGGTCAGCGCTGATTTGCATATCGCCATTGTCTAACCCAGGGTGGTGTGGAGTGGAAAAACGATGGATTTGGGCCCAGATCTTTGGACAGGGGTGAATGTGTGACATTGATCCACATTCTGTCCATCCCTGTTGTGTATGCAATTACCGCTCTAAGTGTACTGGGGATGCTCAGACGTGAGTCCCAGGCACTCCACACCACTGGATTCAAGCTAGCCGGGCTGATGAGAGGTGTTACCTCGAAACCGGGCCGGTCCTCGGATGCTTGTTTCCGTTCTGGGAAGGACATGGCTTTTGTAGTTCGGACTGGACTGTTCCCATGGGGCACAGGGTCAGCGCTGATTTGCATATCGCCATTGTCTAACCCAGGGTGGTGTGTAGTGGAAAAACGATGGATTTGGGCCCAGATCTTTGGACAGGGGTGAATGTGTGACATTGATCCACATTCTGTCCATCACTGTTGTGTTTGCAATTACCACTCTAAGTGTACTGGGGATGCTCAGACGTGAGTCCCAGGCACTCCACACCACTGGATTCAAGCTAGCCGGGCTGATGAGAGGTGTTACCTCGAAACCGGGCCGGTCCTCGGATGCTTGTTTCCGTTCTGGGAAGGACATGGCTTTTGTAGTTCGGACTGGACTGTTCCCATGGGGCACAGGGTCAGCGCTGATTTGCATATCGCCATTGTCTAACCCAGGGTGGTGTGGAGTGGAAAAACGATGGATTTGGGCCCAGATCTTTGGACAGGGGTGAATGTGTGACATTGATCCACATTCTGTCCATCACTGTTGTGGTTGCAATTACCGCTCTAAGTGTACTGGGGATGCTCAGACGTGAGTCCCAGGCACTCCACACCACTGGATTCAAGCTAGCCGGGCTGATGAGAGGTGTTAGTGTTACCTCGAAACTGGGCCGGTCCTCGGATGCTTGTTTCCGTTCTGGGAAGGACATGGCTTTTGTAGTTCGGACTGGACTGTTCCCATGGGGCACAGGGTCAGCGCTGATTTGCATATCGCCATTGTCTAACCCAGGGTGGTGTGGAGTGGAAAAACGATGGATTTGGGCCCAGATCTTTGGACAGGGGTGAATGTGTGACATTGATCCACATTCTGTCCATCACTGTTGTGGTTGCAATTACCGCTCTAAGTGTACTGGGGATGCTCAGACGTGAGTCCCAGGCACTCCACACCACTGGATTCAAGCTAGCCGGGCTGATGAGAGGTGTTACCTCGAAACCGGGCCGGTCCTCGGATGCTTGTTTCCGTTCTGGGAAGGACATGGCTTTTGTAGTTCGGACTGGACTGTTCCCATGGGGCACAGGGTCAGCGCTGATTTGCATATCGCCATTGTCTAACCCAGGGTGGTGTGGAGTGGAAAAACGATGGATTTGGGCCCAGATCTTTGGACAGGGGTGAATGTGTGACATTGATCCACATTCTGTCCATCACTGTTGTGTTTGCAATTACCGCTCTAAGTGTACTGGGGATGCTCAGACGTGAGTCCCAGGCACTCCACACCACTGGATTCAAGCTAGCCGGGCTGATGAGAGGTGTTACCTCGAAACCGGGCCGGTCCTCGGATGCTTGTTTCCGTTCTCGGAAGGACATGGCTTTTGTAGTTCGGACTGGACTGTTCCCATGGGGCACAGGGTCAGCGCTGATTTGCATATCGCCATTGTCTAACCCAGGGTGGTGTGGAGTGGAAAAACGATGGATTTGGGCCCAGATCTTTGGACAGGGGTGAATGTGTGACATTGATCCACATTCTGTCCATCACTGTTGTGTTTGCAATTACCGCTCTAAGTGTACTGGGGATGCTCAGACGTGAGTCCCAGGCACTCCACACCACTGGATTCAAGCTAGCCGGGCTGATGAGAGGTGTTACCTCGAAACCGGGCCGGTCCTCGGATGCTTGTTTCCGTTCTGGGAAGGACATGGCTTTTGTAGTTCGGACTGGACTGTTCCCATGGGGCACAGGGTCAGCGCTGATTTGCATATCGCCATTGTCTAAGCCAGGGTGGTGTGGAGTGGAAAAACGATGGATTTGGGCCCAGATCTTTGGACAGGGGTGAATGTGTGACATTGATCCACATTCTGTCCATCACTGTTGTGTTTGCAATTACAGCTAAATTCACAGAACATGATTATTTGCAGGGTTCATCAAATTATGAAGAGTTATATTGTTATAATCATTTTGGTGATCACTATTTGCATAATACTGCTCAGCCTAGAAATGTTTTAACTTATAACCAATGGGAACATTGTCCAACCCCGCCAAAAAGCAGCTCGAAAATTTTTGGGGAGAAATTCCAATACTTCTCAGGTTTTAACAACAGTGATCCAGAAAAGTTTTATTTCAAAATGTTAAATAAGACAGGAACGAAAACAATGTTGACAAATACTAAATTGATTTATTCTGAAAAGTTTTATGATAAAATGTCTACATTTGGTTTTGAATTTTGGGGAGAAATTCCAATACTTCTCAGGTTTTAACAACAGTGATCCAGAAACGTTTTATTTCAAAATGTTAAATAAGACAGGAACGAAAACAATGTTGACAAATACTAAATTGATTTATTCTGAAAAGTTTTATGATAAAATGTCTACATTTGGTTTTGAATTTTGGAAAAAGAACATTGAAACAAAAACCATCTTGGGTTCAAAAGACTGGCAGGTACAAGGTCTAGAAGCATTATTTAGAGCCTGCATGATCCCAGAACAAATAATATTTCTGAATGACACAATTCAACAAACTACTTGTCTTGGCCTAGCTAAGATAAAAGACTTAAATAAACTGTATATTCCAAAGCCCATACCTGCTGACTTGCGAGATTTCTTATTGGGACCTTGCAAACAGCGTCAAAAACGTTTCATAGCGGCCGGTATATACGCTGCATACAACAAAGCTTGGAAAGAAACACAAATTGAAACAGCAGAAAAAATACGAGAAATTGATCGTATTAATTTGGAAAAATCACTTTCTGTAGTGGACAATGGGTTAATGACTCTGTCCTCCAGAATATATTTACTGGACAACATTGTATCATCTGCTATTGATAAAATAGAGCAGGACTTGCTAATGTTACAACATAGTCAGTCCCAATTGCGTTCTATTGTACAGCTTGGCTGGACGTTGCAAAACCTACGTTCAGGCTACGTGCCATGGCGTCTAATCAACATAACGTCATTATTCTCTATCTTGAACCTTACTGATAAACAAATCAGTTTGGCAAAAAAAGGAGCAGACTACACGATTCTGAGCATTGAAAAACTTGAGAGATTACCATTAACAATGTCAGAGAGACCTGTCATTGAATGGATAATACACGGAACAATTACAATTCCGATAACAACTTTCCAGTTTAAATATTGCCAAGAGTATATACCAGCAGGCCAGTACAAAAGTTTGGGTAAAGGATACATCAAATCAACCTGGGATTTACCTTACACACACAAATGTTATAGTGAAGGAAAAAAGGTGGTATTCCTTAGTGGTAAAAATTGTAAAAAATCACTAAGTGGTACACTTCTGTGTCTAGGTATTAACTTGCATGGAGCCTGCGAAGGGTCTTCAAATAACCTTTCATGTCACCTGCATGGCACTACTGCAAAACAGATAGAGCCATTTTTCAGACAACTTTCCAACGGCAGTTATGTTCTAATAAGTGACCACAGCTGTTGTGGCATGGTGCCAGGAAAACCTTATCTCGTAACCGTCACTTCCAGGGTCATTTGCTGTACGTAAGTATTGTATCCACACAGCAATCCAGACATGGAGGCTGCGTTATGGCCTTCTTTGAATATCTCTTCTATTCGAATTGATACTTTAATCAAAATGAAGTCTATTCTTTTACAGACAACTGTGCCTTTAACCTCGTCCAAAGAGACGTGTGATCTGCAAGTTGCTAGGACAGCGGCAGAGATACATTCCCTATTATCAACAAATTGCCCCGTCCTTTTCGTAGAAATGTTAAGTCAAATCTTAAACATGTCTGATACCAGTGGCATCATACATGTATTTTAGAGAGTTTTTACGGGACTGTTAGCACCCTTTGAAACAGTTCTGGGCATTTTCCCGAATTTTGTCCATTCTGTCTTTGGCGGCCTACCACTTATTTTGGTAATCGCGGCAGGAATCTTATTTTTGTTCCTTCTGCTTCGATATGGCAAGCCTAGCCACAGAAAAGACTCCAGCAACGATGGGAGAAACGATCCTAGCTATTCGCTACCGGGACCGAATCACTAAAGTCCTCAGATTAGCCCGGCTAAGAGATCTGAGTACTACCTGGTTTCTTTCATTCAGACCAATCTGGCAAGATTGCATCTTACCTGTGCTTCGATGTCTGCTATGCGGAGAAGAATGCGTGTTGGACGTCTGTCTTACACTACCATCAGCAGTACCAATGGATATCGATACTTTGCTAGGTCCAGTAACGACTCATGCAACGTGTTGTCCCCAGCGGCTACCTATTCTGATGACGGCATTCGTTGAGACTTCACCACTATGAGTAGGTGGCGGTGAAGTACGATAGGAAAGCAGCACCAAACAGGTACAACCTTCTGTGAGCATTGCTGATCCTGACATCGATGATAACAATCATTCTCACATATGCACAATTTCGGCATTTTCGTACTTGGTCGAACTTTCACCTGATGTTGTAGACCAATTTTTTGCAAGCCTGCCGGATATGATGTTCTCCCCTGAACAACGAGAATAACTTTTTTTAAAACAACGAGCACACAGCGTTCCCTGAACTCTGAATTCAGCCTTCAGTTTTGATAAACAAAAGCTACTGAAAACATTTGGAACTATTTTGTTCCCTGAAAAAGAAATTATTTTTTTTCACTTCCAAAATATTTACCTTTTTTTCTGGCACATGGTACTCTGCTTAAGGTAGAACTATTCTTAGAGAACAGAGCTTCTATTTTTAGGATAACTAAAGACAATATTTTACCTCAGCCTCTAACACATGTACAGCATTTGTATAAATATGTGATGAAATGGTCTCGACCTTCTTTTCTGTATTCAGAGCCATTTCATGTGTAATTTTTGCAATTCATTCAGCTGATATATATATGCATTTAACTGAATGATACCTCTGCTTGAAAAGCATACAGTACCAATACTCATTTTTCGTGTATTTACCATATACCGTTTCAAATGCGAAATCATGTATTTTGGGGTGGGTTGGAAAACACACATGCATCGTTATATGTTTAATATTGCTTAGTTTTAGTAATGATGGACATTAATACGTGGAGTGGGTGTTGTGTTTCTTTCTAGGACCCTAATTAGATATCCCTGATATATGCCCTTATATGGTTATAATAAATAATATACTTATAAAGGCATAAGAATCATATCTATATTTAGTAATAGCCCATGCAGTCCAAATACGGCAAGGCTACTCCCCTAGACTCCTAGAAAGTTCAACGAGTTCTTTAGACAAACCAAGCCTCCAGCAACCCGGGAAAACCCCCTGCTCTTGTTTTGATTTGCACAAGAACTCCTAGAGTCCAGAAAGAACTGTTAGTTCTTAGTGACGTCTTATGTCCAACCTTACGTCAAATCCGGCACCTTTCAGGTATAAATATACCAACGTTGCCTTAAGCAAACGCACGGTGGTTTGGAGCAGAGCGGCTATCTACTTGCCGGAAGCCCAGCTGATGCGAGAGCCGAAGGAAGCCGCCCCTCCCTTTTGATGCACTGAGAAAGACGCTGTCTTTTTCTCCAGCTGAGAAAATCCAGCTCCGGTGTTTCCAGTCACCCTTGCGGGTTGCTGGGAGATCGAGTCCTGAGAGAGAGATACAAGACCTCCTACATTCTATTACCAAGGTACGGAGCTGACTAAACCCTTAAGAGAATTCTTGATTCAGATTCCTTGGCAAAAAAACAACTTAACTTAAACTGCAACTTATTTACTCCTTCCCACGTATTAGGCTTAGGTCAGGTACACCGGGGTAGGCGTAGCTTAAAAGCACCAGTTGAGTACGTTAGTCAATGTTTTTATGTATGTATATATTTTATCCGTTTTAAAGTATCCTATGGCTAAGAAACCATATCAATGCATTTACAGTATTATTTCATAATACTCCTTTTACTGTACGCACTTTACTTCATGATAAGTATTGCAACTGTGGCAATTCATTTCTCTTGCATGAGAAAGAAGACTGCTCAATAAATAACACAGTTTATTGAAAACGCCCATCTCTCTATTTCTCTGCACTCTGGTGAAACTAAGTACGCACGATTGACTGAGTGAAATAGCGGTCTATTGTTTTCACACGACTCTAGAGATATACTCTTTATTCTGAGGGAGCAAAGTTGTCATGTTTATGCGGTTGTCAGAAACTAATCCCTTCTTGTCTAATCAGGAAAGTTAACTCATTCCTGTTCATTCGAGAAAGTTTCTAGTGACCTCTGCGCTAGCTGGCAAAACTAATTAAGTCTAATATAGTCAGTAGAGACCTAGGCGACCTCAGTCCTACGTCAACACTGCTGTTTATGAATTTGAACATCATTGAGGGAATGGATGACATTGGATTGTGGTGATTTTTTGTGTTTTTCAACTTTTTGGGTGCTGTTAGGGCTTGGCCATGTGGGTGTGGGCCATTTTGAGGCCTGGTACAGGCAGGGCCTGGCCATTTGGCTGGGGGACAATGGGCCATTTTGAAGCCAGGCAGTGTGCTTTGAGCCTTACGCCTGCACCCAGCCTGCCCTGCTTTAATCCATTATGCCCAGGGGTAGTGAGTGGTGCATGGACCAGGCTTTTTGTGGGGCCTCTTGAATTGAAACATCATTGAGGGCATGGATGGCATCGGATTGTGGTGATTTTTGTGTGTTTTTCGACTTTGTGGGGTGTTGTTGGGGCCTGGCCATGTGGGTGGGAGACATGTTGAGGCCTGGTACAGGCAGGGCCTGGCCATGTGGCTGGGGGACAAGAGGCCATTTTGAAGCCAGGTAGTGTGTTTTGAGCCATAGGCCTGCAGCCAGCTTGCCCTGCTTTCACCCATTATGCCCAGGGTTAGTGAGTGGTGCATGGACCAAGGCTTTCTGTGGGGCCTCTTGAATTGAAAAATCATTGAGGGCATGGATGGCATTGGATTGTGGTGTTTTTTGTGTATTTTTTTACTTTTTGTGGGTGCTGTTGGGGCCTGACCATGTGGGTGGGGGCCATGTTGACGCCTGGGCCTAGCTGGGCCTGGCCATGTGGCTGGGGGACAAGGGGCCATTTTGAAGCCAGGCAGTGTGCTTTGAGCCATAGGCCTGCACCCAGCCTGCCCTGCTTTCACCCATTATGCCCAGGGGTAGTGAGTGGTGCATGGACCAAGGCTTTCTGTGGGGCCTCTTGAATTGAAACATCCTTGAGGGCATGGATGGCATTGGATTGTGGTGTTTTTTGTGTGTTTTTCGACTTTGTGGGGTGTTTTTGGGGACTGGCCATGTGGGTGGGGGTCATTTTGAGGCCTGGTACAGGCAGGGCCTGGCCATGTGGCTGGGGGACAATGGGCCATTTTGAAGCCAGGCAGTGTGCTATGAGCCATAGGCCTGCACCCAGCCTGACCTGCTTTCACCCATTATGCCCAGGGGTAGTGAGTGGTGCATGTACCTAGGCTTTCTATGGGCCTCTTGAATTGAAACATCATTGAGGGCATGGATGGCATTGGATTGTGGTTTTTTTGGAACCCACAAATGCATTCTGAGGGGGAGGCACGCCATGAGCCGACAAAGGTAGCTAAGCCTAAAAGGAAGGTTCCCGCAAGGCTGTCACTTATGGCTGATGATGACGACGAGCAAGAAGTGGTGTATGCTGCTAATGAACAGTCTGACAATGACCCAGTCATCACAGACATCACTCCAGCCCCAGCGGTCATGCAGCAGACAAACATTTTTACCCTATCCCGAATTGCTGCTGAGCGGAATGTGGGCGGCATGGCACTGGTACCACCACCAACGCATTTAACTATTACACCAACACAACCTACAGCTTCCATATTTTCTCTACAGAAGGGCCGGTAGGAACCTCCATCCAGCTCGACCTTCATTACCTCAAGTGCTGTAAGTGCACAACAGGGTCGAATTCAGCCACGCCCATCCTCCACTTCATCTGGCATTGAAACTGAAAGTAGCACTTCCACCACGAGCAGACATTTCCAGTCCCCAGTTTGGGACTTCTTTAGTGTTAGCCAAGAGGCGGAAAACATGGTAGTTTGTTCGATTTGTAGAACTGTAGTTAGTCTGGGTAAGCTTGGTACCAACTATGGTACCGGAGGCCAGAGAGGTCATCTAAAAAAACACCACCTCTCATTTGGGAGGCGCACCTAAGGAAGACCCAGGGAGCCAAAAGAACAACAAACCCAAATGTATCCATTCCTATTGCATCTGATGATGACGAGGGGCTGATCAAGCAGGGGGGAAGTGAAGAAGCGACAGACATTTTTTCTGGTACACCCAGTACCCCTGGCAGCAGCACTGCAGTGGTAGCGCCCACACCCTCTACCCCTGCTACATGTATGAGGCACACTAAGAGGCTTGGAGAGACACCAATGCGAAAAAGTACATCAATGAGCCTAACTGGTTTGAAGAAGTCTGCATCATCATCATCATCACGTAAAACGGTCCAGACCACCATTAGCAGAATGTTTTGGTTGGCTGCGCCATTTGAACGCAACCACCCAACGGTACGTCTGAATAACGCAAAGCTGGCTAAAATGCTTCTCCCTTTTTCTTTCGTGGAAGTGGTGGGTTTTCTAGAATTTGTGGCAACATTCTGCCCTAAATGGAAGGTTCCTAGCCGGTCCTATTTTGACAGAGTTGTGGTTCCAGCACTACATCAAGATGTGCTGGAGGTGATTGGGGCGGCTTTGCAGAAAAGTGCTGTTCACACTATCCACCTGACAACAGACATGTGGACCAGTTGCCAAGCCCTTGATTACATCTGCATCACTGCACACTAGGTCTCTTTTGCAGGGGTTAGAGACAAGTTATCTGCAGGTGTTGACAGTGCCACAATTATTCAAGCTAGTCGGAAACATGCAACAGTAGCCATGTTTGCAGTAAACATTTTGGAGGAGTTTGACAGTAAGGACTTTGAATTGCTGCATCCAAGAAAGTGCATGATTGGTTATGTTTCCACGGATAATGGCAGTAATATAGTTAAGGCCATGCAAGATGGTAACTACTTCAGAGTGCCGTGTTTGGCGCAGAGTATTAACATCGTAGTGCAAGAAAACACAGTCAGTAAGTTACTGACCACCTGCCGAAGAATCTGCACACATTTCAGCCATTCTTTTAAGGCCCAGAAGGAGCTGAGGAGAATTCAACATGAACGTAGACTGCCAGTCAAAGGACTCATCCAGGAGGTGGCAACACGTTGGAACTCAACCTTTTACATGCTTGCGCATCTGTCTGAGCAGTGGGGGGTAATACATGAGTATGTCTATAAACTGGGTTCTACTATGAAAGACATGAGGATAGAGTTGGAGGAATGGTAGCTAGTTGCAAGCCTGACAGACATGCTTCGTCCTTTTGAGGTATTCACGCGTGAAGTCAGCAGGGAGGACTGTTCTTTGGGCAAAGCTATCCCATTGTTGCGCGTGCTAGAACACCAACTGAAGGCGTTGTCTTCAACGTTCCGAGATGATGCTGAAAAGCAAGATGCATATCAGTTGGTGGAGAGGTTATTAAGCCGCCTACTTGCCAATGAAAGGCTTCAAAACATACATACAGAACAACATTTCATTTGTGCCACTATTCTGGATCCACGGTACAAAAACGCAGTGGCCAGCAAAGCATTCATTCCTTTTGATGAAGCAGATGTTTTAAAGTACAAACATTGGCTCGCTGTGTCAGCCACTTGGTTCAAAAAAGAGTGGCAGAAAATTGAAGGAGCCGGCAGAAGTACAACTGAATCAGCAGGCCATCCAGTGTCAAGTTCCACTTCTGAATCTGTGGCCAAAGGGAGTCACTTTCCCTCACAACGACACCAGCAACCGTATCATCATCCTTACCTGCACTAGGCCCAGCCATAATATTGTCGGAAGCGGATTGGCTAACTCATCAAGGGTTTGCTCTTTCCAGTGCTGCAAAGGCCACAGATGGTACGCAAAGTGGAGCAACCCTGGAGAACCTTGAGTCGATGGTGCAGGCCTATCTGGATGAACCAACAGAGGCCTTTGTTAATCAGAACCCATTGCTGTATTGGTATAGGAAAAGGCCTTTAAGGCCACTGATCACAAACCTGGCTCTAAATTATTTGTCTTGCCCACTCGCAAGTGTGTCTTCTGAATGTGTTTTCAGTGCTGCTGGTGCCATTGTAACTTCAAAAAGGACCCGCCTCTCGCCCAAAAATGTGGAGAGGTTAACACTGATCAAGATGAATCAGAACTTCACACCACAAGATTACAAAATACGTGAATGCACGCAGGAATAAGAGGACACCGACTTAGGTGACGGAAGTTCTTCTCTGTTAGCTGACTTACTCCTGTCTCAATTCATATAGTTTGAGGAAGAGCTCTACTTCCAAAACAATAGAGGAAGTACAGAGGTGTTGACAGAATCACCCTCCAAACTGATTTACATAAACAAAGAGATTCTATCAATGTGTGGTGATATATTTGTATTATTTGTTATTTGGTGGTGAAAAACTAGTGAAGATACTCTCTCTTAGGGTGGTAAAGATGAGAGCGCAATGTGCTTTTTAAAATACCCCTCACACACTAAAAAAATCCAGTAGTGTCATGCTTCATCATTGGGGTCTTCCCGTCCCTCTACGGGGCGGGGCGTGCTACGACCTGACCGACTACGCGGGAGCACTAATGTGGTGACAGGACTATGTGATGGTGCAAGGTGGGTGGTGTCAGTGAAGTGTAGGGACCTAACAATGTGTGGGAATACAAAAGTTAAAAATCCTCTGGCTAGTGGAAAAAAACAATTTATTCACTTCCCTAGCTGGGGACGTTAAGAAGGGGGTTTTGGGGTTGAGCTGATCGCTACAACCTGGTCTACATGTTTCGTAGGCAGTCCCCTACTGCCTACTCATCAGGACCTTCTACTGGTCCCTACTGGAACTAAGCTCAGTTGCTAAGTGTTGTCAGCCTGTCTTCCTACAAACTAGCAGTACAAATCCACTGTTAGTTTATGCTTCAGGGCATGAGCTGGCCCCAGGGAAGCAAAAATACAATTCTGCAGAGCGGCAACACGGGTAGAAGTAAGACTTAGGGACTATGCGGACAATAGCGCCGCGGAGATTTCCTACCGATTGTCAGCTCATGGGACATATCACGCTTGCCAAAGCAAGACCACATTCAGGTCATCATTTTTGATATTTTTGCTTCCCTGGGGCCAGCTCATGCCCTGAAGCATAAACTAACAGTGGATTTTTACTGCTAGTTTGTAGGAAGACAACACTTAGCAACTGAGCTTAGTTCCAGTAGGGACCAGTAGAAGGTCCTGATGAGTAGGCAGTAGGGGACTGCCTACGAAACATGTAGACCAGGTTGTAGCGATCAGCTCAACCCCAAAACCCCCTTCTTAACGTCCCCAGCTAGGGAAGTGAATAAATTGTTTTTTTCCACTAGCCAGAGGATTTTTAACTTTTGTATTCCCACACATTGTTAGGTCCCTACACTTCACTGACACCACCCACCTTGCACCATCACATAGTCCTGTCACCATATTAGTGCTCCCGCGTAGTCGGTCAGGTCGTAGCACGCCCCGCCCCGTAGAGGGACGGGAAGACCCCAATGATGAAGCATGACACTACTGGATTTTGTTAGTGTGTGAGGGGTATTTTAAAGAGCACATTGCGCTCTCATCTTTTCCACCCTAAGAGAGAGTATCTTCACTAGTTTTTCACCACCAAATAACAAATAATACAAATATATCACCACACATTGATAGAATCTCTTTGTTTATGTAGAAGAGCTCTACTTCCCTGACACCGAGGCCTGAAAGTGACTACCTTTTTTTTTCGTCCTTATTCACTGTTATTCTTGTGTGTCTTTCTTTCTTTTGCAACTTTTACCACAACAAAACTCTAATCACCTAATCACAACAAGTCCATCAGCAGCACTGTCTTCATCTTATTTTCCTTATTGATTTGAAGGTGCCGCAGTCTGCATTCCGGAGGTTCACAAGTTCACAACTAAATCATGCTCCTCTATCCTCCTCCTCCAGACTCCCCCTATCCATTTCTCTCAAGGCCGATGGATGGATTATGAAGAATAAAGAAAATGTGTCTTCATAGACGAGTCCCCTCAAGTAGAACTGAAATTATTGACTGACTACATGCTTGCTGATTGCTGACAGAGGAACTTCTGAAATTGACAGGAGAGGCTGTCCTGTGGGCCCT
Organism: Lissotriton helveticus; assembly: GCF_964261635.1. Classification (NCBI taxonomy): domain Eukaryota; kingdom Metazoa; phylum Chordata; class Amphibia; order Caudata; family Salamandridae; genus Lissotriton; species Lissotriton helveticus. Next base: position 409,347,542 of record NC_136062.1, read on the forward strand.
CACTTTCCGAAGAAGATGCAGATAAAAAGTAGAACAGGTAATGAATAATGAGAAGATGGCATGCAGTGGACAGCAATGGCTGTCTGGCTCTGATTAAACCAATTGCTGTTTGATTTTTATGCATGAAATGAATCATATGTCTTGTCCTAGTTATTATTTAGTCTTTTACACAGTAATTGTAACTCATGTCTACTGCTCAGCTTTTTTTTTTACCTTGTTTAATTCAAATTGTACTTCGACTTATTTGCCTGCTACGTGACGCGCGACGCATGCCGCTATTTACCTTCTGCTTTTAAATATTTTAATAACCTGTTGGCTTAATTTGTTTAACAATATTGGCCGTCGCTCTCTTCTTGTGTGTGAGGCTTTTCTGTTAGGACTTACCCGCACTTTAATTGGTTGGCACCCACATTTGCTGGGATAGAGGGATAGCTGGGGGGCTCTTCAGGAACTTTCCGCTTTTTGGCCGCCATATTGGGTTGGGTCACGAAGGTTAATAACATCTTTGGGCGCCATCTTGCGTGAGGGGCCAGTGGCTTGCCCTCACAGGAATCTCGCAATACCTCGGTATATAAGATGGCCACCTCCTTAGCGCGCAGCGTTGGCGCGCAGCGGGCGCAATGTAGGCTCGCTGGAGGTGCGCCAGAGGTAAGCCCGTTTGCGCCCGTTCGCGCTACGGGCGCGCCTAGGGCCGACCTTTCTCCTAGCCCACGTATAGTGTTTACTAGGGCTGATCTTCTGCAGCTCAGACCCCAGCAGGCCGATTCCACGGTCATACCAGAGCAACTACTTTGCGGCCTACTGAATGTCCGCTCCCTCTGTAAGCACCATGTGGAGATTGGTTTTCTTATCGAATCCTGCGGGCTCGATGTGCTTTTCCTTACGGAAACATGGACTCGGGCGGACTGTGAGGTAGAACTGGGTCTAGCATGCCCCCAGGGCTATAAAATCAGGCACACCCCTCGGTTGAAGAACAGAGGTGGTGGTATAGGCTTCATCTTTCGGGAAGCCCTAGCTCTCTCGCAGCTCCAGATTAAGGAGGTACCGGGTTTTGAGCTTATGGGGTTTTCCCTTAAAGGGCAGGAGGAAACGATATATTCAGGGGTGCTGTGTTATAGACCTCCGGGCAACACCCCTTCCACCCTACCGGACTTTATTGACCTTATTTATGATCTTTCCAACTCCCATAATAGACTGATAGTCCTGGGAGATTTTAATCTATGGCCTAACGGGCCCTTAGACTCTGCCTATCAGGAATTGTGTCAGGCCTGTAATAATATTCAGCTGCAGCAGCTGGTCCTCTCTACGACTCACCAGAAAGGTCATGCTTTGGACCTGGTGTTTGCTGACGCCCAGCATGTAGTGGTGAATGACTACAGGCCTCAATGCTGGACGGATCATGCGCTGGTCTTATTCCATCTCTGCCTACCTGCAGTCCTGGGTGACACAGGGCAGTGCAATACTAAAATAGGTAGACCTTGGTCCAGACTTTTAAAATCTCTGGTTCTGCCTACCCTTCTTCCTGGAGGGTTTGTACTTGGAAATGATGTCGATGAAAGCTATGTTAGTCTATGTCGGCAGATCTCCGATTCTCTGGATAAGGCAGCCCCACTGCGTCAATTAAGGATCAGACAGAACCGCGCCATGCCTTGGTATACCCCTGACCTTTTGCAGCTAAGGTTGAGATGCAGGCGGGCCGAGAGGGCATGGAGGAGACACTATTTGGATGCAGAAAAAATTATCTTCAGATCGACTCTACAGGAATACAAAGCACAGATTAAGTGTGCTAAGGTAGTATACCTGGAGGATACGCTAAACCAGGCGACTAATAAATCTTTAAGATTGTGAATGACCTCTCCCACCTGGTTGGTGCCATGAATACTATCCCAATCTCACAGGCTTTGTGTGATTCTCTGGCATCCGCCTTTGAGGAAAAGATCGCTACGATTTTGAGCGGACTTGCAAAGGAGGCTCTGTCCCTACCGACCTCCTTGGACATTCTACCTCAGCTGAGTCGTTCCTCTTCTAGCCCGGGAGCTCCGAAAGAACCTTCCAGTCGACCCCCGCCGTGGCATTCTTCCCTCGGTGTGGGAGCTCCGGAAGAGCCTTCCAGTCGACCCCCGCCGTGGCATTCTTCCCTCGGTGTGGGAGCTCCGGAAGAGCCTTCCAGTCGACCCCGGGAGAGCTGTCGACATCTCGGTTTGGGAGCTCCGGAAGTACTCTCCAGTCGACCCCAGCTGAGCCGCCCCTTCTCTAGCCCGGGAGCTCCGGATGAATCTTCCAGTCGACCCCCGCCGTGGTATTCTTCCTTCCGTGTGGGAGCTCCGGAAGAGCCTTCCAGTCGACCCCGAGAGATTCGCTGGCCTATCAGTTCGGGAGCTCCGGAGGTACCTCTCGGCTCTCTCCAACTGAATGATCTTCTCCCTGGCCTGGCCTGGCTACCTTGGGAGTACCACCCATTGATCCCCTGCTGAGCCACCCTCTTTTTAGCGGGGTGGCCTCTGAGGAATTTTCCAACCACTCTGTGCGGAATGGTCTCCCTTTCAGTTCGGGAATCCTGGATGAACCTCCCAACCATCCTCAGTTGAGCTGCTTCTCCCTGCCTTCCTTTGAGGAGTTCTGTAAACTGGCACTGACTGTATCATCTGGACCCCATTCCGCATAAGATCTGGAAAGCATTCCAGGATGAACTTTTCCACCCCCTGTATTCCATCTGCCAGCAGTCGCTTACCACTGCGACCGTCCCAGAGAGCTGGAAGCTAGCGGTGGTTTCTCCCCTTCTGAAAAAACCCACACTCGATCCTACCTGTCTGTCAAATTATAGGCCGATCTCCCTGCTCCCTTTTCCGGTTAAGATCTTGGAGAAGTTGGTTACCCGCTCCCTATCTAGTTTCCTTGAGGAGAATGCATGGTTGGATGTGGCCCAGTTTGGGTTCCGGCCGGCGCACAGGACAGAATCGGCGCTGGTGGCCATGTTAGACAATCTCCGTTCGCGGGTCGACACAGGTCGGTCAGCATTCTTAGTGCTGCTCGACATGTTGGCCGCGTTCGACACGGTCAGCCACTGCACCCTCATTGAGAGACTGGAGGAGAGCTGGGTCACGGGGTTGGCCAGAGACTGGTTAGTCTCCTATCTTAACAACAGACAGCAGGTAGTGGCTTTGCCACCTTTTAAGTCAGATGTGCGGAAAGTTGGGCAGGGGGTACCCCAGGGCTCGGCCATCAGTCCTATATTATTTAATCTGTACCTCCGCCCATTGATCCAACTGATAAAATCTTTTGGTATCTCGGTGTTTAATTACGCCGATGATACCCAACTGGTTTTTTCTCTGGAGGGTAAAGACGCTGTCTCTTTAGAGACTTTCCACTGCTACCTGACTGCTACTTCTAACTGGCTGCGTTCCAACTCCCTCCAGTTTAATGGATCCAAGACGGAGGTACTCTACTGTTCCAATGACCGTGTACCACGTGCCCTTCCGGATGATTTCTGGCCTCCTTCCTTTTCTGAAACAGTAACGGCTGCAGAGTCTGCTCGAAATCTGGGGGTCTTGTTTGGCCCCAACCTTCAACTGGATCCTTTCGTAAACAAGACTGTAGCAACCTGTATGATGCTGCTCCGGATGTAGCGGAAGGTCCTACCACTTCTCCCAGCCAAGGCTAGGCCAGAAGTAGTGCGGGGTCTGATCCTGAGCAGATTGGACTATTGCAACGCACTGCTCCTGGAGGCGCCTAGAACGCTGTTGGGCAGGCTGCAGCGGGTCCAGAACATGGCTGCCAAGCTGGCACTTTCTCGTCCGCGGGCTGCATCATCTACTTTGGCACTACAGGATCTACACTGGCTGCCGATTCATCAGCGGATCCTTTTTAAAGCATCCTGTCTGGTTTTTAAAGCTTTACATAGGCAGGGCCCAGTACTACTACAGAACCTTTTTTCTTGGTACACTACATCTCGGAGCCTTCGCTCCTCGTCTGCGTACTTGGTGTCGGTCCCTAGAGTTCAAAGGGTAAGGATGGGAGGGCGGTCGTTTAGCTTTGCGGCCGCCAGACTTTGGAACTTCCCCCCGCTCCTGTTAAGAAGCCAGGGTGAATTTCCGGCCTTTAAAAAAGGGCTGAAAACTCATTTTTGAGCAGTCTAAAGCTCCGCATCGATGGTCCGGCCTATTGAGTCAAAGAGCCAGGATGCCCTTTGGGTGACAGTATAGCGCTATATAAGTATGCAAAATAAATAAATAAATAAATAAATAAACTTCAGGGGCCACTATGTTCCATTTTCTTGGAGTGGACTCCCTTGCCAATAGATGATTGATTAAATAATATATCTTTTTTCTTTATAGTCACTCACTGGGATGGATGGATTATCAGCTTCGGTTTACGGAAGAACTATGGCCAATTCGTGAGTGGCAAACAGGTAAACCAGTTTACAACAACTACTACAGCAGAACTACATGTCTGTCTATTCGTGCTATGTAGTGGTCGAGGGCGAGGCAGTGTAATGTTGTTGTTTTGCCAGGCAGAGTCCACTCCACTCCAGACAGCAGTTCATGTAAAATTGGGGCTATGTGGCCTGCTGCATACAATTAGATATGCGTTGTCTGTCTGACAAAGAGCCTAGGTATGCTACATCAGGTTGCTTCACTCAGTGGTGCATTCAGTGATCGTCTGCATGGCCCTGCCTCAAGCTTGGGCCAAACATCTGTTATGTTTGCGTAGTTTGCTGTTTTTCGGTTTTTCGTGAATCTCGCGAAATTACTGAAAATTCGCAAATTCATGAGCGGAACGGATTTTTGCATGCATATGGTCAAGGCAGGCACCACTGAGTGAAGCATCCTGATGTAGCATACATAGGCTCTTTGACACACACAGACAAAGCATATCTAGGGTTTAGGGTTCAGTGCGATTTACTAGGGTTTTTGGGTTTAAGTTGGTAGGGTTCCCACTGAGTCTAGGGCTAAGGGCCCGATGCAGGCTCGTTCATAATGATGTTGGCAAGGATTTAGGGGGGTTTGGTGTTCTTTGGTCCAGAATTGGCAGAATTTGGGTCTTTTTTGGTGTTTTGGGGACGCGTGTGTTTGGGTGAAAAGTGAAAACTAGTCTTAGACCTTCTTCTTCTTCTTCTTCTTCTTCTTCTTCAAAGAGCACAGTGGTTCGATTGTGTTCTGCCTTGCTGAGATACTTGGGAATCGCTGGAACAAGTGTCCAGGTAAGTTTCAAGAGGATCGCAAAAGAAATGGAAGTGCTGAAAACAGCAATTTTTTGTGAACAGCGCAATTTGCCATGTTTTGGATATACCAGTTTTGCATGTTTTTGGGGGGCTGTTTGGGGTGTTCTAGATTTGTGGGGGTGGGTCGGGGGGTCTTGGAGCACTGCTGGGAAAGTCTAATTTTGATTGCAAGTGGTATCAAGAAAATCCATGGTGGAAAAGGGGGGTTGGGGCCTAGTTGCAGACAGCGTTTTGGCACAATTTATACTGACAGCGCAATTTGCCATGTTTTGGATATACCAGTATTGCATGTTTTTGGGGAGCTGTTTGGGGGTGTTCTAGGTTTTTGGGGGTGGGTTGCGGTGTCTGGGAGCACTGCTGGGAAGATCTAATTTTGATTGCAAGTGCTTTGAAGAAAATCCATATTGGAAAAGGGGAGTTAGGGCCTAGCTGCAGAGCGTGTTTGGAGTGATTTTGAGGTAGGCCTCACATTTTCTAAGTGTGGCATTTTCCATTTTTGCTTTTGGCCTGTTTCGGGGTGTTCTACTTTTTTGTGGGTGGCTTGAGGGGTCTGGGGGCATTGCTGGGAAGGTCTAATATCGGATGCAAGTGGTTTGGAGAAAATCCATGGTGAAAAAGTTTTTCCTTTTTAGCTCACTTGCGTGGTTTGGGGGGCTGTTTGGGGGGGTTCTAGGTTTTTGGGGGTGGGTTGGGGGTCTGGGAGCACTGCTGGGACAGTCTAATTTTGATTGCAAGTGGTGTGGAGAAATCCATGGTGGAAAAGGGGAGTTAGGGCCTAGCTGCAGAGCGCGTTTGGAGTGATTTTGAGGTAGGCCTCACATTTTCTGTGTGACATTTTCAATTTTTGCTTTTAGCCTGTTTGGGGGTGTTCTACTTATTTGCGGGTGGGTTGAGGGGTCTGGGGGTAATGCTGGGAAGGTCTAATATCGGATGCAAGTGGATAGGAGAAAATCCATGGTGAAAAAGTTTTTCCTTTTTAGCTCACTTGAGTGTTTTTGGGGGGCTGTTTGGGGGGGTTCTAGGTTTTTGGGGGTGGGTTGGGGGGTCTGGGACCACTGCTGGGAAAGTCAAATTTTTATTGCAAGTGGTTTGGGGAAAATCCATGGTGGAAAAGGGGAGTTAGGGACTAGCTGCAAAGCGGGTTTGGGGTGACTTTGAGGTAGGCCTCACATTTTCTGTGTGGCATTTTCCATTTTTGCTTTTGGCCTGTTTGGGGGTGTTCTAATTTTTTGCGGGTGGTTCGAGGGGTCTGGGGGCAATGCTGGGAAGGTCTAATATCGGATGCAAGTGCTTTGAAGAAACTCCATGGTGAAAATGTTTTTCCTTTTTAGCTCACATGCGTGTTTTTGGGGGTCTGTTTGGGGGGTTCTAGGTTTTTGGGGGTGGGTTGGGGGGTCTGGGAGCACTGCTGGGAAAGTTTAATTTTGATTGCAAGGGGTTTGAAGAAAATCCATGGTGGAAGAGGGGAGTTAGGGCCCAGCTGCAGAGTGGAATTGGAGTGAATCTGAGGTAGGCCTCAAATTTTCTAAGTGTGGCTTTTTCCATTTTTGCTTTTGGCCTGTTTGGGGGTGTTCTACTTTTTTGGGGGATGTGTTGGGGGGTCTGGGGCACTGCTGGGCAGGTCTAATATTGGATGCAAGTGGTTTAGAGAAAATCCATGGTGAAAAAGTTGTTCTTTTTTCGCTCACTTGCGTGTTTTGGGGGGCTGTTTGGGGGGTTCCAGGTCTTTGGGGGTGGGTTGGGGGGTCTGGGAGCACTGCTGGGCATGTCTAATTTTGGTTGCAAGTGGTTTGAAGTAAATCCATGGTGGAAAAGGGGGGATTTGGCCTAGTTGCAGAAAGCGTTTGGCACTATTTTTAACTTAGGGTTCGTTAGGGTTAGCAGTATTGCATGTGTTTGGGGGTTTTCGAGATTTTTGCGACTGGGTACGGGGGTCTTGGAGCGCTCGTGGGAATGTCTAATTTTGGTTGCCAGTGGTTTGAAGAAAATCTGTGGTGGAAAAGGGGAGTTAGGGCCTAGCTGCAGAGCGCAATTGGAGCGTTTTTGAGGTAGGCCTCACATTTTCTGTGTGTGGCATTTTCCATTTTTGCTTTTGGCCTGTTTGGGGGTGTTCTACTTTTTTGCCGGTGGGTTGAGGGGTCTGGGGGCAATGTTGGGAAGGTCTAATATCGGATGCAAGTGCTTTGGAGAAACTCCATGGTGAAAATATTTTTCCTTTTTAGCTCACTTGCGTGTTTTTGGGGGGCCGTGGGGGGGCTCTAGGTTTTTGGGGGTGGGTTAGGGGGTCTGGGAGCACTGCTGGGCATGTCTAATTTTGGTTGCTAGTGGTTTGAAGAAAATCCATGGTGGAAAATGGGTGATTTGGCCTAGTTGCAGAGAGCGTTTGGCACTATTTCTAACTTAGGGTTCGTTAGGGTTAGCAGTATTGCATGTGTTTGGGGGTGTTCGAGATTTTTGAGACTGGGTTCTGGGGTCTTGGAGCGCTCATGTGAATGTCTAATTTTGATTGCAAGTGGTTTGAAGAAAATCCATGGTGGAAAAGAGGAGTTAGGGCCTACCTGCAGAGCGCGTTTGGAGCGTTTTTGAGGTAGGTCTCAAATTTTTTAAGTGTGGCATTTTCCATTTTTGCTTTTGGCCTGTTTGGAGGTGTTCTAGTTTTTTGCGGGTGGGTTGAGGGGTCTGGGGGCATTGCTGGGAAGTTCTAATATCGGATGCAAGTGGTTTGAAGAAAATCCATGGTGAAAACGTTTTTCCTTATTAGCTCACTTGCGTGTTTTTGGGGGGCTGTTTGGGGGGGTTCTAGGTTTTTGGGGGTGGGTTGGGGGGTCTGGGAGCACTGCTGGGCATGTCTAATTTTGGTTGCTAGTGGTTTGAAGAAAATCCATGGTGGAAAATGGGTGATTTGGCCTAGTTGCAGAGAGCGTTTGGCACTATTTCTAACTTAGGGTTCGTTAGGGTTAGCAGTATTGCATGTGTTTGGGGGTGTTCGAGATTTTTGAGACTGGGTTCTGGGGTCTTGGAGCGCTCATGTGAATGTCTAATTTTGATTGCAAGTGGTTTGAAGAAAATCCATGGTGGAAAAGAGGAGTTAGGGCCTAGCTGCAGAGCGCGTTTGGAGCGTTTTTGAGGTAGGTCTCAAATTTTTTAAGTGTGGCATTTTCCATTTTTGCTTTTGGCCTGTTTGGAGGTGTTCTAGTTTTTTGCGGGTGGGTTGAGGGGTCTGGGGGCATTGCTGGGAAGTTCTAATATCGGATGCAAGTGGTTTGAAGAAAATCCATTGTGAAAACGTTTTTCCTTATTAGCTCACTTGCGTGTTTTTGGGGGGCTGTTTGGGGGGGTTCTAGGTTTTTGGGGGTGGGTTGGGGGGTCTGGGAGCACTGCTGGGAATGTCTAATTTTGATTGCAAATTGTTTGAAGAAAACCCATGGTGGAAAAGGGGAGTTAGGGCCTAGCTGTGGAGCGCTTTTTCCATTTTTGCTTTTGGCCTGTTTGGGGGTGTTCTACTTTTTTGCAGGTGAGTTTGGGGGTCTGGGGGCACTGCTGGGAAGGTCTAATATTGGATGCAAGTGGTTTGGAGAAAATCCATGGTGAAAAAGTTTTTCCTTTTTAGCTCACTTGCGTGTTTTGGGGGGGCTGTTTGGGGGGTTCTAGGTTTTTTGGGGTGGGTTGGGGGGTCTGGGAGCAGTGCTGGGAAAGTCTAATTTTGATTGCAAGTGGTATCAAGAAAATCCATGGTGGAAAAGGGGGGCTGGGGCCTAGTTGCAGACAGCGTTTTGGCACAATTTAAACTGAGGCCTAGCAGTATTGCATGTTTTTGGGGAGCTGTTTGGGGGCGTTCTAGGTTTTTTGGGGTGGGTTGGGGGGTCTGGGAGCATTGCTGGGAATGTCTAATTTTGATTGCAAATTGTTTGAAGAAAATCCATGGTGGAAAAGGGGAGTTAGGGCCTAGCTGCAGAACGCTTTTTCCATTTTTGCTTTCAGCCTGTTTGGGGGTGTTCTACTTTTTTGCAGGTGGGTTTGGGGGTCTGGGGCACTGCTGGGAAGGTCTAATATTGGATGCAAGTGGTTTGGAGAAAATCCATGGTGAAAAAGTTTTTCCTTTTTAGCTCACTTGCGTGTTTTTGTGGGGGCCGTTTGGGGGGGTTCTAGATTTTTGGGGGTGGGTTGGAGGATCTGGGAGCAGTGCTGGGAAAGCCTAATTTTGATTGCAAGTGGTTTGAAGAAAATTCATGGTGGAAATGGGGAGTTAGGAACTAGCTGCAGAGTGCTTTTGGAGTGATTATGAGGTAGGCCTCAAATTTTCGAAGTGTGGCTTTTTCCATTTTTGCTTTTGGCCTATTTGGGGGTGTTCTACTTTATTGCGGGTGGGTTGAGGGGTCTGGGGGTATTGCTGGGAAGGTTTAATATCGGATGCAAGTGGTTTGGAGAAAATCCATGGTGAAAAAGTTTTTCCTTATTAACTCACTAGCATGTTTTGGGGGGGCTGTTTGGGGGAGTTCTAGGTCTTTGGGGGTGGGTTGGGGGGTCTGGGAGCACTGCTGGGCATGTCTAATTTTGGTTGCAAGTTGTTTGAAGTAAATCCATGGTGGAAAAGGGGGGATTTGACCTAGTTGCAGAAAGCGTTTGGCACTATTTTTAACTTAGGGCTCGTTAGGGTTAGCAGTATTGCATGTGTTTGGGGTGTTCGAGATTTTTGCGACTGGGTTCTGGGGTCTTGGAGCGCTCGTGGGAATGTCTGATTTTGGTTGCAAGTGATTTTGAAGAAAATCCGTGGTGGAAAAGGGCAGTTAGGGCCTAGCTGCAGAGCGTGTTTGGAGCGTTTTTGAGGTAGGCCTCAAATTTTCTGTGTGTGGCATTTTCCATTTTTGCTTTTGGCCTGTTTGGGGGTGTTCTACTTTATTGCGGGTGGGTTGAGGGGTCTGGGGGTATTGCTGGGAAGGTTTAATATCGGATGCAAGTGGTTTGGAGAAAATCCATGGTGAAAAAGTTTTTCCTTATTAACTCACTAGCATGTTTTGGGGGGGCTGTTTGGGGGAGTTCTAGGTCTTTGGGGGTGGGTTGGGGGTCTGGGAGCACTGCTGGGCATGTGTAATTTTGGTTGCAAGTGGTTTGAAGTAAATCCATGGTGGAAAAGGGGGGATTTGGCCTAGTTGCAGAAAGCGTTTGGCACTATTTTTAACTTAGGGTTCGTTAGGGTTAGCAGTATTGCATGTGTTTGGGGGTGTTCGAGATTTTTGCGACTGGGTTCGGGGGTCTTGGAGCGCTCGTGGGAATGTCTAATTTTTTTTGCCAGTGGTTTGAAGAAAATCCGTGGTGGAAAAGGGGAGTTAGGGCCTAGCTGCAGAGCGCAATTGGAGCGTTTTTGAGGTAGGCCTCACATTTTCTGTGTGTGGCATTTTCCATGTTTGCTTTTGGCCTGTTTGGGGGTGTTCTACTTTTTTTCCGGTGGGTTGAGGGGTCTGGGGGCAATGTTGGGAAGGTCTAATATCGGATGCAAGTGCTTTGGAGAAACTCCATGGTGAAAATGTTTTTCCTTTTTAGCTCACTTGCGTGTTTTTGGGGAGCCGTGGGGGGGCTCTAGGTTTTTGGGGGTGGGTTGGGGGGTCTGGGAGCACTGCTGGGCATGTCTAATTTTGGTTGCTAGTGGTTTGAAGAAAATCCATGGTGGAAAAGGGGTGATTTGGCCTAGTTGCAGAAAGCGTTTGGCACTATTTCTAACTTAGGGCTCGTTAGGGTTAGCAGTATTGCATGTGTTTGGGGGTGTTCGAGATTTTTGCGACTGTGTTCTGGGGTCTTGGAGCGCTCATGTGAATGCCTAATTTTGATTGCAAGTGGTTTGAAGAAAATCCATGGTGGAAAAGAGGAGTTAGGGCCTAGCTGCAGAGCGCGTTTGGAGCGTTTTTGAGGTAGGTCTCAAATTTTTTAAGTGTGGCATTTTCCATTTTTGCTTTTGGCCTGTTTGGAGGTGTTCTAGTTTTTTGCGGGTGGGTTGAGGGGTCTGGGGGCATTGCTGGGAAGTTCTAATATCGGATGCAAGTGGTTTGAAGAAAATCCATTGTGAAAACGTTTTTCCTTATTAGCTCACTTGCGTGTTTTTGGGGGGCTGTTTGGGGGGGTTCTAGGTTTTTGGGGGTGGGTTGGGGGGTCTGGGAGCACTGCTGGGAATGTCTAATTTTGATTGCAAATTGTTTGAAGAAAACCCATGGTGGAAAAGGGGAGTTAGGGCCTAGCTGTGGAGCGCTTTTTCCATTTTTGCTTTTGGCCTGTTTGGGGGTGTTCTACTTTTTTGCAGGTGAGTTTGGGGGTCTGGGGGCACTGCTGGGAAGGTCTAATATTGGATGCAAGTGGTTTGGAGAAAATCCATGGTGAAAAAGTTTTTCCTTTTTAGCTCACTTGCGTGTTTTGGGGGGGCTGTTTGGGGGGTTCTAGGTTTTTTGGGGTGGGTTGGGGGGTCTGGGAGCAGTGCTGGGAAAGTCTAATTTTGATTGCAAGTGGTATCAAGAAAATCCATGGTGGAAAAGGGGGGTTGGGGCCTAGTTGCAGACAGCGTTTTGGCACAATTTAAACTGAGGCCTAGCAGTATTGCATGTTTTTGGGGAGCTGTTTGGGGGCGTTCTAGGTTTTTTGGGGTGGGTTGGGGGGTCTGGGAGCATTGCTGGGAATGTCTAATTTTGATTGCAAATTGTTTGAAGAAAATCCATGGTGGAAAAGGGGAGTTAGGGCCTAGCTGCAGGACGCTTTTTCCATTTTTGCTTTCAGCCTGTTTGGGGGTGTTCTACTTTTTTGCAGGTGGGTTTGGGGGTCTGGGGCACTGCTGGGAAGGTCTAATATTGGATGCAAGTGGTTTGGAGAAAATCCATGGTGAAAAAGTTTTTCCTTTTTAGCTCACTTGCGTGTTTTTGTGGGGGCCGTTTGGGGGGGTTCTAGATTTTTGGGGGTGGGTTGGAGGATCTGGGAGCAGTGCTGGGAAAGCCTAATTTTGATTGCAAGTGGTTTGAAGAAAATTCATGGTGGAAAAGGGGAGTTAGGAACTAGCTGCAGAGTGCTTTTGGAGTGATTCTGAGGTAGGCCTCAAATTTTCGAAGTGTGGCTTTTTCCATTTTTGCTTTTGGCCTATTTGGGGGTGTTCTACTTTATTGCGGGTGGGTTGAGGGGTCTGGGGGTATTGCTGGGAAGGTTTAATATCGGATGCAAGTGGTTTGGAGAAAATCCATGGTGAAAAAGTTTTTCCTTATTAACTCACTAGCATGTTTTGGGGGGGCTGTTTGGGGGAGTTCTAGGTCTTTGGGGGTGGGTTGGGGGGTCTGGGAGCACTGCTGGGCATGTCTAATTTTGGTTGCAAGTTGTTTGAAGTAAATCCATGGTGGAAAAGGGGGGATTTGACCTAGTTGCAGAAAGCGTTTGGCACTATTTTTAACTTAGGGCTCGTTAGGGTTAGCAGTATTGCATGTGTTTGGGGTGTTCGAGATTTTTGCGACTGGGTTCTGGGGTCTTGGAGCGCTCGTGGGAATGTCTGATTTTGGTTGCAAGTGATTTTGAAGAAAATCCGTGGTGGAAAAGGGCAGTTAGGGCCTAGCTGCAGAGCGTGTTTGGAGCGTTTTTGAGGTAGGCCTCAAATTTTCTGTGTGTGGCATTTTCCATTTTTGCTTTTGGCCTGTTTGGGGGTGTTCTACTTTATTGCGGGTGGGTTGAGGGGTCTGGGGGTATTGCTGGGAAGGTTTAATATCGGATGCAAGTGGTTTGGAGAAAATCCATGGTGAAAAAGTTTTTCCTTATTAACTCACTAGCATGTTTTGGGGGGGCTGTTTGGGGGAGTTCTAGGTCTTTGGGGGTGGGTTGGGGGTCTGGGAGCACTGCTGGGCATGTGTAATTTTGGTTGCAAGTGGTTTGAAGTAAATCCATGGTGGAAAAGGGGGGATTTGGCCTAGTTGCAGAAAGCGTTTGGCACTATTTTTAACTTAGGGTTCGTTAGGGTTAGCAGTATTGCATGTGTTTGGGGGTGTTCGAGATTTTTGCGACTGGGTTCGGGGGTCTTGGAGCGCTCGTGGGAATGTCTAATTTTTTTTGCCAGTGGTTTGAAGAAAATCCGTGGTGGAAAAGGGGAGTTAGGGCCTAGCTGCAGAGCGCAATTGGAGCGTTTTTGAGGTAGGCCTCACATTTTCTGTGTGTGGCATTTTCCATTTTTGCTTTTGGCCTGTTTGGGGGTGTTCTACTTTTTTTCCGGTGGGTTGAGGGGTCTGGGGGCAATGTTGGGAAGGTCTAATATCGGATGCAAGTGCTTTGGAGAAACTCCATGGTGAAAATGTTTTTCCTTTTTAGCTCACTTGCGTGTTTTTGGGGAGCCGTGGGGGGGCTCTAGGTTTTTGGGGGTGGGTTGGGGGGTCTGGGAGCACTGCTGGGCATGTCTAATTTTGGTTGCTAGTGGTTTGAAGAAAATCCATGGTGGAAAAGGGGTGATTTGGCCTAGTTGCAGAAAGCGTTTGGCACTATTTCTAACTTAGGGCTCGTTAGGGTTAGCAGTATTGCATGTGTTTGGGGGTGTTCGAGATTTTTGCGACTGTGTTCTGGGGTCTTGGAGCGCTCATGTGAATGCCTAATTTTGATTGCAAGTGGTTTGAAGAAAATCCATGGTGGAAAAGAGGAGTTAGGGCCTAGCTGCAGAGCGCGTTTGGAGCGTTTTTGAGGTAGGTCTCAAATTTTTTAAGTGTGGCATTTTCTATTTTTGCTTTTGGCCTGTTTGGAGGTGTTCTACTTTTTTGCGGGTGGGTTGAGGGGTCTGGGGGCATTGCTGGGAAGTTCTAATATCGGATGCAAGTGGTTTGAAGAAAATCCATGGTGAAAACGTTTTTCCTTTTTGGCTCACTTGCGTGTTTTTGGGGGGCTGTATGGGGGGGTTCTAGGTTTTTGGGGGTGGGTTGGGGGGTCTGGGAGCACTGCTGGGAATGTCTAATTTTGATTGCAAATTGTTTGAAGAAAATCCATGGTGGAAAAGGGGAGTTAGGGCCTAGCTGTAGAGCGCTTTTTCCATTTTTGCTTTTGGCCTGTTTGGGGGTGTTCCACTTTTTTGCAGGTGGGTTTGGGGGTCTGGGGGCACTGCTGGGAAGGTCTAATATTGGATGCAAGTGGTTTGGAGAAAATCCATGGTGAAAAAGTTTTTCCTTTTTAGCTCACTTGCGTGTTTTGGGGGGGGCTGTTAGGGGGGTTCTAGGTTTTTGGGGGTGGGTTGGAGGGTCTGGGAGCAGTGCTGGGAAAGTCTAATTTTGATTGCAAGTGGTATCAAGAAAATCCATGGTGGAAAAGGGGGGTTGGGGCCTAGTTGCAGACAGCGTTTTGGCACAATTTAAACTGAGGCCTAGCAGTATTGCATGTTTTTGGGGAGCTGTTTGGGGGCGTTCTAGGTTTTTTGGGGTGGGTTGGGGGGTCTGGGAGCACTGCTGGGAATGTCTAATTTTGATTGCAAATTGTTTGAAGAAAATCCATGGTGGAAAAGGGGAGTTAGGGCCTAGCTGCAGAACGCTTTTTCCATTTTTGCTTTCAGCCTGTTTGGGGGTGTTCTACTTTTTTGCAGGTGGGTTTGGGGGTCTGGGGGCACTGCTGGGAAGGTCTAATATTGGATGCAAGTGGTTTGGAGAAAATCCATGGTGAAAAAGTTTTTCCTTTTTAGCTCACTTGCGTGTTTTTGTGGGGGCCGTTTGGGGGGGTTCTAGGTTTTTGGGGGTGGGTTGGAGGGTCTGGGAGCAGTGCTGGGAAAGCCTAATTTTGATTGCAAGGGATTTGAAGAAAATTCATGGTGGAAAAGGGGAGTTAGGACCTAGCAGCAGAGTGCATTTGGAGTGATTCTGAGGTAGGCCTCAAATTTTCGAAGTGTGGCTTTTTCCATTTTTGCTTTTGGCCTGTTTGGGGGTGTTCTACTTTTTTGGGGGTGGGTTGGGGGGTCTGGGGGCACTGCTGGGAAGGTCTAATATTGGATGCAAGTGGTTTAGAGAAAAATCCATGGTGAAAAAGTTTTTCTTTTTTTGCTCACTTGCGTGTTTTGGGGGGCTATTTGGGGGGATCCAGGTCTTTGGGGGTGTGTTGGGGGGTCTGGGAGCACTGCTGGGCATAACTAATTTTGGTTGCAAGTTGTTTGAAGAAAATCCATGGTGGAAAAGGGGGGATTTGACCTAGTTGCAGAAAGCGTTTGGCACTATTTTTAACTTAGGGCTCGTTAGGGTTAGCAGTATTGCATGTGTTTGGGGTGTTTGAGATTTTTGCGACTGGGTTCTGGGGTCTTGGAGCGCTCTTGGGAATGTCTGATTTTGGTTGCAAGTGATTTTGAAGAAAATCCGTGGTGGAAAAGGGGAGTTAGGGCCTAGCTGCAGAGCGTGTTTGGAGCGTTTTTGAGGTAGGCCTCAAATTTTCTGTGTGTGGCATTTTCCATTTTTGCTTTTGGCCTGTTTGGGGGTGTTCTACTTTATTGCGGGTGGGTTGAGGGATCTGGGGGCATTGCTGGGAAGTTCTAATATCGGATGCAAGTGGTTTGAAGAAAATCCATGGTGAAAACGTTTTTCCTTATTAGCTCACTTGCGTGTTTTTGGGGGGCTGTTTGGGGGGGTTCTAGGTTTTTGGGGGTTGGTTGGGGGGTCTGGGAGCACTGCTGGGAATGGCTAATTTTGATTGCAAATTGTTTGAAGAAACCCATGGTGGAAAAGGGGAGTTAGGGCCTAGCTGTGGAGCGCTTTTTCCATTTTTGCTTTTGGCCTGTTTGGGGGTGTTCTACTTTTTTGCAGGTGAGTTTGGGGGTCTGGGGGCACTGCTGGGAAGGTCTAATATTGGATGCAAGTGGTTTGGAGAAAATCCATGGTGAAAAAGTTTTTCCTTTTTAGCTCACTTGCGTGTTTTGGGGGGGCTGTTTGGGGGGTTCTAGGTTTTTTGGGGTGGGTTGGGGGGTCTGGGAGCAGTGCTGGGAAAGTCTAATTTTGATTGCAAGTGGTATCAAGAAAATCCATGGTGGAAAAGGGGGGTTGGGGCCTAGTTGCAGACAGCGTTTTGGCACAATTTAAACTGAGGCCTAGCAGTATTGCATGTTTTTGGGGAGCTGTTTGGGGGCGTTCTAGGTTTTTTGGGGTGGGTTGGGGGGTCTGGGAGCATTGCTGGGAATGTCTAATTTTGATTGCAAATTGTTTGAAGAAAATCCATGGTGGAAAAGGGGAGTTAGAACGTTTCTTCCATTTTTGCTTTCAGCCTGTTTGGGGGTGTTCTACTTTTTTGCAGGTGGGTTTGGGGGTCTGGGGCACTGCTGGGAAGGTCTAATATTGGATGCAAGTGGTTTGGAGAAAATCCATGGTGAAAAAGTTTTTCCTTTTTAGCTCACTTGCGTGTTTTTGTGGGGGCCGTTTGGGGGGTTCTAGATTTTTGGGGGTGGGTTGGAGGATCTGGGAGCAGTGCTGGGAAAGCCTAATTTTGATTGCAAGTGGTTTGAAGAAAATTCATGGTGGAAAAGGGGAGTTAGGAACTAGCTGCAGAGTGCTTTTGGAGTGATTCTGAGGTAGGCCTCAAATTTTCGAAGTGTGGCTTTTTCCATTTTTGCTTTTGGCCTATTTGGGGGTGTTCTACTTTTTTGGGGGTGGGTTGGGGGGTCTGGGGGCACTGCTGGGAAGGTCTAATATGGATGCAAGTGGTTTAGAGAAAATCCAAGGTGAAAAAGTTTTTCTTTTTTCGCTCACTTGCGTGTTTTGGGGGACTGTTTGGGGGGATCCAGGTCTTTGGGGGTGGGTTGGGGGGTCTGGGAGCACTGCTGGGCTTGTCTAATTTTGGTTGCAAGTTGTTTGAAGAAAATCCATGGTGGAAAAGGGGGGATTTGACCTAGTTGCAGAAAGCGTTTGGCACTATTTTTAACTTAGGGCTCGTTAGGGTTAGCAGTATTGCATGTGTTTGGGGTGTTCGAGATTTTTGCGACTGGGTTCTGGGGTCTTGGAGCGCTCGTGGGAATGTCTGATTTTGGTTGCAAGTGATTTTGAAGAAAATCCGTGGTGGAAAAGGGCAGTTAGGGCCTAGCTGCAGAGCGTGTTTGGAGCGTTTTTGAGGTAGGCCTCAAATTTTCTGTGTGTGGCATTTTCCATTTTTGCTTTTGGCCTGTTTGGGGGTGTTCTACTTTTTTTCCGGTGGGTTGAGGGGTCTGGGGGCAATGTTGGGAAGGTCTAATATCGGATGCAAGTGCTTTGGAGAAACTCCATGGTGAAAATGTTTTTCCTTTTTAGCTCACTTGCGTGTTTTTGGGGAGCCGTGGGGGGGCTCTAGGTTTTTGGGGGTGGGTTGGGGGGTCTGGGAGCACTGCTGGGCATGTCTAATTTTGGTTGCTAGTGGTTTGAAGAAAATCCATGGTGGAAAAGGGGTGATTTGGCCTAGTTGCAGAAAGCGTTTGGCACTATTTCTAACTTAGGGCTCGTTAGGGTTAGCAGTATTGCATGTGTTTGGGGGTGTTCGAGATTTTTGCGACTGTGTTCTGGGGTCTTGGAGCGCTCATGTGAATGCCTAATTTTGATTGCAAGTGGTTTGAAGAAAATCCATGGTGGAAAAGAGGAGTTAGGGCCTAGCTGCAGAGCGCGTTTGGAGCGTTTTTGAGGTAGGTCTCAAATATTTTATGTGTGGCATTTTCTATTTTTGCTTTTGGCCTGTTTGGAGGTGTTCTACTTTTTTGCGGGTGGGTTGAGGGGTCTGGGGGCATTGCTGGGAAGTTCTAATATCGGATGCAAGTGGTTTGAAGAAAATCCATGGTGAAAACGTTTTTCCTTTTTGGCTCACTTGCGTGTTTTTGGGGGGCTGTATGGGGGGGTTCTAGGTTTTTGGGGGTGGGTTGGGGGGTCTGGGAGCACTGCTGGGAATGTCTAATTTTGATTGCAAATTGTTTGAAGAAAATCCATGGTGGAAAAGGGGAGTTAGGGCCTAGCTGTAGAGCGCTTTTTCCATTTTTGCTTTTGGCCTGTTTGGGGGTGTTCCACTTTTTTGCAGGTGGGTTTGGGGGTCTGGGGGCACTGCTGGGAAGGTCTAATATTGGATGCAAGTGGTTTGGAGAAAATCCATGGTGAAAAAGTTTTTCCTTTTTAGCTCACTTGCGTGTTTTGGGGGGGGCTGTTAGGGGGGTTCTAGGTTTTTGGGGGTGGGTTGGAGGGTCTGGGAGCAGTGCTGGGAAAGTCTAATTTTGATTGCAAGTGGTATCAAGAAAATCCATGGTGGAAAAGGGGGGTTGGGGCCTAGTTGCAGACAGCGTTTTGGCACAATTTAAACTGAGGCCTAGCAGTATTGCATGTTTTTGGGGAGCTGTTTGGGGGCGTTCTAGGTTTTTTGGGGTGGGTTGGGGGGTCTGGGAGCACTGCTGGGAATGTCTAATTTTGATTGCAAATTGTTTGAAGAAAATCCATGGTGGAAAAGGGGAGTTAGGGCCTAGCTGCAGAACGCTTTTTCCATTTTTGCTTTCAGCCTGTTTGGGGGTGTTCTACTTTTTTGCAGGTGGGTTTGGGGGTCTGGGGGCACTGCTGGGAAGGTCTAATATTGGATGCAAGTGGTTTGGAGAAAATCCATGGTGAAAAAGTTTTTCCTTTTTAGCTCACTTGCGTGTTTTTGTGGGGGCCGTTTGGGGGGGTTCTAGGTTTTTGGGGGTGGGTTGGAGGGTCTGGGAGCAGTGCTGGGAAAGCCTAATTTTGATTGCAAGGGGTTTGAAGAAAATTCATGGTGGAAAAGGGGAGTTAGGACCTAGCAGCAGAGTGCATTTGGAGTGATTCTGAGGTAGGCCTCAAATTTTCGAAGTGTGGCTTTTTCCATTTTTGCTTTTGGCCTGTTTGGGGGTGTTCTACTTTTTTGGGGGTGGGTTGGGGGGTCTGGGGGCACTGCTGGGAAGGTCTAATATTGGATGCAAGTGGTTTAGAGAAAAATCCATGGTGAAAAAGTTTTTCTTTTTTTGCTCACTTGCGTGTTTTGGGGGGCTATTTGGGGGGATCCAGGTCTTTGGGGGTGTGTTGGGGGGTCTGGGAGCACTGCTGGGCATAACTAATTTTGGTTGCAAGTTGTTTGAAGAAAATCCATGGTGGAAAAGGGGGGATTTGACCTAGTTGCAGAAAGCGTTTGGCACTATTTTTAACTTAGGGCTCGTTAGGGTTAGCAGTATTGCATGTGTTTGGGGTGTTCGAGATTTTTGCGACTGGGTTCTGGGGTCTTGGAGCGCTCTTGGGAATGTCTGATTTTGGTTGCAAGTGATTTTGAAGAAAATCCGTGGTGGAAAAGGGGAGTTAGGGCCTAGCTGCAGAGCGTGTTTGGAGCGTTTTTGAGGTAGGCCTCAAATTTTCTGTGTGTGGCATTTTCCATTTTTGCTTTTGGCCTGTTTGGGGGTGTTCTACTTTATTGCGGGTGGGTTGAGGGGTCTGGGGGTATTGCTGGGAAGGTTTAATATCGGATGCAAGTGGTTTGGAGAAAATCCATGTTGAAAAAGTTTTTCCTTATTAACTCACTTGCATGTTTTGGGGGGGCTGTTTGGGGGGGGTTCTAGGTCTTTGGGGGTGGGTTGGGGGGTCTGGGAGCACTGCTGGGCATGTATAATTTTGGTTGCAAGTGGTTTGAAGTCAATCCATGGTGGAAAAGGGGGGATTTGGCCTAGTTGCAGAAAGCGTTTGGCACTATTTTTAACTTAGGGTTCGTTAGGGTTAGCAGTATTGCATGTGTTTGGGGGTGTTTGAGATTTTTGCGACTGGGTTCGGGGGTCTTGGAGCGCTCGTGGGAATGTCTAATTTTGGTTGCCAGTGGTTTGAAGAAAATCCGTGGTGGAAAAGGGGAGTTAGGGCCTAGCTGCAGAGCGCAATTGGAGCGTTTTTGAGGTAGGCCTCACATTTTCTGTGTGTGGCATTTTCCATTTTTGCTTTTGGCCTGTTTGGGGGTGTTCTACTTTTTTGACGGTGGGTTGAGGGGTCTGGGGGCAATGTTGGGAAGGTCTAATATCGGATGCAAGTGCTTTGGAGAAACTCCATGGTGAAAAAGTTTTTCCTTTTTAGCTCACTTGCGTGTTTTTGGGGGGCCGTGGGGGGGTTCTAGGTTTTTTAGGGGTGGGTTGGGGGGTCTGGGAGCACTGCTGGGCATGTCTAATTTTGGTTGCAAGTGGTTTGAAGAAAATCCATGGTGGAAAAGGGGTGATTTAGCCTAGTTGCAGAAAGCGTTTGGCACTATTTCTAACTTAGGGCTCGTTAGGGTTAGCAGTATTGCATGTGTTTGGGGGTGTTCGAGATTTTTGCGACTGGGTTCTGGGGTCTTGGAGCGCTCATGTGAATGCCTAATTTTGATTGCAAGTGGTTTGAAGAAAATCCATGGTGGAAAAGAGGAGTTAGGGTCTAGCTGCAGAGCGCGTTTGGAGCGTTTTTGAGGTAGGTCTCAAATTTTTTAAGTGTGGCATTTTCCATTTTTGCTTTTGGCCTGTTTGGTGGTGTTCTACTTTTTTGCGGGTGGGTTGAGGGGTCTGGGGGCATTGCTGGGAAGATCTAATATCAGATGCAAGTGGTTTGAAGAAAATCCATGGTGAAAACGTTTTTCCTTTTTAGCTCACTTGCGTGTTTTTGGGGGGCTGTTTTGGGGGGTTCTAGGTTTTTGGGGGTGGGTTGGGGGGTCTGGGAGCACTGCTGGGAATGTCTAATTTTGATTGCAAATTGTTTGAAGAAAATCCATGGTGGAAAAGGGGAGTTAGGGCCTAGCTGTAGAGCGCTTTTTCCATTTTTGCTTTTGGCCTGTTTGGGGGTGTTCTACTTTTTTGCAGTTGGGTTTGGGGGTCTGGGGGCACTGCTGGGAAGGTCTAATATTGATTGCAAGTGGTATCAAGAAAATCCATGGTGGAAAAGGGGGGTTGGGGCCTAGTTGCAGACAGCGTTTTGGCACAATTTAAACTGAGGCCTAGCAGTATTGCATGTTTTTGGGGAGCTGTTTGGGGGCGTTCTAGGTTTTTTGGGGTGGGTTGGGGGGTCTGGGAGCACTGCTGGGAATGTCTAATTTTGATTGCACATTGTTTGAAGAAAATCCATGGTGGAAAAGGGGAGTTAGGGCCTAGCTGCAGAACGCTTTTTCCATTTTTGCTTTCAGCCTGTTTGGGGGTATTCTACTTTTTTGCAGGTGGGTTTGGGGGTCTGGGGGCACTGCTGGGAAGGTCTAATATTGGATGCAAGTGGTTTGGAGAAAATCCATGGTGAAAAAGTTTTTCCTTTTTAGCTCACTTGCGTGTTTTTGTGGGGGCCGTTTGGGGGGTTCTAGGTTTTTGGGGGTGGGTTGGAGGGTCTGGGAGCAGTGCTGGGAAAGCCTAATTTTGATTGCAAGTGGTTTGAGGAAAATTCATGGTGGAAAAGGGGAGTTAGGACCTAGCTGCAGAGTGCATTTGGAGTGATTCTGAGGAAGGCCTCAAATTTTCGAAGTGTGGCTTTTTCCATTTTTGCTTTTGGCCTGTTTGGGGGTGTTCTACTTTTTTGGGGGTGGGTTGGGGGGTCTGGGGGCACTGCTGGGAAGGTCTAATATTGGATGCAAGTGGTGTAGAGAAAATCCATGGTGAAAAAGTTTTTCTTTTTTCGCTCACTTGCGTGTTTTGGGGGCTGTTTGGGGGGATCCAGGTCTTTGGGGGTGGGTTGGGGGGTCTGGGAGCACTGCTGGGCATGTCTAATTTTGGTTGCAAGTTGTTTGAAGAAAATCCATGGTGGAAAAGGGGGGATTTGACCTAGTTGCAGAAAGCGTTTGGCACTATTTTTAACTTAGTGCTCGTTAGGGTTAGCAGTATTGCATGTGTTTGGGGTGTTCGAGATTTTTGCGACTGGGTTCTGGGGTCCTGGAGCGCTCGTGGGAATGTCTGATTTTGGTTGCAAGTGATTTTGAAGAAAATCTGTGGTGGAAAAGGGGAGTTAGGGCCTAGCTGCAGAGCGTATTTGGAGCGTTTTTGAGGTAGGCCTCAAATTTTCTGTGTGTGGCATTTTCCATTTTTGCTTTTGGCCTGTTTGGGGGTGTTCTACTTTATTGCGGGTGGGTTGAGGGGTCTGGGGGTAATGCTGGGAAGGTTTAAAATCGGATGCAAGTGGTTTGGAGAAAATCCATGGTGAAAAAGTTTTTCCTTATTAACTCACTTGCATGTTTTGGGGGGGCTGTTTGGGGGGGTTCTATGTCTTTGGGGGTGGGTTGGGGGGTCTGGGAGCACTGCTGGGAATGTCTAATTTTGATTGCAAATGGTTTGAAGAAAATCCATGGTGGAAAAGGGGAGTTAGGGCCTAGCTGCAGAGCGCGTTTGGAGTGATTCTGAGGTAGGCCTCAAATGTTGTAAGTGTGGCTTTTTCATTTTTGCTTTTGGCTTGTTTGGGGGTGTTCTACTTTTTTGGGGGTGGGTTGGGGGGTTTGGGGGCACTGCTGGGAAGGTCTAATATATGATGCAAGTGGTTTGGAGAAAATCCATGGTGGAAAAGGGGTGATTTGGCCAAGTTGCAGAAAGCGTTTGGCACTATTTCTAACTTAGGGCTCGTTAGGGTTAGCAGTATTGCATGTGTTTGGGGGTGTTCGAGATTTTTGCCACTGGGTTCTGGGGTCTTGGAGCGCTCGTGGGAATGTCTAATTTTGGTTGCAAGTGGTTTGAAGAAAATCTGTGGTGGAAAAGGGGAGTTAGGGCCTAGCTGCAGAGCGCCTTTGGAGTGTTTTTGAGGTAGGTCTCAAACTTTCTAAGTGTGGCTTTTTCCATTTTTGCTTTTGGCCTGTTTGGGGATATTCTACTTTTTTGGGGGTGGGTTGGGGGTTCTGGGGGCACTGCTGGGAAGGTCTAATATTGGATGCAAGTGGTTTGTCTAAAATCCATGGTGAATAAGTTTTTCTTTTTTCGCTCACTTGCGTGTTTTTGGGGGGCTGTTTGGGGGGTTCCAGGTCTTTGGGGGTGGGTTGGGGAGTCTTGGAGCACTGCTGGGCATGTCTAATTTTGGTTGCAAGTGGTTTGAAGAAAATCCATGGTGGAAAAGGGGTGATTTGGCCTAGTTGCAGAAAGCATTTGGTACTATTTCTAAATTAGGTCTTGTTAGGGTTAGCAGTATTGCATGTGTTTGGGGGCGTTAGAGATTTTTGCGACTGGGTTCTGGGGTCTTGGAGCGCTCGTGGAATGTCTAATTTTGGTTGCAAGTAGTTGTAAGAAAATCTGTGGCGCAAAAGGGGAGTTAGGGCCTAGCTGCAGAGCGTGTTTGGTGCGTTTTTGAGGTAGGCCTCAAATTTTCTGTGTGTGGCATTTTCCATTTTTTGCTTTTGGCCTGTTTGGGGGTGTTCTACTTTTTTGCGGGTGGGTTGAGGGGTCTGGGGGTATTGCTGGGAAGGTTTAATATCGGATGCAAGTGGTTTGGAGAAAATCCATGGTGAAAAAGTTTTTCCTTATTAGCTCACTTGCGTGTTTTTGGGGGGGCTGTTTGGGGGGGTTCTAGATTTTTGGGGATGGGTTGTGGGGTCTGGGAGCACTGCTGGGAAGGTCTAATCTTAATTGCAAGTGGTTTGAAGAAAATCCATGGTGGAAATTGGGGGTTTTGGGCCTACTTTCTAAGTGGTTTTTGGCACGATTTGATCTTAGACCTCTGCGAGGTAGCAGTATTGCACGTTTTTGGGAGGGTAATGTGGGGTGTTCTAGATTTTTGGGAGTGTAATACTGTCACCTCTGAAACTGGAAGTGTTATTTTTGCACTACACAGCGTACCTTATATTTGTTTTCTCCTTGGTGTTTTTATCACTTCCTGTATTTCCATCAACAATTACAGGCCGGCTTTAACCCTGCGCCATGGAACAAACGATGTACTCAGGCTTACCATTAGTGATCCACAATTCCGCATCAGGCAGGCAGTGGACAGTGTGTCTGGTCACCAAGATGGATCGACGGAGCATCAGATGGAATGAAGGAGTACCGCGAAGAAGAGAAATGGCTGGATGCATCTACTTCACAAATTCAACAGGACAACTACAACATACAGTTACAGTATCCTCTTCAATTTTCCTTATCTTTTAAATGTTATTGATGTGAACTTTAACTTCTACGAGTGTGACTCTGTGTGTTTGTTTGCTCTTTGCTTCAATTTCATCCCTCCAGCTATTTGATACGTTTCTTTGCTATTTTTAAAACTAATTTAATGTTCTAATAATAAGTGTTAATTCTCTCTGAGGTCAGAGAAGCAAGTGGATTTGCGTAATTACTGCAGCGCTGTACTGTGAACTTGTTTCTTCGTAGTTACTAGTAAGTTGTAGTAAGTAGTAGTACTACTTTTCAGTAACCTAACCATCCACTTAGCAAACAACTTCATGCATGCAGAAGTGCACTTCCTTTATGTCCCTTAAAAGATTTATCGATATCTTCGAATCCAAAGATTTGTTTCTCTTCATTTGTTGTTTGTCCATGCTGTGTTTTTTCCTCTCTCCACAAATCTTTCCAAAAAACCCCCATTCCCATCCAATTTGCAAACCCTAACCCTCTTCCCCCGGGCTGTGTGATTTTTCATTGAGGTGTGACTGACAACAATAAAGTCCACACACTTGCTGGGGAGGATAAGGTCAAAGCAACCGAAAAATCATTCAAATCAGAATTTCATGTGCGCCATCGTGGATTGATCATCAACAACATCCTCCTCCTACACGTGACGAATCAAACGCTTAATGCTTACGTTGCTGTGTCCTTTGCCTTAATACTATTTTTTATAGTAGCCATACTCCACGCAACTACTACTTATATTTATATTAATTTAGGCCTGCTTAGGCTACAATTTATGGCACTGTTCTCTACCATACTATCTATCGTACTGTTTCTAATGCTACACTCAGGCCACTCAATGTTTCATTTCCTTTTTTTTCATATGCTGCTACTGCCTTTGTGTACCACTACTACTACCAGCACAACGATGATATTTCATCCGTCCAGGATTCAAGTCAACACCAAACCTTTCGCCATTTGCAATGCAGCCAGCCCTGTGCCTACCGAGCCTTATTCTCAAACACAAATCACAGGTAAGATAAGCATTTTGGGGAGGTAGAATAATGGTCTAGGACTCGGAGGAGAGAAGAGACTGACAGTAGTACTAGTAAAGTACTAGTAGGGCAATTGAATTCACTAGCACTGTTAGTGGCACTTTTGTATATTTTGGGACGTTTAGATAATTCATGCTGGTAGTAAGTTTGAAGAAACCAAATGTACAGTAACACCCGCCCACCACCACACAAAATAATATAAACGCGTATACTATGACTTGGGATACCTCAACTTGCCTTTGGCTGGATGGGTTTACGAGTTTTACTGTAGCCGCAACCCCCAGTAATGCAAGCAGAGCCTGGGGAGGCCTTCTGACTTTATTTTTACTAGACCTTAAAGGGCCTTTAAGGAAGATTGAATATGACTCTCCCAACTTTTTAATCGTTGAAAGGGAAATTAGTCCCACAAAGAGTACCTTGTTTATAAATTTTTATAACTCAGGAAATAGGTATTGTTGCGGTAATAATATTGCTGCCCTAAATTTCTTTTTAAATTCAGTCATTCATACTACTTATACAAACTATGAATATGTGCTTATGGGCGATTTTAATGTCCACCCTTGTGAACTTACGTGTGGCTTAACCGACCCTATGAGAGTTACGGGACCAGAAGGACCCCACTTCGAGCACACTAAATCAGGAGAAGAGTTGGAAGAACTTTTGGCTAACTTCAACCTCGCAGAACCCACGAATACGGAAGGGGAGTCTATAACACCTACCTTTAAGGGGACAGTCCCAGGTACAATTATTGATTATATATTTGTGACCCCATCTATTTCTAATAGGGTCATCTTTTACTGCACAGTCCCCTTTCCCC
This sequence comes from Lissotriton helveticus, assembly GCF_964261635.1. Classification (NCBI taxonomy): domain Eukaryota; kingdom Metazoa; phylum Chordata; class Amphibia; order Caudata; family Salamandridae; genus Lissotriton; species Lissotriton helveticus. The sequence continues at coordinate 409,373,599 of NC_136062.1, forward strand.
TCAGCGACCACAATCCTTTTCTTTCGGAGGTCGCCTGGGGGGACTCCATTGGTCCGATGCCAGGGCAAATTAATACAGGGCTTGCTTTACGCATGAAAAAGACCAGGGAAGAAGGCTCAAGTGGGCAAATGTGGTTCCAAACATCTTTTACGCTAACATTCTCCCGCAAATCGAGGATCAGGTTACGATATGTCAGTACACAGACTCTCAAGATCATGAGATAATGGATGCCTTCCAAACCATTTGCGGTAAAATTACTTCTAACCTCACAGCTAAACTGAGTAAGGGGAAAAATAAACATTGTCGCTGGTTTGATGCCTAATGCTCGAAAGCACATAAATCTTTAAAGGCGGCGCTTAAAGCAAACCCAAGGGTTAGGACAGACATTGCAATCTTAAGAAAAGAATATAAATGAGCTATCAAGGCCAGGCAGGATAAAATTAAATACGAGGCCTGGGAGAATTTATTTTCTATTGATATCTTGCGGGATAGCAGGCAATTTTGGGTCGTAATTAACCAGCCTTTCTTCTCTGATTCGTCCAACCTAGCCTTGGACTGTGTCATCCCGGATGATAAATGGCTGGCACACTTTAGCACAGTTACGGAGATAATGGTATGGCTGCCCAGCCGTTTAATACAACCGCCCGGGAGGTCATCGCCATGTGTTTTAATAGGGTTGAGGTTGAGAAAGCTATCCTGGCCACTACTAGGAACAAAGCCCCTGGGCCAGACGGGGTGCCGGCTGATTTTTATATACATTCCCCAGATTTATGGGCGGGCATTCTAGCTATAGTATTTACAGCCGCTAACAGCTACCCTCTTCCAATTCCATGGGCAACCTCTACAATTGTCCCCATTTTTAAGAAGGGGCAGCGGGACGACCCAGGGTGCTACAGGCCCATATCTCTTTTGGACTCTGCAATTAAGATCCTAGGCAGAGTCCTCTTGGCCAGATTAAGGGATAGTTTGGAGAGCTGTGGAGGTTTGGACGATATCCAATACGGTTTCCGAGAGAAGAGAGGAACAATAGAGCAGTGCTCCAACTTACACCTGCTGATTTCAAAGTACATGGCGGCCAAGGAGGGGTCTCTGTATCTAGCGTTCATGGACCTCTCCTCGGCCTTCGACCTGGTGAACAGGTCCAAGATGTGGGACATCCTTCTGAAAATTGGGATTTATGAGGCACTGGTTGGGTTCATGGCTTCACTCCACCAAGAGCTTTTTGCAGTCGTGCGGGTCACAAAAGAAGGTAGATATACGTCCCGTTTTAACTCCATGCGAGGGGTCAGACAGGGCTGCATACTGGCCCCCCTGCTTTTCACAATTTATATCAGCGGCCTAGGTAGTCGTTTGGATGGAGCGGCCAGAGACGTTCCGCGTGTAGGAGAAGTTAAGATCCCTGCTCTCCTATACGCGGACGACGCGGTGCTGATAGCCCGCACCGGTGTCTGTCTCCAGCAGCTCCTGGATGCCTGTGGCACATTCATGGACCTACTAGACCTCAAGGTTAATACGAACAAGTCACACACCATGGTTGTTGGCCACCGGAGGAAAAGGGCCCTGGTTAAAACCTTCATATGTAAGGGCGAAGTTGTTTTCAGAGTTTCTGTTTTTCCCTACCTGGGGGTGCTCTTTGACAACAAGGGCACCTGGGGCCCGCAGGTTAGAGTCAAAAGCCTGGCGGTGACCAGGACATCCATGGCCCTTTTGGGTTTCGCTAAAAGGCTGGGTTCTAGACCGATGGAAGCCCTCTTAAAGGTCTATAACAGCAAATGTTATTCAGTGGCACTGTATGGCGCACCAGTATGGCGTTATGTATGTCTGGAATCTATCCTAAAGGCGGAAAATAGATTTTTACGCTCACTCTTGTCCGTTCCCCAGTCAGCACCAACCTTTTCCATACATGCAGAAGTGGGTCTGTATTACGTTAATGAGAGGTTAAAATTGGCACCTCTAATTTACTGGCTTAAGACATGGCCCAATAAAGAACTAACTCTTAATTATTTGATAATGAAGGAAGTCATGTCTCTGGACCATAGTAGCAGAATACCGTGGATGGCCTACTTGAAGAAGTCCTTTATGGAACTGGGCCGCCCAGAACTTTTTAAAGATCCCTCTGGCATCATGAAACAAGATGTTGATACCATTAAAAAACAATTTATGTTAAGGGTAAGAGCCTTTCGAGAGGAAAGGGAACTATTAAAGCCTGCAGTGAGACGACACTATTTGCTAGTGAATTCCTTTGCAGTAGAACCATATCTATGTTTTGTCACTAAACCATTTCACAGGTTCCTTTTAACTAAATTTAGATTTAATCTTATACATTTTTATTTGGGAAATTTTAACACATGGGTGAAACCAGAGTCAGCACCGCCCTGCACTTGTGATAATTTCTCTGTACAAGATGCTATGCGTATACTATGTTTAAGTATGTAAAATAAATGAATATATTTCCCTAACAAAAAAAAACTAACCCAACTCACCCCCCTCCCTAAGCCCAACCAATGTCCAAATGTCCTTCAAATCCCTTTCCCCAACGCCCAATTCCCACCCCCCCAACAGTCTTTAAAAAAGGGGCAAGGGACAGTCACTTCCTCTGGCGGTGTCCTCCGATGGTGTCCTGATGAATGCTTGCTTTTTAACGTGCACCATTTTTCAATTTGCAGAAAGAAAATTCCATTGCCCTTCTGCCAACAGGACAATTCACCACCTACTACTCATCACCAGCAGTACTTTAAGTACTTTAAACAAGGTGGGGGCTCCCGCACAGTTATTCAAATAATTTGATGTGTTAACTTAGTTGAATGATATTGATTCAAGGGAATGTTGTTTAAACTTTAACGTCATCTATCACCAGTGCTCGCTCGGAATACTGCGCTATTAAAAATAAATAAATAATTTTTGTATTTCTTATTTGAAAATAAAACTTTAAAACTAACAAACACTGTGTGGTTTTTGTTCACGAGTGAGTGAGCAGAAGGGTTTAAAGTACAGCACTTTGCAGGCATGTTTCCATGACTCTGATAGGTCAGGACTCGGTAGTCTTCTTCTGTTGTTCTGGGTAGTATAATCATTGGTGAGACACACTAGATTGTCGGTCAGGGGATTGGGAGTTCAACTACTGTTCGGACTGAGGTATGTGGAAAGTCCAACTGCACCTATCATCAACAATGTCCTATTTCTCTTGTCCATACTTCTGTTTGTGCAGAATAATCCCTGAAACACTAGCGGTATGGTATGTGCTCCTAACAAATCAAAAAAGCCGACTGCTCGCTTATTCTTGGTGAACACATTGACATTTTGTTCTTGGAAATTGTCAAAGCACTAACATTAAGAAGACCAGAATAGACAGCGAGGGCAACCCAGTGGACTGCCTAGAGCTATTGCTGGATCAGCCTTTTGTTTAACACCGTTTGTCGACTGGGCAAGTTTAGCTACCTACACAGACCGACTCATAATAATAGTAAATAGTAGTAGCACAGAGAGTGCTGGTAGAGTCAAGATAAGAATGTAGAAACAGTTTAGAAGAAGATCAAAGACTATTTAGTAAAAAATAGAATTAGGAAACAGTTTGTAATGAATAGGAGCTGTAAAAGTTAGGAAAGTATAATAATATAACAATGGAACAACTTACTGGGGCCAGCAGAAGAGCCTGCAGAGGACCGATCCTGCCCTTGTTCCGCCGGAGTCTCTGTTGTGGTGGTGGTGGTGGTAGTCTCATTGCCCCTGGGAGGTGCTGATGATCATGAAATAAACACAACATGGATGATTGTTTTTTTGAAATATTTAATTTCTTTGACCACAATCTAAAATTATCTCGGGGAAACAAATTACCAATAATTGCACTACATGTATTGACCTATCTGATCTGGTCAACTAGGAGGATAGTACAGTATTGCTGGATTCGCAGACCGTCTAATAGGAAAGGTATGTCAATCACTAACTACACCTACAACAAAAAGGTTCTACTACGACTGCCAGCACTCAGCAGCACGCGACGTGACAGACACAGTCCGTCATCAACTCATCATGATTGCAGACCACTAAAAAATGTCCTACTACTAAATAACAAGTCATAAATAATATACTCAACGTATCAATCCACAACTATCTCTTCTTAGTGGCATCAGGAGTACAAAGGAAGTCTCTAGTCTATCTAGCATTACACAGTTCTGCTCTCAAATGAGCACAAAGTTTTAAACAAGTAAGCATAGTAGCAATGCCACTGAGCAGGCAAGCACCTGCAATGACAGAAGCTATTTAAACATTAATTTACCTACAATGTAATCGAATAGGCAGCATTCTTGCTCTTCGGGAAAAACATATATTAGCAATATAACAGAGAGCAGAAGAAAACAAAGCAGTTATTAAATAGCTACTCACCAAGGCCAGGGATTTCCACACCTAGCAGGTGGAGCAAGTCATGCTGCCGGTTGAGGAGGTCCGACCACCGGTGCGTCGCTTGCTGGTAGGTGTGCCGGACCCCGACTCACCTTATCCCACAGCTGGCGACGCTCCCGGAGGCCATACCCGGAAGCAAGCCTGCCACCTGCTGCCATGGTCTTCGGGAGGTGGCGGTGGCCCTGCACGTAGAAAATCAGCGTGGCCACCTCCACCACAGTAAACACTTTCCTGGCCTGTGCATTCTCCGCCCTCAAGCGCCCGCAAGGGAGCCGGCTACGGGGTGCGGGACCCTTCCCCTGTGACTTGCCGGCTCCCTTTGCAATGGACCTGGGCGAAAAAAGAAAAGGATAGGGGGAAAAAAAATAATAAAAGAGAGAGCTAAACAAAGACAGTAGTTATTAAAGTAACAAAAATTTGAAAAAAACACAAAATATAGATGTAGAAAAATAGAGAGATAGATAATGAGCAAAATAGATAAAAAAAAGTTCAAAGAAACAAAGGATTGCAAAGATTAGGGACAGAACAATAGCAATGAATGAAAAACAAGATGGCCGCTCCCATAGAGGACCGCATGGGTAAGTTTGCGTGATATTTCCCCCGCGAGCACGAAAAAACACCTGCGACCACGCAATCGCACCCCACGCACAACACGAGCATGTAAATAGAGGCCAGAAACGGAAATACGCAACTCGGACAAGATGGCCGCACCCATGTACGACCACATGGGTAACTTCACGGTCAGTGCGCTGCAAGAGGCCCGCGAACACGCAAAGCGCCTCGCGAACACGCAAAAAAAATCCGCAAATTTGCACGATTATCCGGACCGCGAATTCGCTTTCGCACGAATTCGCGGAAAGCAAATTTGCACAATTCGCCCATACTTTGTTTCAAGGCGATCGCTGCCGCATCACAATAGGGTTGAACAATTAATCCTAGACCCTTGATTACAAGGCGATCGCAGCAGCATCACAATAGGGCGGAACACATAACCCTAGACCCTGGGTTTCAAGGCGATCGCTGCCACATCACAACAGGGCGGAACACATATCCCTAGACCATAAGTTTCAAGGCGATCGCCACCACAGCACAATAGGGCGGAACAGATCCCCAGACCCTGGAGGCGATCACCACTGCATCACAATAGGGTGGAACACCTTTCCTTATACCCTGGGTTTCAAGGCGATCGCTGCGACATCACAATAGGGCAGAACACACATCCCTAGACCCTGGGTTTTAAGGCATCACCACAGTATCACAATAGGGCAGGACACATATCACTAGACCCTGGGTTTCAAGGCATTCGCCGCCGCTTCACAATAGGGTTGAACACATAACCCTAGTTCCTGCTTTACAAGGCGATCTCTGCCGCATCACAAAAGGGCGGATCACGTAACACTAAACCCTGGATTTCAAGGCGATCGCCGCGCATCATAATAGGACAGGACACATAACATTAGACCCTGGTTTGTAGGCGATCGCCGCAGCATCACAATAGGGAGGAACAAATAAAATTAGATCCTGGGTATCTAGGGGATCGCCACCGCATCGCAATGTGGCAAAACACATAACCCTAGAATCTGGGTTTCAAGCGATTGCTGCCGCATCACAATAAGGCGGTACACATAACTTTAGACCCTGGGTGTCAAGCGATCGGTGCTGCATTATAATAGGGCGGTACAAAAATACCCTAGACCCTGGGTTTCGAGGCAATCGCCACCTCATCATATTAGGGCGGAACCCATAACTCTAGCACCTGGGTTTCAAGGCAATCACTACTGCATCACAATAGGGTGAAACACATAACTGCAGACCCTGGTTTCTAGGCGAATGTGCCGCATCACAATAAGGAGGAATATATAACCCTAGAGCATTGGTTTCTAGGCGATCTCTGCGGCATCACAATAGGCCGGAACACATATCCCTAAACCATAGGTATCAAGGCGATCGCCGCTGCATCACAATAGGGCAGAACACATAAGCCTAGACCTTTAGTTTCAAGGCGATCACCGCTGCATCACAATAGGGCGGAACACGTATCCCTAGACCCTGGGTTTCAAGGCTATCGCTGCCGCATCATAATAGGGAGAAACACATAACCCTAGACCATATGTTTCAAGGCGATCGCCGCCGCATCACAATAGGGAGTAACACATATCCCTAGACCCTGGGTTTCAAGGCGATCACTGCCGCATCACAATCGTGTGGAACACACATCCCTAGACCTTGGGTTTTAAGGCATTGTGACAGCATCACAATAGGGCGGAACACATATCCCTAGATCCTGGGTTTCAAGGAGTTGGCCGTTGCATCACAATAAGGTGGAACACAAAACCCTAGACCAAAGGTTACAAGGTGATCTCTGCCGCATCACAATAGGGTGTAAAACATAATACTAGACCCTAGATTGCAAAGTGATGGCCAACGCATCACAATAGGGCAGGATACATAACACTAGACCCTGGGTTTGTAGGCGATCGCGGCAGCATCACAATAAGGAGGAACAAATAACACTAGACCCTGGGTTTCAAGTCGATTGTCGCCACAACACAGTTGGAACACATAACCCTAGAACCTGGGTTTCAAGGTGATCACCGCCACATCACTATAGGGCAGAACACATAACACTGTACCCTGGGTGTCAAGCAATCGCCGCCGCATCACAATAGGGCAGTACACATAACCCTAGACCTTGGGTGTCAAGTGATCGCCGCTGCAATTTAATAGTGCGGTACACATAACCCTAGACCCTGGGTTTCGAGGCAATCAACGCCACATCATATTAGGGCGGAACCGATAACACTAGACCCTGGGTTTCAAGGTTCTAGCCACCGCATCACAATAGGGAGAAACATACAACCCTAGACCCTGGGTTTCAAGGCGATTGCACCGCATCACAATAGGGAGGAATACATAACCCTATTACATAGGTTTCAAGGTGTTCACCGTGGCATCACAATGGGGCGGAACACATATCCCTTTTCTCTGGGTTTCAAGGTGAGCACTGCTGTATCACAATAGGGAGGAGCACATAACCCTAGACCCTATGTTACAAGGCAATCGCCTCCGAATCACAATAGGGTGAAACTCATAACCCTTCACCATGTGTTTCAAGGTGATTGCCACCGCATCACAATAGGGTGGATCACATAACCCTAGACCATAGCTTTCAAGGCAATCGCCGCCGCATCACAATAGGCGGAACACATATGCCTAGACCAAGAGTTTCCAGGTGATTGCCGCCGCATCACAGTAGGGCGGAACATATCACTAGACCCTAGAGGTGATCACCGTCACATCACAATAGGGCGGAACATCTATCCCTAGACCCTAGGTTTCAAGGCAATCACCGCCGTATCACAATAGGGGAGAACACATATCCCTAGACCCTGGGTTACAAGGCGATCTCTACCGCATCACAACAGGGCGGAAAACGTAACACTAGACCCTGGATTTCAAGGCGATCGCTGACTCATCACAATAGGACAGGACACATAATACTAGACCCTGGGTTTCAAGGCGATCGCCTCTGCACCACAATAGGGAGGAACACATAACTCTAGACACTAGGTATCAAGGTAATCGCCGCCACGTCACAATAGGGCGGAACTAATAACCCTAGAACCTGGGTTTCAAGGCGCTCGCCGCCACATCACAATGAGGCAGAACATATAACCCTAGAACCTGGGTTTCAAGTGATCACCGCCTCATCACAGTGGGCGGTACACATAACTTTAGACCTTTGGTGTCAAACGATCGCTGCTGTATTATAATAGGGTAGTACACAAATAGCCTAGACCCTGTGTTTTGAGGCAATCACCGCCATATCATATTAGGGCGGAACCCATAACCCTAGACGCTGGGTTTCAAGGCAATTGCCGCCACATCACAATAGGGCGGTACACCCAACCCTAGCCCCTGGGTTTCAAGGCAATTACTGCTGCATCACAATAGGGTGAAACACATAACTGTAGACCCTGGGTTTCAAGGTGAACGTGCCACATCACAATAGGGAGGAATACATAACCCTAGAACATAGATTTCAAGGTGATCACCGCGGCATCACACAAGGGCGGACCACATATCCCTAGACCATAGGTTTCGAGGTGATTGCCGCTGCATCACAATAGGGAGGAGCACATAACCCTAGACCCTGGGTTTCAAGGCAATCACCTCCGTATCACAATAGGGTAGAACACATAACCCTACACCATGTGTTTCTAGGTGATCGCCACCACATCACAATAGGGTGGACACATAACCCTAGACCATAGATTTCAAGGCGATCGCTGCTGCATCACAATAGGGCGGAAAACATATGCCTAGACCAAGAGTTTCAAGGTGATCGCCGCCGCATCACAATAGGGTGGAACATATCACTAGACCCTAGAGGTGATCACCGTCGCATCACAATAGGGCGGAACACCTATCCCTAGACCCTGGGTTTCAAGGTGATCACCGCCGCATCAGAATAGGGAGGAACACATAAGCCTAGACCACAGGTTTCAAGGCGATCACCGCAGCAACACAATAGGGCGGAACACATCCTAGACTCTGGGTTTCAAGGCAATCTCCACCGCATCACAATAGGGCGGTACAGATATCCCTAGACCCTGGGTTTCAAGGCGATCGCTGCGATCGCTTCCGCATCACAATAGGGAAGAACACATAACACCTAGAACCTGGGTTTCCAGGTAATCGCTGCCACATCACAATAGGGCGGTACACATAACCCTAGACCCTATTGCGATTGCTGCTGCATCACAATAGGTGGGAACATATAATTAAGCCTGGGCAAAGCACTATGTTACGCTCGCGTAGTTTGCAAAAGTTTGCGCTTCATCGCTCTACGCGAATTGCACATAGCACAGTGCAAAAACGAGTAGCGTAGTCAGCTGTAATTTTTTGCTTGCTTGCGGTCCTCAACGACCAAGAGCAAGCAAAATAACATCCCGTCGAGACTTTTTCCTCGTTCTTGAACAGCAACATCAAGTTACTGATCGCGAGCGTGGAAAATAAACCTCTCAGCAAGCTTCTCAACGGGGAGGTCAGGTTTCTCATTGCAAGTGGTTGCGTATGCTCGTGACCCCTCGCGATGAGAAACTATCAGTCCGCGTTAAGAAAGCTGCCGCTCGAGTAGAAATCTACCCGAGCTACAGAAAACAACCGCTTGCACTGTTCAAGATGCAGTTTGCACTGATTGCACAGTGCAGTCAAGCATCTGGCACTGTGCAATTAGTGCGAACAGCATCTTGCACAGCGCACTATGCAGTTTGTAAAGCTACGCGTATCTTGCATAGTGCGAAGTGCACTTCGCGTAGCTACGCATAGCGCTACTTTACAAACTATGCCCAGGGTTATACATAATCCTAGACCCTGGGTTTCAAGGCGATCGCCGCCGCATCACAATAGGGCAGAACACATAACCCGAGACCCTGGCTGTCGAGGCAATCGCCGCATAACAATAGGGAGGAACCCATAATACTAGACCCTGGTTTTCAAGGCGATCGCCGCTGCATCACAATAGGGAGGTACAATCGCCCCTGCAACACAAAAGGGAGGAATATATAACCCTAGACTCAGGGATTTAAGCGATCTCCGCCGCTTCACAATAGGGCAGCACACAAAATCCTAGACCCTGGGTTTCAAGGCGATCACCGCTGCATCACAAAAGGGAGGAACACATATCCCTAGACCCTGGGTCAGAAGGCGATCGCCGCGGCATCACTATAGGGCTGAACACATAACCCTAGACCCTGAGTTTCAAGGTGATAGCTGCCGCATCACAATAGGGTGGAACACATAATCCTAGACCCTGGGCTTCAAGGCAATCGCCTCCGCATCAGAATAGGGCAGAACACATAACCCTAGACCCTGGGTTTCAAGGCGATCGCCACCGCATACCAATAGGGAAGAACTCATACAATAGACCCTGGGTTTCAAGTGATCACCACTGCATCACAATAGGAAGGAACACATAACCCTAGACCCTGGGTTTCAAGGCGATCGCCGCCACATCACAATAGGGTGAAAGCCATTAGCCTAGACTCTGGGTTTCAAGGCGATCGCCACTGCATCACAATAGGGAGGAACACATTAGCCTGCATCACTATAGGGCAGAACACATATCCCTAGACCCTGAGTTTCAAGGTGATCGCCGCCGCATCTTCTTAGGACGAAACATATCACTAGACCCTAGAGATGATCACCGTCGCATCACAATAGGGCAGAAAACATATCCCAAGACCCTGGGTTTCAAGGCATCGCCGGCGCATCACAATAGGACGGAACACATAACTCTAAACCCTGGGTTACAAGGAGATCAGCCCCGCATCACAATAGGGCGTAACACATTACACTAGACCTTGGGTTTCAAAGCGAACGCCGCCGCATCACAATAGGATGTAACACATAATCCTAGATCCTGGGTTTCAAGGCGATCAGCTACGCATCACAGTAGGGCGGAACACATAACCCTAGACCCTGGCTATCAAGGTGATGGCTTCTGCATCACATTGGTGCAGAACACATAATACTAGACCCAGGGTATCAAGGCGAACGCCGCCGCATCACAATAGGGAGGAATAAATAACACTAGCCCTTGGGTTTTAAGGCGATCACCGCTGCATCACAAAAGGGAGGAACACATAACCCTAGACCCTGGGTTTCAAGGCGATTGCCGCCGCATCACAATAGGGTGGTACACATAATCCTAGACCCTGCATTTCAAGGCAATCCCTGCCCCATAAGAATAGGGCGGAACACATAACCCTAGACCCTGGATTTCAACGCGATCGCCGCCGCATCACAATAGGGTGGAACACATAATCCTAAACCCTGAATTTCAAGGCAATCCCCGCCCTATCAGAATAGGGCGGAACACATAACCCTAGACCCTGGGTTTCAACGCACTCACCGAAGCATCACAATAGGGAGGAACACATAACCCTAGACCCTGGCTATCCAGGTAATCGCTGCTGCATCACAATAGGGCAGAACACATAATTATAGACCCTAGGCTTCAAGGCAATCGCCGCCGCATCACAATAGGGAGGTACAAATAACACTAGACCCTGTGTTTCAAGGCGACCGCCCCCGCATCACAAAAGGGGGGAACACTTAAACATAGACCCTGTGATTCTAGCGATTTCCGCTGCATCACAATAGGGCGGAACACATAATCCTAGACCCTGGGTTTCAAGGCGATCACCGCTTCATCACAAAAGGGAGGAACACATAACCCTAGACTCTGGGTTTCTAGGCGCTCGCCGCCGCATCACAAAAGGGAAGAACACATAAGGGTTTAAAGGCGATTGCCGCCTCATCACAATAGGGTTGAACACATAACCCTAGACCCTGAGTTTCTAGCGATCACTGCTGCATCACAATGGGGAGGAACACACAACCCTAGACCCTGGGTTTCAAGGCGGACTCCGCCGCATAGAAATAGGGCGGTACACATAACCCTTGACACTGGGATTGTACAGACTGGACCACAGACCAAGGGGAAGAACATCTTTCTCATTCGGCTCCCTGATCCATTGTACACAGACAGGGGACTGGGATATGAGCATATTATCAAGAAAGGGCGATACATTATCGCCGCTTTTATCGGCAGGTAACTGCCAATAAAGCGGCGATAATGGGCTTGGTAATATGCCCTTGTGAATTCCCATAGAAGCCCATGTTAACACCAGTACCTGGGCTTCTATGGGAATGAACAAGGGACTTTTATGAAGCCCATTATCGCCGCTTTATCGGCAGTTTCCTGCCGATAAAAGCGGCGATAATGTATCGCACTTTCTTGATGATATGGCCCTTAGTTCTTGCAAGTAAGAACATAATGGAAGTGGGTGGCATCACAACCCTATCAGACCTGACATCCTTGGTGTGGAATTTCTCATTCTCTTTTGTCTTTAATCCCATGCTTTTGATGGATTCATTTTTGTTGGCCTTGGGACTCTGTGCCCTCTACCCCTGCTAATTAGTGTAAAAGCGCTTCTGCCCTCTCCATAAAACACGATTAAACTGGTCTACATGATTGACACATTTAGTTTATTTGTAAGCTCCTGGCATATGGTACTACCTTTACCTAGTCCTGTAACTTATATGCTTCTACTTGACAGCAGGGCTCATTGTGCCACCCACTAAACATGTCTCAGCCCCACCACAGCAGCCTGTAGTGAGGTTTTAAACTGCATTTTAATCTGGCAGATATAAATCTTTTGCCTGGCCTAAACCTAAATTTCTAAAACTTATAAGTCACTCCTCAGGTAGGTCCTAACCACTGATAGGGCAGGGTGCATGATATTTAAAAAGTGGGATATGTGTAAATACTTTTGACATGCCTTGACAGCAAAATACTCCTAAAGCTGTTGTTTTTCACATGCTATCTTTGCCATAGACTAAAACTGGGTTACCTTTTTACACTTAGTACAGATGTCTATTGGTAACATGCTCTTCTATTGGAAATGCTCTTCCACTCACTTGAATGACAATTTAACTTTTTTTGTCTCTTCAATGGTAGAGTCAAATGTTATGTTATTTTTAAAAAATGCCCCTTTTAAAAGGTTGGCAATTTTTGGCCTAAACCAAATGTCACTTTTCACCAGTGTCCAGGGTCATGTGACCCTGGACACTGGCGAAAAGTGACATTTGCTGTGTGAATTGCTCTCCTGTACTGTTTGTGTATTCCTACTAGAAATTGGGATACAAGGGCCTCTCCTCATCGGGATGTCCTGGGGGTAGTACTCACCCTTCCTGAACTTCAATGGGTAGCCTTCAGGGTTATACTCAACTACTTCCTGACTTCTAATGGCTGCCTGATAAATGCAGCCCACACCTAGCCATGGCTGCACTTTTTACCCTCTACAGTTTGAAGCCAAGCCTATGAAAGGGGGAAGGTTAGACAAAGGCGACATCCCCCACACACAGATGGCACTGGGATAAAAGTGGTAGCTCCAGAACCTGTCATCAGAACACTCTGGATCTGTGGAACAATCAGAATAAGCACTACCCTGCTGTCAGTAGAAGGAAGCTTGGACTTTCTTGCCTTAACTGCCCTGCTGACCAGCACCAACTAGAGCGGCCTTTACCTGCCTGAGCCCTGCGGCTGACCTCTTTTGGAGTGACTCCTGCTCCTCAAGAGGTGCCCCCTCAGGTCCTGATACCCTTGGCTGGCATCAGGGTGTACTCCTTCTGAGCGTAAGGTAAAAATTCATAAGTTTTGGGCTCCTCGTGACTGCGAAGAAGACTCTTTGTGCCAAATGAGGGGGAACAGTGCCACTTTTTGGAATAGGAGAACAGTTCCATTGGCAAAAAATGTATGATTTGCATTTGGCCCATTGATAGCTATTTGGTCAAGCTACAAACTATTTGTACCTTGAGTAACGTGAGTATAGGGTCATAAAGTAGAATGTAACTCCGTTCCTCTTTTTTGTGAGTAGCCTGGGGGACTCACAGTAAAATGGAATAAGTGCAAAAAGATGTGTGCACATTATGCCAAAGTGTGTGGTACAACTCTTATTGCTGAAAGAAAATGTGGATTGCTGATACATTGTTTGGGGCGGGAGGGCCATGAAGTTTTGGAGAATCCACCAGAATTAAATGAGGATGAACAAGAAGACTTGAATGAATATGAAGCATGCATTTTTAGGCTAGTCCGTTAAATTTTTATCCAGGATGAGCACTATAGAGGTACCATGTTGGTATGAGAGAAGGGGAAAGGACTTAGGAAACTCGCTTTCACATGTAAGTGTTGGGGAAACATAGAGGAGAGGATTAGAGATCAGTTAGTACTAAGGTGTAGATGTGATAAGAGTAGGGCAGAACTTTGGCTCAAAGATGATACTCCTTGAGAAAAAGTCATTTTGGTAGCAAAAATAGTTGTACATATGATGAAATGTGTATCAGAACTTAAAGTGGAAAAGTACAAAGAGAATATACATAATGACAAACTGGAGGAAACTGTTTGTGAGGTGAAAAGCAAGTTGGGTATGAAGGATAAAGATGAACCTATGAAGGAAGATTGTCCTAAGTTTAATGGTGTGTTTTCAGTGTGGAAGGAGTAGACCAGGGCTAATTTGAGACTTTACCCAGCATGGAGTGGGACGTGTCACTGTTGTGGTAAGAAAGGTCATTTTAGCAAATGATGCAGGGGAAAAACAAGTTAGGATCAAAACAAGTACCGAAAGACAGTTGCTCAAGAGATAGTTTTCCAGATTGGAGACTCGGTGGATGGGCTGTCCAGTAGTCATGTGAATCATATTAGAGGTTCACGGGGAAGCACCCTAGCAGAGATGTCATTATTGATGGTGTTCAGGTTATTATGAAATTTGAGGCTCTGAAAAAAGAGTTGGTGGATACCATTGTGTCCTTGAAGGAGCCTATTTCAAAGGAGGAAGTTGTTTCATTTTTGGGAATGGTAGAATATGGCAAATACATTGAAAGAGTAGCAGACAAAATAATTTCACTTAAGGGGTCGTTTGATTAAGAAAATAGAGTTTTTATGGTCGACAGATTGTAAACAAGAATTTTTGAAATTGAAGGAGGAGTTAAGGAATGCACAAAATGTACAGGCATATATTCCAGGGAATTAAACTCATATTGTCACTGATGCTAGCTCAAAAGGACTACAAGCGATTTTAAAGCAAAAGAGAGAGTGCAGAGAATGTTTGATAGCAAGTGCTTCAAGATGTTGGCTTGGAGCAGAATTGAACTATTTTGTAATCGAGAAGGAGACTTTGGCCATTTTTTGGGCCCTTAAAAAAATTCAAAACTTTGTGTGTAGAACAAAATGTAAAGTCTGTACCAATCACAAACCACTAAAGAGGTCTTCCAGAAGAAGGGTTTGTATTTTATTTCATCTAGAATTGGAAGGTGGGTAATTAGCTGTAAGATTTTGATTTTGAGGTGGATCATGAACCGGGAGTAAACAATGTAACTACTGAATGTTTGTCCAGACTGGTTAATGTGTAGAAAGATGAATATTTTTTGGATGATTTTCAATTGTAAATGTGTGTGAGATAACCTCATGTGTTATAACAGAGGGAGTCCGGAAAGGGGAGTTGGATAACGATAAGGAGTTGAGCAGAATTAGGCATCTTATCATGTTAGAGGAAGGTTAAGAAATTGAATAAAATATGGCTTATGTTTAAAGATGCATTGGCAGCTGAAAATGAGTTACTTATGAGAGGCACAAGATTGATACCACCTTTGATTCTACTTAGAAAGTTAATAGGTGAAGCATATCAGGGCAATTTAGGCATTGTGAAAATAAAAGAGAGATTGAGGTCAAACTTTTAGTGCCCCAGAATAGATTTTGGAATTGAGCGAGCGGTATGTGATTGCACGGAATGTGGAGTGAGTGACAAAATACTGAATATTAAAGGTGTTATGATAGTTTGTCTACGAAGTGGAAACATAAGCAATGTAGATTCAATGAATGTTACCCTGCATGGTCACACATGCAAATGATTGTCAAAAGTCACTATGTGTTAAAAAGTAGGCAACTTAGGAAACATGAACATGTAAATGGTGGCATTTCTAACAGGGCCTATCATGACTACGTGACAGGCCTGAACTTGTGACTTTACCCTGTTCTGCACAACCAGAAAACCAGGAGTAGCAATATGTGCTTTTTAGTGCTATTATGACTTGAAACTTTAAAAACTCATAACTCAGGTTCTGCTTACTAAATCCATGTCATTTTGGTGTCATTAAACGTATAAAAATAACTTACTTTTTCTAAATTGGTTTGGGATTTTATTGATGTTGTGTTTTCACTTCATTAGTCTTTGAGTGCTGCAAAAATACTGTACACATTGCTTCCAAGTTAAGCCGGACTGCTTATGTGCCAAGGTACCAGAGGTTAAACACAAGTTATTTATTGAAATGTGCTGTTCACCCTGCCAAAGATTGTGTTTATCATGCCTCTCCATAAATAACCCACTTTCTCCCAGCCCACATTCACTGTTTCAGACATCCTGCACCACCCAGCAGGTGGGGTCTGGCAATAAGTGTGTGACATACTTTGAGGGGAGACAGAAGTGTTAACATTCTCACAGTCATGATTCAGCTTCCCCTGTATTTTGTCAGGCCCTTTTTGACAGCCTGAGAAGACAATCATGAGCTGAACATCACTGCACCCCACCCTCTGCTGAAGGATTGGATTCTGAGCTGCAGGAGACTCCATGCTCAATCATGCAATGCTTGTGAACACCTCACTTTGCCTCTGGATTTCTTGCTGCTGTTCCACGCGGTGGGCTTGGATTGTTGATGTCCTACAGCCTCCGGCATCTCGTACCTTCGCTGCCAAAAGACTGGAGCCCAGCCATGTTCACATCACTGCATAGCTCCAGTAACATATGTCTTTGTTATAATGATTTTCAAGCATCGCAGCCGTTCTATGGTTGGGGTCCCATTAAATCCATGGGCTGCTCCAATGAGCAATGCTCTCTACAGCCATTAAAGGGACAGTGAGCTGTATAAGGACAGACTGTGAAAGGATGAATTGCCTTTTCAGGGTTTCTGCCAAAATTATACAAGACATCTTCATTAAGGGCTAGATGTATCAAGCCTTTTGCGACTCGCTAAGGCCGAAATTCTCTGAATTTCGGCCTTTGCGAGTCGCAAACGGTCTTTTTGCATGTTTTGGCATGCATCAAAATTTCGCAAATTAAGGAATCGCTAAAATTTGCGATTCCTTATTTTGCTATAGCAATTAAGGAATCGCAATGTTTGCGATTCCTTAAATGCTATGTATGTAGCATTTTTACTTTGCGAATTTTGGTTAAGAAATTGCTAATTAACACCAACTTGTAGTTGATGTTAATTTGCGAATTCTTTTAAAAATGCACAAATTGTCATTTTTGATGGTGGCATGTGACACACACACATGCCCATAGGGCATGTATGTGCGCCATATGCACACACATGTACATTTCAGGGGTGCAGCAGGGTGTCTTTGAGACACCCTGCATCCTTGAAATAATTCTCAAATTGCGATTAGCAAATTCGGAAATTCGCAATTTGAGAATTACTTCACAATCATTCCTATGGGCCTCCTGGCCCATAGGATTGCATGGGAAATCATTCCTTATTTGCGAATTCGCAAAATGCGAATTCGCAAATAAAGAATAATAAGGAATCGCTAAAAAGAGCGATTTTTTACATACATTCCATTTTCCGAATTCTAAATAGCAATTCGCTAAAAATCGCTATTTAAGATTCGCAAAATGGATTCTTGATACATCTAGGCCCTAGTATTTATCTTGAGCAGTGGCATAATAGTCTTCAACATTTCAAAAAGTGAATACGATTTCAAACCAGTAACAATCTTGTTTTTCTTTTCTTAATGGAAAATAGCTTATATAGTTTGTTCCTTCTAAGTACAGGGAATTTTGACTGCTCAGGCGTCTTTTGCTACATGCTGTTAAAAGCAGATCAGACAAGTATGGTGGATTTTTCAGATGAATGGCTTTGTAGGTGAAGCTGCATAGTTTCAAATTGATTTTTCCTTTTACTGGAAGCCATTTGAGGCCACAAACTATGGGGGTGATGTAGTCACATTTTATTGTGTGTGTTCAAGTTGGCAGATAAATTGAATCTTGCTTCAGGCGAAGCATTAACATCAACGCATCCTCGAATTTCAGCCACGGGGTTTCACCCAGCACAGAAAGTAAACACAGTAGAAAGATACAGTGTTAAGTAAAAAAAAGTTTGCAAAGTTATGACATCACATTATGTTGAAAACACATTGAAATGCAAAATCACCATTTCTGCAATACTAACATGAATGTGGAAAACCTTTAAGAGCAAAAAATCACTTGTATGTGCCCCCGGAAGTGGGATTCTTTACTTTTGGGCACCAGGTTTTTGACCCCTGCTACAGTGTAGACTACAGCTGTACCATCAAGTACCCACCTTCCAAAATTAGGCCAATACCTCTGTAACTGGTGTAAAGCGCTCTCTGTATGTTGGATGCGAACACATATGTATGTGCATGTATGTGTAACTGGGGTGAGGGTTTCTCTGTAGGTAGTATTTGCACGCGTGCCCACATGTATGTAGGTTAAGCTGTGCAATTACGACTGCTATCTAATGCTGCCCATGCACAGGCAACACTGTGTCAGATGGGGTCTGACTCAAACTAATAAGATTTAATTGGAGGCACGTAGTAACTATGCTATCCCATTCTGGATATAACATAGGATCAGCAGTGGTTTTTGCTTTGCACTGTATGTGCAAATGTGTTTTGTTGTATCTCCAAATTAGCTTATGAAACAAAGATCAAAGTGTTCTACTCAGAGTCCATATACAAAGTCAGTTTTAAAATATTTGAATTTCTTAGCATAAAATAAATTATTTCTTAGCATAAAATTAGCTTAAAAGTAAATAAAATTAATTTAAATAATGTAAAATTAAAAAAATACATATATTTGATTTTCTTAGCATAATTTATACTTAAGCGTACCTAAGAATCCTTAAGCATATTTCCCTGATCCAACCTTAATTAGACGCTTGCTTTGAGCTGCCTGGCTGCAGGATTTGGCGGATCTGGTGTAAGGTTAGCAGTCAAAGATTCATGATTATGAACACAATAACCCTAGGAAGATGACTGTTATCCTGCTACAAGAAGGGAGCAGGGATAGGGGTGATTTGCCTCCATTTAGAAGCTGCCGCACTCCTAGAAACCTTCCAGAGTGCGGCACAGGAGTGGGACAGGTAGCATGCTGGGTCCTGTGAGTGATACTCAGGGCTGGAGGTATGATATCTGCACCATCAGTTTGGGTCTGTGCCCCACCACACATTGAAAGAACCCCCACCTCTATAAAAGTAATTCCCAATGCAATCTCAGAGAGATGAGGAATAGCCTCTAAAGCTGGAGGAAAGACCAGCTTAGTCTGAAGCACCCCAGCCAAGAGTCTCGAGAGCACTCGTTTATACTCTAAACTTTGCGGAGTCTCACTAGAGTTGGTTGTAGTAGCTCCCTGCTTCAGGATTGATAGAGTGTGGACTTGCTACTGCTTGTGACCCCGAAAGAGGGGGCACTTTAGACTACTTTGAGCTGTGGACTGGTGCTTTTGGAGAGGCCCCAGGAGTGGCCACTATAGGCTCTTGTTGGACACACAGTCACCCTGAAAGTAGCATAAGGCATGGTTGGCTTGGGAGTGAAGGCAAGGAGAGTGGTCTGCCATGAAGACCTTGGTGGGCCGCTGACAGAAAGCCCAGGCTCAGGAGACCAATGGGTCTGGAGAGGAGGGCAGGTTCTGATCCCTACAGCTAAGATTCTACCAATGAGGTGGAAGCAGCAGTGCTGGAGGCTGATGAAGGTAGCAGAAGCTCCTATGGAATATTCTAAGGGTCAGGGGGCCTACAACAACTGTCCCTTATGCCAGAGGCACTCCAGCAGAATCAGAGCAGCTAACTCCCCACTAGTAACTGAATAGTGAGGCTGGAGATATTTAATAAAAGGTCTAGCTACATGTGCACAACAGTGTGACATTGTGAGGCTGCTGTGGGGGCTTGAACCAGAGAGCACCAGCATTGAAAAGAAGCCCAAGGTGCTTCATTACCTTGGGGAGCCCTTTTTGAGTTTAGTCCCCCAAGTAGATAGTGGAGCACGCCAGCACTATTGTGAATTCAATCCCTCTTTATTGTTGGAATTGGGTTATTAGTTGAGAGTGATGGAAACTCATGTCTTCCCTTGTCACAAAGAGTACCCTAGTCTTTCAGTGTAGCCCTGTAAGTAGCAGTCGCCACTCCTCGAGGGACTGCTGCTGGGCAGTGGGGTGGGTGAGGGAGGGGCAGGGTGGGGGGTAGTAAACTCCGGCATGTGGCAGAATGGAGGTAAGTACATACAAAAATAAATAAAATGAATTACATTGCGTGCGCTGCATCGCCATTTGGCGTTGCAGCATGCACAATGTAAATAATTGTATTTATTTATCAATGTACTTACCTCCATTCAGCCGTATGCCGGAGTTTACTACCCCCCACAGTGGCACTCCCCGCCACCCCACCGCCAAGCAGCACTTCCACGAGGAACCGCCACTGGTGAGGAGGTGCATCCCACAGCAGACACAGTGTAAGACGTGGTCTCCTCCTGCTACCCACACAAAGGGGAGCGCTTGCAAGGAGAGCGGGGAGGCAGCGGTCTCCCACACTCAGCTCCAACTGTGATGCACGTAGTTGGCAAGGAAACCATGGGAGCACACATTCCTGAGACTGATGCCTGGTCTCTGCCATCAAATGAACAGGTTCCCCAAGTAACAAACCCTAGGGTCAACCTAAAGCATAAAGAAAGGTATGGGGGCAGCGTGCTGGATTTAAAAGAAATCCAGCCTGCGCTTGTGGAAAAATATTTGTTTGGTTTACTGCGCCCACATGAATAAAAGAGCCTGGGCGTGAAGCACAGCCTCATAAGCACCCACTGCACTCATCTGCATGTGTCTGTGGGTGTTCCCAAATGAGCCTTCTGACACCCTTAAGGGCATATGTACAAGTACCTATCGCCACCACAGCGTCACTGTTATAGACG
Organism: Lissotriton helveticus; assembly: GCF_964261635.1. Lineage (NCBI taxonomy): Eukaryota > Metazoa > Chordata > Amphibia > Caudata > Salamandridae > Lissotriton > Lissotriton helveticus. The sequence continues at coordinate 409,394,540 of NC_136062.1, forward strand.
TTGTGGTGGCGATAGGGGCTTAGCCTTATGTACAAGGCAGTGTAAAGCCACTTAAGGTGGCTTAACGCTGCCTTGTACATAAGGCACCTTTTCACACTATGTTAGCGTGAAAGGGATGGGCAGTGGGTGTTGCGATGGGCGTTCCATTGCAACACCCATTGTATTTGACGCTGCCCCATATGTATAAGGGGGGGGCATACATAGAGGCAGCGCCAAAATAAGACCAAATAAATCCTGGTCTACAGTTGGAGAAACTAAGAGAAATCCATTATTTCTCTTCGTTTTTGCCTTTTCCATGTGTGCTGGCTTGTGCAGCACACATGATAATAGCAAATTGCCATGCTTTGTTTATGTACGTGAAGGTGCATAAACAATCTTGGAAAATAATTGACATTTTGTCACTTCCATGTGTGCTGCATGATGCAGCACACATGAAAGTGACCGAATGGCACTTTAGGATTGTTTATGTGCAGGAAGGGGCACGTTCCCACACATAAACTATCTTCCCCTGCACGCAGACACTCTTGCACTATGGTGCAAGGGTGCCTGTGCTGGCGCTAAGTTGCTAAACTTAGCACGATCGCAGGGGATAACGGAAGGCTGCACCACAATCTTGTAAATATGGTGCTTAGACTCTAAGGAGTGTGAATGCATAGGCCCAGTAGGAGGTGGGCACCTGTTCAAACGACTTTTGGGTCTCAGCTTTTTGGACTGTCCTGGTAGTATTGGATTCAGCCGATGGAAATTCTCAAGAGGTCGGTCTCAAATCTGGTGAATTTTTTTAATGTATTGTTAAAGACTGTAGGCCTTATTTTGTGAATATAAAGAGCTTCATCAAATTATGTACAGCTGTGGTGCAGCTGACGCAATTGGTGCCTAATAAAATCTGAAGGAACTGGGAACTCTCCAAACAAATTTCTCACATGTACAAATTTGGAAGGAACTTCAAAATCAATTTTAGGCTGCCGTGCGTCTTAGGAATCTGGTGCTATTTTCCCCTGCATTTGCACTTAGTTATAGTGAGAAAGGGCTTCTTAACTGTTGTTTCCAATGGTACTTTGTACTTCAGTGCCATAGAAAGGGGCTTTTAATGTATTCACTTTATAGTCTCCCTGCTTATCGACCCTTAACTCTATTGTGAGTAGGAGCTTCTCATCAAATCCAGGGTGTTGTGTATGCTTACTATGGTGTTTTTTAACAAAAGTTTTTCAAGTTCAAGTTCAAAAACAAGTTTATTTAGACAATTTGTCCAGAGAAACATTCTGAAAAAGCTCACTTAACAATTAAAACACTTTAAAAGGAAGCCCCTCCTAGCTACCCGACCCCCCAAGCCACTACATTTCATAATTAAAATTCTGTTTACCAGATCGTAAAAACTGAGCGATTCCAACTGCCACATCTAAACACATTTCTGACAATAGCTCCGCAGCTTTCTTCCTATGGAGAGCATCATATTTAAAAAAAAGAGGTAATAAAAACTTAATTTGATTAGCAAAATAAAAGTCACAGTCCATAAGAATATGCGTAAGGGAGCATTTAACTTTCAGGGGGCAGGGGCAGAGACCACTATTAATCTGCACCCTAGCCCTTAATATTTCATTTCTCAAACCTGGGTCTGGTAACTGTGATAAATAAGAAAAAACATTGTCCTGGCCCAATGTAACAATCGAGAAGCTAATGGATGATTTCCTGCTTAGATACAGTAGGTCAATCGATTCAGACGGCATAGCTACAGATTCTCTCAATGCACGTTTGCCTGGAATGGGAAGCCAAGTTGTAACTGTACCAGTATTTAAATGGAGGTTCCTAAGTGCGATTATTCTGGTTCTTACGACCTTTGCCCACATCCTTTCACTGCTATGGATCTCTACCCAATACAATTTGGAGACTTTAACCACCTCATCATCCTCAAACAATGTGTTAAAATATCTTAGAGTCCAAGTAGAGGCTGCAATATTCCAAGAGACCAGATGGCACTCTCTCCTTATGGTTGACCCATGGTGCCTTGGGTTAGTGATAGGAGTTGTTTAAGCACTACTCCTTCCAATCTATCCCATTTATAGGTTGGATCAAGGGAGAAAAACTCTCCCCATACAGGCCTAGTGGAGGTATCATCCCTTCATAAGCCTTTAATAATGAAGTATGAGATAGCCCCCCAAACCAACCTACCATTGAATCTTGACAGACAGCTGGCCTGCAATAGGGCTTTCTGCTTAGTGGCATCCCAATGCGCACCCCAATTCAGGTTCCTCCTAAAGATTAAGCCCAGATAGTTATATTGATCAACTTGCTCCACCACTTGCGTATCTAGATGCCAGAATAAACTCTGTACTTTTTTACCAAAGATCATGATCTTCGTCTTTTCCATTTTGGTTTCCTTCTATTAACGGGCAGCAGTCACTCCAAAGGAAAGCCGATCTGCGCCCATCGCGTCTGTTCTGCGGCCAATGCAAACCATGATGCCAGTTTTGTGGAAGATACGCACAGTAGAGGTTCTTACTCACATCAGGAGCTAAAGAGTCATAGACCTACCAATGAGTGCTCTTTCCTGCAACAAGTTGACCACTGCACTGGCCCCCTCTCTTCCCTTGGCTGTCACACATTAGCGTCTATCACACCGAGATGGCCAGTTTCAAAACCTGAAATGACTGTGGTGTGAGTAAGTGTTTTAGTGCACCTGAATCTCCTCTCAGCACCTCACTGCTTGTCCTGTCAATCTTTTAGCTTTACCTAAACACAACCCTTGCATTTTTTATCTCATTTCTGGATTCTAAAGTTGATGTAATTCTGTTGTTTCTGAAGGAGACATGGCTTAACAATTGTCCTAATCCTGACATTGTGGATGCCATACCCATGGGGTATTCAATGGCAGATCAAGATAGGGAAGGAAGCAAAGTAGTGAATTCTATTCAGTGTGTCATTTTTTGGTTGGACAAACTGAGAGGAGATAAAGGGCTAGGTTTCTGCTTTTCACTTTCTTCTCAGTTGTCCTTCTCTGAGGCTAACATTTACTGCACTCCTGGATCAGCAGTGTAGTTATTTAACTCCCTCGATGAAGTGATCTCTCCAGACTGTCTTCAGCACTCTTTAAGGCTCTGGGTAACTTTAATCTCCATACTGATCGATTAGCACAGACTTTGATTGACACATTGGCATTATTCAATCCGTGTCAATTTGTGTCCTTTCTATGCATCAAGAAGGTCACACCATCAACCTTATTTTCTTTAATTGTTCCCTCACGATTGAGGTTCCTCTGTAGCTGGCCTTGTCATTTCACGCACTTATTGCTTTTAGCTTGACCATTTCTCCAAAGTTCATGTGGGATAGTAAAGATTTAAATAAAGCATTTCATGTAGAATTGACCCCCATGAACTATTTCAAATCCTTACTGATTCCATTCCCAGTTTAAGGAGTCATATTGAAGCAGATGTGGACAATGTTAATAAGTGTCCGCAGTCGGCAGCTGATGTCCTCGCTTATCAGTTCCATGGTTTTCTCTAGATCCTGCCAAAGAAAAAGGGCTGGTAAATAGCTGGAGAGAAAATTTACAAAGCATGGTTTAGAGGACAAGGATACGTACAGATCAGCCTTGGTGCACTGCGGTAAATCTACCAAAGCCGCTTGAGTGAAGAATGCTTCACATAACATTTTTAACATTGCTAAGTCCTTCCTGAAAGCTAATTCTTGCAATTTGGAAATTTTTTCTACTAATGAACTTTGTGAAAAGCTTGTAAGTTTTTATAAAAATATGAAATTGAGAAAATAAGAAAATTCAGGTTTATTTTGGATCTATGGGTTAGGATACCTCCAATGAGGTAGTGCCAACCCCCTTGCTTAAGGTAGATTGCTTCCTCTATACATTCATATCAATTAACATTGAATCTGAGCAGGCCTTTCTTAGCTGTAAATTGGGCTCACCTTGTAACCCCTGTCTGCCATCTGTTCTTGCCATGGCTGTCAAAGTTATCAATGTTAATATCAACACAGAATTCAATACTTCCTGATACTTCCTCGTTTCCCCACTCCTGGAAACCGGATAACATTGTACATGTGACCAAATCTGGCTGCAGACCCTTACATGGCACTGAGACCGCTTTGTTGGAAGTGTCAGACTTCCTTTAAATTGTGCTCAACCAAGGCTAGAACGCTGCCTTAAATCTTCTGGATTTATCTGCAGCCTTCGATACGGTCTCTCATACTATTCTCTTGCAATGGCTGGCTCATATTGGTGTTTGTGGCCCAGAAATGAATGGATTTAGTCTTCTGGAGGATAGAGATCAGTCAGTCTGAATCACTCCTTACTCTTCAGGAAGAAAACCTTTAAACTATGGGGTGCCACAGCAAAAAATCACATATAGAATTTGTTTTTGGGAATTCAAGATATCTATTTCCTGGTGTAAATGTTGATTTGGTGGGGCTTTATATCTATGTCTCTAGTAAAACCTTGGTGCTCCTTGTCAGGGCTGTATCAACCATTTAACCAATTGGGAGTTTCCTCACTGGGCTGGAGCCAAAGGTTGCCAGTTTTAGAATGCACAGCGCCGCTGCTGTCCATTCAAAAACACACTCCAGCGTACCCAGGCTATTGAAGTAGGCGCAACGGAGGCGTACCAGGGCAAAGGAATAAAGAGCGAGTAGGGAAGGATAGCGATAGAAAGGTAGGCACAGGCTGGTTTGAAACCTGGGTACAATGGGGATGCTTCACAAAAAACTGCTTTTACTTCTATGCACTAGTTTGTCTGAGTTTTAGCTTAGACACATTTCTCATCAAGACTAAGGCCTCTCCCCCTTCCCTACTAAATCTGATTACAGAGGTCAAGTATTGCTAAACGCCCATAAATCGTGAACATTTTTGAAAGGGTGGTTATATTGGGGCAGTGATGGAGGAGGATGATGGAATAGAGATGTTTGACTATTCAAGTCCTACAGTGGTAGTCCATGTGACTAAAGGACTCCATACTGCATGCCTGCACGCACACAACAATTTACTATCCCAAAAATGTTCCAAATCATAGACAAAAAAAATAATGTTAGACATGTCAGCCTATGGTGGTCTTCCCCAAACCTTTTTGCCTTCCCCCTCAATTTTTGCTGATCTCGTTTTTGATGGCCTTAAGCCTCTGTACAACTTACCACTGCTAAGCAGTGCTAAAGTGCATGAGCTGAATCCTTAAAACATGGTAGCATTGGCTTTTCCCCAATTGGCATAGTCATTAGTCTCTAGTAAAGTGGCAATACATGTACCCAGGTCCAGTAATTTAAATGCTACGAGCTGGCCTGCAGCACCTATTGTGTCACCCATTTAAGTCACCCTGAAAATGCCATTCTGAAGAATGAAGAGAAGACAACAAAACATATATTTTCAGTTGAATTTTGCATTATGTGATGAGTGACAATTATATATTCACCCTTAACCATTAGAACAGCATGATAAAACAGCAATGGCAAAGCCAATAGGTCTGGCGTTAGTCCTCAGTTTTTTGACAAATCATGTTTTATTTTGTCATGGTGTCTGCAAAACTTTATTGTTCAGGAAGCTGCTGAACCCTCATCAATCTGAAAAAAAAACAATGGCTAAAGGCGAAAATGTTCTTTAAGTCTCAAGAAAGCATACATTAGCGTAGGACTCCCTGGCGCTGAAGAGAACTACTTTGTGTGTGGATGCTCTCCTTGTGAAAGGGTAGCATGGTGTTACTCATAGTGGGCGGAAGAAAAATGTGAATGATACAATCACTGACTAACGAATGAAGTCTGGCTGTAAATCCTTATAAGTACCTATGTACTACATATACTTTTAGTAAAAGTAAGAAGATGTTGGCTAACTCAGACCTAAAAAGCGATTCATTCTGGCATTGAGTGCCAGATTCTTGCCTTTGATAAAGAGGGCAAAAAAGAAAGAACGTAGGAAAAGGGAGAGGAAGAAAGATAAAGGAAAGTTAGTAAGAAGGGAAAAGAAGAAAAGATAAAGGAAATAAAGCAAGAAGAAAAAAGAAGAAAACTAGAAAAAAGTCAAGAAAGAAAGAAGGAAAGAAGAAGTAAATAGTTATAATGCAAACAATTTTTCAAATGGGCAGTATCTGTGAACAAGCAGCAGGCAGATAAATAAAGGCCACTCCAAAAGTATTTTTAAACATCTTTGGCAGTAAACAGGAACTTATTCAACTGAAATGTGCCGTGTGCTCATATGAACAGTGTCCTCTTGCCAGACCAGGCTCAAAACATGAAGGCCACACTAAAGTAGTTGTAAACAAAAACAGTGGTACTGAAGGGAACTTTACCTTGTGTGCGGACGTGCTCCTTGAGGAAGACCAAAATACAGTCACTCAAAGTGACGTTAACCATGGCTTAAGTAGGCTGACCCATTGCCCCATGCTGTTTGCTGTAGTGGGCAAAATGTGAATGACACAACAACAGGCCAATCAATGATAAGAGCTGTCTGAAAGCCCCTTTCAGTAAGCATATTAAAATTATAATTCTAGTGAGATCAAATGCTCTAAGCTAACGCCAGAATACAAAATAAGAACATGTAGGTGTTCAGTAAGAGTCTTCGTGGATACAGATCATCTGTCAATTAAAGTGGGTGTTTCTCCTGCCAAAATTGTAGAGCCCCTTTGCCCCACTCCGTTTAAAGGTGAGGGAAAACACAGGGGGGCATATTAGCAAGCAGCAGCGATAGTTATCGCTGACCGCTGCTAGCGTGAGGAAATCTATCACCCGCTATCGCTGGCAATAATCTCCATGTTAGCATTGTATTAACAACGCTTAACGCCATGTAGATGAAAATCCCAGCGATACCGGAGATTATCGCCGTTTTCATGGGAATATCAATGGTTTTCCAGCGATATTCCATTGAAAATGGCGATAACCTTGCTGATAGGGCAGGACAATTTTAGGCATGTAATCCACCTCCCATTGGATTACATGGCTAAGTCAGGTCACAAGCATGCATTAGGAAAGTAGTGTTAACTGTGGTTAGCGCTACTTTTCCTAAAGCTCTGCTTGTGAGCGTGCAGCTTGATAATAGGAGAAATGTAGCCTAAGCGACATTTCTCCTATTATTTTGCCCTGGAATGCTCACTTTGCATCTCACTAGAGAAAAAGCAGTGATAATTTTTATATCGCCCGCCTTGCTAATATGCCCCAGAATTTCTTGACATCAGTACCTGTTTCCCACTGAGCAACCAAGTCACAGTGGTGTTTGCCCTCAGCCACACTCATTTTTCATTACTGGGGCGCCATGCGAGACATGACAGACCCGGACAGAAAAAACTCACCAGTGGCCCTCACATGCTGGGGAAATCTCCCTGCACACCAGGGACATTAGCATAGTTGCAAACATTGAAAAGAAATTCAGGGACACTTTGCAGCACAGCTATCTATTACTTACTTTAAAATGTACCACACCCACTGCCCAAAAGCTCCGTCCACTCAAACCAACCTACATAATTAGCATAATTTAACTCTTCCTACTTAAAATACTGTCACAGATTGTCACCTGCATCATAAAGTTCATCCATTCATACAGTTAAGACTGATAACAATATCTTCCAAATTGGACAAAACTATCAATCGAGCCCAGGTAGATGAGAGGGAGTAAAACTAGGCTTAGGATGACATTAAGCCACAAGACAGGTACACAGGCAGAACAAAACAGATATCAGTAAGGAAAGCACCAGAACAGGTAATGCATCACAGCGGGATGTGCCTAATTGTGCATAATATATATTTGTTTATTTGCAGTCTGTTATGGCATCTCCTAGCAGTGAAGGTGTCAGAGCACTTTCAATTCTAACTAGACACATGCAGCAAATTAATGGCCAATAGAAAAACAACTTTCAACAGCTGGTATATACAGATTGAACAACCATTGGATGAGCAGCAGGCTAGTGATCCAGCGGGTCACCAGCCTGCGGATACGTATTTCTAAAATACACACATTTCGGGCTCATAAACCACTCTCACTTACAATATCCGGTCGATGAAACCTCGCTGGGGATCAATTTAGGGCTTTTCTATATGTCCGTTTTGCCTAACGAATTGAACCCATTTAATTAATAAGCCCTTCCTTACACATGGATTTATTTTAGTTCAATAGTTTTAGGTAATTATGCACAGAATTTATTCACCTGGTTTATTTATTACAAATGATCACAGACTCAGTATTAATTATACATTTTATCTGAAATATTCAGTGAATCAAATACAAAATTACAGTGTTAACTCCATCATTCTGAAGAGGTAATATTCAGGTACCTTAGTTAGACTATAAATCTTAATGACGAGTACCTCAGGAAAAAGAGGATAGAGGGAAAAGGCACATTGACAAAATACACAGATTATATTTACCTAGAATGGTGCAATATCAGACCCCTCTGACCAAGAGATTGGGCCCCTCGGAAAAATTAACGGGTAATCGGTTCAGGACAGGAGTTGTCTCTACAGCGCATGCGAGTGGGTGTTACATGACTGTCAGACTTTAGCTCTCTTTAAGGCCCAAATACGAACTCACAGAGAAGTCAAAAGGTCAAGATGTTAGATTAAAAAAAATGGTTCCACTGTATACCACTTATTCTACTCTAATCCCATTTACTAAAAATAATTCTTTATGTATTAGTACCTAGTATAAAAAACAGTTTAGTCTTAAGCAGAGCAGATGCTTAGCATGTGAGTTCTGAAGAGGCCATTTTCTTTGTTAGTGCGCAGAAGCAAAGCTTTCCCTCAAAGCGTTAAGACATCATGCAGTTGATGCATGAGCAATTCATTTTTCCGCGTTAGCAGCCATCTTTATTTGCACTCGGGTTACTTGTTAGTAAAACACCAAGGCAAGCTTCCCCTTCTTCTACATTGTCTATGAAATACGTGTAAATTAATATCACAAAGCATTTATTAGTACTTTATTATGCTTTTAGGAGAGGATTCATCCAGCAAGTTGCTTACATGCAAATCCTTGCTCCATCACTAGAAACTATGTACCTGGTCATGAGGAGACAGAAGCTTGTATGCCCACGTTTGAGGCGCAGGAGGCCTGAATAGCCTGCGTCGGAGGCTTGCCACCCACCAGCAAGCCATAGAGCGGTAGGAGGCCTCCGCATAGTGCGCTGATCCAATCCCGAGCCCTGTCCCCAGGAAGGGCGATGGGGGTTCTCTACCGGGACTCACTGCGGTCTCAGACTCGGCCCCTGTGTCGGAGAGACAGGATCTGCCGTGTTGCCGATCCTCACAACTGCCAAGCTAGTCCAGGGTGTCACTTATCATCGCTCCCCACTTCCATCAGCCTAGCGAGGCATAGTGGGGCAAAATGAAAGTGTCCACAGCGCGATGTTGGTTACAATTTCTTTGGATGTTAGCTGACCACACTATGTTATGTTACTGGGTACTTATAAAGCCACGGCTACTCCCTGGAGTGTCCCGGCACTGGGAAAAATAGAAAACCAGTAGCAGAGCAGAGCAGTCGAACGCAGGGCAGTTGGCTTATTGTGAGAAAAGCCAAGTTTTTAATCCCTGTCTAAAACTGATAAGGTCCTGGGCTTGACGAAGGGCTGGTGTCAAGTAGTTCCAGAGCCGAGAGGCTACCACCTGAAAGGAGCACCCGCCCTGGGAGCGGGTATATCTGGGAGTACGCGAAAGCAGCTGATTCCAGGATCTCAAGTTTCTGGATGGAACATAGTGTTGGCATCTGTTTCTCAAATATAAGACCCCATATTGTGAAAGGCCTTATAAGCCAGCACCAGGGCTTTGAAATTTGTTCTCTTCCTTACCGAAAGCCAGTGCAAGGACCTCAGAAGAGGGGTCATGTGTATCCTGAGGTCCACCATGAGTATGGCTCTAGCCGCTGCATTTTGTACTACTTGTAGACGGTTAAGAAGATAATCAGGAAGGCCCACATAGAGAACATTCACATAATCAAGTCGGGATAGAATCAGAGCCTGGACCACTCTTTTCCTGTGGGAAACTGGGAGTAATGGGAGAAAATTTCTCAACATTTTCAGTAGGCCAAAACATGTGCCTGACACAGCCTGGACCTAAGACTTCATGGACATGTCCGTGTCCATTTTCACCCCGAGATACCGGACAGTTGTGGCTAATTGTACAGGGAGAGACATATTATGTGGCCACCAGTCACACCGCGGAGCGTTAATGTTTGCCCTCCATGTGCTGGGACTGTACCAGGATAGTGAATTACCCAGGACAGTCTCCAACTTGCTATGACTGTCCCGGCAAAAACAGTATAGTTCGAAGCTGTGCATTGGTACAAGGGATAACAGCATACATGCCAAACTTCCTGATTCAGGCGGTAGACTACCGATTTCAAGGCTACTCTCCTGCCTCCCGAGTCCTCTATGCAAAAACCTGATTCCTCGTAGGGCCTCTACAGACTGATCTTGTTGGACAGTGCACAACGTTTTTGTCCCAATCTCTCTGCCTGCCATAGCGCTTTAACCGTGCTGCTGAAAGTAAAGGAAAAGAAAACGTATATATTTACATTTAGTCTCATACATGACAAGAGACTCGATTCATGCCTCAATAGAAGTCAATGGGAGACATAAATTCTCCTGATTAAAAAAAAATATCTCCCACTTTCCTCTTCTAAAATGTTGGAATGTATGAATACCAGTGTCAATCAGGTGGTTTGTTAACTCAATTAAGTCTATACAGACACAAGTTAAATACTATGCCATGGCAAACAGCAGCAGACTTTTACTACTGGATTATTATATTCTCTTTTATTTTGATGTTAAACTGTTTTAAAAGAGCTTTTGTGAAGTCTTGTCTTTCTGGCTGGATATAGTCACATAACATTTCTTCTGAAGTACAGGTATTTATTTTATTTTTGCAAAATGTTCAGATATTTCCTTGTTAATAACATGTATTTTCTCAAAAAAGGTTGGATCATTTTTATAATGGAGGAACAATTTAGCTATCTTGGCAGAAAGACTACTTACTATTTATTCCTCCTATGTTTTTGTTTTGAGGTTTGGTGCTTGAGCTGGAAGTTGTTGCTGCGACCTTAAGAAGAGATGGCGCGCGCGTTGTCGCTGGTAACGGAGCGGCACTCTTCGAGGAACGTGCACGACCTCACGCTGCCACACACAAATACTCTGCCATTTATTCAAAGTTCATGACTATTTTCTTGTCAATTCCCCTCCATTTTTCACTTGATTTCAATTATTTTTAATAGTTGCAGACTCGCTGCTGAACTCAACAGAACAGCAGGAGGTGTTATACAGACTCTCAGGGACAGAATTAGGCTGGAGGGAAGGGAGATCTGTGCACAGCCTTTCTTGCGCTTTCATATCTATTCACTTTTCCAGATTTATTTTTTCTCTATGGATACATTTCTTAAGCAGTTGCTGTAATCTTGTGTATTTCACATGCAAAAATAAAAATGTGGGGAGCTGTGGAAAATTAGTACGGTTTGGTAAACATTATCTGCGCCATCTTGCCTTTTCCCTGATGCCACACTTTTGTCGTGCGCGCCCGCCATTTTAGGTGCCTCGATCAGGACCATCCCTTTTTGCATGCCACTGGCCCCCGACATAGCCCTTCGCCCTCACCAAGCCTGCACGCTGATCAACCCCCCCTGCTCGCACCTGCCTTGAATCATAAACCCCACTTCAGCGCGGCTCTGCCTCAGAACCTCATCCTGTTCCCAGCGCGACACCTCCCTTCTTCCCTTTCCTGGTCCCCGGCCCTTTGATGCAAACCCCTTTTTCCCCGTGTGCCCGTTTGTCTTCCTCGTTCCCAGGCCGACACCCAGCTTTGCCGATACTATTCCTTGCCCCTCCCCGTACAATAGAAAGCTTCCCTCATCAAAGGACCCCCGAGTTGATCAAAGCCCCCACCCCATGAGATCCGATCGAACCCCGCATTCCATGAATTGGCGGAATATCCAGCTGCGCGATAGTCATCACCTGTTGTGACCAGGGTGGGGACTTCTACTGTAAATATGTGTGGGAACGGGCCCGAAGGGGGGATTCCGGGAATGTCTTTCCGTACATCAAAGCATTGCCATGAGTATGTAAACTGTAATAAAACCGCAAAAGGCTGTATATAAGGGGCCAGGCCTCAAAAATAAGTTAGAGCACCTCAGAACGATACCTGCTGTCTGTTTTGCTGTGTTCTCCTCCGGAGAGAATAAAACCTTGTTTCCTGCTTTCCAGTCTCCAGCGCCTGCCTCTTCATTGATTAATAATTTGTGGGTCACAGAGGCAATACCGCCGGGCAAATATCGATTGTCCCCGACCCATCAGGTTTTACAATTGGCGTCCCAAGCGTGGGGCCCATCAGCGACTCGTGGATCCAGTGGGAGAGGTCCCGACGACAGAGTGAACGACTGCAACGATCGGGAGAGCTCTTGCCCAATAGACCCTCGTCTGGCAGCCGATCATCCGAACTTCACTAGTTCCGAACAGACCTCTCTCGAGTGATCTGCGGTCCTGACTGGGAACCATTAGGAGTGCCGTGAGAAATACGAGAAAAAGAGGACGAACGGGCGCTGGATTCGGAAGACAAGAAACTGTCCATACGGTCCGGGTAAGGTCGTGTAAACACGACGAATTGCGAAATAATTGCTTGATTGTTTAAAAAAATACTAGTATTACTCTTTGTTAACTTATTTGGAGATTCACTGTCTGCACGCGGAGAAACAGTAGGCTCTTTCCCTTTTGCAAACAGTGAAGGATAGGTAACGTAGCCGTCGTGCCTATTTTTCTCCCCCACTGACTCTATTATTTATTAACGGTTTTTGGGAGATTCCCTCTCCCTCACTGATTAACTGGGTTCTTTGACCCCGAACTACTGTTCGCAGATTGTCTTCTGGAGATTCTCTGTCTGCAAACCGGAAATAACAGATTCCTCTTTGCGGATAGTGAAAGGGTAGAGGACGCAGACATTTGCGCCCTACTTACTCTCCCCATTGATTCTACTCTATCTTATTTATTATTGATTGTTCCTCGTTATTGGTTACTCTTTGTTATTTTGTTCATGAGGTATTCACTGCCTGCAAACAACGTAGAATAGAAATATTCTGTCTAGTCTTTGCGCACAGTGATAAGATAGGCAGTGCTGACTTTTTGTCCCTCGTTGCGAGCCGTCATGTCTGTCTTCTCCCCACTGATTGATAATTGGTTCAGCCCGGACCGTGTATTAGAGGTGGATCATATAGCTCCACTGGAAGGCACCCCTAATAAGGACATGTTCATAAACTATGGATTAGTCACCATAGCCTATAATAAATTGTGGCACAGGTATACCAAAGAAAGTCAAGACAAACAGTGGCCACTGGTAGGGTCCTTTGACCTTGATAAAATAGAAACGTTGGAAATAGCCCTTCGCAATAATAAGACAACGCCTATTATGCTCGACAGTCTCGGTATGTGGCGCAGAGAGGCTATGCAACGACAGAGAAAAGACGAGGACAAATCAGGTAGAGAAATATATCGACAGGACAACCCCGGGGCGCCACGACCCAAAAATTATCCCCCGACACTACGCAAAAGACGGCCAGACTTAGGACAAGACCAATGCGCTTTTTGTAGATATGTCGGACACTGGAAAGCCCAATGCCCGACTCTACTGAGCGTGAGTAGGGGCAGAGGGCCGACAGGAAAGACAGGCCGGCAGAATGAGAAAAAGCGCGAGACAAAGAAGAATCCGACTCACATGGACAGACCAGATAGAACCACCACGTTTGATTATGCCCGATGGCACAGATTTCGCCAGAACGATTTCAGCGACATGTTCGAGTTTTCCTAGGTCGGACAATATAAAGACGGGAACCCAGCCTAGCTCTAAATTAACAGACGGAAAAAGATAATTTAGGCCAATAATTGTTTTTTATGTTTGTCTTTGGATCTTGTGTGTCATGCTTTTGCTGCCCCCCCCCGTCTGAGTTTGTACGTACGTAATATATGAATCTGCGTCATCCCCCTGCACGTGCTTCCATGTTACATAAACTATGTTAATAGAAATTTTAGCATGAAACAACCTGGAAAGAAAGAAATGGGAAACGAAATCAGTAAGCCACTGATAAACACGAACTTTTATTTAACATAACAAGCAAAAACAATTACGCTAGAAAAACTAGAACGGTAAACTGTAGAACATGAAAGTCAACAGAACATTCGCCCCCCCCACATTCTGGAACCTTCCAAAGTAGGGCAGGGTTACGGCTACGCCCAACCGGCGGCAACCCATATAAGGCGGGCCCTGCTGCCAACACTTGGTCAGGAAATCTTAACATATGGGGGAGCCGGAGGAGAGGCAGGGGCCAGCGGCCTGGGCAGTTGCAGGTAGTCCCGCCACATGCCTCTTCGGCCCAACCGCAACGGCCCTGGATAGTTTCAGGTAGTCCCGCCACATGTCCACCCGGTCCGGCCACCAATGGCCAGGGACCGGGGCCAACTGAGTCCGGCTGCAGCCGATAACCTAAGGAAGCCCGGCCCAGAAAAGGACGAGACACCTCTTTCTTTTCCCTTCCGTAACAGCCGCAGCAGCTCTGGGCGGCGGGATGTCCTGCACGTACCTCCACAACAATTTGTCCAAGTTGGGCTGGGAGGGAGAGGCGACGCGGACGAGCCTCTCCCACCTCCACGGATAGGAGGTCTCCCAGCCCCCGGCCCAACGCCGAGCACCCCCAGCCAGGTGATGGTGCCCCAATACTTGCGCAGCACCGAACGTGCAATGGTGCCCATATTTTCGGAGCACCGAATATGCAATGACTGCACCGATACTTGCGCAGCACCGAATGTGCGCCGCAGGTGGCCATACCTCCGTAGCACTGGGCATGGGCTTTGTGGAGCACAGGGTGTGGAGAGACCATCGTGCATGCCCATGGAAGAGAGCGGCCTGGAGGGCGCCGGGAGAAGGAGACGGCGCGAACGAGTCTCCCTCGCCCCCCAGGTGGGGGCATCACAGCCGCACCCCAGCCGAATGTCCCGCTTCCACAACATGGAGTTCCACTCTCTATTTTTGTCCCCAGAAAGGTCTCTTCCACTCTTGCAGACTCGACGAGAGGGGACTGCTGCAGGGCCCCAAAATGGCGTCTGGGTCCACTGGAAGGCGGGTCTCGGCCGCTAGAGTAACTTTGAACAGCAATGTAACTCGGTCGCTCGCCCACCGGAGCACGAGCCCCCACCTCCGACAACATCTCCACAGCCTTGAAGATTCTACAAAGGTCCCCGGAGGAACCCTCGGCCACTGCAGGCCTCCGGTAAGGGACAACTGCCTTGATCGCCAACGAAATAAACATGACATTGCCACTCCTTCTGTTAGCATGAATTCTAGAACTGCCGAAAAGGACTCTGGTCCAACTGCCGGTTGTAGGAAACATTTTTCCCTGATGCCACTTCCGGACTAACCCGGCCCCGCCCAAAATGGCGCCGGTATCGATAGGAACTTACGAACACCTCGTGGTGTCCTTTTTTACTATACAAACTTAATGTTCTGAGACATATATGACCCTTTGTACACTTGACAAGAAGAAAGGAGAGCTCACTCGACGAACATGTAAAGGGATCCCGTTAAAAATGATGATTACAAATGTACAATGTATTATATTTTTTTTATATATATAGCTGATGTATAACCTCGCTTATGACGCACGCACACGGTATGCATATAGGATATCTGATTGCAACTAGTCTGACTATGCTTCTAAATTATGAAATAAACGCCCCCCAAACCCCCCGGCCAACTGATAGATGTTCTAGTTTGCTACAAATGAATTGATAAAACTTTCTAATGTTTTTATTGCTGCAAAACAACACCCCCCACTGTACGCCATTTAGCCATTGCCGTGCCCGGCCAAATACGACTGCACCCTCATAAATCCACGTGCTATGATTTTGCAAAAATAAAGGTCTTCGAAATAATGAACGGGTATTGCATGTTTTATTTGAAATAGGGGATGGGCGGGAGAGTTCTTTTCTGTGCACCCTACTATGCTCTCTCTTTAAGGTTATTAGAAGATGGTTGCCCAGCCCTGGAGGACGGATCGGATCTACGACACGATACCCTGCCTTCAAGGTATGCGACTGACTCATGAACCCTCGCAGGGAGGAAGACCTCGGCTTCCAAGGATGGGTAAAACGAACGGTATAAATGAGGGAATGTAAAAGAAGGGTAAAATAAAACGATGTAAATGTTATAAAGTACGACGTTCAAAGGTATTAGGGAACAGAGCTGACCCGAGAACCGAAGAACCCTAGAACGTCACAGCGTTGAAGGAGATTTAAGGACCCCGATAGTGACATACATCTGCTAACTAGATACCTCGCACTAGGCACCTCTGGTTTCCTTTTTACGTTTCCCCGCACACGACCTATAAGGACACACTGCCCCCCCCCCCCGACTCCAGAAACCATATCCCCGGGGACTCTACCCCGAGGAGGAAAGACGAGTATGAGGTAAGTAAAGGACTCTCGAATCCATGTATTTGATATGCGCGAATGTTGTCCCCCTCCCTTCCCCTCTTTTCCCTCCCTCTGCAGGTTACATCGGAGATCACAGCCGAGGTGTGGCGAAGATCTGAAGCCTTGCCATGTCCGATACACGAAGCAGACTAGCGCTGCAAGGTGGCGCCTAAGCACGCCTACAAACTACTCACGTAGCAAACGAACCCGTAAAATTAGTATGATCTGATGAAAAGTGATCACCCTTAAACCAGACCGCACGAATGAACCCATGTCACGTATGAATCGAAACTATGAGAGAATGTGCGTGTGTGACTGAAGCGTTGACTCAACTGGTCGAAGGGCCAAGAATGCAAGAAAGTGCGACACAATGGTACCTCCTTTTTTCCTTTTTCTCAAAGCATGTCCCCTCTACCCTGTCTAATGCTCGTCCGCCTCAAACTGCATGCTTTCGAGATTCTAACGCAGACCCGCAAACGTCCTTTGCTGTGTAATGCACTAAATAGCCTTTCTTAAATACACTGCCACTCTCCCTGTCGCACGTGTACTATTTAGCCTGCCGTTGCACTCTCTCTCTCTCTCTCTCTCTCTCTCTCTCTCTCTCTCTCTCTCTCTCCTTCACACTCCCACTCTTCCGAGCGATTAGCCCCGAAATTGGCAGACTGCCACCCCTAGCACACCACCCAATTGGCTTCAAATACCGCCAGTATTTGCTCAAAACTTGTCTTTAATGCAATCACCCTAACGCTGTGTCACTACCTCTCCTTTCCGAAAAATATTTCGATGAAACCGAGATTTGGCCATAAAGGAAAGGACAGGTAAGACGACTGAGGTTCCCTAATCTGACCCGTCATAAGGGAACTACGTCAGCGGCTCCCCTGATGGAATAGAGTGCCCCAGATAGCGCGACCTTCCCCGTTCCGAGTTGTCGCAATACCCAAACCGAAAAGGTAATCGAAACCTCCCCATCTTCCCAGGACGCACCCAGTATTGCGTTCAGTTGCCCCCCCCCCGATAAGAATTTTTAACTATCCCCCACCCCCGATTGTAAAAGATGAGCCGACTTGCAACTAACGCAGGCCAGCTGTGGTTCCTAGAAGTGATTTTTGATAAGCCAATTTCAGAGTTTGGAATTCGAGAAACGCCTCTGAATGCTCACCGACTGAACTGTGGCCTTCTGCCGATAGTACCCTTATAAACCAAAATAAAATGATGCCCCCATCACAGTTTTCTATGTCCCTAGTTGTCTCCCCATGAGACCCCTGTCTTTTCTAATTTAGTAATTAGGCCGCGAGAGGCTGCTTAGGAACCAGAATGATGTTTTACAAAGTTAAAGATTAGACCGGAGCAAAGAAAACCATTACAATGAGCCTTGTCGAAAGCGAAAATGTTTAGTTAAAAGGCAGGAGGCATTGATAATATGAAAAATGTTTAGCCTATGTTCGTCCCACAGCGAGATGCCTATTAGTACCATGCTGATAGCTCACAACACCCTTTTTGTAAATATAGACCCCTAGAGAACGGTATAGCATTGTCAGGCTTGTATTACAAAGGTGGGTCCCCATCAGATGAACTGTTGTGACTATATTAAACAGTTGTGAAGGAAATTCATAGTAAATCCAGCAGGCTCACCATCGATTATTTATATGTCAGTTGTGAACCCTAATATAACGGACGTTTCTATTATCATTTACCTGGAGCTGGGAGAGAAATAGACTTATGTGGTTACTTTCCTCTACCAATTCTCTAAAGACTGTCTTTTCCAACTCCTTCAAGGGTACGGCTGTCGGAGGAAAGAAGGACCGGATGTGGGAGCACGGGGCCTGACTACGGACTATGGAACGTCTGCGACATGGGCCAAGGCGAGACCGCGACAGAACGGAGCCGCAGGACGAGGCACTATCTCCGACAAAATGAGAGGAAAGGGCTAACCTGATGCCCCTGCTCAATGTTCGAATGTGTGCCGAAAGGTCCCCGCTCTCTAGACTCGGTCATGAGCCCGCCTACCTGAAATCTCTCGTTCCCCTAGTTTGTTCCCGATCTGGCCTTGCTCCATCCCCCTTTTTCCCCGACCTACCCCATGGACTATTTGTACACTCTTCTTCCACCTGAACTTTTGACTATTGATCCCAAAGGACACAGGGCGAAAAAGACCTTTTTGACCAGAAACGCGAGGAAACGGTCGTGCCCTGCAACACGGAACTTAGAATAGAGCTGGACTCGTAGCTCCACCGCCGGTGCTCCACAGTGCCAACAGAAGACGAAAAAATTGCTGAAACCTTACTAAATTTCGAACATTCCTTCACTATCATTCCTGCTACGTCTCGTTTCTCTCCCAGCCAACATTGTATTTATTATGTAACAATCCATCAGTTCACATTATGAAATGTACTCACTGTTCTCACCTCGAATCATTTTTGTATTGCATTACTATGACTTTCCTGCTAAACAAGTTTATCAAAGTTTATCAATAGGTCCGCCTCCTAAAACTAGAGATCTTAAATGAAATGTTTACGACTCCTTCGCCTAGGGTTCCTACTGCTTTTTCTTATGCCCACCATAATAGAACTGAGTAGAAAATGAACCAGCAAGATGTCTTGAATATGTTAAAGGGAGGACTGTGGAAAATTAGTACGGTTTGGTAAACATTATCTGCGCCATCTTGCCTTTTCCCTGATGCCACACTTTTGTCGTGCGCGCCCGCCATTTTAGGTGCCTCGATCAGGACCATCCCTTTTTGCATGCCACTGGCCCCCGAGATAGCCCTTCGCCCTCACCAAGCCTGCACGCTGACCAACCCCCCCTGCTCGCACCTGCCTTGAATCATAAACCCCTCTTCAGCGCGGCTCTGCCTCAGAACCTCATCCTGTTCCCAGCGCGACACCTCCCTTCTTCCCTTTCCTGGTCCCCGGCCCTTTGATGCAAACCCCTTTTTCCCCGTGTGCCCGTTTGTCTTCCTCGTTCCCAGGCCGACACCCAGCTCTGCCGATACTATTCCTTGCCCCTCCCCGTACAATAGAAAGCTTCCCTCATCAAAGGACCCCCGAGTTGATCAAAGCCCCCACCCCATGAGATCCGATCGAACCCCGCATTCCATGAATTGGCGGAATATCCAGCTGCGCGATAGTCATCACCTGTTGTGACCAGGGTGGGGACTTCTACTGTAAATATGTGTGGGAACGGGCCCGAAGGGGGGATTCCGGGAATGTCTTTCCGTACATCAAAGCATTGCCATGAGTATGTAAACTGTAATAAAACCGCAAAAGGCTGTATATAAGGGGCCAGGCCTCAGAAATAAGTTAGAGCACCTCAGAACGATACCTGCTGTCTGTTTTGCTGTGTTCTCCTCCGGAGAGAATAAAACCTTGTTTCCTGCTTTCCAGTCTCCAGCGCCTGCCTCTTCATTGATTAATAATTCGTGGGTCACAGAGGCAATACCGCCGGGCAAATATCGATTGTCCCCGACCCATCAGGTTTTACAGAGCATACAGCGTAAGTTTACCAGAGCCTACAGCAAGTTGTTTATTTTGCTCCCTGTGCCACGCAAGGGAAAGGCCACACCAATGAAAATAAGCCCTTGTCATTGGCCAAACGGATCCGCTGTGCCTAAACAGCCTTCTCAGCGCCTGTCTAGGGTTTAGAGTGATGTGACCTGGCAGTTCAGGCTGGATTGCTCCTACTGCAACTGGATCAGGGCTGATTTGCATATGGCTGCTCCCTGTCTGAAGTAGCACAGTGAGCAAACTGGAATGATAAGCTGGAATGCACACCAGCAGCTGAGATGAATGCAAACAGTCCACCCATCACGTTTTTTTTTATCTCAGTGTGACACCATAAGTGCGATGGATATGGCAAAGGCATGGGTTCTGTGGCTTATTGTGTCATGCAACTCGGGCATGTGTGGTTGATTGTGAATCAGAGTGGTGATAGCTTTGTAGAGGGTGTAGTGCCGTGTGAGGTAGCAATGCCGGAACCCTTTTGGCTCCTGATGGACTCCATAGAACTGTAATGTTGTGATGCGTTAGAGTGTAATGAAATAAATGTAGGTTTAGAATGTTGAGTTTGCAGTTACACGCAGAAGAATACAGACGTGTTATACTAAGTTCCATGTGTGGTGTTGTCATTAGACGGTACCCAGGCTAGGAAGGAATCTACAGAGGATACGTGTTCTTCCAGTCCAGGCTGGACTGTTCCTACTGGAGCATGATCAAGGCTGATACGGACATGGTTGCTTCTTGTCTGAAGTGACAAAGTGGGGCAAACAGTGATGCCCTGATATGCAACCATTGCTGTACAAATCTCCCACAGCTCGAAAATAGCAACAGATATAGATCTCTTGCATACAGGAGTACTCCGCATAATGCATCTGGATTTACAACAGCATTTAAATAATCAACCTCTTGCAGAGGGTCTAGGACCTCCATTTTGCTGTATGGTACTCCCTGAGCTAATATTTTCTTTAAAAACAGGCATCATCTAATACATGCAGTACGGACCACCCCATGTTGGGATCTACAGGGGCTATTGGCTTTACTCCTTTACAAGGTCATTCCAGGTGTGGAGGACGATCCGCCTGTCAGTTTACTAATGATACAAAAGACATCAACATCAATGGGATAAGTATTGTACTAAAACAATTGTATAATTGTAATACTAACATTTTTATATACTGTATATTATGTCCCGTGTGATAAATTATATATTGGATAGATAAGCCAACCTTTGAAAAGTAGAATTTAGCAACACAGGTCCAGGATAAGATGTCGGAACCTAGGGACACCATTGGTTCAGCATTTTGGGACACATCAGCATAATGACAATGAAATCAAATGGTCTGTGATATGGGTAGGCAGACAGACAGAGAGGTGAAGCAGTGGGAAACATCCCACAAAGAATGGAAACCACATGTATTGAAATATGTTAAACTTTTACTAATGGTCTTAATGAGAATGATGAAATGTGGTCCTTACTATATGTGTGATGATAACATGACAATGGGGCTTGTCAACCGTTGCAAAGTTTGAGGTTGAGATATACCACTGCTGGAATGGAGGTCCATGGCTCTGGAAACTTGTAATAAGCTCCTTAGTCAGGAGTGGGACCACATGGTTGCCATATGCTCGATTGTGTTATCAAAACCTACGATTTATATTTCCACCCTTTTCTTGGCCTTTGGACACTGGTATTACGGAAAAGTGGGGGGATGTGGTCCATTTGTCATCCCCCACCTGAGGTGATGTGAATAGGTCTGAACTCTCTAGAACTTGACCAGTTCTTTGGTTGGCCGACCATGAGGATACCACAGATTAACCAAAGAGACTACACATCTGTTGACCATGTCAAGTCAAAACCACTTTATTCGATTTAGTTAAAAATCATAAAAGCATTCTACAATCAATTTAAAAAGGGCAATTCATCATGAAAAGTTACATACAGCAATAGCATTTTATATACACAGTTTAAAAACAGCTAAAAGAAAAAGATAAATATTAGCTAAAAATTACTGGTACAAAGAACACATTTCATCCTCCAAAGCAAAGCCCTATATTACATTTGCATTCGCCTCCTCCTGATCCTAACAGCAGCAACGAGATAGTTAGCCACGCTAAACATAACTAGAGGTGAGTCCAGCATTTGGAGATACAGGAGGGCTGGTTTTGCCTGATGAAAGGCTTTGTCCTTCAATAAAGGCACCAAATATTTTTGTCTGGGCATAATGTAAAAATGGCAGAACAGCATAAGGTGCATATTATCTTGGAGTGAAAAACTGTCACAATTACACACAGGGGCATCCTCCTGCTTGTACCACCCTTGGCTGTCACAAAGAACCGTATAGATCTGGTTGAACCAGAATTTTACCAGAAGCCACCTGTGAAAGGGGATGTTAACTATGACAAGATACGGTTGTATAGCTAGGCAGGTAATAGTCAAAAAATGGGCTCTGACTGTGGGCTTTACAAGTTGGCATTCCTCTCTCTCCAAGGTTTTCAATTTAGAGAAATTAAGCTTAACCCAATCTAAATCAGATTTCTTTAAGCCCCGGGGGGAGGAAAAAATCTCGGGGCGACCAAGTTCCAAGGAGCACTTATGAATGTATGACAGCCAAGCAATATCTTTTGATTTGTCCAGTCCGTCAGTATTTTATGATTTAGACCTAAGTTGTTATTGGTCCAAGTCCTAATCCATAACAGAATAGGTGCCATTGAAAGGATATCGGTAATATACCCTAAACCAAGCTCCTGATGAACTGAAAACGTGGCTGTTGATTGGGGGAGCCCTAATATAGATCGAAGGAACTTATTTTCTTCCCTTTGAATGGTTTCACTATTCACATATCCCCACAGACCGGAGCCATACCTAGCTATTGCCACAGTTTTTGCCCTGTACAAGCTTAATAAAGCACCACGCGGCTTCCCACCAATTCTCCTAGAAAAACTTAAAATTGCATTTGCCGAGCTCCTAACCACTTTAGTTTTGGCTGTGATTTGAGGTGCCCAGCTACCCTTAGTATCATAGATTACACCAAGGTAAGTAAAAATTTTTACATTAGTGATCACTTCACCATTACAATAAAACTGTTTGGTATTGTTTTTAACAGCCCCAAATGCCATGACATGTGATTTGGAATTGTTTACCACTAAGTCAAGTGAAGACATAAAATCGCTAAAAGCATTTAAAAGTCTCTGCAGGCCTAAGTGTGTCCGAGCTATCAGAGCAGCGTCATCCGCGTACAGGAGAACGGGAATACGAGTATCCCCTGCACGCGGTGTGTCCAAGGTAGCAATTAAAAGGTTTTTCTCTAATGAATTTATGTAAAGAGTGAACAGCATGGGAGCAAGGATGCAGCCCTGCCGTACACCCCTGCTAGATTTGAACCAGGCTGTACGATTTCCTTCTTGGTCCATTCTAATCGATGCTTTTAAGTCCTTGTGAAGTTCGGCCAGAAAGTGCACAAGAGGAGGATCGAGTCCCAATTTCAACGACATGGACCACAGCCGAGCTCTGTTAACTAAATCAAAGGCCGTGGACAGGTCCATAAAAGCAACAAAAATTGACCCCTTTGTAGCCGTTGTATATTTTGAAATTATCAAATGAAGGTTTAAACATTGGTCCTCTGTTCCTCTGCCTGAACGGAACCCATACTGTGCATCTGTTAAAATATCATTTTCTAAAGACCAGTTGTTAATTCTTGCCAGCAGAACTTTACCCAGGACCTTCATGGAGGAATCCAACAAGGGTATAGGTCGGAAACACTTAGGGTCGCTTCTTTGGCCCTTTTTAAAAATAGGGACTATAATTGAGCATGCCCAAGTTTTTGGCAAACCCCCCTCAAGTACGCAATTAAAAACATTGGCTAATATCTCTGCCCACATCCCTGAGTTTAGTTTATATAAGTCCAAAGGGACTCCGTCAGGGCCGGGGGCTTTATTAACAGCTGAGCTTTTTATTGCAACCTCCACTTCGGTTTTACTGAATTTAAGCTTGGGAAGAGAAGTTGGGGAGCAAGGCATAGTAAATGCCTCAACCATTTCATTTGACCCATATATATTAGAGAAATGTTTAAGCCACTCTGCTTCAGGGATATTTACTTCAAGATCTATGTTATTTGATTGAGCAAATAAGGGATTAATAATTATGGACCAGAATTTGGAACTTTGTTTAAGGGTGGTAGAGTCCATCAAAGAGTCCCAGGCTTCCTCTTTAATGACCTTTTTCCGAGTCTTGACAGCCATAGCATATTTCTTCCTCAATTGTGCCACCAGTGCCTTGTCTCTGGGGGAATGTTTAAGGGCTTTCAGCAGAGCGGAATGTGCCTTGGAGCATGTGTAATCAAACCAACCAAAAACTGGGGCAGGGCCCCTCCTTGGTCTAGCTGTAAGCTCTTCTTCCACTCTGGCACAGATAGCCTCAAAGGCGCTAACTACCTCCTTCCCCCCCTATCTAAATCCCTACATATCACAAACTCTACTGCCATATTTTGCTCAATTAGTCCTAGAAAGTCCTCTGGGCAAACTTTACACCATTTGAGGCGCCTTCCCTGATCTTTACTACTTACATCCTTTACAGAGGTGGCCCTCAAGGGCCCCTTGCTTAACCCAGTGGAAGCGTCCATAACTAGTGACACCGGGTTATGGTCACTGTACCCACTTACAATGGCATTATAAAACAGTACGTAGCGGAGAAGACCCGGGGACATAAAAAAGTAATCAATGATCGATTCGCTACCCCTTGCGTTATATGTGACCACACGATCCTTTAAGTCTAAAAACCCTGGTTCAAATAAATCGTTAGTTGATAGCAAATTTTCCATTGCCACACCCTTAGGACTATGCTCAAAATGTGGCAAAGACGTATGATCTGGGCCAGTGTCATCCTCAATCTGGCAATGTAACCCACACAAATGAACATTAAAATCTCCCATCAGAATGAGTTGAACAAAAGTGGTTTGTTTTGACATATAATTAGTTACAAATGAAGATAAACCTTCTAAGACAAAATTTGGGCCCCCCCCTGCATAGAATTATAGCAGTTTATTAGTACAATCTTGTTCTTATCTGCCAGGAGGATTTCCACCAACTGAAAATAATATGAGGAGCTGGGGATTTCCTTAACAGTGCCGGCTACTTTAACTGAAACTAAAAGCAACAGACCCCCTCTGTCCCTTCCTGCCGTGGAGCTCTGTGCTTTAACAAAGAACGATGTATAGCCATCCACCCAGAAGGCATTTTCTCTTGCCCAAGTTTCCTGTAAGGCAACTATATCATGTTCTTTTAAATTTTGTAGCCAAATCGGGTCCTCCTGCTTTGCCCGTAGGCCCGCAATGTTCCATGAAAGTAGCCTGATGTTCCCCCTGCCAAGATCTAAAGGGTCATTTACAGCTGAACTTACTGTATTACCTAATAAATCAATAGGAGCATTATTGCTGCAAGGGGCATTCAGGCCATTATGCTCAAGCTCTAGTCAGTCAATATCTATTTGACCAGCTAGAGCCGAAAACCTATTCGACAAGAATAAGTCATTGGCCGGGATGTTCCTTACAGAATCAGCTGAGCCACCAGCCCTGGATTGCTTTGTCACCCACTGGTTAGCATGCAGAGGCGAAATAAGTTTGTCTTCAACCCAAACCTTTTCAATATGATGTGACATGATATTCTCTCCACCACCTGACCTATAAACTTGTGGATAGAAAAAGCCAAGGGGCATCGCACGAACACCCTTACCTACTGGGTCCAATGGGGAACCATCCCAAAAGAGACGGCTGGAGACATTTCTAGATTTAAAATTGACTATTACACAATCTCCTGCTACATCTTTCTTGGTTGTGCCCACCCAGTTAACCCTTCTTCCTGATAAAATATTGTCTGCGATGTTACTTTCTCCCGTGCAGTTCGCATTACACCATTTTTTAATATGCCTAAGAAGGGTTTCGTGATGTTCTACCTCCCCGTCAGCAAGTTTAGGGACATTAACCAGAATTGCTACAAAAGGTGTTGCATCCGGAGGTAGATTCACTGGGGGTACCCTTCCCACC
Organism: Lissotriton helveticus; assembly: GCF_964261635.1. Taxonomy (NCBI): domain Eukaryota; kingdom Metazoa; phylum Chordata; class Amphibia; order Caudata; family Salamandridae; genus Lissotriton; species Lissotriton helveticus. The sequence goes on from NC_136062.1 coordinate 409,420,484, forward strand.
CGACCCCCCTGTGTACCTCTAGGCCTTACTATGGGAGTTACACTAGGTACACTAGGTACAGCCTCCAACATAGGAATATAAATACCCTTGTCGACTTTTCCTTTTTGGGCAGGGTTATCAATGGCCAAGTTAGTAACCATGGTGGCTATGTTGGTTAAAGGACCGCCAACCTTGGGGGCAGGGACCTGCACAACTGTTGGACACGGCACCATAGGTATAGAAGTAAAAGGGGCCCGGGTATTTAAAACATCATTAATGCGCTCGCATTTCGCCACAAGGTCCTAGACACAATCCTTCAGAGTTTCAGTAATGTCAGTGGCAATCTGGATTAGGGCAGATTCAAGTCTATCCGAAAAAAGTTTTTCTAGTAAAGAAGAAATGCCCTCATCAGTAACATACATTGCACGTTGCCCCCCAGGCTGGCTGCTTGCTGTGCTTCCTAAATCACCCAAGGGCGCCGGAATTGACGGTATCACTGTTTCAGACAGAACCGGGGACGGGAGAACAGTATGAGATTGTGGCAGGAAGGGTCTGCAGGACTCAATAATGACCCTAGGTTCCAGCGGGATGCAGTTAATGGTGGAAGTATTAGATGTGTCAACGCCCACTAGGGTAGAATCAAGACCCAGCTCACGCTCTGACTCTGCAAGCTGTGTGGATAATTCACCCACTTTCGTTGTCAGATACGTAATAATGCTGGTAGTATACTTGGGCACCTTAGCTTTCTCTTCGCCTGCCGCTGATGTCACGAGTTTACGCTTACCCATGATGAAAGGGATGTAGCCCGTCCCGTCCCTGATCGTCCTTGGACGGCCTTAGACGGCCCGCCCTCTGCCCGGGCTCCGCCCGGTGTCGCCCGCGCGCGTCCCGCGACGCGGAGGGAGCGTCTGCTGTTTGTAGCGCCTCCGGGCGCGAAGAGTGCGGGAGGCAGGAAGTGCCCGCAAAGCTCGCTGGGAGCTGTAGTCTCCAGCCGCGTTGTTGGAGCTGAGGCGGCGAGACTACAGCGTTCCCCCCCCAGGAGCTGGTGCGGTGACTGCTGTGGCTGTTGTCGGCGCTGAGGTAAGCTCCTCACTGTGCTTGACTCCCCGCTCCACCGAGGGAGCGTCTGCTGTTTGTAGCGCCTCCGGGCGCGAAGAGTGCGGGAGGCAGGAAGTGCCCGCAAAGCTCGCTGGGAGCTGTAGTCTCCAGCCGCGTTTTTGGAGCTGAGGCGGCGAGACTACAGCGTTCCCCCCCCAGGAGCTGGCGCGTTGACTGCTGTGGCTGTTGTCGGCGCTGAGGTAAGCTCCTCACTGTGCTTGACCCCCCGCTCCACCGAGGGAGCGTCTGCTGTTTGTAGCGCCTCCGGGCGCGAAGAGTGCGGGAGGCAGGAAGTGCCCGCAAAGCTCGCTGGGAGCTGTAGTCTCCAGCCGCGTTGTTGGAGCTGAGGCGGCGAGACTACAGCGTCCCGCCCCAGGAGCTGGCGCGGTGACTGCTGTGGCTGTTGTCGGCGCTGAGGTAAGCTCCTCACTGTGCTTGACCCCCCGCTCCACCGAGGGAGCGTCTGCTGTTTGTAGCACCTCCGGGCGCAAAGAGTGCGGGAGGCAGGAAGTGCCCGCAAAGCTCGCTGGGAGCTGTAGTCTCCAGCCGCGTTGTTGGAGCTGAGGCGGCGAGACTACAGCGTTCCCCCCCAGGAGCTGGCGCGGTGACTGCTGTGGCTGTTGTCGGTGCTGAGGTAAGCTCCTCACTGTGCTTGACCCCCCCACTACAAGCCTCATTATTTGTTATACCTCTTTTTATTTTTAGAACGGAGGCTTCTATTGTAAATTGGCCAAGTCTGCCTGATGTCGTGGAAGTGTCATAGTTTGGATCTCACAAACAGAGTACAGGTGTAACATTTCTGTGGTTATTGAATTTTCGGCCTGCTACAACCCACCCGCACTAAAAAGACAAACTAGGTATACGTGGAGCCCCCCCACACAGTTTTGCACTTCCTCTATTATTGCAACATGTGTACTTTATTCAGCATTGTTGCTGCATATTATGTTTATTCAATTCCACAACTTTGAAAACATTATAAGACCATAGCATAATGCCAAATATTGTATAAATTAACACAATTAACACAAATTAACACATAGATTTGACATTAACCATCCATAACTCAAAATATATAGACATGTTCGTGTGCATACACACTTTTTTATATACAGTGACCTACAACAGACTGACAAAGGGAGAATTAATTAAAAAACAATTTGTGTTTCGTTTAAATTTAGTATAGTACTAAAAACCTGACCTCTGTAAAGCACAATTCTAGAGGTAATTGCTGTTGTCCTGTACAGTGCTCGTGTGGCATTTAATCGTATAGGATCTATCTTGGGCCCAAGTATAACATTAGGAACCCAGGAAACTCTCTGTGGCACAGTAGTTGCTTCATGACCTATTACTGACACCTTGTGAGCTGTCTGGGTTACAGGAACACACCGGGGCATGGGCATGCTCACTGGGTTCACAGGGGTCCCCAATGACGCTGCTCCGGTGCTGTTAAGAGATTTGAATGGCAGAGAAGCAGCTACTTGAGGCTTAATCTCCATGTGCCTCTTATGATGACCGGCCTCGCTCCCTACACTTGCTTGCCATAGGACACTCATCTCATACTTTTACGCCCCACTACTTTCAAATGTCATCCATCTGCCTCTGGTCCCACTTGTACCCTGGATTAAGAGGTGGGCTCTAAGGGACATTTGACTGACCTCTTGTTAAGAGACAGGAACACAAAAGCTGACAGAAGCCCAATTTCCTGGAAGAGCCCAGCTGACCAGTTTCTTCTGTACATGCCTCGAACCTATCTGGTGGCTTCTATTGGAGTGTTATTCCTAAAGTATTGCACTCTGTGTACTTAACTACTGCTAACCAGTGCTGAGGTGCCCGTGATCTCTCTCCAAAACATGGCTAAATTGGTTTATACCCAATTGACATATATCATTTACTTATAAGTTCTTTATAGAGTGGTATACCATATACCAAGAGCCTGTAAATTAAATGATACAAGTTGGCCTACAGTACATATTGTGCCATCCACTTTAGTAGCCCCTTAAAACATGTTATATCCTTCCACTGCAGGCTGAATGCAGTTTTAAGCTGCCAAGTCGATTTGGCTTTATAATCTCATGTCAAATCTTAAACTCCCCTTTTATTACATATAAGGCACCCCTAAACTAGGCCCTAAATAGCCCATAGGTCAAAGCGCTGGGTAATTAAAAGGATGGACATTTACTTTTTAGTTTTACAAGTCCTGCCAGTTAAAATCTCTCAAATTGATATTTCACTACTGTGAGGCATATCTTTTCTAAAGAATAACATTGAAGTTGCCTTAATACATTTTATTAGTGTAATTTCCAAATGGGAAAAGATAAGCAGTTCTTGTTTAGAGTCTTTGGAATTTACGCAAAAAGCCCTGTTTTGGAAATTTGACATTTTTCTGGCCTTAGCCTTTTTGTGCCGATAGCCTGTTGGAGGTCACATGATTGGGTGTAGCTGATAGTTGGACTTTGCGAATTCCTCCCAGTCACTCAATAGAGGGATTAGGTGTGCCTGAAGGGGACAACTGCTGGTAGGATGTGGGGGGGGAGGGTTGAGCACAGCACAGCACCACTTACACCGAAAGAGTCTGTGCTATGCCTTTACACAAAGAGCCAAACAACCTTGCATTGTTACTTCAGCCAGCTTGGAGCCAGGACAGGGGAGGCGGGAAATTCCCAGCACTTCCAAGCCACTGTCTAGAAGCTTCTCCCACCTTCCAGAACCTGGGGACCAGGGTATAAAAAAAGGACCTAAGATATCAACTCTTCAGTACACTTCTGGACCTGTGGTGGTCTACCAAGGACTTCTGTGCTACTACAAGGAACTCAAGTCTGCTGGACTGCTGCTCTAAAGGAACTGCTGTCCTGTTTTGCTGACCTGCTGCCCTAGCCTGGGGAGGAAGAACTGTAACTGCATCTTGAACCTCGGATCCTTAAGCGACTCAAAGGCTGTCCACCTGATCTGAGCCGCAGGGACTTAAAAGTATCCTCAACTAGCTCCTGGACCCAGCTACAGCAAGGTGCGAGGTGACGTTCGCACCAAAACTTTGTGTGAGCCACCACCAGCCAGTCTCTTTGCATTTAAAGCATCGATCGCCTGTGAAGGGCTGTCAATGAGTAGTTGCAGCCCACCCATCAGGGATTCCAGGCCTGCTCTTCGTGCCATGCAGACCACCACCAGCGATGCTCTCCTAGCTCCTTGCACCCCTCTCCAATGTGGTCAGGACTCTTGGCACAAAACTTGAGAAGGTAAAACTTTAGCTGGACTAATCTGAGACTGTATCCGACCCACGCGCCATAGCAGTCAACCTGAACTTTTTACTTTGACCCAGTCTGGCGCGACTAGGTAGCGGATGGTGATTTATGCTTTTAGGCACTATATTGCAGTTTATTCTTTAAAAATTCATATCTCTGGTACTATTGATTGGAGTTTTGTTATTTAGGTCTTGTTTTATTTATTAAATTTAGTCTTATTTTTCTAACATGATGTGGGATCTGTTTGTGTGGGTTTTCCACTGTTTTACTGTTTGAAGTGTTGCACAAATACTTTACACACTGCCTCTAAGTTAAGTCTGGCTGCTCTGTTCCAAGCTACCATAGGGGTGATCACAGATTACTTCATGGTTTGCTTGTGCCTCACACTGACCAGCATTGTGATTGATGCTTGACTAGGGCTCACATTCCATTTAACTAACACACCAATTTTTAACACTCCTCCTCCCCAAAACATATATGTTCTCCAATTTTTTGTTAGACTGGAGTAAGAATAGTAAATCTGACCCTGAATTGTATGGACATTCCCCAATATTTGTTGGAAAGGAGTTAGAATAGTAAATCTGATCATACCCAATGTATGCATTGTCCCCAATGTATGTTACATTGGAGTTAGTCTATTAAATGTGACCCTTCCCCCAATATATCACCAGACTTAATTAAATTGGGTTTAGATTAGTAAAATCCTCCCTACAATGCATGCATTTCCCCAGTGTGTATAGTGTTACAGTTAGAATAGTGTATTTTAAGTATTTTTGTCGTTCTGCATTAGAGTTATGTTATTACATGCTATTTTTCAGAACGTTTTGAAGACATTTTGATACATATGTAACTTAAAACTATACATTTTTCTTTTTTTAGCATTTTCAAAACAGTTGTGATTGGTCAAATTTGTCAAATGTGATTTATAATTTTTTAATGCATTTCAAAAGTTTTTTTAATAAAAAATGAATACTGATTTTTTTAAGCTTATGTTGTGTTTCATCCTTAAACATAAATCAGTAATGTCATATTTGTGAATTTAGAAATATTTCTATTTGTATAAAATACATAAAAAAGGTATGCTTACCATTATAATATTTACATTTTGGACCCCAATATTTTGGTTGCTGATATTTCTGTACTTTACTTTATATGTATGTAAAGTCGATGTTTATGCTTGTTGTAATGACCTTGATATTTTTATACCACAGTATTTTTGTGGGTGATATTTTGTCATACATTTAAAAATCAATACAAAAATACCCTCAAAACTCATACTAACTCCTATGTCCGGACGTTTCCTCCACCTCTGTATTCACAACTCCCAAAATATGTAATACACTTACTGCGCACACTCAAAACAGTAACCTTGTCAGACTTACCCCTACCTGTCTTTCAACTTTATCAACTGTACAAACGCACCTGTTCTGTTTTTCTTTCTTCTTAATTGTAGCCATATTTCCCAGATCCCAGCCATATTGAAATGTCTTCAAAGGCATTTTGGCCAATTTGGTATGCCCTCACCTAGTTCCTATCTAGAGGCCAAATATTGACCCTCACAATTACAAGACTGACAAGTGTCCCCTGAACTTTATCCACCTAAATCATCTTTTTGCCATTTATTTGCGTGACAAATCTATTCTCTTTGCCCTGCTAACCCTGCCATTTCTCAAAACCCCCCTCCAACTTGGTGCCTACCTCACTCACCCGGTTATGCCTGAACCCAAATTGTCTGCATGATTGAACACCTTCTGTAACCCTGTCCCCCAATTGTGGTATTGAAGGACAAATATTACTCTGTGATACTGCAGTAATTGTTTGGATGGACCAGTTACTTTTGCCTGCTAACCCTGTCACCTGATAATCCCAAAATTCACTTGATCACCGGAATATGTACCTGCTCCCTCTAGTACTTCTTTTCACTGCCCTAGTGGCTCCTTCTTCTTGCCCCCACCACCATCCCCCTCCTCATTCTCCAACTATGGCAAGCAATCAAGTTAAGTGTGGAGTTAACTGTTTCAAGATCATTTATCCCCTTAATCTATCCAAAGCTTCAGCAAAACGGTTCAAACATAATACCCTTGAACAATTTCCTGATTCCCTCTTTGTTGACCAATTCCATAGTGGTTGTTATGGGCGGCTCAAAACTGAACTCGTTTTCTTCACTCACGACATCCCTTCCTGGTCCACCAACTTCTATAACTCCTTCAACGTCACCCCCTCCTCCTCTAACCCACATAGGCAACAGCAACAATCTCCCCCTATTCTTGTTTTAATGGCTCACTCACTATCTCACTCTATAACAATGGTATTGTCTTGATTCACGCAAAAGACACTTGTCTCTCTCTTTTTGACCACCTCTTCCCTTCACTTCTCCTGACCCCTGTGACCATGACCTCCCTTGATTCTTAAGCTAACTGCCTTGACTCTTCATCTAACTCCTCCCTTCACTCCCTACCTCCTCCCTGACCCTCCTAAACTCCAGTACGCCACTCTACCAGGAGGCACTGGCCTACCCCAAGCCAACCCTTTGCCCCCCTCTCCCCTGCCACCTCTTCTCCCAATCTTTCCCCTTCTGAAAGGGATGTTACCCGTAACACATCAGCCATACCTATGGCTAACACTCCCCTTTTCCCCTCTGCACCATCCCTGAATCCCATAGTATCCTCCTCCCCCTAACCCTGCCCACCTCCCTCTTTTTAAATCCATCTTTCCAACATCCTAATTGCCCAGTTAACTCTGCGTACCCGCCCCCTTATTTCCTACCTTTTCCTCTCCCCTACCTGCTCTCCCCCTCTGCTTGTATCCTGAATTCTGCTCAAACCCCTTTCTTCTCTCCTCATCCTCTCTTCTCTCCATTACTGCTGCTCAACCCTGTTTCCCCCCTGGAAATCTCTTCCTTTTCCCTCCCCCGGGCCTAGCAGAACCATACTCTCCCTTCAACTACCCTCTAGGTCAATCCCCCGCTTTATTTTGTGCAAGCCCCTCACCTCACCTAGCCCACGGGACCTCTCCAGCCCCCTATTCTCTCTTTTCCCATAGCATCCTGACTTTCCATGACTCCCCTTTTTCCCTTCCCTCATTCCGCCCTCCCTCCATTTTCCACAATCGTCTCCTCCTAAATTTGTACTCAGTTCTTCTCCTCTGTTCAACAGCGGCAAAGATAACTCTCTTTCCACCTCAAATGCACCGACAACCTCTTTCAACCACCACTATGTCCTCCTCTCACTCTTACTTCCCATTACTCCTTCCTCACCCCATCTCTCCCTGTCCTCCCTCGCCACTTGCACTCCCTCCAGAACCTATTGATTCTCCCAACATTCCATGCTCAGGCCTACTCTCTTTAGAAAACAAACTAGGACTTCTCATCTCCTCTATCTCTCAGCTTGAAGCCTCCCTCTCACTCCTAATTTAAAAAATGTCATACTTTCCCAACAACCCAATTCCCCTGGCAAACACCCACTTCCCAACACTCCGGAGGAATACCTTGCTGTTGGGCCCCAAAAAAGCCACACATACTCTGTCTTCTACAGACATCGCAAATTTACTGGCTAGTTACATCTACTCTGTGCACAATCCCTACCATCTCCTTTGCCAGAACTAAACAATAGCCTTATTCTACCCTAGCACCTTTATACAGGAACATAATCCTGATCACCCCTATAAGCCCAAACGCCCCCTTAACCAAAACAGTCCTGTCAGAGTTGCGCTGCTTGCACCACAACTTCAGATCTGAGGTTAAACACAAGCTGGAACTTTCTGACACCATCACTCATCACAATCTTGATATTCTTTTCCTCACTGAGACCTGATTCAACAAAACCTCGCACACTACTTATGATCTTCTGCTACCCACCGACCACTCCATCTTTAGAAACAATAGAACAGACAAAATTAGGGGAGGTATTGCTGTCATCTTCAGAAACTCCCTTAATTTCAAGGTTTTTGCTAACAGCTCCTTCCATTCATTCAAATGCCTTTCTATTTAGCTTCAAGTGCAACACAGCCGCCCTTTCAGATTTCAATGCATGTATCACCCACCCAGTGACTGCTCCTCTTTCTTGGAGGAAATCACCGATTTCACCAGCAACCATACTCTCAAAGTGACAGACAGATTTTTCTGGGAGTCTTTAATTTCCAATGGGGCTCATTGGAAGACTCAGCTGCCATTTGGCTTGCCAATCTTCTCTCAGTAAATGATCTTATCCAACACTGCACGGAACCAACACACTTGAAGGGCTCAATTCTTGACCTTGTACTATCCAAAGCAGCTATACTAACCATTGCTGTCCCTATTCCAGTAGACTGGTCCGACCACTTCCTCATCCCCTTCTCTCTTCACCTATCTCACTCTATAACTCTTGGCCAACCTAAAAGGACTACTACCTGGTTCCGCAACACCAAAACCATTGAACTTGATATTCTCTGCGATTCTGTCATGCTATCACTTCCAAGTTTAGACCCTTTAGATCTTAGACCCAAGATTCGGTTGTCAATGATCTCACCTCCCAATGCCCCTCCAGCCTTGCAGTCAAAATTGATAATGTTGCTCTACTTCAAAGCAAAAAGAAAAGGCCTATTCCTTCTGCTCCACGGTTCAATAAATCCCTTTATGCAGAAAGGAGGAACCTGAGACTCCAGGAGAAACAATGAAGACAATCACCATCCACCACTAATCTCTCTATTCAGCGTTCAGCAAGATCAAAATGCCACAAACACATCTTCCAAAACAGGCCCAAAAAACGATTTGACCTCATCAAAAATACAAACGTCTTTCCCTCCACCTTCAAGCCTGATGCTTCTCCAAAGTAAGCAGCAGAATTTGTTATATTTTTGGATGAGAAAGTGAAATCACTTGTAGATCAGGTTATTCACCACACCCCCCTAGAGGAGCACACATCCTCAGTAACTTGGCAGAACTTTGACGTCATCTCTGTAGATGACCTCCTCAACTGCATTATTGAAACAAAACCCTCTAACCATTCTTCCGACCCCAACCAGAGCGACTTTGCCATTGACTTCTACACCCAAACTCTTTCGTATTGGATCAATCTGGTTAACCTCTTCCTCAGTCAAGGCTCCCTTCCCGTAGCCCTTGAAACAGAACAGGTAACCCCACTTCTTAAAAAACCCTCTGCTGATGCTAATGACCTCAACAACTTCTGCTCCTTCACCATCTTCCCATTTCTTGGGAAAATCACAGAAAGATGTGTAGCGAAACAACTTTCTCAACATATTAAGGGTAACAATCTTCTTATAGAATTTCGATCTGGTTCATACAATACTGCAGCACAGAAACCGCCCGCTGCAAGTGATCGACAATGTCCTGTGTGTACTTGACTCGGGGGAATCTTGTCTTCTGATTTTCCTTAACCTTTCTGCAGCCATTGACACTGTTAATCACGTTACTCTCCTTAATACTTTAAAACAGAGAATGGGCTTGGAAGGCACAGTGTTTAAATGGTTTGCTACATTCCTCTCAGACAGATCTCAAGTTATTAAAATAGCAAACTGCCTTTTGTCTTTAATGGCGGTAGGCCATGGTGTCTCACAAGGATCTATACTCTGTTCAATCTTTATTTGGCACCATTGGGTAATCTCTTGAGGAAATCTTGGACACTATTCCACCTCTATGCTGATGACACCCAAATCTACCTTAAGGTGTCTTCCTCACACGACATCTCAATCCTTAACTCTACTCTCAACTCTATTCAAAACTGGATGTCAGCTCATCAACTCATTCTAAATCCTTCCAAAACTGAATTCCTCCTCCTCTCTATCTCTCTCCCCTCCTCATGTTTAATCTTGGATGAATTACCTGAATTTACTTCACAAAAAACCTATAGTTTTCGACAGTACTAAATCTCTTGGTGTAATTCTTGACAAAAAGCACAGTCCACACTCCCACAACAATTCCATTTCAAAGAATGCATGTTACCAACTTCGCCTTCTCTGGGGGATTAGACGTTTCTTTCTGGAGCAAGACCTAAAAACCTTAGTACAATCTCGAGATTAGACTATTGCAATTCTCTGCTTGCTGGCCTCCCCAAATCTCACCTTTCCTCTCTCAAATCCGTACTCCATTCAGCGGCTCGTTTTGTCTTTGGGGACAAAAGAAGTGACAACATCAAACCCATGCTTCTTTCTCTTTGATGGCTTCCCATTGAAGCAAGATCAATCTACAAGACTGCCTGTATCACCCACAAAGTCTTGCACACTTCCTCCCCTCTATACCTAGCAAATAAACTTAAAATCTCTTGAGGCTCTAGACTCACGGAATGCAGAAAATTACTGCCTGAGCCCCCCACCTTCAAAAGGTAAACATCGATGGCTCAATCCTTCTCATGCAATGCAGTTAGAATCTGGAACTCGCTTTCTCCACTACTCCGTACCACCACTTCTACCCGAGCATTCAAAACTGACTTCAAATCTTTTCTCTTCCAAAGACACTCCAGAATTAATACATCACTTTTCATTTCACTCAAGGAAGCTCTCACAATGTTGTATATATGTAATCTATGTCTGTACGATCCTAATCCTATTGTGTTTTTGATTTTTGTGTGACTGTCATCTATTGTTTATTATACTTTTTCATCTGTCTCATTTGTATCTGTTACGTGCAAGTATGTACATTTCCTAATGTAACGTACTTGGTTCTATTGTGAAGCACTCTGACACCTCTGGGTAAAGTCCACGCTAAATAAAGTTGCATTAAAAAAAAAAAAAAAATCATTGGCTTTCATCTGAGCCGACTCCACGTATGGTGCAACGACAACAAGAATGAAAGGGCCCGATGTACATAATTCTTATTTACCACTTCTTAAATACCGAATTTTACAGATTCGGTATTTAAGAAGTGGTAAATATGAAGGGGGGAGATGTAGGTATTACAGATTCGGTAAATACCAAATCTTTAAGATTCGGTATTTACCGAATCTGTAAATACCGAATCGGTATTGCCCATTGATTCCTATGGGCCTTGAAGCCGATAGGAATCAATGGGCAATACCGATTCTGTAATTACAGAATCGGTAAATAGCGAATTTTGCACGGGTGTAGGGGGTGTCACTTTGACACCCTCTGGCACCCCAAAAATAGGCATGTGCGCCATGTGGCACACAGACATGCCCTAAGGGCATGTCTGTCTGTCACATGGCTAGGTGTGCATGCACACATGTGCATGCACACCTGAATTCGGTATTTTAACACCCAATTGGATTGGGTGGTAAAATACCGAATCTGACAGGCCTGCGGCACTCAAAGATGTGCTACTTACATGTGCTTTTACAGAATCGGTATTTTTACCGAGTCTGTATTTACCGATTCGGTAATTTTACCGAATCTGTAAATACAGATTCTGAAAACCCTAATACCGGTCGGAACGGCCGTTTCCGACCGGTATTAGGGCTCCTACATCTGGCCCTAAAGTTCTAGTAGGTTCTTGGACTTTCAGAGGTCGTCTTCAATTCTTGATTCATTGTAAATATTCATCTAGTAAGTGATTGTGGGAAGAGGTTCTCTGGTCATGCTCCCTTACTGGCTTGCCATTCCTTTCAAAGGCATCTTGATAAACCCAGATTTCCAGTAAGGGATCATATTGTCACATGGCTGTTACTGGTGGCTGTTCAGGGTCAGAAGAAGTTTCTGCAGGCACCGTACGCTCAGAAAGCATGTTGCTGGATACAATTTACCATGTGTTCTTGCGGCCTAGTGCAAGTTGATGTTCACAGTTACCCAGACAGATGTTCTGTGATCAGTTGAAGGCATTAGTTAGCGCAGGCTGAGATGGAGCTGCACATTCTGGCACCCTTCAAATACAAAATACTATGCTTAGGCATAGCTTAAAACTTTTCTAACTTGGTACGTGTGCTCATAGTAAAAGCACAAATGCAAAGTAAGAAAAGTTTTAAGAAAAGGAAACACTCCTTAACTCATTGTCCAGGCAGTGATTTTTCTTAAAAAATAGAAAAATACTTTTTTACTGTAGGAAATTAGGCTAGTGGGTGAGGGGGGGAAACTCTACTTAAGCAGTAACTACAATTATTGTCTGGGTGAAACACCACGTTAACCTCTGCCTAAACCTTTGATAGCTAGGCACAAAAGCAATCAGGTTTAACTTAGAGGCAATGTTTAATGTATTTATGCAGCACACAAACAATAATAAAGTGGAAACCCAACAAAAGAAAAATCAAACACCAATTTTAAAAAAACAGAGCCACTCTGGTGGCCCTGGGTTCAAGATGCAGATCCAGTAATTCTCATTCCGGCAGTAGGGCTCACCCAGCAGCAGGGCAGCAGTGTAGCAGGGTAGCAGAGAAGCACTCTTTCTTGCAGCGGAGCAGCACAGCAAACCTTCGTCTGAGTGTTCCACACAAGTCAAGCCAAGTCAAATATCTTTATTCGATTGTTTGCATTTGACAATCATAAACGTGCATTTCATAACGTTAACATTTTACACAAAATATTATAAAAGAGTGTTTTCCAAAAAGCGATGGGCACAGGCAAGATAACTAAATTAAAAAAAATTATATGAATATACAATTAGATAAAAAGATATACCTATCAGTAGCATAATTAATTAACCTTCCATACTTTTTCTAAACTTGAGAGCTAATTTTAAAAAGCTACATACAAACATAGTGCAATCACAGTTTAGCATTTGAATGTAATAAAGTGCTGGTCTGATTTGTGCAAAATTCAGCTTTATAAGGAGAGGTTTTAAAAACAATTTACGGGGGACTATATAATAAGAGCAAATGAATAAAAAGTGTGCCAGATCTTGCGGAGACTTATTGTCGCAGCCGCAAGCTGGCAACACTTGGCCTCTATGGGCCCCACTTGGTACAGCTAACAATAGGTGAAACAGGTCAAAACGAAACCTTGTCAACAAGAAACGCTCATAGCCAGACATGGGCCAAGATAAGTAGGGTTCCATTTGTGGGCAGGTTTTTGTCAGAACATGCAACCTCACACTGCTTTTCTTAAGCTCTCTCTCCTCCCTCGCTAGGTACCTAGTTGACATAAAGGTGTTCTTCACATAGGTTACATCAGGTTTAGTTATTGTCTCTGGCGCTAGGAAGAGATCCAGCCGACCCATCTCAAGAAGACATCTTCTAACGTAACCTATCCAGGGGATCTTATACCTCCCTTCCCACGATAGAGCTTCGTGTAGAATATTTCTAGTGAGGGGTATGTCTGTATTCAGCCAGCTATTTAGCCAGCACAGCAAAGGATTTGCAGCTATTCTGTCACTTAAATAGGGCATGCCTAATTCTTCATGGACGGAAAAAATTTGCCGTTCCCCTTGGGACCCTTAGCACTTGTTTTAAGAAGTTATTTTCGGTAACCTCAAGGTCGTCTAAAGGAACAAAGCCCCATATTTCGCTCCCGTAACACACGACAGCCGTGCTTTTAGCTTGGTATAGCTTCAACAAGGCAGCCACTGGGCTATTTCCCATTTTCCTGGCGAAGTCTGTTATTGCTGTATTTGCCCACACTACCTCACCCTTCTTCTTTCGTACCGCTGGTGCCCACGTTAGTTTGTGATCGAAAAGAACACCAAGGTACGAAAAGGTCTGGTTATCGGTATTTTTTCACCATGCACTGAATAAGGATATAACTTTCTGGGGCCTGATCCTGTCATCATGACGAAAGATTTCGAATTGTTGATGCTCAGGCCTCGAGAGTTCATGAATACGAAGAAGGAGTCTAACAAGATTTGGAGGCCAATTGCGGTTCTAGAGATTAGGACGGCGTCGTCCACATATAGCAGGACGGGCACGCCCTTCCTTCCTATGTATGGAAAGTCTGTACCTGTTTTTAATAAATGCTCCTCCAGTTCATTAATATAAAGATTAAAAAGAAACGGGGCGAAAATACACCCCTGTCTGACTCCCCGATTTATCCTAAAATCCCTAGTTACTTTCACATCTTGGGTGTAACGGACATTTGCTCTTGTGTCCGAATGAAGGTCGGCCAAAAAGTTAATTACGTTTTGCTACACCCCCATTTTTTGCAGGACCTCCCAAAGCCTACCTCTGTCAACGCAATCAAAAGCGGACGATAAGTCCATAAAGGCCATATGGATGGTCCCTTTTCTGGCCAGAGTATATTTGCCATTTATTAGGTACAGATTCAGACATTGGGTTACCGTTGAGTGGCCTGGTCTGAACCCGTATTGTATTGGCGACATTATGTTGTTTTCATTTGCCCATGCTTCCAGTCTATTTAAAATTATACCCCCCACCACCTGGCAACTGAGTTGATCAGGGAAATAGGTCTGTAACATACTGCACTATTTCGATCGCCCTTCTTAAAGACTGGCACAATGGTTGAGGACCCCCAAGACTTAGGGCAGCCGATTAATGCTCCAGCGTTAATTACTGCAGTGAGGACAGGAGCTCATAGGTAGATGTTAGATTTGAATAAATCAGGAGGGAGGCCATCAGGGCCAGGAGCCTTGTTGCAGGTTAGACCCCGAATCCCCTTCTCTACCTCCCCAGCTGTAAAGCACAACCGGTGATCTTCAGAGGTTTTAAAATCAACTTCCGCTTGTGCCTCGTCACTTTTAAAAATTAAACTAAAATGGGAGACCCACTCTTCCTCGGGTATATTAGTTCCAAGCGTGGAGTTACTGGGATCATCAAATAATGGTTTATTAATAATGTTCCAGAACTTAGAGCTATTACCCAAGACTGTGGGGTCGAGCAGAGACTCCCAGGTGTGTACTTTAACTTCTCTTTTCCGGGATGCCAGAGTTGCTTTGTAATTGGCTCTCGAGAGCTTAATGAGGGCAGGGTCACTTGGATTAGTCTTTAATGCCTTTTTAAGATTACGCCCGGCCTTTGAACATGCTTGATCAAACCATCTAGGTTGGTATTCAGACTGACCCTTCGCTGGTATAGTTAACATTTGACCAACTTTTTGTACCACATCAGTGAAAGCATTTAAAGTCATTTCTGGCGATGTGGTTGGAGAGACACAAAGTCCAAGTTCTTTGCTGCAGCTAGTATTAATTGAGCTGTACAAAGTGTCGCTATTCACTGTTGACCATTTCAATCGGCGATTTCCGTTTATCGTCTTTAAGGACCCACGGCCTTTGCACGTCTCCCGCTGTTCAAAAATACCTCCTCCTATTTTGATGGAAATGGGGTTATGGTCGCTGTGAATACTTGTTTGTATTTGAAAGTCAGAGGCTAAATAAACAAGATCGCTGGAGAGTAAAATATGGTCTATGTAGGATCCATGACCAGAACCTTTATAAGTGGGAACATTGAAGATGTGAGAATCCACCATCATGGACATCGCAACAGTTAAATTCATATCGTCAATTAAGTTGTTAACATGCGCACCGCGCATCGAGTGGTCAAAATGAAAACCAGACCTGTTGTTGCAGCCTAGAGAGCCAATAGGTGTCATATCTGGATTTCCACATGGGTGCGCGTTGAAATCACCAGCGATTAATATATTTCGGGGCAAACTCGCCGCTTTGGCTTTTAAAAAGTTATGTAGATGGAGGATGTTACACTCCCCTTGTGAAGATACTGCGTTGTAGAAATTAATCAGGGTGAGTGCCCTTTTACCCTTCCTAAGTTCCAAAGCTTGGAAATGTCTATTTTCAGTTTGTCTATTGGTGACCTGGCAGATAAGTGCAAGACTAATATATGTTACCAGACCCCCCTTTGATCTTCCACTGTTTGACGGGGCTGCTGGTGAGAAAAAGCTCTGATAGCCCTCGATATGTACATTTGCCTCTTCCAACCAAGTTTCTTGAAAACACAGGACAGGGTATTTCTTTATGTATGAAACCCATATTGGATCCATTACCTTAGCAACCAATCCAGCTACATTCCAAGATAGACATTTTATAGTGCTGGGTGGTACATAGCCTGGTCCTACTGGCTGTGCCGTATTTGAAGATATAGGTGGATCTTGATTATCTCGGTCTGTCACTACATCTGCATACACTTCACTGTTAGAGAGCAGAAAATGTACCTAACTGAGGGCAGGGCTATGAATTTGGATGGTAGGATGTAATGAATTAGACCCATTTTGTAACAGAGTAATTATAGGATGGTGTACTAGCGGTTCTGCTATGCAGTTTTCTTCTAACTCTTGAGTGGTAATTGGTGCACTCTCTAGATTAATGCTCTTTGTTATATTCGGAAGTACTACCTGTTTTAAAGATTCAGAAAGGGCAGGAAGGGGCGAGTGTGCTGTTTGTCAATCGATCGCATCCAGGTAGTCTGGAGCATAGAAAGCGTCAAATCTGTTTGAGATGGGAACCCCATATTGCATATTTAAATGATATGGATATAAGTAATCTCGTTGTTGTGTATGGGGTAGTAACTCCCTTCTCACTTGAGATGTTGAGAAATGGTTTTTTGGCCTACTCTCCCGTAATGGTTCCTGCCTTTGGTGTATGGAATCCGTTGAGATGACCTGGCCATAGTGCCAAGGAGTTTCCCTTAGTCGGTGGTAAACTACAGGCTCTAGCAACCCCCCCTGGCCATAGGTTGTTTGTGGCTTTATTGTATTTTGGCCAGCGATATTAGAGGGGTAAAAGTAGCTTAGATCCATCGTACGGATCAGGCTATTTGTCACGCCACTTTTCCAGCTGCTAATAAAACTAGCCACACGACTATCTCCAAAGTTTACCACTATACAGTCACCCTCTGTCGATTTAACTCTAGTTCCCACCCAATCTACCCTCCTCACGTGGGAAATATGACCGTTTATGTGATGGGGAATCGGTCTGTGTGTGGACAACCAGTGGCTCACCTTATTTTTTAGTTCCACTTGGGATTCTGGCCTCTCAGCAACTAGTTTAGGTACACCAATCATGACGATGGTGTATGGGCTGGATTCAGGAGGGAGATTTATATGAAGGGGTCTTTTAGCTGCCGCCGGTTTTAACAATTTATCCCCTCCTGTATTTGTGGTTATGATCGGATTTGGGGTTTTGATAAGACACGGCGGCTCTGTGTGAGATTTGACTGGTTTGACAGGAGAGCCCTCGGCGGCCCATTCGCTTTCGTCTTTTTCGGTTTCAGACAAAATTGGGAAACTATTCGAGATTTTGGCCACAATGTGTGGTGCATTTGCATCTACATAGGGATTTGTTACTGATTTAATAGGAACTGTAGCACCCTCGTAATTGAGCAAAGGTGTTTTGATGATAGTATTTTGTGTAACTCTCTTAGCCCGCACACACGTCGAGAAGTGTACTGAAGAATTCGGTCTGAGGGTCCAACATTTATATGTGGTTCCAGATTTGAAGTGGGGCAGCGGTCAAAGTGGGGGGAAAAAGTAGAGGAACTGTGGGCGGAGAATCAGAGGGCGGGAATAACCACGGATTGGATCAGTGGCCAGAGCCTGAGGTGCGGCCAGAATGCGCAAGCATCCCAATTTTTTGTATTTCTTTGTCATTTCACTGCCCAGTTTGATCAACCAATGGATACACATAATTATTTAAGGTTATAAGGAGTTATTGACATTAAAACACATACACAAAGTGGGATATGCTTCTAATCACAGAATGTCCCAAATACGAAAAAATGTGGAAGCACAAGCAATTTGTCGCCGAACCATGGAGTTTGTCATCAGCACTTCTACCACAACAGCAGTTAAAACATGAATGTCAAAATATCCTAGTTTGCAAATGTTTTCTATATAATTATGGCTCTGCCATATTTGCCTCATAATGCAAGATCTGCTGCATGATCTGACCAGTTAAACTAATAAATTGTTTACAGCTTAAAGGTATCAAAAGTTAATAAAAAATGTGACTTATTTTTCTCCGGAGTGGATGGCTTATTGCAAAGGTGGACTGATCACATTTCTCACTGTTGCATT
Source organism: Lissotriton helveticus (assembly GCF_964261635.1). NCBI lineage: Eukaryota > Metazoa > Chordata > Amphibia > Caudata > Salamandridae > Lissotriton > Lissotriton helveticus. Next base: position 409,438,654 of record NC_136062.1, read on the forward strand.
TGTATGGTTCACTGTTACTAATAAGGCAACATCTTTCCAGAGACTATTTGCATGTGTACACATGTCAAAATAATAAAATAACAGAAAATATACTATTTTACGCAGCAGCCTTTTTTTAATGCATAATTTAGTCAACACTGCAGGATAATTTTGTTCTCCTTTGCCGCATAATTAATTCCAGTGGCCCCACAGCAAGCAGCACATGTTAAAAGTGCTGTGAATGAAGCAGAGAGACTATGAAGTTTGCGAACTTAGTGGTCCATTAGGATGTCAGGCGGATCGCCACCGCCATGCGGGCGGTGGCGATACACCCGACATCCTGGTCCGCTCGCCACCCATTTCCCCCCCGCCATATTACCATGGCGGGGGGACCGTGGCGGATGGAAAGACCTTCCGCTGCTTTTTGGCCCAGGTCGCCTTGCGACCGGGGCGGAAAAGGTTTAATATGTGGTCGATGTCTATCAGACACCGCCAGCCATATTAGCATGGGCTGAAACAGATGCCTTTCCGTGGCAGTAGGCAGTCTTCACTTCGGGGGCCCCCTGTGGGCCCCCGGAGTGAAGGCGAGGTAGGGTGTGCACATGGGGGGTACCTGTGCTACCCCCCAGCATTTGCATACAGAATGCGGCAGGCACCGCGCGGTTCCTGCCGATTTGTGTATGCAAATGCATGTATGTATTTTTAGCATTGTGGCGGGCGGTGCTGAGAGCACCGCCCGCCACAATGTTAAAAATGCAGGATGCGCCCGCCACTGTGGCAGGCGCATCCTAATAGCCCCCACGGGACCCCCGCCCTTATGGCGGGTGGTCCCAAGTACCATGAGGATAGCGGGCGGGCAAAGTCCGCCCGCCATCCTAATTAGGGCCTTAGTTTGGTGTGCGTGCAAATCCTGCATTGCCAATCCCTGGTGAGTTGCAGCTACTACTTCTGAAACAAGGCCAATGGAGGTACCTATGGCTGAGTCACATGACAACCATACTAGTAGGCCACACAGTTTAATAGTGATTGGTCTGAAGCAACACAAACTCTGAATTTAAAAGGTAATACCATGGTTGGGGGTTCTCTTTAATAATCAGAATTGATTTCTATCTAAAAGGACACTTTTTGCAACATTAGGATAATCAAAGACTGGGGTGGAAACATAATGCTCTAATTTATACCATGCAGTTTGTTTGCAGCTATTAGATGAAAGTTAATAGCTCACTGTTCTATTTTAGGATTTTAACTTACAAACTGCAAGTAACAAAAGGATCTCTCTGCCAAAAGCAGTAGCCCACTGACCTATTTACATTATGTGCACTTTGTGATCTGCATGGTACATGTTCTTTGCAGCAGGCACATTAACCCTCTGAGCTACCTTTTCATGAATCAAAAATTCCACTAGACAAAATGATCTCTCTCTAGGAAGAACATTTAACACCAGAGTCATCATGACATTTTTATTGTTGCCGAAAGTTCCTGGAGGCCAGGAAGGAGGCAGAAAGCACTTTTAAAACCTTAATATTCTTGCAAACATAATGCCTCCACCCAAAGTCAGCACTGGGTGCGGTCACTAGGGGTGTGCATAATTTGCAAAATTGACTTTCGCAAACTATCGCAAAATTGCGCAAAATCTCCGCGAGCATGAGGAACTGTCGCATAGATGCAAAGATTGCTTTTCCTGCCCGTTTGCGATGTGTTTTTGCGTGCTCGCGGGGAAATGTACCTCTAACTTGCCCATGCAGTCGCTATTGGGCGCGCCCATCTTGCTTGTGATGCTTATTTCCTATTCCGGGTCGAATTACGTGTTCCTGATCGCAAACTCGCGCGGGATAGCGCAACCGGTTATCAACAATCCAACATCTCGTGGCGCACGTGAACGGATCGGAAAACTTGTCGGCGGACGTAGGGACCTGGTAAGTCGCTACCACGCGCGAACGCATTTTTAAAGCGCCAACAAGAAAAAACTTCAGTTTCGCGGCAGATTGCGAAAGTGTTGACATTTTCGAGCTCTCCGCGGAATGCAAAAATGTCAAAATATCGCAAATTCTGCGAGCGTAATGAAATTTACCGCCCAGGCCTTGCTGTCACACTGGTTGCACTGTCCTAAAGCTGGCCCTTCTCAAGAGTCCTGTGACCAAAGTGACAGTCGCTATTGTTCATCCACAAGACTGGATGTGAACTTCAGTATGGATAGTGGTGTACAGGCTTTGAAGGTTAACCTCCACTTGTCACTGCTAGGGTCCACCAGCTGGTGCTAAGACACCAGGGTTTCTAAGGTCTTGCGAAGCCTTCTAAAGTGTAGCATGGGATTGTGCTTTCAGGAGAGTGGTCTGGTGGACTGGGTATTACGGCTGAACCTGGTTCTCCAGTTCCAAATTCAGCTGCTCTGGCCATAGTGCCACATCCTCTCCTCCACTGAACACCATACTGCCCCACTGATAAAAACTCACACTGCCTTCAACTACAACCCAATTGCTGCCGCCTATAACCACCTGGATGCGGCTCAATTTTTATGACGCACTAGACTAGAGCAATATGCGGCCTACAAAAAAAGTAACAACATCCTGGAAAAAGCAAACACTCATAGGGAATGCAAAATTTAGCAGACCATGTGAAATGTAAGCAGGAACAACATGGTCACCTTAACCCTTTTACACTCACTATTCAGAAATCAGTGAGTGCTTTTGCCTGAAAAGTTAGGGACATAACTTCAGGGCCCTGGATGGACCCATTTCAATGTCCATTGCTTATATCCTTACATACCGTAAGCAGTATGGTAAAAATATCTCATCCCTGGACGCAGAGCCACAGTCCCGTCTATCGCACGTACCGGCTCTGGCTGTTTCTTATACTAGGGAGATATCAAAGAAATGAAATTGCCAGTGGCCCCTGAATCCAACAACACAGAAACAGGCACCCTTTGATACTCTGCCAATAGAAGATGTGCCGAAATCACAAAATGTCTGGGCGCCATATCCACAGCCCCCAACACCTCATAATGGTCTCTTTTATGCACCGTTAGGGGCAGCCTTTCCACCTGTACATATGCCACCTTTTTTCCATAACCAGCTCCAGACGGTTTAACGGGACACTCTCTTGCAAAATGGCCTCCTTGTCCACAATAGAGACATAAGTTCTTATCCCTCCGTCTCTTTCTTTCCTCAGGAGTAAGGGGCCCCCTGACACCTCCTATTTCCATTGGTTCGGGTTTTACTTCCCCGGGTTGTTGTTTCACTTCGGGCTTTATGAAGTTCCCTCGGGAAACCTGGAACCGACACCGATCCCCGCGTCGCTCAGATAGCCTGTGATTCAATTTAACCACCAAGTCTATGAAAGCTGCGCACTCTTCCGGGGGATCCACTACTTGTGACACCACATCCTTCAGATCGTCATTAAGACCCTGATAGAATAGAGACGTCCGCTTATCGGCAGGCCAATGTGTCTCTGCAATCAATCGGTTAAACGATGCTATATATGCCAGCAGATCCTGTCGACCCTGTCGTAGTTTTAGTAGTTCTGAGTCGCTAGCTTGCATAAAAGCGTGTTTGGCAAACAACCCCCTCATCAACTCTTTGAAAGCATTGTAATCCCTCAATACCTGATCATTTCCCTCCACTAAGGGGATAGCCCACTGGGCAGCAGTACCAGCCAGATATGAAAGAGTAAAGGCTACCTTTGCAGCATCATCAGGAAATGTCCCAGGCCTACACATAAAGTGTAACTGACATTGGTTCATGAACATTCCGTATTTCACACTGTCTCCATAAAACCGTTCAGGTGGAGCCAGTGGAACCGGAACAGGGGAGTTTACGGTAATCGCCACAGGCGTACTTCCTCCAGGATTGCTCTGTCCAGCCCCCCCATACTGAAAAGTCGCCGGATGTATAACGGGATTCTGAGCTCGGGGTTGTGCCTGTGCCTGCGCTCTTACTGCAACCAGCTCTTGTCTCAACCCTACGTTCTCCTGTCTCAATTCCTGTACTTGCGCCTGTAACGCCGCTAGGGCCCCCATTATGTCAGTCATGGAGGGTGCTTCCGCCCCAGCCATGGCCCCTCCTCCCTCTACGTCCATCCAAGTTCGGGCAGTGTAGTATAACGTGGGCTTGTTATTCTGTTATGCTCCTGCCCAACCCACACACTGCAGGAACGAGGATCAATCCAGTCCACTTCCCCGACTCACCAGCCACTCACTGAATGATACAATGAGGAAGCTGCTGACCCAGAAAAGAGGGTGGAAATCAAAAGGTAGCCAAACCTTCCACCCTGGGAACGTACTGTACAAGGTACACCCACCTCCTTCTTCTGCACCTGCATACAAAGGGAAACACAAAACATGCCCTATGATAGTTTCTCAGTCCCCACTCCTACCTCTGAGCATATGACCATAATCCAATTATTACCATTTCACATACACTTACCAATAGCGTGAGCAGGCTTCGCCTCAAGGAGTAGTCAGTCAAACTCTTACCCAAGATAACCTCTCTCAGGTGACTGATGTGCAAGGCTGTCCGTCTTGAAAGGGTGTTTGGTTTGGGACAAAAAATAGGAACTTACAGGGTAAAAAACACACCTATTCGTCAGGCATGAAAAACCCCTGTATTGTGTGACCACGGGGAAAAGGGGGGGTAAAATGCTCCTCAGACGCTTTGTCAATTCCGCTCCTTAACGTCCTAAACAGAGGAAAAACCCAGCCGGGTTTCCTCGCGGAATGGACGATAACGTCACTTCCGCATACAACGATGCGGACAGATCGCGCTCCAAATAACAATGCGCGCGAATCTCCGGTACTTTCACCGCGTCTCCGTGACAGGAGAGCGGTAATAACAAACAGGAGCCCCTGAATGCCGGCTACTAACGCCCAACACGGACAAGGGAAAAATCAATAACAAAGGGGGGTGAAGGGGGCGGGAAGGGCTGGAAGTCTTCTAAAGGACCCTAACTGAAGAGGTAATTCAAGAATAAACGGGGCGGGCAGGAACGGGGTATTTAAATGAAACAAGGCTTCAGTAACAGGAACTAAACAAGGAAGGGGATGAAAAAAAAGGTATCAGAAAAAAGGGGAATAACCAAGTCTCTGCACGAGCCCGTGCAGAGACAGCTGCAATCAACAGGAAAGCCTGGAGCCAGGAAACAGGAACCCACAGATAGCAATAACAAGCATGGACATAAGGGTAGGACTCCTTTTTATGCTACTGGTGTGTCATGTGATGGTATTGGACATGGTCAACAAAAGAGGACTGGGGACCTAATCCTAACATTCTCAAGCTAACAGATCAAACTGAGGCAGAAAACTATTAGGATAAAAGAAAAAACAGATACGCCCACACCTACACGGTAAAGTTCTTTTGGAACATTTGCAGAACAGAACTATTTCTTTAGGTCTGCAAGTGAAAAATATACCTGTCATCTTTATTGATGACCTCGGAGACATTAGGTGTATTGGAACTAGGTGCTCCAGAAACTGGATATTTTTATACAGAAAAACTGTTGAAAGTATTAATAAAGAAACATTTGGAATAAATCCCAGAAGTGGAGAAGTGTGGCTAACTGGTTAGAGGAGGCAGACCCTGAAGCAGAGGTCAGACCCGGGACCAGGGATCAATTCCCGACGCGGCAGGGTTCTGAGCCCAAATGTCCACGGACTCGGTAATTCTCGCTTCGGTGCCTACTCGAATCACGGGTTCACACTCTGCAACTCTGGGCAATAGCTTGCTTAATCTCCACTACGGCCCCCCCGCGGAGGGATGCCTGGCTTTCACCTTGGGGATGCCCAGTACGGGTTATCTCACAGGGAAAAAGCCAGGACGGGTTCCCAAAGCAAGAGCCTTGAGACCTTGCGGTGATAAGGCGCTATATAAGAACCTTTGACATTTACAATCAAAATACATTCAGCAGACTTAGATTCAAAGGCACTGTTATCTCACATTGAAGAAGAAGTAGGGGACTTTAAGTTGCATGCCGAAAACATGTAAATAGAAGAAACTATAGAAGGATATAGTCAGCTTCTCAAGGGAAATAGTATATCTATATTTGAAAAATGAATTTTACAACCAGGAACACACCAGGATTCTCCCTCAATATCAAGGCATGAGTGAAAGACGGTTTTTCAGACAGTTAGGGGCCTATTACAATGGCGGGCGGACAAGCACAGAACCGACCGCCGAAGTTACAGCGCTCCCGCCAGGCAAATTAGGATGCACCCGCCACACTGGTCGGCGCATACTCGTCTTTAACATTGCAGCGGGCGGTGCTGTAAGCAGCACCCACCGCAATATTAAATCCCCATGTTGTGCATTACCATGTACAACGTGACAGGCACTGTGCGGTGCCTGCTACCTTGTGCATAGCAATGATGGGGGTACCAGGAGTACCCCCAGTGTGCCACCCACACCCCAACCCCCCCCACCGGTGCCCACAATGGGCCCCTACGGTGATTTTTCGCAAGCCTTTCCATGGCGGAGTCTCCGCCATGGATAGGCATGCAACCAAATATGGATGGCGGTGCCTGCAAGGCACTGCCACCATTACCTGTGCCTTTTTCCGCCCGGCTGGCAAACCAACCGGCAGAAATGCAGCAGACGATCCTTCTGTTCGCCGCAGTGCCCCTTGCCATACTAATATGGCGGGGTGGTGGCGATCCGCCCCTGATCATAATGGGCCCCTATGTTTTATTCGGATACTAATACCACGGCGGCTCCTCGAGGAAGTGCTGCGGTGGGGCGGGGAGTAGTAAACTCCAGGATACGGCCAAACAGAGTTAAGTGAATAAATTAATAAATAAACTGAATTACATTGCGCACGCTACAACTCCAATAGGCGCTGCAGAGCACTCGATGTAATTTGTTTTATTTATTTAATTACTTAACTCCGTTCGCCTGTATCCAGGAGTTCACTACCCCCCACCCTGCCCCCTCCCTCAAGCCACCCCGCCGCCACACAACACTCCGTCCGGAGGCCACCAGTGTAAACCGAACAAAGATTACTGATGTAAGATATGTTGTTTGTTCGTACTGAAAAGTCTGACTATGCACAAATTAGATTTATAGTAATACTGTTTTTTCGGAAGATGAGATTGAAATGCTATTTTTCTGATAAGGATAACTTGTTAACAAGTGGATATTCAGGTTTAATTAAGCCCTCATATTTTTTCCATCAACAGACAGTATACCAGTGGAATTAATCTCCTTTGAGAAGATTGTCCTTCCGCGAACTCGATCAAATTGAGTCTAAGAAGAAATATATAAAACATAATCTCCAACAAGAAGAACTATTGGCCCTTAACATTAAAGAAATATGAGGTGTGCCAGGAATCCTTGTTCACCTCATAATAAAAATGAAATACTTTCTCAACTCCAACAAGAATCTCACTACAGAATGGTGATCGGTGAATGCCTGAAAATGCATTATGGTTAACTGAAAAAAAGAAAAAAAATCCTTATAAACAAACATCCAAGAACTCCAGTGTTCTCTATACTACCAACTATTCATAAAGATCCCCATTGTCCATGGGGTTGGCCAATTATATATGGGATGAATTCGGTCTTGGAACTGTTAGCAAAGTATGCGGATGTCTTCTTAAAACCTTTGATCCATCGGATACCAATCCATTTCAAAGACACTATGGGCCTCATTTATGAAAAGTGACGCATCGCTGAGTGAAAACAGCGATGCGTCACTTTTCACTGCGCATTTCTTGCAACAACAATGATGCGTCATATTTACAGTATGACGCATCATGACGCAAGGAGTTACAGATACGTCAGTATTTCTGACGTATCTGTATGGCGCAAAAGTGACGCATTGCTGGAGTGTGTCTCAAAAGGGACGCAATTCCAGCAATGCACACTTTCCATTGGGGCAAGCCCCATGTGAAAGGACCTGCGTCAGTTCTACTCCTGCTGTGAGGCAGGCGTAAGAAATGGACGCATTTGTGTCCTAGAAGTGGCGCAGAGAAATTTTATAGATTTTACTGCGTCACTTCTATGACCCTTTCTTGCGTCAGAACGCCCACCCTGCATACATTATACCTGGCGCAGGTATAATGTGGCGCAGGAGTTTACAAAGTGATGCATCTACCTAGATGCGTCACTTTGTAAATATGGTACAACAAGGCACATTATTTACGCTGCTGTGACGCACCGACGGCGTAAAAGTGATGAGGCCCTATGGATCTATTGAACAAGCGTAATCGAGTAGAATTTGATGCTGATATGGACTCTGATGTTGCTCCTCATATACTAACATCCCCCAATATGCTGGAGTGAAGTAATGTGCCCTGAAATGGCTGTTATGTTTTTTGGAAAAATATGAAGACAAACGGATTTACAGAAAAAAATCCTTTTAAGAATAAAATCATGACATGAAAACACTTTCTATGATCTGTAGAGGTGGAGAAAGGCATTGTCAGGAATGTGTGGATTGGCTCAATATTAGAACAATAGGTATTGATTTTACATTGCATTGGAATAAGGCTAAATAAAAAACATTTACTATCTCTCCATCAAACACGATGGGAATAATATTTTTACTACACTGCGTACAAAATAATCTAATAGAAATACATTCCCACTCTATTCTAGTCATCATCTGAGAAATTTAAAAGATAACTTACCCTACAGCCATTTCCTGCAGATTAGAAGAAATTGCTAAAAAAAAAGAGGATAATTTTTACAAAGCAGACCTATAAATATTGAAGCACAAAGAACAATATTATCCATATAGACTCTTGACAAGGGCAATGAAGAAGGCGTGGTATACCCATGGGGAGTTCTCCTTGAACCAACAGAGAAAAAAGAACTCGAACTATGGGGATGCGTTACAACCTTTAGCTCTAGCACAACTGATGACAAGAGAATAATTGATTGATTGATTGATTGATTACTTTATTTCGATATGCATATATCATAAAAGCAGTACAAAAGATAAAAACAGCATGTCGAAAAAAAAGTGTGACTGTACATTCGATAAAAGAATAAAACACATTAGATCAGCATAAATTAATTAAAAAAGAGGATTAAATTGATATGGACAGTCTTCTATGTCTAATCAACCAAGCCCATTTTAAAAACTTGGCAACAGCACAAACAATGGGAGGGGCTGTATTGGTTAAAAGAATCCGGAGGGCAACAGAGTACTGGCGGGTACCCAATTCTCTGCAGATAGGACCAAGCCATCGTGATCTGGGGCGACCATAGTCCGGGCATTCGAAAAGAAAATGTGGTACCGTCTCTGGTTTATCGGGACAGAGAGCACAAAAGCGTGATGAGGACTGGGGTTTATTCCACCTGGAGCAGAAGTCGGCCAAGGGTAGGGTTCCTAACCGGAATTTGATGTACAGGGACCGATCCATGGCGATTGTTATTATGTCCATGTACGGCTCGTAGGTGACGACATCTTTTATCAGCAGAAAGGCTGCGGTGGTTTTGCAGTGCTGTTGGCTACTGATGCGCTTCACACCAACCCACTCCCAAAAAAGTTTTTTTAAGGTCTCCTTCGGGGGAGCGGAGTGGCTATGCCAGCAGGAGTCCAGGCCTAGGTCCCCTAAAAGATGTTTAATGTCCTTCAGCCATTTGATGCTATGCCAACCGTCGGAGTGCATCACCTCAGCTAGACCATTGGCATAAGATTTTAGCTCAGGAACCCTCCACAGGCGAGCCCAGAGCAAGAGGGGTCGAAGACGGGCCTGATCCCTTATAGCTTTGCAGCCAGTATCCATGAGCACTGGGATAGTCGGACTACTCGAAGGAATGGCAAGGAGATCTTTAATGAATTTATTTTCGGCCTTGCTCAGTAAATCCACTTTGCCCAGGCCCCACAGTTCGGCTCCATAAAGTGACGCAGGGACCGCACGTGCTTTGTATATGTCTAGTAGAGGGGCAACACAGTGTTTTGTTGAGTTGTTGAACTCCTTAAGGAGGGCCCCCCCCACCCTTTTGTGGACCATTGTCATTTTATTGATGTGGGCGGTCCAGCTCATCGCGTTGTTAAGTCGAATTCCCAAGTAATCGAATTCTGCCACTCTTTCAAGGGGTATGGAGTTCAGAATGGGAGGGCGGCCAAGTTTGCGTGGTGGATGCATAACTAGGTACTTGGTTTTTTCCACGTTGATGACAAGTCCCTTAGTGGTGCAAAAGTCCTGAAAGCGGTTCAGTAGTGTCTGGAGACCTTGGGGGGTTTTGGAGATGAGGAGGGTGTCGTCGGCGAACAGCAAGGTTGGAATTTTTACGCCTCCCAGAGTGGGGGCGTCTGCTGGTTCGCCGAGTAGGTGATCTACCACTCCATTGATATAGAGGGAGAATAAGGTGGGGGCCAGGACACAACCCTGCCTTACTCCCCTCTCGACCCTGATCTTATCGGTTTTTTCCCCGTTCAACCCCCATCTGACCTGGGCATAGGTGTTATTGTGCAGTTTGATGAGGAGGTTTAATAAATACGGGGGCATCCCCAGTCCGTGAAGCACCCTCCAAAGTTCCTCCCTAGGAACCAGGTCAAAGGCAGTCTTTAGGTCAATAAAGGCCAGATAAAGACTGCCTTTGCCCAGCTCCACCACCTTCCAGTGTAGTAGCAGGAGCCTAAAAACCTGTTCGATGGTTCCTGTGCCTGGACGGAACCCGGCTTGCATATCGGACAGGATGTGGTTATCGTCCACCCATTGTGAGATCCTCCCCAAAATGGCTTTCCCCGCCAGTTTCTGGCTCGAGTCTATTAGGCTTATGGGCCTGTAATTCCCAGGTAGATCCCGGCTGCCCTTTTTGTAGATGGGGACCACCTCCGCACCTCTCCAGGAATCTGGTACAGGGCCTCCCACAACGATTGCATTGAGGAGTGCGGTGATTAGTGCCCCCCATTCTTCCGGATATGCTCGGAGGATATCGCCTGGTAGGCCATCCGGACCAGCTGCTTTTAATGGTACCAAGGTTTTAATCTGCTTTGTGACATCCAAAACAGAAAAAAATTCCAGGTCTTGGACTGGGGTGAAGGGCGGGAGGTTAAAGGGGTCGTTTAGTCGGCCTTCGGCTGCAGAATAGAGTTTTTGGAAGTGGGAGAACCATGTCTGGGCATTGATAGTACAGGTCCTCAGGGTGTCATCGGGACGGTTCCTATTGCCCACCAAGTCCCAAAAACCTTTGGCGTCTTTCCCACGACTGGCAGCCAGGAGGTCCTGCCAGAAGATATCCTCCCACTCCATCTTAGCGTATTTTTGGCAGAGCGCATAATGTCTCCTGGCCACCCTAGTCTTGGACGGTAGTTTGGACTTGACTGCTTCAATGAGAAGTGACTTCGCCTCCCTGCACTTCTGATTGTACCAGCCCTGTCTAGCTCGTGAGCTTGGATTCCTTCTGTTCGTATTGGCTGGAACTACAAAGAGGTCACTAATAGCCTGGGTTATGGTACAGAACCTTGGGGCCACCTCCAGCAACCCATCCTCTTGGGGGTCAAGATTAACTAGGGCTGAGGAAAGAAGCTGCCTAATGGCAGAAGTTTTCTCCTCTGAAAGTGCCAACTTCGCCCACTTTAGCCGCCGTCCACAGTTGGCGACTACTGACAGGTCCGGGGCAGGGTTACGAGAGGTTATACTCGCGGTGCTAGTTAGCCGCCTGTGAGACAAGGTGAGAGAGAGGAGGTTGTGATCACTCTCGACAGATGGTATAATCACCATGTCCTCCACCATGCTCAAGAGAATAATAAAAAAACACCGGAATATGGTCTCAACATTGGATGCATTCAAGAAGTGCTCATATTTTCCCTAAAATGAAATAAGAATCTTAAAGATAGATGAGTTCATTCTATTACAGAAAGAAGTAACCCCCAGCGAAATCTCAGAAGTCGACTGGGACTACCACCAGTACTTGGCCACTATAAATGTGGGAACTGTGGGGCATATTACCAAGGGTGGCGATAGGCAACTATCGCCGGTTTAGCGGCCGTTTTTGGCCGCTAAGCTGCGATAATTCTATCTCTCTATTAGCAAGCTGTCGCTATCTGATGTTAGCGACAGCTTTTAGGTGATAGCGAGCGGTTTGGGGCCCGATTTGCATGTCAGCGATGTTTATCGCTAATGACATGCAAAGTGGGCGTACCCAACCAGTTAGCGACTGAAAGCAGTCGCTAACGTCGCTATCGCCTATTAGCAAGGCAGGCATAGCAATGGAAATATTCCCGCTATCGCCAAAAACTAACGCCTGCTCAGACCAGTTCTTAGCCATGTTATCCAATGGGAGGTGGATAACATGGCTAAAAGCATTTCGTCGCTAATGCGTGAATATCGCTGTATTCTCAGCGATATTCACGCATTTCGCCGCTGTCGCTGGATATTTTAGCACAATTGAGAAAAACGTTGCTAATAGCATGGTTTCTCTGCTAAAATATCCAGCGATAGGCAGCGATAAAAAAATCGTCGCTAAGCTTATTTAGTGATAATTATCGCTACTTGTTTTTGACCTTTCAATTGAAGGCACTGATTTTACATACTGTGAGAAGTTGGCCTGATATATGATGTTTCCAATTCTGGAACCACCTTGTATCAGTCCAAATAACCCCTTATGGTGTCTGGCTGTAAGTCAACCTTGTAGACAAGCTATCTTAATGGTAGCATAGACTAAGCAGCCTTAAAGGCTTAACTCAAGAGGTCGTGTTAAGCGAGCTGTTTTACCAATCACAGTCCTGTAATATCAAATGAAAGGACACCACACAAGTATATATTATAAAAATATATGTATTTATTACTCCATATAATCCCCAGTACTCTTTATGAATAAAGGGGCACAAGCGTTAAATCAAAAGCACAGTATAACATACAAAGTTGCACAATTATGGATGAGGGCGAGGGGTCCCTCAGACCATATACTAAACAAGTGGTATAAGAGATACCAATAGAGCAGTGGTTAGGCCTAGGGCCTAGGGAATCGCTGGGAGCAGTCGGGACAAGCAATGCTGAAGTCGGGAAAAGCCCGCGGGATTCGGGTGCAGCGCTGAAAGCGCACGCATGCACCAATGTTAGTCAATGGTGCGTAAAAGTTACACAAATAGAGTTTAAGGACACTTCCGCTGAACCTAGAGGGACAAAACTTAAAACACAGACCCTAGAGGTGTGTACCAGTGTGGGAACACCGGCGTTGCAATGTTACCTCACCCACAAGAAGCGGGTGCACAGGGTCGAAGTAGTGTCGGGTTTCGTCACGCTGGTTCTTGGTGCGTGAAGCTGAAGAGGCTGCAGGCGCTGTGAAGGATAAGTTTCCGGTGGGATCCAAGGGTGGATCAAAGTCGAAAAGTACCTGAAAGCAGAGAGGACAGAGTCTGGGTCACTTCGTAGTGACCAGGGTGGAACCAGGACGGAATCAGGCAATGTTGGGCGCAATCAGGTGGTTGTCGAGGAGCTTCTCTCCGCTGTCACGTGGGCTCTGGGGCATCTGCGACATCCAGGAGTGGGTCACGATCTGTCCCACATAGGCTCTCACCGTCGGCGCTGTCGGCTTCAAGATTGGAGCAAACAACACTTGGCAAAAGCAATCCACGCGGAACTGGAAGATTGCTTCTCACTCGGACCAGGAGGATCAGAGTGGGGGCTCCTTTTCAGGGGAGCTGGTGCAAATCTGGAGCAACCAGAATCACAAGTCGTATTTCAATTTTCGTCGGCACAGGGGCCACAAGCCGGCTGGCAAGTGACCGGGCCAACGCGTTGAGCCAAAAGAAGCAGAAGGGCCCCACGCAGCACTCGTCGAGTGTGGAGGGCTTAACTTCGGTGCAAGAGTGGCTCAGGGTTGAGGCTTCTCAACCCCCAGTGTACAGCTTCGAGGGTTACTCGTGGGCTGCACGGTCAGCGTCTCGTGGTCTTTTCAAGATGGCGTGCCCCACGCTTCCGGTCGCCTCCACGGGTCTCAGCTCTGCAGGGACTGTGGATCGGGCTGTTAGAAGGCAGGCAAGCTTGATCTCGTCGATCTCTGTCGCTCGAGTTCCGGCGGGAACTGCAACAAAGCAGATGTCGAGGTGCTGGATGGTGCCTGTTTGCACAGGGTGGTCACTCCTTGACCACAAGGGAGATTCTTCAGTCTTCTACGTCGAGTAGGATGTCAAAGGGTCCAGAGTTTCATTTCTTATGTTTCATCAGGATAATCTAAAGTGCATTGGCACTGCTCCCATTCTTATACCAATCTAGGGGGCTGGATTACCTGCTAGGTCCCCTCCTATGGGTGGGAACCAAGGGCCTTATTTATGAAGGACTTGCGCCGTAAGTGCGTCACTTTTAACATGGGAAAAAGTGACGCACCGGCGGCGCAAGGCTTTCATAAATGAGGCCCCAGGAAGGGGGTGGATACACCCCTTTCCTTTGATCCAGGCCGCGCTGGGACTGGGGCTGGTGTGCCCCAGAACCGGTTTGACCGGATTATGCAAGGGGCAGCATTCTGCTCCCCTTGCAGGTTCTGGTTTCTTTCAAACCTCCCTGCTACAATCCACTACCTCCTGTCTGGGGGGGTGTGACACCTCCCTGCGACAGGAAACCCTTTGTCCAGGCCCCTTTGGCTGAGTTTCGGTCAGCTTCAGGGGGTCTGACTTGTGTCTGTGGCAGAAGCATCCATTTTGTGGATCTGAGGCCCTTTTAGAAATTAACCGCATTTCAACAAAGTAACATGTCTTCTCCCTCTAGAGGGGTGGAATGCTATCCCCATCACCAGAACTGGCGAGGGGATAGTATTCCAAATCGTATGACACCTTACACGACATGTTTTTATAAAGCCAAACCAAAGTTGCTATGTAACCGCGAGGATTATAATGCACTTAATAGTATATGGTATGGCATTACCCTGAAACAGCTTAGGGATTTGTTCCCGACGGCTGCAGACAGGCTCAGCTCATGCTAGAGCTCCATCTCACATTAAACCACGCACTCTGCCTCCAGGATTGATGAGGCCTTCCATAGGAGTGGCTCACAGGTTTATATGTGTCCAGATATAGGTTTAGATATAGGTATACTATATCTAAGCAAGGGGTGATTACACCATTTTACCCCAGCTGAGTGATCAGCCAGTTGTGTCAATTTAAGAACCAGCCAGGGATGGCAAAAGATATGCTGCAGTCCCTGGTAGGCCTTGGTGGCACCTATGCCCTGGGCACCTATAGTGCATGGTACAGGGGCTGACAAGGAGTCCATTTCCCATTGTGGTATGTACCTAGGGTACATGGAATCCATTTTACAGAGAGAGCAGATAGCCTGGGGCCCTGATTATCAGGGAACCAGGCCAACTAAGTCAAAAACCAGCTAAACACAAGGAAAAAAAATCTGGGGTAACCATAGTCAGGTAGCCACCTTCCTACACATACAAAAACATGTTGATCAAACACAAAACATTCACTAACTGTAGGTCAAGGTATTTGATTTGCTGCATACTTTGCTCCTGCCAAAATGGTTACATTGGAAAAATCAAATTAGGAATTACGACATTGCATGAGCCAACATAAAAGTAGACTCCAGCCTGTAGAATGTCTGCCTCTTTAGTGCAGCATGTTCTGAAATATAACCAAGTGATCCCAGAACTACAGTGTATAGTACAGCCGCAAGTACAAATCGAACTAGCATTTGCAATGCAATCATTCTCACCTTTGGGACCTTATATGTATTTAAATATGCTGAAACATCTAATGTTCTTTAACATGAAGGGAAAGTAAGCACCAAACTGCATGACACGCCAGGTATGGGAAAATATGGAGAGAAATATTGCCTGTCAGCGGGAAATAGTGTAGTCCAAAGCTCTGTTTTTAATCTAAAATCAGGGCCTTCGGTGGTCATATCACTGAAAATTTAAGATTTGAAAAAAATATTATTGTCCACGAGTGCTCGTGGAAGACAATTTCTATGAACTGGAATCTAGAGAATGCTAAAGTGATTCTGGTATTTTACTGACCTCTGCTGGTCGTTTTTTTTATCAAGTAAATTAAACAGAGGCAGTAGCCAGAATTTTTTTAAAAAGAAAGCCTATCAGCAGAAAGCAATACTAAAATATATACAGGAGGTCTCCAATGCCTGACCTAACCGGGTAGAGATTTAGCATTAATTCGACAAGAGGCCTTCATGATGCTGAAGTTACGGATGGCTGAACCAGGACTAAATGAAATGCCTGGGTTTGTTAATGTTTTTTAAGGATAAGGAATATATATCTCTTTATGTAATAAGCTCTGCCTCAGTTTATTCACGTACAAATCTGCATTCAATGTATATAACATAGTGATTTCACTTATCAGAAATGTAGTAAAAATGCCTCTTTTCTAAAAGAAAAAAAACTGAGATGAACAGTTTCTCCTTATGAATATGCCACCTTTGGTAAAAGGGGAGCTCTGAAGACTACATTTCCGAGTATACCATTTGTGGAAGGATCTTCTACTTTGAAAGGGAGCAGCTATGTAGACTACATTTTCCAGCACCACGTAGTCTGAAAGTGAGTGTCAGCTCTAACACGTTATTACCGCCAAACACTTTGCTCCTGAGAACGCCGCTCACCTTGTGCTTTGAATATTGGAGGCGTCCTGCGGCTTTGTGGATGCATGAATGTGTGCATTAGGAGTAAGGCGTCACATGACACAGAGCGGTCACATGTTGCAGGAGAATACTACATTTTCCAGCTATTGCAGCAAGAATATTAGATTTTATTAAAGACACGGAAGCGAGAATCATGCTTCCCAATTTCTTTACTACTCAAACAGCAGCCAATGAGAAAACAGTAAACATTGAAAAAAATTACATATCCCATGAGGCTTTGAACCACGCCTCCTTCATTAACCATTCACACATGAGGTTAGCGTACAAAATAACGAGGCACCATCTTGATTACCTCTTACTTTGCAATAGGCAGTTCATCAGTGTCTGAAAAAACAAAGCAATAATCTTGGCTCTCAACGTAGAGCAACCAACAGCAGTTTAGGCTCCAAACGGAGAGCAACTCCCAACAGGTCCCAAGGGAGACGACCGTCTTCCAACAGCGAGAAGTTCCTTGACATGAAGTATTGTAGAATTAACTCTGTTTAGAATCCATTTCTGAAACAGAAACAAGTTTGAAACATACGGAACCAAAAAAGGTTTGATATCTCAGGGTGGAAAATATCATAACATTATGCATCATTAAACAACATGACAGTTGTAAATCTTATCTGTCCCGGCGGGTGAGATAATCCTTGACTCTGTGTCCTTAATAGAATCTAAAATTCTTGTAGCAATAGCTGGAAAAACTTTTAATCTATGGCAGTACCAGAGTCTCAGATTATGCTGGTTCAAAGCTGACCAACCACAACGGAAGTAACATGAGTAATAGGCTTATAATAAAATATTTTAAACATTGAGTCCGAAGACCAATCTGCATCTTTTAAAATTTCTTCTAAACGAGAACCCATAATAACATCTTTAGAGGCCATAGCACCTCTGGTGGAGTGCGCACCATACACAGAAATATTAATACCAGCTTTGGCCATAACCCACCTGACCCAAAGTGGCCGCCGAAACTGGGAAAAAGGTTTCCGAATTGCCAATAGCAGCTGACCCAAAGGGTCCGATCTGTGAGCTAAAGTGCGTTCCTCATCCATTTTCAAGCATTTCAAAACACATAATTTCTCATTGTGAGGGAAAGCAGGATACTCAACCGAACAATACATCGTTTTAGTTCTTCTTGAGATGAGGAAAGAAACACCTTGGGGAGAAAAAAACTTCCTGCCAAGTCTAAAGCATGAATATCAAACATTCTTCTACAGGAAATAAGGCACACAACATAGTACGTTTAGCAGAATATTTCTTTAAAGATAAGTCTTTATTGTCCAGCCAAGATTCTAACAAAGAAAGAACTTTAGAAACATTCAATAACGTAGTGTATCTGGGACGAGGCGGACAAGCAACCTTGATGCCTTTCAACAACTTACACACCAATGGGTACATTCCCACTGGTTTTCCATCAATGTGATTATGTCCGGCAGATAAAGCCGACCTGAAATTATTAACAGGCCTATAAGACAGACCTGACTCATTCAGACAAAGAATTTAGAATTTCTTTCAAATCAGATCCCACGGGATCCACCTGTGGTTGAAAGCACCATCCCATCTATCACTGCCAGGATGCAGAATATTGCTTGCTGGTGGATGGAGTCCAAGCTTGCTGAATAAACTTGGCAGCCACCGATAAAACACCCTCAATTCGTTTGTGTCTCCTGAGAGCATCCAAACCATGAGGGATAACTGATTCTGAATAACCAGAGGATGAGGTGATCCACTGGGTCCTGGAGAAACGTAAGGAACACTTGCAGTTGAAACGGCAAGTCCACTGACAATTCAAACAGTGTCAGAAACCATGATTGTGCCTTTCATAACGGTGTGACTAATTCTAATGATGTCTCCTGCCGATGGACTTTCACCGCCACTCTTGGAATTAAGGCAAAGGCATAATTTCTCTGAGACACCCAATGCTAGAGAAACGCATCCGTTCCCAAAGCCATCAGATCCCGTCTACAGCCGTAAAAGCGAGAAGTAGAGAATTGAGGAGAGAGGAAAAAGAGATCTATCATGCAAGGGCCTCGAATACTCATGATGTCTAGAAAAAGCGAAGGGTGGAGCTTCCAGTCACGGTAGTCTCTCACAAACCTGGGATTCCAGTCCGACGGGAAGGTGTTCCACTACTGTGCTGATTTTCTGAGCTAGACACAAATGCCAAAACTCCCTCGCAATATTGACCAATAGCCGAGATTTCGTCCCTCCTAGGCAATTTATATACAGCACCGCTGAGACATTGTCCATCCTGAGGAGGATGCAACAATTGCTCTTCGGAGGGGTGATCGATTTTATGGCAAATGAGCCGGTAAACAACTCTAGACAGTTGATGTCTAACTTTGATTCTTCTGCGTACCAATGCCCGCCTGTGGCAAATTCTCCACATCTTGCTCCTCAACCCCATCGGCTAACATCTGACTCTATGATGACGTCGGGAGAGGTTCCGAAAATGGCCTTGTTATTCGATGCTTCCATGTGATCTAACCACCAACATAGCTCCTCTTGAGCCTCTGGAGACAGAGGTATCATATGATCTTACGAAAACATCTGCCAAAGATATTTATCTTGAGGCGCTGCAACGCCCTGTAGTGTAGAGGTCTTGGGGCTATAGCCTGAATGAAGGAAGCCAGGAGGCCCACAATTCTGGCTAGTGACCTCAAAGAATCCCTCTGTTTTGATAGGGTCGAAGGCATCTCTCTTTTTATAGATTTGATCTTGTTCATCGGGAGAAGTAACTGAGCATTCATTGAATCTATTTCAAATCCCAGAAAGTCCACCTGTTGTGAAGGAATGATCATAGATTTTTTTGTAATTCATCACAAACCTCAACTCTTGCAACAGAGAGGCTGTCCAGAATAAATGAGTGAGCAGAAGTGTTTGATCTTGAGCAAGAAGCAGCATGTCGTCTAGATACACTATCATGCAAACGCCCATTGCTCGCAGGCGAGTGACCACAGGTTTCAGTAGTTTGGTAAACACCCAAGGGGCCAAGGGCAGGCAGAAGGGGAGGGATAAATACCTGTACCATTGCCCTTTCCATGAGAACTGGAGAAACCTTTGATGGGAGGGGCAAATAGGAACTGTCA
The DNA here is from genome assembly GCF_964261635.1 of Lissotriton helveticus. Taxonomy (NCBI): domain Eukaryota; kingdom Metazoa; phylum Chordata; class Amphibia; order Caudata; family Salamandridae; genus Lissotriton; species Lissotriton helveticus. The sequence continues at coordinate 409,458,241 of NC_136062.1, forward strand.
GGTAAGCGTCCTTTGGATCCAATCGCACCATCCTTTCCTTTTCCAACAATTGCTCTCTTAGAAGATGGATGCCTTTCATCTTGAAGTGTCTGTACATGACAAAAGATTGAACTCCCTGAGATTTAGGACTAATCTCTGTTCTCCTCTATTTTTTGCGTCTAGAATACATTGCTGCAAAACCCGTCAGAAATGTAGGGTCTTACGGAAACAGCCTGCTTTTCCAAAAGCTCTTAAAACTCTGAGTCGATAAAGGCTTGCTCTTTAGGGAAAAAAGGAGAGGGAATCTAATAATTCTATTTGATAACCCAGGACTGTTTGAATGATCCACACATCTGTGGAGATCTTTGCCCAATTGTTCACTAAATACAACAGTCTGCCCCCTAAAGGGATCATCGGAAAGATTGAAGGAATTACCTGAGGATTGGGCATAAGAGTGCCAGGAGCCTCCGTTGATGCCCCTGTTATACCGGCCACAGACGTCTCGGGATCTGGAGAGGTAAAAACCTGCTTGATCTGGTTCCTGGTATAGCCTTATTGTCCTGGGGCGAAACCACAACAAGGACTTGGATTGTTTTAGAGGCCGGCCGTGCGCCCTCTGCCACGACCGGCCCTGCCAGAGAGGGGATGGAACACACTCTTAGCGAGGATTATGACTTGTTCAAGGATGAAAAGGTGTTGACAAACATTGCAATGTCCTTCACAGAAAGCTCCCCAAAGAGCTGTCCTTCTGCCAGGGTTCCTGGTTCAGCAGAAGTAAATTCCACCAATTGTGGATTGATTTGTAAGAGTACTGACTTGCCTCTCCCCAAGAAAAGGGCGTGTAGGAAGCCACCTTCCTATACCTGACTATGGTTACCCCACATTTTTTGCCTTGTGTTTAGCTGGTTTTCGACTTAGTTGGCCTGGTTCCCTGCTAATCAGGGCCCCAGGCCATCTGCTCTCTCTGTAAAATGGATTCCATGTACCCTAGGTGCATAACTAGATTGGCTTGGGACACCTTATCAGCCCCTGTACAGAGCACTATAGGTGCCCAGGGCATGGGTGCATCCAAGGCCTACCAGGGGCTGCAGCATATCTTTTGCCACCCCTGGCTGGCTATCTAAAATTGACACAACTGGCTGGTCAATCAGCTGGGGCAAGGTGGTGTAATCACCCGTTGCCTAGATATAGTATGTCTATATCTAAACCTATCTGGACACATATAAACCTGTGAGCCACTCCTATGGCAGGCCTTAACAATCCTGGAGGCAGAGTCCGTGGTTTAATGTGAGATGGAGCTCTAGCATGAGCTGAGCCTGTCTGCAGCTGTCGGGAACAACTCCCTAAGCTGTTCCGGGATAATGCCATACCATATACTATTAAGTGCATTATAATCCTCGCGGTTATATAGCAACTTTGGTTTGGCTTTATCAAAACATGTCGTGTACGGTGTCATACGATTTGGAATACTATCCCCTCTAGAGGGGGAAGACATGTTACTTTGCTAAAATGCGGTTGATTTTTAAAAGAGCCTCAGATCCACAAAATGGATGCTTCTGCCACAGACACAAGTCTGACCCCCTGTAGCTGACCAAAACTCAGCCAAGGGGGCCTGGCCAAAGGATTTCCTGTCACAGGGAGGTGTCACACCACCCCAGACAGGAGATAGTGGATTGTAGCAGGGAGGTTTGAAAGAAACCAGACACTCCTTGGGGCGCACAAGGCTGCCCCTTGCATAATCTGGCCAAACCGGTTCTGGGGCACACCAGCCCCTGTCCCAGCGCGGCCTGGATCAAAGTAAAGGGGTGTACCCACCCCCTTCCTGGGTCCCACCCATAGGAGGGGACCTAGCAGGTAATCCAGCCCCCTAGATTGGTATAAGAAGGGAGCAGTGCCAATGCACTTTAGATTATCCTGATGAAACATAAGAAACGAAACTCTGGACCCTTTGACATCCTACTCGACGTAGAAGACTGAAGAATCTCCCTTGTGGTCAAGGAGTGACCACCCTGTGCAAACAGTCACCATCCAGCACCTCGACGTCTGCTTTGTTGCAGTTCCCACTGAAACTCGAGCAACAGAGATCGACGAGATCAAGCTTGCCTGCCTTCTTACAGCCCGATCCACAGTCCCTGCAGAGCTGAGACCCGTGGAGGCGACCGGAAGCGTGGGGCACGCCATCTTGAAAAGACCACGAGACGCTGACCGTGCAGCCCACGAGTGACCCTCGAAGCTGTACACCGGGGTTTGAAAAGCCTTAACCCTGAGCCACTCTTGCACCGAAGCTCACCCCTCTACACTCGACGAGTGCTGCGTGGGGCCCTTCTGCTTACTTTGGCTCAACGTGTTGGCCCGGTCACTTGCCAGCTGGCTTGTGGCCCCTGTGCCGGCGAAAACCTAAATACGACTTGTGATTCTGGTTGCTCCAGATTTGCTCCCGTTCCTCTGAAAAGAAGCACCCACTCAGACCCTTCTGGTCCGAGTGAGAAGCAATCTCCCAGTTCCGCGTGGATTGCAAGTGTTGTTTGCTCCAATCTTGAAGCCGACAGCGCCGACGGTGAGAGCCTACGTAGTACAGCTCGTGACCCGCTTCTGGACGTCGCAGATGCCCCAGAGCCCACGTGGCAGCGGAGAGAAGCTCCTCGACAACCACCTGATTGCGCCCGACATTGCCTGGTTCCGTCCTGGTTCCACCCTGGTCACTGCTGAGTGACCCAGACTCTGTCCCCTCTGCTTTCAGTTACTTTTCTATCTGGATCCCCCCTTGGATCTCACCGGACACTTCTCCTTCACAGCGCCTGCAGCCTCTTCAGCTTCAAGCACCCAGAACCTGCGTGACGAAACCCGACGCCACCTCGACCCTGTGCACCCGCTTCCTGTGGGTGAGGTAACATTGCAATGCCGGTGTTCCCACACTGGTACACACCTCTAGGGTCTGTGTCTTAAGTTTTGTCTTTCTAGGTTCATCGGAAGTGTCCTAAAACTCTATTTGTGTAACTTTTACGCACCATTGACTTAACATTGGTGCATGCGTGTGCTTTGAGCACTGCACCCGAATCCCGCGGGCTTTTCCCGACTTCAGCATTGCTTGTCCCGACTGCTCCCAGCGATTTCCTAGGCCCTAGGCCTAACCACTGTTCGATTGGTATCTCTTATACCACTTTCTTAATATATGGTTTGAGTGGCCCCCCGCCCTCATCCATAATTGTGCAACTATGTATGTTATACTGTGCTTTTGATTTAACGCTTGTGCCCCTTTATTCATAAAGAGTACTGGGGACTATTCTTAGAAATAAATACATATATTTTTATAATATATACTTGTGTGGTGTCCTTTCATTTGATATTACAGGATTGTGATTGGTAAAACAGCTCGCTTAACACGACCTCTTGAGTTAAGCCTTTAAGGCTGCTTAGTCTATGCCACCATTAAGATAGCTTGTCTACAAGGTTGACTTACAACCAGACACCATAAGGGGTTATTTGGACTGATACAAGGTGGTTCCAGAATTGGAAACATCATATATCAGGCCAACTTCTCACAGGGCGCAGTTGCCGTTGCTGAGGAGGCATATGGCCATATGGGTCCAACTAGCACGGACCTCCTGGTGAATAAGTGCCCCAGTCTTCTGCGCCTGAAGCGCTAATTCCAGAATTTTGGCCAAGGGGCCTGAAACATCTAGTAGCTTGTCCTGGAAAGCTCTAAGTGCACGATCTATATCTTTTTTGGGATCCTTTTTATATTGCTATAGGAATGTGGTCATTGAGGAATCGATTTCAGGAGTAAGAGAAGTTTTGTTAGCCAGGTAAGGACGGGGCGTACTCTGACGTCATAATCAAAGCTCTTCTGCTGGTGAGTCTGCATGTATTCTGCCACTGCCGGGGCTGGAGCTCAATCTGAAGAGCAGGGGTGGACAGTATCAGAGGGGTCAAAAGTGAACATGGAAGGTTGGATGGGAGAGGAGGAGTGTTTGTTCTTCCTGGCGCTTTTTCGAGGACGGGGTTCATGGGAGGCATCTGTATCCTGTATAGGAGTACCAGATGGGGGGTAGGGGTGTTACCAACTAACTGGTCAAGTCGTAGAGAAATAGGCAGTAAGGCGGAGGAGAGAGCCTTATCCAATTTAGAATCTAAACTTTTATCTATTTGAGATTCCATAGTCTCATCAAAATAAATATCTTCGTCGTCTGCAGAACCATAAGCAGCCAGTTCCTCCTCATAGACCTCGCAGTCTGACATCATGTGAAGGTATATAAATATATATACTGTACTCAAATCCCCAGAGGGAAGCTTCATTTTTCCGAACATGCCTCACAAGGAGAAAGGGTGTCGGTCAAGAGCAAAATTCTGGGACAGTGGGGCCACAAACGTACCAAAAGGCTCTTGAAATATAGGACATGTGCAGGCTCATGAGATGAACGCAAGCAGCCCGATCGGGCTCCGGCGTGCACCTCCAACCCTAGCCCGAGCATGAGAAATAAAGCTATTCAGGGAAAAAACAACGAAGGCACTATGGGAAGCGCAACACGTGCTGAAGGGAAATGACAGAAGAGACGCCTCGATGAACACAGCATGGCGCGGCAAAGGTCTGAAAGTCAATACAGTTAACCTCAAAATACAGATAAATTATTGTACCATAAGTAAATAGTCAACAGACATAGGCCAAGCATAAGCAAAATAAAGAGGCACTTATCTTGACTGCGGAGCAGCAAAGAAAGAGGTAGTCAAGATGGTCCCTCGTTATTTTGTATGCTAACCTCATGTGTGGTTGGGTAATGAAGGAGGTGTTGTTCAAAGCCGTATGGGATATGTAGTATTTTTCAATGTTTGCTGTTTTCTCATTGACTGCTGTTTGAGCAGTAAAGAGATTGAGAAGCATAATCTGTGCCTCCAGTCCTGCCATAGACTAGAGAACCCAAAGTGAGTGTTAACTATTATTCTTGCTAAACTAACGTAAGGAGGTCACCTGGATAGAAATGAAAAAAGATTGAATCCCATAGAGATGGCAGTGAAAACCCAGGGACATGGTGAAATGCTGCGGTCTTCCCTGCTAATCTTCCTTCCATGGCATACACCTTTAGAGGGAAGCCTTTCAGAATTAAAAATCCTGCACCTCTTCCATTTACATGACAGCTCAGCATTTATAGTGCTGCTGAAGGGTGTCGAATCAAGGCGCATTTTATCTACTGTACCGTGGTTGAGTGGACATGCATCACTGAATCCTGCATCCTGTAGGTTGAACACAGATGACCACAGCAAGCACCTAACCCACTCATCTATCTAGTGTGAGAGGGTAGACACGTATCTCTTATTTCCGCTGTTATTATGAGTCACTCCCGACATGGTCGCTGCTCCACCGGTCAGCTACCCTTGTGGCCTTACCTGACTTTGCCTAGCACTGGCATAGCTCTTCTGGCTTCGTGGCGCTAGAATAAACCTGCTGGCTTCATGTTACAGGGCCATTACAATGCCCGTGCCCCACACTGCACGGGCAGCTGTCAGAAGCTGTCAGTGCCACTGAGGCAATGGCGCCAGCAGAGACCTCATCGAGGGGACTGACTGAGGCCCCCATGGAGCTGAGACACTGCTGCCTGGCTGACCTCCAGGGCCCGCTACGAGGCGCGAACCCATGGCTGGACACGACTTCCTATCAGTGCCCTAAGCGACGCATTAAGCAAGCAGTTACTGTTAGCGACAGCAAATGAATGCTCAGGGCCCAGGTTGTGGACTGAAGGTGTGAAGTGAGCCCCCTCCCCCTGGCGCTCACTCACACCTCCTCTAACACTGAGGTCTGGGGAGAGATGCTGTCTTAAAGATTCAACTAATTAAAGAGCATTTTCAGAGAGTGCAAAACCTACCTGAGGCTCGAAGCCTCTGGACAATGAATGCTCTGTGACAGCATTGAAGGAGTCAGACGGGCTTCACCCGAGGGCCGGTGTGTTTGATTTAGAGGTGGGTGGGGTTGGATGGGAGATGTTCGGAGATCTGTGGACAGGGTCTCAGTTATACCAATTTTAGAGGTTATTAGCAGGGTTGAGAGCTGCATTAAAGGCCCTGCTGCTTCAAGGCTGATTTAATGCACATGATTGCAGTCTGCTTACGACAATCACTGAAGATGTGCACAGTTACAGGTAGAGAACTATCACCATTTAGAAATCAGTAAAAGAGCAGAGATTTTCTTCCATACGAACCATTAGCTCACATTGGTGCACCACCATATATAATCAGTACCTTCTTCATCATCATTGGTGTTAGAACTTGGGCTGTTGGTTGACTGGGATGTAAGTCCTGGTCAAGCAGCAACCACAATCTTTGTCAGGGTGAGGCACACTACGGCCAATCATGACGCTGCATGAAAGCAGCGTCATGATTAGCCTGAGCGCTGGCTACTTGTATTCCCAGGCAGACTAGGTGCCTGTGCCCGCACTATCCAGCCCTAGCAAGGCAGCTGGGGCTGGAGAGAGCTTCAGTGTGCATGAGGTTTTTGGCCAGCCTGAGATGGCAGACCAAAACCTCCTATTCAAGGCAAGGAGTGACCACTACTCCCGGACCAGCAGTGTCATCTCCTGGACCCGCCCCCAAGACTCATCAGACTCCAGGGGCGGTCCCAGGGAGTTTAAAATAAAATGATAATAAAACAGGTTTAAAACCAGTTTTATTATTGTTTTATTTAAGGGGCTGCCACCAGTCTATTCTGGTGTGGGGGTTGGCTTGGTCCAGCCCCTCCCTTCCATCCTGCTAGTGATGGCCCATGCAGTTACACCTAACCTCCCATTGTGTGTGGCTGTCTAGGAAGAATACACAAAGCCTAACTGCCAACTACATCCAGTCATGTGACCAGAGACAGGCTGCAGTAACCAAATAGCAACGGTGATAAAATGCCATGTTCTAAAAGTGGCATTTTCAGAATGGCAATTTAAAATCCAACTTCACCATAAGTTAGGATTTTAAACTGTAATTCCATAGACACCAAACCTGAAATGGTTATCTCTTCCCATTTGGGGATTACACTTACAAAATATAATAGGGCAACTCCAGAGTTAAGCCATGCAATTGTGAAAAAAGAATTTGAGAGTTTTTCACTACAGGGGCATGTAAAACATTAAATGTATTCCACACTTCCCTCTGGGCTGTCCATGGCCTACTCTAGGGGTGACATATGTTTGAAAAAGAAAGTTTGGGATTTCTTTGCATCTTTGTATGATCCAAATTAACTACCGCCACATGACATACTTGACCCCCCAACGGTTGCAGTGGATGAACCACAAGACTCAGCACGTATGCACAAGATGCTGGCTCCCTGCCATTGTTTTTTCATGTGACCTAGTACTGCCTGGCCTTATTAACCTTCTGGGAAGGAGTGGGGTGCGATATCTCCTAGGTGCTAGGTCGCCACATAGACCTGGGTCCCCCAGTGGCACTGTGGGTCTCCTGGAGGAAGTTGGGGGGCCAAGGGGCGAAAGAATCTTTATAGGAGTTGTTTCCTTAATGGCTTAAAGATACATCACTGCACCTGGAAATTGTCAAAACTCTTTTCTTATGTGATATAGAGAAAAGGCGTTGACTGGTGAGCACACCAGGAGAAAACAATAGATGATATTAGAGGCCACCTTCAAAAGCACGAAAAGATATGGGGTGGGTGTGGTCATACCATAGGCTACCACTGGGATGATAATGCTTATATTTATGACTCTGGTTATGTAATGACTTGCTCTGACACATATGTGATGATACTACCTCCTCATGGATGATACATTGAGGTGCTAAAATTAATAACATTTGTTATTAAAAAAAGGAAAGTATTGCCACCAGAGTCAATGGTAGTTGTTGGCAACTATGACTTTGTGGAATGTGTTACAGAGGACCTGCTTTGAGGACACATGCTGGCACTTCAACGTACTCATGCTGGCTCCTGTGTCCCTCAGAGCTTCCACCAATTGCCCATTGAAAGTGACCCACTGCCTAAACTTAGACGTATTTCCAAATGCCTGTCTGTCCCCCAAAGCTAACTGGGACCACCTCCTCCCAGGGTGCTATACTTGCCAACCCAGGTGTCTGCCCACCGGTGGGGGTCTGTGCCCTCTTAGGACATTTATAGTCACCTTTGGAGTGCCCATATTTGTAGCACTCTGTGCATTGGGGTACAAACCTCCTGCCCTGCTTCTCACAGAACCCCTTGTTTTAGGCTTAGACTGGGACTGGTTACCACTGCTTCCTTGGGAATTATTTTGGGGGCCTTCTGAGAACTCCTAATTTTAGAACAATTTCTCTCCCCTCGTTCTTCTAATGGGACCCTGACCACCCTTGGGGGAGTACTTCCCAGGTACCTCTTTTGACACCCTGGTGCTGGTCTTGGTGTTGGTGCTGGCTTTTCCGCAAGCTTCATGGGTCAGTGAGCTTGCTATCACTGGGTGCTGCCGCAGCTCTGGAAAACAAATCCTGAGCATGTGCTCTCTCAGAATTAGATTATACCATGCACTATAGGCATTAACTTTGCTGCCCCATACCCAATCATTCAGTGTCTTACTAGAGTAATCCTCAAAATCCACCCAGTACTGGTTGGGGAGCTTCTGGCTGTCGCAGGATCTTTGGCAGTATTTTTCAGGAGCCAGTCCAAACTGAGCGATCAAAGTTGGCTTTCATGGGGGTGTGCCTGGTTTTGTTATCAACCTCTAAGCAGTGTCCCGCCCACTGAAGGCCTCCTGTGCTATCATGTTAGACCTGGCACCATTTACATGGGTCTCCCCTGCATTTTATGCCTTTACCTTCTGTGTTTTTGCTGTGTGATGGACTCCGTTTTGATGGTCTAGATGCTTTGGGCACTTTGCCACTGCTGTTCAGTGCAAAAGTGCAAGTGCTACCTCTGTAAATTGTTGTCATGAATTAGTGATTCCATGATTGGCATATTTTATTTACTTGTCAGACCCTAATATAGTGCACTGTTTGTGCCCGGGGCGTATAAATCAAAAAGGTACCTACCTCTGCCAACTAGAGACCCCCATTTCTAAAATATCACAATCTCCCTTTTCCCCAGTCTTCTAAACTCTTGTAAACCCTCAGGTCTACCTCAAAGGCAGATTACATTTGTAAATATCATCCCCCACAATACACCTGGGAACCAAATCCTTGGGGATGGCAACCTTTTTGTCTCCTTCTGACACTTCAGGTATCCTGTCACCATTGCTGAAATCTTCCTCTTTGGCCCTTAGTTCCAGCTCTTTCAGGCTACTTTCATGAGTCATATGCTCCAGAGGCAGTTCTTTCACCATTTTTAACATGGCCATTATCAGCTGAAACTCCCTCTATTACTTCCTGTACGCCAGCTCCTCTGATGACAGGCCATGTGAACACACACTACTTCCTGCTCTGTCAGGGGAATCCGTCCCCTGATGACTGCATTCCAAGGCTGTTATCCTATTCTTTATCTTGAGCCTCCATTTCATCCTCATCATTCTGCCCTCTGTGACCGCCATCAACTGGTGGACCTCTGCCCAGACCCTCAGAGCTTTCTGCATCTCAAGCGTTTTGGTGTCCTTCATTTGCAGTCCCCTTTCCTGGCAGAACTGTTTTAGCTCAGCCACTGTCCAGCAGTAGGAATGAGGGTAGAAATAAGAAGCCAAGCAAAGGCAATTTATAAAATCGAATTGTTCTAAATTCATTTATGTTGGGGGTAGGGTAACACAAGGCCCTGCTATCCCTGAGTCCACTTTGATGCTCCTGGTGCGGTCTGTCTCCACACAAGTCCTTCGTCTCAGGACCATGAAGACAGCCGACAGGATCAGAGAGTAAACTGGGCTTTTCTCCAATATGTCTAGTCTATGTAACTCTTAAGGTTCTTCAGCAGCAAATGAGGGACCGTTGAAGGTTTAAGTGCTGAATAGGAGCTCAGAAGAGTGAGGTCATTGGAAGATCAAAGGGCGTGTGATGACCATTCCACTACCCCTGGTGCCTTGGTGAAGCTAAAATCTCTGCAAAAGAGTAGAGATCTGAGTGTCCGCAGGTAACTTTTTGGAAACGTTTGTTGAGTATATTTAGTATTTTAGTTCTTTTACTGAGAGCCCAGTCAACTATCCTGGCTTCTTCCGGGCTTATGAGCACTGTCGTCACATGGGGCACTGCCACTGTAGAAAGTGGTACTATCAATTTTGAAGGACTGATTACAAATGATGCTCAGCTGTGCACCTCACCTACGGATCAGGTGTTTGTCACAGAAAAACAATTACTATCTCACATTTGCATTCCATTTGAGAAGCCCTGCAAATGAAACTCATAGCCGTGACATGATGTGGCCTAGGTCATATTCGTAGGTAAGTAGTGTTGTGATAGTTCTGTTAACCATTTATGGTTCACTTTTCAATTTTTGTTGATAAACATGGATGACCAGTCACAGTCTGTGCATGAGTCAGTGCATTCTAACCAGCACAGTAGGTGTTTGCAGAGGGATCGCAATATACCTGCCCACTTGTAAATCTGGCTCACTGTATTGATGCACATTTAAGGTCTTGCCTAACAGCACGCATGCGCTGTTTGCTGCAAAGAGAATTGTATACAGTAAAGGGCTTGGAACCAGACCTTAATTACCATTGGCTCGCTCCATCTTCATTCTTCAATGCAACATTTAATTAGGCATCACAGGCCATTGCGTCTGTTCTGTTCTTTCAGTGGAGCATGGACGAAGCACAAATTAACTAAACTATGGGGCAGATTACGATGGAGGATTTTTCGCATCCTCCGGGCCGGCGGAAGCCACCGCCGGCCCGGAGGAGGTGGAAAATCCTCTAAACCCACCAAAGATCCACCGCCACATTAGGATGGCTGGTGGGTCCTGTTTTCAGTCCGCCGCATTTAAAAGGCCTAATATGGTGGCGGTGTCTCTCAGACACCGCCAGACATATTAGGATGGCTGAGAAGTAATGCTTTTCCGCGGCGACTTCTCCACTGAGGAAAAGCATGCGGTTCTTCAACTCGGGGGTCCGTAGCGGGCCCCCTGGGTGAAGGGGGGGGCGCACATGGGTGGTACCTATGGTACCCGCCTGCATTTGTATGCAGAAATCCGCAGGCACCGCACGGTGCCTGCCGCTGTCTGCATACAAATGCAATGTATGCATTTGTAACATTGCGGCGGGTGCAGCTTGAAGCCGCACCCGCCGCTATGTTACAAATAGAGGATGTGACCGCCAGGGTGGCGGTCACATCCTAATTGGACAGGAGGTAACTCCGCATGCTCATGCGGAGGTTCCCTCCTCCTCGGTGATCGCGGACGGACTCAAGTCCGTCCGCGATCATAATGGGCCCCATTATTAGTAGCCGTCCGATGCTCACGCTATGTTAAATGTTCTATTTCAGTTTCTTCCTCTTTCCACTTCTGTCTGGTGCTTGTTTCCCCTCTGGCGCGAACTCCACCCAAAAGTATTGGAGCGCATAACATGAGCACTAATTACCTTACATTCATATTTTAACGTTATTTTTTAAATTTATGCAGACATATTAAACAATGATGCACTCGTTTTTTTAATTTTAATTAAGCCCAGGGCGATTATATGATTTGCCCAGAATCACAGGCTGTTGAGCTGATGCCGGGACTTGAAGCAGGCCGCACGTGCACAGTAACTTTTAGTTTAGCTCAGTGGACTTTGGCTGCTGTCATTGAGCAATGGAAAGAAGTCCAGTTGGGTGGAAAGTCACAGTAGTTGGCAGTGATAATAGATAGATTTTCAGGAAGGGGGCGCTGCCTTCAATGTAACATCACAGAAGTCATTGAAATCCAAGTGTTACACAAAAATGTAAGTGTAGCAAACGAGTCACGCATACTCGGAGCGTGAGTGGTGAGGGTATAAAATGTAGCCAGTGGTGCATTTTAGAGCATATTGTCGCAGATATATTACTAAAGCATGGTGGTAGCGCACAGTCATTTACAGACAGCACAAATTCCACTGAAATGGTCAACACATTTTCACCGATGTAGTTGCACTGCTAAAACTGTATAGTGCACAAAAGATAATGTGTGGAAATTGGAATATTTATCGCTAAGTAGGGTTAGCGGCAATATTTTTATCGCCACGCATCACTGGTTTTTATCGCTGCGATAACTTGCTATTAGCAAGGTTTATCTCAAAAGTGATAAAAATCAGGCGAAATGCATGAATATCGCTGAGAATACAGCGATATTCACGCATTAGCGACGAAAAGCTCTTAGCCATGTTATCCACCTCCCATTGGATAACATGGCTAAGAACTGTTCTGAGCAGGCGTTGGTTTTTGGCGATAGCGGGAATATTTCCATTGCTGCGCCTGCCTTGCTAATAGGCGACAGCGACGTTAGCGACTGCTTGTAGTCGCTAACAGGTTGGGTACGCCCACTTTGCATGTCATTAGCGATAAATATCGCTGACATGCAAAGCGGGCCCCAAACCGCTCGCTATCGCCTAAAAGCTGTCGCTAACATCAGTTAGCGACAGCTTGCTAATAGAGCGATAGAATTATCGCCGCTTAGCGGCCGAAAACGGCCGCTAAACCGGTGATAATTGCCTATCGCCACCCTTGGTAATATGCCCCTGGGTTTCAGCGAATATATACCATCTGAGCAACACTAAGTAAGGTGTTCTGTTCGGATCCTATGAAAATCTTTGTTCCATCATGCTTCATAATTACGAAAATATGTGTTTTGTTTGTACTTTCCTAACTGCTGCTACATTTTGAAATATTTGCAAAGCTCATTTACAGATATTTAAATGCTGTTGTGTGTTAAAAATGACATCTCACAGTCTATCCTTTCACACTCTCTGTACCACAGCAAGATTTTCACTGCATTCAGTTTACAAAAAGTGTCTCCATTTGCAACCTGAGGAACAAAAGTAAACACCAATCTCCATGATGAAAGAGTAAGCAGTAATTTGTCAGAACACATAACCTGACATTTGACCTTTATCATTGAACTCACAGCAAATAAGACAAGATAAAAGCACATCTTTTTTGCTGATTCACCATCTGCACCCTAATCAGCAAAAAAGATACTTTGGGCGTACTGCAGCACCGCCCCCCACCTCCGCGCCCGTACGTATGGGTTGTGGGTGCATGGGTGGTTTTCTCCGCCCATCAAACACATGATGCTGCAGCAGGTTCCCTTTAAGCAAGAGGTTTCTGTGGCTTTCTCGATGATCTATTGAAGAACAGAACAGCCAGCAAATTATAAAAGTTAAGTGTGGATCTTCACAAGCTTCTACCTTACAACAGTTCCAGAAATTGTCTTAAGAATGCCATTGTAGCCTTGGAGCGGAACGCTTTGACTGGTCGTTGACAGTCCGCGAGTTTGTTCTGCCAATGTTTCTTTGTTGGTGCATGCCTGTAACACCAATGCATCGTCACTTATTTCTTGGCAAGGAACCAGACAACCACAGTGAGTTTCTGTTCAGCTTGGGTACCATTGTGACCCATCCCAACAGTGCAACTACCGGCATGAACAGAACAGGTTTCTGATCTCAGTCTACTGCAGATTGGCTGCCTGTGCAACCACTGCAGGCTGTACCCAACGCTCACTCCACTCCAGTGCAGTCAGCAGGAATTATTTATTTTGTTTATACGCGGAGGGTAACGGATGGGGAGCCTTGGCTCAGGATTTTGAGGGTGGTCTTTGTGGTTGAGAGAATTGGAGAGGCAGGAAAAAAGGTAGATGGTCAGTAAGACTCTCAGATTATATAGGGAGAAGGGACAAGCCAGGTTTGGGGCTGACACGAGAGAGCTGGCATCGGGAAGGGGAAACAGGGTGCATGGAAGAGGTGCATGTGGCCCTGGTGGAGGGATGCAGGACTGGCAGGACCCTGCTGATGAGTAGAGGGACTAAGTGGGCTATGGTGCTAGGCTGATGCACTGGCAGGAGGGTGACTTTTGTAGAAGAGGAAAGCTTGCACTGCTCATGCCTTGCTGCACATGTACTGTGTGTGCTGATCTCTATGTAGTGCCCGTTGTCTGCAGGTGGTAGGCTAGCACTGCTCATGCCATGCTGGACATGTACTGTGTGTGCTGATCTCTATGTTGTGACCCGTTGTCTGCAGGAGGTAGGCCTGAACTGCTCATGCCATGCTGCACATTTACTGCGTGTGCTGATCTCTATGTTGTGTCTGTTGTCTGCAGGTGGTAGGCTAGCACTGCTCATGCCATGCTGCACATTTACTGCGTGTGCTGATCTCTATGTTGTGTCTGTTGTCTGCAGGCGATTGGCCTGCACTGCTCATGCCATGCTGCACCTGTACTTCGTGTGTTGCTCTGTATGTTGTACCCATTGTCTGCAGGAGGTATGTTTGCGCTGCTCATGCCATGCTGCACCTGTACTTCGTGTGCTGCTCTGTATGTTGTACCCATTGTCTGCAGGAGGTAGGCTTGCACTGCTCATGCCATGCTGCACCTGTACTTCGTGTGCTGCTCTGTATGTTGTACCCATTGTCTGCAGGAGGTATGTTTGCGCTGCTCATGCCATACTGCACCTGTACTTCGTGTGCTGCTCTGTATGTTGTACCCATTGTCTGCAGGAGGTATGTTTGCGCTGCTCATGCCATGCTGCACCTGTACTTCGTGTGCTGCTCTGTATGTTGTACCCATTGTCTGCAGGAGGTATGTTTGCGCTGCTCATGCCATGCTGCACCTGTACTTCGTGTGCTGCTCTGTATGTTGTGCCCATTGTCTGCAGGAGGTATGTATGCGCTGCTCATGCCATGCTGCACCTGTACTTCGTGTGCTGCTCTGTATGTTGTACCCATTGTCTGCAGGAGGTAGGCTTGCACTGCTCATGCCTTGCTGCACATGTACTTCGTGTGCTGCTCTGTATGTTGTACCCATTGTCTGCAGGAGGTAGGCTTGTGCTTCTCATGCCATGCTTCACATATCCTGCATGTGCTGATCTCTATTGTGTGCCCGTTGTCTGCAGGTGGTCTGCTTGCTCTGTCCATGCCAGTTTGTACCAGATCTGTACCCTTTCTTGGATGGAGGTAAATGTGTATTGGTAAGGCCTTGGTGTGCCTGTTCTGGGAGGGATGGCACCTTGCTCTTTTTGTGTCCCCAGTGTTCCGGCTGCGTTAGTGAATGATGCCTGCTCTAACGATATGCATGTGGTACCTGTTTTGGAGGGAGTGAAGGTTCTGCTGCTAATGCCAATGCGGTACCTATTTAGTGGGTTCTCTCAGAATGCTGCTGCTCATCCTGTACCTGCTCTGAGAGCCACTGCTGATGCCCAGATGGTACCATGTTAGGTGAAGGAGTGTGACTTAAATTTCAGATGCCAATATTGCACTTGTTCTATGAAGGAGAGGACTTGAATAGATGAACCCACTGTCCATGGTGTCTATGGGATTGATACAGGCACTGATAATTCTTATTCTGAACCTGTTATAGTGATGTTCTTCTGGGCCCACTTTGGTTTTCCCCAAGTTTAGCGTATTAGGTGTTTTAGGCTGTCTCTGAGTTGCACAGCCACATATGAGACATTTGTGTTCGTGACATTGTTTTAGGAATACACTGTACATGTTTGTAATTCAGTGATTCTTCTTGGATTTTCATCTGCACATTTTGTACAAGGTCGCCTGTAATACATAGTGTACTGTTTTCTTTGCTTGAGTAACCAACAGCTCCTAATGTTTTAGAGCTAACATGGTAGCACAACTGAAGCTTTCCAACACAGTAGTTCATATCATATAAACTGTATCTCACCCCATGGGGTGCCGAGAGGAGTATTCTTGCAGAGAGACAGATCTCAGGGTGAACGCCCGCACAGCGTGCCATGCGTCCTTGCATAACATTTACTCTAATAATGCAGATCACCAAACTAGATACACCAGGTGTGGTGTTTGTTGCCAGTCCCAAAGATCACTTATATATCTCTCTGCTCACACAGTAAGAGAAGTACTAGAAAGGTCGATCATTTTCTACAGTGGGGCGGTTTATGTTATACGGTTGGATAGTAATGCTAATTACTTTCTTTAGTTTCATCTGCCTCCAGCACTTTTGCTTCATAATAGACTGCAAAAGTGTCAGTAACTGTATTGTCGTCATTCATCCTGTTGTTCCTTTGTTTACTAACAACTTCAATGAGTAAGAGATGAAAGGTGATGATCTGTTTCCACAATTCCCTTGGGGACAAAAAGGTCTTGCTCTAGGTTGCCAAAATCACCTGCTACTCTTGAATGATTAGGAGTTCAGGTGGGGCGCTGTTATCTAGCCAGAATTTGGGACAACAGACAATGACAATGTAGAGAGACTCAGGGGCATATGAGCAAAGAGTAGCGATATTTATCTTTAAATGCGCTTAGCGCAATTTTTTATCGATGCCTATCGCCGGATATTATTGCAGAGATAACGTGCTATTAGCAACGTTTATCTCCAATGCGATAAAATATCCGGCGATAGCAGCTCAATTCGAGAATATCGCTGGAAATCCAGCGATATTCTCGCATTAACGCCAATGGGGGCTTAATGTAATGGGGTGCCGCTCGAATTCGCTTCCTGACAGCCCTGGGACCACTATTTTGGAGAGTAGAGAGCTTCTCTGGATAGCACAACTTCACTGGGTGTTTTCTGCAGAACTGCACGCAACAGCGGGAGCCGGCGCGCTCCATCCCAGGTCTTGAATCACCTTGCTGACTCTGAGGACATTTCCAGCAGGAGCGGGACTGCGAGGCCCACAGGTGATTGCGCCAGGCCATCGCGTACACCTGCTGCCACTTCCCGCCCTCTCCTCCCTGAAAGCATTTAATTACGACTCGCGGCCCCCGCTACGCGGGAGCCGCTCGAAGTCGCTTCCTGACAGCCCTGGGACCACTATTTTGGAGAGTAGAGAGCTTCTCTGGATAGCACAACTTCACTGGGTGTTTTCTGCAGAACTGCACGCAACAGCGGGAGCCGGCGCGCTCCATCCCGGGTCTGGAATCACCCTGCTGACTCTGAGGACATTTCCAGCGGGAGCGGGACTGCGAGGCCCACAGGTGATTGCGCCAGGCCATCGCGCACACCTGCTGCCTCTTCCCGCCCTCTCCTCCTCCTCCTCCTACTTAACCCTGCTTACCCACGCGAACGCGGGACGCGCGCGGGCGAAGACCGGGCCAAGAGCGGGCCCGTTGTAGCCCGTTAGAGCCCAGTGGAGACCGGACCGGCCCACCCCTCTGTGAACCGCAAGTACCTTTTGCACTCATAGTACACTGGACCTTTGTTCACAAATGTCGGGCCGTGAGACAAGGAGTTCTTCAACCAAGAATGGCATGCAATTAGTGGGGACTATGGACAACTTTATTGTACGTGCTAGCTCACTTTTGAACAACGAAATAACATCATTGGAGCGTAGACTCTCTCAGGGAATTGTAAATTCTAAACGTTCTTCTCTGGGTAGTATAGCTAAAGCCCTCTCTCCAATCAGACAGGAAGCTCCCCTGCACATTAATGTTCAGATTGCCCAACCTATTCCTCGTTCAAACTCTGGGGATGATCTCATCGCTCCTGACCCATCTAGCCCTCTAACCCAGGAATCTATCAACATAGAAGAAGCAGGGGCCCTCCCAACATCGATTGATGAAGCCCACAGGCAAGGAGCCATTAAAAAAAGGAAGCTTGGTCCCGATTTACACTGTGGGATTAAGTCAAAGGTCCCCAAAAAGATTCACAACTACCTGTCAGAATGGGTAACATGGGTAAAAGGAGGGGCCCCCGAGCACCTAAATCACGGTTGGTGGCGGAGGAAGCTCACCAGTCGTCGCTCTCTGATAGCTTGATAACTCTCTATAGCACTGTAGGGGGGGCGAGGAATCAGGAGGGTGCAGGGACCTAAGTTCATTGATGGAGTCCCTGATAGATCTCCTAGAAGCCAGATTAGCTAGGATTGAGGACAGAATCAGCAACGTTGTAGAATCTATAGGGGCTGCCCGCGGCAATCTAAGGGAGGTAACAGTACGTCTTGGGAACTCTGAAGATAGGCTGGGTAAAATTGAGGGGTTACTGGGAGAGCTACTTGGCCTGGTCAAGGCTGATAAGGTGCAGGAGGAGAATAGAGGGTCGGGTGGAACTTCTGGCACCACGGGGGCCCCCGCAGTGGGGGGGACAGTAACCAATGCTATTACTAACCCATTTTTACGACCCGACTCAGGTAGCCCACCAACCTCTTCTGCCATTGCCACAGGTTTATTTTTGGACGGTGGCAATACTCTACCTGCATCAAATCTGTTTACTATACCGCCTCCTATTATTCCCCAAGATTCACTGCCTAACCAAATTAGGGGGAAGGAACCTGATCTGGCACAGCAGCGACATGTACAGCGAGGGAAAGTTGGTGGCGGAAGTAGGAAAGCAGCACACCTTCCCCCAGGGGCGGCTCCCTATGTAGTCGTCCTCAGCGGTGTACCAGAACTTGAGGAAGCTGTGAGGGAAAACCCAGTTTCCTTAAAGAATAAGGTCATTAGCTGGCTTAACAGATATAGACCATTACCCCTAGAGATGCACAACGAAATCATTCTTGCAAGGAGAGTTCCCTGGGTGGGCGAGACAATAAAAAGGAGTACCGGCGACTGTGTGCTGGTAAATTTTAGAGACCCGAGGACAGTAAGTTTTATCTGTAACTGGGAAGGGCCATCACCTTTGACGTCCATCCAAGCGTTACCGCTGAGGGCATTCTATCCTGACAAACGTGAGCGGTTTGAGGAAAGGGGCAATGAGGGTTGGTCATGGGTTCCCCCAAGAAGACCACAACATGCAGCTAGGCTGGGGCCCCACGGAGGAGCCTTTGGGAGGGGAGGCTGGAACCATCTTACCCCAAGCTCCCCTTACTTTCAATTCACCCATCCAAATAGGTTTGACTGTTTGGATGCAGTGGATTGACAGCTGATGGGTTCTAGCGTTGGGGCAAAGCAAATACTTGATAGGGAATCAGCTGTTGAAGGTAGGTGTATTACACCACCCCCGCCAGTAGAGTACCAGGCAGATTCTGCCCAGGATCGAGGTTTATCTGCAACGAGAGTGGGCCAATCCTCAACTGGAGAAACCAGTGACCCTGGGGGCTTTGTACATTTACAGATCCAGGATAACAGACCCGATGATATCCATATATCAGTGCACCAAAACAGGAGCTCCATACCGAATCGGGAGGCGGCACCAGGCTTGGTGTCCATTCTTTCGTGGAATGTAGTCGGCCTGTTAAACAAACGGGACTCGCCTGAATGGGAGACATTCATAGAGTCTTTTGACATTTGCCTCCTACAAGAAACCTGGGCATGGGGAAGCAATCCCCGACCAGTCTATGCAACATTCTAAGTACCAGCCAAATGGGGGGGGAAGGGACGCCCGTCAGGTGGGCTACTGATATGGGTTGCTACCCATTTAGGGTGTAGGGCCAGGGCACTGCAAACGAATTCTGAGGATTTCCAGTGTGTTGTATTAGACTGGGTGTCTGGCCAATCACTATCTCTGGTTAACGTGTACTCACGACCAGTGGGGCTATCAGGGACCTCGGGCACAATAGAGGAGTTGGCGGTGTTTCTGGATTCCTCCCCCCACTGTTCGCCCTACCTCGTGGGAGGGGATTTTAATAACCAGTTTGAGCCGCTGCCGACCTTTCTGGAGGGCGCTACAACTGACGAGGATGATGCTTGGGGAATCCCACCACCGGAAGGCCCCGTAGCCAAGGCATAGTCCCCATTGGCTGTACAGATTACTTCCTTTACCCTGGCCAATTCACTAAGAGCCTGTAATGGGCGTATAAAAGGGGACATACCACCAAGGCCCACTTATAACAAACCAGGGCAAGAGTCGCGAATAGATTACATGTTGGTGGAAACCAGGGACTGGGCGAAAGTTAAGGACTTTCAGGTACTTACTAGAACGGACAGTGACCATAATGCGCTAGTGCTCAGGTTTGAAGTGCAGTGGGTAGCACCAGGGGAACAGGAGTGCCCTGCAAACTTAGCACCAGATCTAATAGCAGCCAGCAATAGGCGGCGAATTAGATGGCCTAAAATAGCGGGAAGTCCTGATGACATCCAGAGACTGTACACCATTATGCTCCCAAGTTTAGAACAAGTGGAAAAACTACTACCAGGGTTACCGTCCCCGGATGGACACAGAGTACTGGCTGGTATCCACCAGGAGCTGGTCATGAACTTAGCGGAAGTCCTGAACCCCGTAGTGAAAACTAGGAACCCAAGGGGGATGCGCGCCTCTTGGTTTAACGCTGAGTGCAGGAGAGCAAAGGCAGATCTCTTAAAGTCCCTTAAAGAACGGGAAAGTCCCACTAAGATCAGGATTAGGCGAGCAACATACAAAAATCTTATTCATAACGCCAAAATTGAATGGGACTTTGAAAACTGGTCAGACATGAGGAGCGCTCTACAATGGAGGGACTCCCGCAAATTCTGGCAAATTGTCCAACATGGGTCAGCCGAACCTTCCAAAGCGGTCGAGGCTAATATTGCATCGTCCGCGTGGGAAGAACATTTTGCCTCTCTGTACAGAGCGGTCGATGTGGACCATCTTGAAATCATGGATGCTCAAGAGGGCACAGATTCCGCCCTGGATGCAGTCCCTATGGGTATGTTTACATTGGGAGAGGTCAGCGCAGCAATTCTGGGTCTGTCAGCTGAAAAGGCCCCGGGGTTGGATAAACTCCCCGGGGACCTTTTCAAGCATGAGGTTGACATCTGGGCACCTTATCTTCAGGTGCTCTTTAATGCCATTCTTGAGGGTATGTCGCCCCCTGCCACTTGGCTGGGGGCAGAGATAGTCCCAATATTTAAGAAAGGGTGCCCGCTCCTCCCTGTTAACTACAGGCCAATTAGTCTCCTGGATGTAACACGGAAAGTGTTCTCCCGTCTGGTCCTTGACCGTTTATTAGAATGGGTGGAAGATAATGAAATATTGAGCCCGTTCCAAGCAGGGTTTAGATCCGGGGTCTCTACAATCGACCAGGTCTTCCGTTTGGCACTCATCTTCTGGAAAACGGTACAGTTGGAGGGTGGCAGCCTCTACACTGTATTCGTGGACCTGAGAGCTGCCTTCGACCTCGTTCCGCGCAACAACCTATGGAGGGTCTTAGGCAATATGGGGGTCCCGTCAAGTCTCTTGAAGGTGATAATTCGTCTCCACACTGATAACTACGCCCGGGTTAGGTGTGGTAGATTTGGGGGCCTCTCTGGTGAGTTCCCCGTTGGCAGGGGGGTAAGACAGGGTTGTGTGCTTGCACCGACCCTGTTCTGCCTCTATGTCAACGGGGTTATTGACCACCTTAACAGGGTTGCTGACAGTGATGCACCCAAGGCTCGCTGGCAGTAGGGTGGCGGCGATTATGTTCGCAGACAACACCCTGGTGCTCTCCAAATCCCCAATGGGGATCCAACGTGTCCTTAATGGGTTTGTGGAATTTTGTAGCGAGCATGGGTTGGAAATTAACACTGGAAAGACCAAGTATATGGTCTTCAATCCTACTCCCAAATCCCGCTTTATTCCATCTATTGGCCCCGAAAAACTTGAAAGGGTTCGTACTTTCGAATACTTGGGGGTTACCCTGAATGAAACCTTAGCCGGGGGCCAGCAACATGAAAAAGCGCACCTTAAATTAACCCAGTTTGTAGGTGGGATTTCAAAGATGATTGACAAGAACAAGTCATCGATGAAACCTCTTGGCCCATCCTTAGAGATCTATAAGATCCAGGCGAAAGGTGCGGCATTGTACGGTAGCGAACTGTGGGGACATTTACCCTGTAATGAATTGCTGAAGGTGGAGAACAAGTTTATCAGGAGGCTTTTGTTACTCCCACCTAGCACGCCACTGACCCCACTGAGGCTGGATACAGGCTTGAGACCAATCGATGAAGAATTATCCTTGAGACCTCTGATGTTCTGGCGCAGGATTTGGGCAACGCCAGAATTAGCCAGCTACAGGGAGGCTTTGCAAGAGATTCTTTCCCTGCCCAAAGCAGGTAAAATTCCCTGGCTCAAGTTTGTCAAATCGGGCTTGGAGAGCATTGGGCTACATAGTGTATGGTCCAACCCTACGATCACCTGTCCAGTGCTGCCCAAGAAGCGATTGGCAAAAATTTACTATGATCACAAACTAGCGAGACTAGTACAAAATAAAAATATGGGGTCCTGGACGGAGTCTTTTTTGTCCTTCAAAGACTGTTATTGTTTTGAACCAGTCTTAGATATTATCTACCCGCCCACTATAAGGAAGCTCTACGTGCAGTGGAGGCACGGGTCTTTACCGATTCGTGCTTTCACAAGCAAGTGGGGTAAGCCTACTGAGATTAGCTGTCCTGGGTGTGGAGCTGATAGAGAGACGGATATCCACATCCTCTTTTTCTGCCCAGCATACAGTGGTGCGAGAAAGAAATGGATAGTACCTTTGTGTAAAAACGTAGGCTTTACCGAGTGCTTGGTGGCTTACAGGGTGCTTAAATCTGACCTTGCAGAAAACATAGTGTTTGCTGTTGCAAAATACTTGGGCACTGTCTGGCATAGGAGGCGCTATTGTCTGAATGTAGCCCTTCGAAATTAGGAAGATTGCGGTCAACCTGAGTATTAAACTGAAACAGTTTTAAATCTTTTAACTGTGATAGGTTTTTAATATTGTAAAACTAATTTTTAACACTGTAAGATTGTACTGTTTGTGTATCTTTTATGATGAACAACCATCGAAATAAAGACTTTGAAATGAATGAATGATAATCCACCCCCCATTGACTATACAGGTAAGTCAACTTTTTTGCAGACGTTAGATTCTAGCGATATTCGCGCTTAGCGCGATTTTTTTATCGCTACGCCTGCCTTGCTAATAGGCGATAGCTGTGTTAGCGACTGTTTTCAGTTGCCTAAACTTTTGGTACGCCCGCTTTGCATGTCATTAGCGATAAATATCTCTGAAATGCAAAGCGGGCCCCAAACCTGTAGCTATCGCCTAAAAGCTGTCACTAACTGTTGTTAACAACACCTTGCTAATAGGGCGATAAAAATATCGCCGCTTTAGCGGGAAAAAGTGCAGCCAAAGCGGCGATATCGCCTTTGCTAATATGCCCCTCAGTCCCTACATTTTGACGTCCTTTTATCCACAGGCACAGTTTTGTTTTACCAGCGGAATCCCTGCGACACTGTTCTCTAAGGGAAGGAAGCTTGCAATGCTGATGCAGTTTTTACAGTTTTAAGGAGGAGAGAATCCTGCACTCCTGATTCTATGTTGTATCTTTTCTGGGAGAGAGGGAACCCTGCACTGCTTATGTCCACAATGTATCGTGTTAGTAAGCGAAGCTTGCTCTGCTGATGCCAGTGCAGTCCCTACTCTGAGTGTGCATAGGAATCCACAGCTGCTGATGGACCTGCTCTGTGAGGGATTCCTCATGCCTGTGTGTCACCTGTTCTTTATGTGACTCAGAACGCATGACCAACAACCCCTCCCCACCTCCCACCTGTAATTATTGTGTGTAGGAGGGGCACTTTCCACGGCTGATGTTTTGCTGTTCTACCTCTAGATGGAGGAATACCTACCCCTTAAGGTGTACATATTTTGTGTAATAGAACTACTTGCATTTGTTCAGTGGGCAGCTGAAACATGCTCTGCTGCCTGTGTGGTCCTGCTCTGTGAGGGAGGGATGCTTGCACTGTTCAAATCCATGTAGTAAATGCTCCCTGTTCCTCACTGATCATGGGAGCAGTGATTGTTTTCTATAACACGTCAACACAGTTGGCACTGTCCTCCACTCTAAGCCAATTAGTTTGTTTACCTGGCAGCTGCCAGAGGTAATGTTGTGTGTGTGATGTGCACTACAGAGACAGGGTGCAGAGGGTAAGTAAACAGAGCTTGGGAGCGATTTTATTACAAGGGAATACATAATCAGCTAATTTACATATGTATGTGTGGTTGGAATGCGCATAATGAAGAAGGCTCCCAAAACTATGTAATTAAGAGACAAATACCGAAATGTAAAAGAAAAACACTTTATCAAAGTTTCTAGAGAGACAAACGTGAAACGTGCTGGCTAATGGCAAACCTTCCTATCTTAGTGGTGGCTGATTTTTGTTTCCTTTATCTGAGGATATTCATAGCATTCGGGCTACAAATAAAGTAAGATGATCTTAAACATGACTAAATAATTAGAGAGCATAGTAGCTGCAACCTATGTCCACAAGAAATGCTCTGGTGTCTAAATGGGTACTGCACGAGATATGAGTTGTAACGTGCTAATAGGAAAAGGGAAGTGCAATGCATACAACCTGCTACAATAAGTAAGTTTTCCTTTGCGGTTGGCCCACGCTTCGATATTTCTCAGGGGGGTCAATTAAGTTCCATAGAGTTGGGCAATTATCCATTAAATTTCTGTAAAATAATACATTCTGTGCTCATATTAACATAATTATTAACGCACAAAATGTATCAAGCACAACACATAGTGTCTGGACATTTTGGTCTAACTTAATTTGGGGTGTACACCACTACTGGCATATTGATAAGCTCTGGCAAATCATGTGACATCAATAACCCCTTTTGTGATCCCATATTTCACTTTTACAGCTACACACATACAGCCACCCTGAAAAGAATACAACCACCCCAGCTTTCCTGAAAATGTACACATGGTTTTCAAATATTTTTTGAATTGTGAGAAATACTGATGATGGGAAATATATGTATACGTGATTGTAAGTCCTTATTGGGTTTGTAACATGTGAACTTCAATAGAAAGCAATGAAGGAGTGAACAGAAACAACACAGAAGAGGAGGAGTGAGTGAAGGGTGATACAGAGGATGCTACTGAAATGGGGAGGGTGCACGGACAAGTGATGCTGCAATAAAGAATAGATAACCAGGTTTATCAGTTGCAGGTTGACTGTGGCAGGAGTCTGTAGGGGAGGGGAAAGGGTTAACCAGAGTTTAAAGGAGAGGTTTGTGGACACAGAAGCATGCACTATGTCAGAAAATGGGTTATACTTTTGCCAAATGGTGATCCTAACAACTGACTAAATTATATTCAGGCTAGGTCACAATATAGTTTAATAAAAAATTTAAAAAACACAGCTTAACCCCGGAACCTGTTGCACAAGTGGTAGGCAATTCCCTAAGAATGGTATGCTAAGTTCAAACAGTACCAAACAACACTAAAGTTAGGAACACAACACAGTAAAATTCCAAAACCAATCAAAACGCTTTGACTGATATACAAAAAAAGGTTAAAATCGTTTAGGGATCGTAAAGTTACCAATGTTTTTACATTTTTTTAAAGCAAAAAAAAAAAGCCAAGAATTTGCAAAGTGCCAATCAATGTCATTTTGTATGGCAGACGGGAACCTGGGTGTGATTTTTGGCTGCTTGAGTTAGAGTGGGTTTTTGGTCAAGTTTTCAGGTTACACTGGTCAAGAGCTTTACCTTTGACTTTTCTGTTTCACAAAACGCGCTAATAGGCTCGGCAAGAAGCTGAAGCCCCCATCTTCTTTTTCCAAATGTTGTTCCAGGTCCAGGAATGTTCTGAAGAGGTAGTGGTGAGGTGACATTTGTATCTTGTGCGCAAAGCAGTGTTTGGAGAATTCCTCACGCCCAATCTGGCAGAATTTCACCAAACCTTTTTGTCAGCACCACCTGTTTCATCAACTGCAAACCATTTTAGGAGCTCTGAACACCCTAGAAAATGCATCCCATGGGAACTGATAACCCACCCTATCACTTTAATCTAGGAACAGCTAAGCCCCTGCTATGGCCAGATATGACACTCTGAAAGAGTTACATCATCTGAGACGCCATTTTGGGATGTTCATGTGAAAAAGGTAGGCCATTGCTATAGTCCATAATGCTACCAATTGCCCCTGTTCCAAGCTAGATAGCTCAATCCACGTAATAAATAATAAATAATAATTCCTATTTGTAAAGCGCGAACATATCACCCCTTTAAGGGTTTCTTGCCCCTAGGGCCGTCGGGGAGATTGAGTGAGTTATTGCCTAGAGTCACATGAGGCTGTGCTGTCACCAGAGCCGGGGATCGAACTGTGGGGTATATTATCAAGGGGTTTATCTCCGCTTTTTTGGCTTTAAAAGCCAAGAAAGCGGAGATAAAATTATCTCCCTATTACCAAGCTGTCGCTAACACCAGTTAGTGACAGCTAATAGGAGATAGCGACCATCTTGGGCCCCGCTTTGCATGTCAGTGATATTTATCACTAATGACATGCAAAGTGGGTGTGCCAAGATGTTAGCGACTGGAAACAGTCGCTAACATCGCTATCTCCTATTACCAACTTTTGGAGATATTCGCGCTAAGCGCGAATATCTCCAAAAGCTAACACCTGCCCTGAGCAGTTCTTCACCATGTTATCCAATGGGAGGTGGATAACATGGCTAAGAGCATTTGCTCGATAATGCATGAATATCGCTGACTTTTCAGCGATATTCATGCATTGCGGCCGTTTTTTATCGCATTTGCGATAAACCTTGCTAATAGTAAGGTTTATCTGCGATAAAAATCGCCGATGTGCGGCGATAATTTTTGTCTCTAAACAAGTTAGAGACAAAAATTATCGCTAGTTGTTGGTAATATACCCCTGTGAAACCCAAACTATGGAGTCAGCCACTCTGGCCATTGTGCCACATCTCTCCAGTGAGTGGCTTTTAAAGCTGTGCTACTGTCTTGCCTACCACCACTTCATGCCTAAATGGAATGCTAATTTCAGCCACTGAAGGGAAGGCAGGCCAGCAGAACTTGTTTAATTTTGTGTTGCTTATAGACAGAAAAATATGTCATTTTAAAAGGTGCTTTCGCTTTGCAAATATCACTAATTTACTTTCAACATTAAATGAGATTTTTTAAAAACCCTAAAAAAATTACTTTTAAACAAATTTCTATTATTTTAATAGGCAAAATTATGAAAATAGACTTACATGCACCATAAGGCCTTCTCATAGGAATATGAACCTTTACCTACAAATTGACAAACAGCTTTTGACTAGGGGTGGGAGGAACTTGCGGAGTTTCACTCCGTGGAATTCCCCGAAGTTACATAAAAACTCTGCGAGATTCTACCGATTTCCACGAGCAGATGGAATCGGCATGGTGTGCTGATTTTTAGCGCCAGGTGCCTTTTCCATACTGGAAATCAGGACAAACTGCACCTACGGCCGCCAGAGGGCGCTGCATCTTTTCTGCAGCTCGAGGAGATTTCCTATTCGAGTGGCATCTTTCTCACTGCGACCAGTAGCTTTCTCACGTAGTCTTGAATCCCCGTTTGCCCATGTTGAGAAAATCTTGCCGGGTGCAGTCCTAGCTCCCATAAAACACACTCATGGATGTCAATTCTAGCTCATGCTCACCTAATTACCGTTGGTGAGTTGTGGTTGAGCAAAACCGCTGCCACTCGGAGGTTGGCTGAGTGTTGCCAGAAATCCACATTACAAGCAAAACACGGAGGGGGCAAAGCTCTGCAAGCTCTACCGATGGACGGCAATTTATCGCCCACCTATAATTTTGACAGTATGGAGATATACATTTCCTAATATTTAGAATACCCCACTTTCAAACATCAAGTACGCAATCCTATGGGCTTATAAGGTGAATTTAGAGGTGACATAGCCAGTGTATAAAAATAGGTTGACCTTCGGGGGTCTAGGCATACCCACAGCCAGGAAGTCATCAGACTGGAGATACAGACAAAGAATTGCAAAAAATAAGAAACAAAACAAGGCAGGGGGCATTTTCCATTCTCCATCTTTGCTTTTTCTATGTTAGAAATGAAATGATGGCACACATCTTTTGCAAATGATTCGTTGTGGGTCCCGCACTCCTAGGTAATTATTTTAAGAGGTTTGTTTGATATGTGTGATACTGTCGTTGGTGCAATGGATGGTGATCTTGCTGGGCTTCCAAGATCGTGATATAACGTTATTAGGCTATGTATCCTGTGAACACAAGATGCATTCCGTCCATGCACTCCTTTTCAAACTTTCATAAATTTTCATGCAAATTTTGTCATATAGAATAGTTCATTTATTTTTCTTTTTATTAGAGATGTGTCATTATATTCATGACTATTCAACATATTCCATGTCTCAAAAACATTTTTTTCACATTATTGTAGTTGCCCAATGCATTTCAAGCGAAAACGCCCTTCCTCAGGGGACTTCATAAACTCTAAAAACAATAATCATAAGTCACAATCAGTATTCAAAAAAAGAAGTGGTCCCTAAATAGAAACACATTCTTGTAACAACACAGTACAATAGTGGTGTCCCACACACTATAGTGAAGCTAATGGAGTTTGTAAAAAACATTAATGGTGCTGTTTATAGAAAGGTGCTCAAAAAAAATACTGAAGACCCAATGACTGGGTACTGACCTTAATACATGGAATTGTTCATTCGGAATATTTAGCTGAAATGAGGAAAATAAGATCTTAGTGTCAGTGTGTAATGTGACACGGATGTCTCGTGTCCGTATTAAAAAATGTGTCCATAGCGTCTTACCGGGGTATTGGGAACGTGGAGTCTCCCTCGCTAATCTCGGCGTGCAGCGCTCTGTACGGGAGCGCTCTATGGTTTATGTGACGAGCATTAGGTGTTGCCAAGGTTACCATGCGTCAACGAGTGACGTGCTACGTTCTCTGTGGTGGTGGACGGCGCTATAGAAACGGCGTGTGTTTGCGGGGGTAAACAAGGAAAACGGACTGTGTAACTAAGGAAACTGCGTTTGTAAACAAAAAAGCGGACTGTGTCGCTGTTTGGGAACTCGAGTGCGTGTAAGCGCACGCGTGGGAGTGTAACTATTAAAAAATGATGTTCATACGAAGAATAATATTTACAAGAAAATAACCGTGTTGTATGTACATGGCAAAACGTACGTAAAAATGTCATATTACCATTGTCCAATAACTGTTTCAGTCTGTAGTTCGAGCTGAAATGCAAAATGTCTCAAAAATTACCCAAGTTATGAATTAGAGATAACAGTGAAGATCCAATCTTTCGTTAAGCCCTTTCGGCTGGAGGGTGCATAAGTAGTCTATCCAGAAGGTTTCTCTGCGCAGTAAGTAGCTGTTGTTGTCTCGGCCCGGCAGGGTTGCCACTTTTTCGAGTATGCAGAATTTGAGTTGGCTTACATTGTGTCTTGCCTCATTGAAGTGTACTGCTATGGTAGATTTGTCGTTTTTTAATCGGATGTTGCTTTTATGTTCTACTATTCTGGTCTTTATTTTCCTTTGTGTTTTGCCTACGTATGAGAGTCCACAGGGGCATCTCAATAAGTAGATTACATTTGAGGTGTCGCATGTTCCAGATACCTTCAATTTAATGGACGAACCTTTTGTTGGGTGGTTTAGGATATTTCCTTTTATAATTGCTGAACAGTTACCGCAATTATGGCATGGTTGGGTTCCTTTGTAAATGCCATGTTCTGTTGTTTTCATTTCCTTTACCAATTCTTTCAAATTCTTGGTTCTTTCGTACGCAAAGATTGGTTGGTGTCTGAATAAATTATTAAAGTCATCTTCCAGTGCAAGCATAGACCAGTGTGTTTTGATTGATTTTTTAATCATGGGGCTGTTTGTAGAATATTTTGATACGAACACAGATCTGCTTTCATCAATCTTTTCTTTGGATTTTAATAGGTGTTCTCTTTGTAATGTTTCAGCTCTCTGAGAGGCAGAATCCAAGATGGCTTGGGGGTATCCTCGTTTTCTGAATTTTTCCAACATGTCTTCTCTATGTTTTTGGTACAATTCCTTTGTAGATGCTATTCTTTTGATCCTTAGTAATTGTGAGAACGGTAAATGGTGTTTGAGCGGGGTTTGGTGAAAGCTTTTGAAGTTATTCCTATCCGTTTTTTTGGTGAATATGGATGTTGTGATGATGCCGTTTTTGTTGGTTAATTGTACATCCAGAAATGATAAGGACTCTTTGTCGTATGGTGAAGGTAAATTGAATTCTTTCATCAATTTGGTTTAATGAGTTCAGTTCTTTGGTCAGATTTTCTTTGCTCCCTTTCCATAACACAAAAATATCGTCAATGTACCTCTTATAGAGGATTAGATTGTTGGCCCATTCTTCTTTGTTCAGTATGTGGTCTAGTTCGTAACGGTGCATGAACATGTTGGCATAAGTAGGCGCGGCACAATTGCCCATGGAAGTACCCGACATTTGTATGTAAAAATAGTTCTCCCATTCAAAATAACTGTGGTACAGCGTGAAGTGTAATAACTCCATTAGTAGTATTTTGAGATCTTCTGGTTTATTCTCATGTACGAGAAAACTTTCCACGGCTGATAAGCCTGAATCATGCGGTATGGATGTGTATAATGATTTCACGTCTATACTTGCCATGATCATGTCTGTGGTAAAATTGTTTTTTTCTGATTCCAAAATGTTCAAGAAGTGTGTGGTATCCTTAATATAGGTTGAGCTGTTTTGTACCATATTTTGAAAATGTTTGTCCAAGTATTTTCCAACTGGCTCATGAATGGATCCAACTGTGGATACAATGGGTCTTAGTGGTGGTAATGTTTCATGTTTGTGGATCTTGGGGATCATATATATATACGGAGTTGCTGGATTATTTTTTGTGAGGTATTCTTTCTCTTTGAGGCCTATAGTGCCTTGGTCAACTGCATTCTGTATTATGCTGGTGAGAATTTTGATGAATTCTTTTGTGGGGTCTGATATGATGCGTGTGTACATGTTAGAGTCTTGAACATGTTTCTGTACATTTTCTTTGTAGTAACTTGTGTCCATTATCACCAATGCTCCGCCTTGACTTCCAAAAACAGGTTCCAATTTAATCCCTCACGTACTGTACATTTTGGATAGGTTTGTGCTATACAAATACCACAGACATGCATGGGTTTTACATGACAGAGCAGTTTTCTCTGATGTGTTACTGCAGAAGTCCTGGCATGAGAGCTCTTGAATGGGTCCAGAGCGTTGAGCGTCCCCTACAGGCACTTTGCAGGAGGTGGGTGCCTCAAGTTTCATTACTCCACTGGACGGAACATTTTAGAAAGATACCTTTCTTTACATACCACAGAAGTGAGGAGACAAGTTAGAAGGGGAGGAGGGGGCAGAATTTTGTAATGCAGCTGAGGAGAAGAAATTGCTATCATGGTTACATAGTAAGTTAGAACTTGGCAGTAGGGCAGTGTGGTAGAAGCGAGGATGTATTAACATGAGGAGGTAGCCAAGGATTGTGACGTGCAAGTCAACCAGTAGCAGAGACGTCGATTTAGCACCATGCGTAGGGCCAGAGTATTGGAGTGGCGGTAGTTGCTTGGGGGAGGGCATTCTTTCTGTAAGTCCAGTTACCAAAAGGTCAGGCTGCACTGAAGTGCTGTTTGAAGAGTATGGTTCTGGAATCTTTGCTGAAGCAGAGAAAATGGTGATTGGTGAATTTTGACTAGCATGTAATACCACACCATTGGAGTTTCAGTGGAAGAAGCCCTGATCCCGAAAGCTGCCGGGGGAGTGGAACTTGGAAGTAGTGAAGCTGTGTGTGGAGATACATTTGTTTCAGGGATTAATGTTATGTGTCCTTCCTGGGTCCTACTCTCTCGTTAAACCAACACACTCTTGTGCGGTGGTGTTATCTTCGTGCTCTGGGGACTACCAGCTTCTGATGCTTGCAGGAATCCTTGTGTGAGCAAAGTTTGGGTAAGGCTGAAGAATTACCTGAGTGTTTTACTGTTGCTGACTGACTCAGTTTCAAGGTCCAGGGATGGTAGGGTTGCATGGCCAAGAGCCACGGTGTTTTGTCTTTTGTGCTGTAAAGTGGCGGCTGGCAGAGATCGAGGGTGAAGGGGTGTAAAAAAAACAAAAAAAACGTAACTTATTGCGGCATTTCTCTGCCGCCGTCCCTCCATATGGACCAGGGACAGGAAGCGCCCAAGCTCCCCTAAGCCCGTCCACACCTATGCAATACAGCGTTCTGATTGGGCTGAGTTCCGTGGTTCAGTGCTCAGATGGGGACTGGGAGCCTGGGCATGTTCTCCACCCACACTGCAACGCAGCCCGCCACGTATTCATGTGCACTTACCGAGGGTCACCACTCCTCCCCTGCTCTGGGAGCAGAGCAGCCCTGCAACGCTGAAAAGCAGGGGGGCGATGCTCCTCTGTCTTAGCGGAGGTGCCTCCATTGGTGCTGTAGTGTTAACCTGCTGGTGATAGGAGCCTTTAAATAGCTGTTGCTGGCAGTAATACTTGCATGTGCAGGGATCAGTCGCTTTCCGTGCAGGTAACAGCGATGGGGCCGTGTAAGGGGGATTCCAAGTGACGATGCAGAGGGAAAATTAAATAAATAATAACCTGCACGGACCGAGGATGGCAGGGACTGGGAAAGGGCAGCTGGGTCAGCAGAACCTGTGGTTTTTCTGAGGTAGTCTGGTTTCAATGATCCCGTAAGAGTGTGATGTAGCTGTGCATGTGGAGTGGTGTGGCTTACTGGTTAGAGGCGGTAGACCCGGAAGCAGAGGACGGCCCTGGACCAGGGTTCTATCCCCGACGCGGCAGGGTCGTGGACCAGGGTCAGCGGACTCGATAATTCTTGCCTCGGTGCCTACTCTAACCAGGGATCACACTCTGCAACTCTGGGCATTAGCTTGCCTCATCTCCACAACGGCCCCCCACAAACGCTGGGGATGCCTGGTTTCACCTTGGAGATACCCAGTAGGGGCCATCTCACAGGGAAAGCCAGGACGGGTTCCCCAGCGGTCTACAGCGCAGAGATACTCCTTCGGGAGTCTATTCTAGCGCTTTAGAAACCCCAATTAATTAATTAATTAAGAGGTAGTGGAGGGTCTTTCTAAGGTTATTCAGCCTGGTAATCTCACTGTGCAACTAATTCACAGTCTCTCCTAAACTTGAACCACAATCAGACACTTTCAAATGCAGTGGTGACTGGCATCTATGGGAATGGGGGGGGGGGGGGCTCGAGCAAATAATATATAATAAAAACACAAGTGCACAAGTAACATATTACAAAAAACTCTTACCTTACAGAATATAACGTCCCCCGGTCTGGACTACCTCTTTCACTGGAACTGGATGTAGCAACTCCCTTGGCCAATCCTGGCACTGCTCTCACCAGCATGAGAGCCGTGCTGGGATTAGTGGTAGAGGCCTCAATCAGCACTCCGCGGTGCTCTGGAGGCTTTGGCTTGCTCTAACCCAGAAACTGGGAAAAAGCTATTTAAGGTGCACATGTGTGGCTGGCCGTCACAAGGCAGCCAGCCAAAAAGACATGCACAATTTAAACAGTGCACAGTCAGCCCACCCTCCTCCCTGCTGCTGTCACTCAGCAGAGGCCCATCCCCCACCCTGATACTCTGTTGGGGATGGGGCATGAAAAATAAAATTATAATAAATTCCAATTTTCTTTTTCATCTCTTGGGCTTTGAGGGGCTTTTAAGTGGGGTGACGCTCCTCCGCTCCAACGTAGTAGCAACCCCAGTTCAAAATGGAATTATTCTCCCTGTTAATGTGCTTGTTTTTTCCTAAAGCATTCCCCTGCTTTAGGGGTCATCAATTATTAATGGACCAGTTTCTAGAGAATTGTTTTTAGTATTACAATCAGTACCCTCAGCCTCCGGGTGGTTGGATGAGTAGGCATGCCAATGGGAGAAAGCCAAAGTCTGTCATGTGTTTTTGCTTCTAGTTGTTATAGATTCTGAAAGTCATATTTCCTAATTCTTCTGTGCAGGGAGAAGTCAACATAATTAGTGTTCAATAGAAAACACATCCAATTCAAAATATTCATTCAAACTACAAATGTTAGCTTTTCGATAATTTGTTTTAGCTTTCAGATGCATGTGAAAACTGTAGAAATAAAAGACAGCTGGGCCTTCAGAGAGCAGTAGTATTGCTAGAACGGACTACTGTTGACCTGCTTTTGAACTCCTGATGAATTACTCGGTAAATGGGTGATTATTAAATATACTGAGTATGTGTTTATTTAAAATTCAAAGGAATTTCTAATATGCCTCCTAAAAGCTGTCATTTTTAGGTCGAGCCTTATGCTGCAGCGCACATGCGCCGCTCGCTTTGCGAGACTTGTAGTATTCAGTATGGAGTGGAAGCCCATCTTTTTTTTGGGGTGTGTGTCTTTGCATGTATTGAAGCCACCATTTTAAGTTTCTTTTAAAAACATCACACATCTCCACAGACCGACTGTGACCGATCACACTAGCTAGTACAGCAACAAGAATACATGTTCAACGCTGTGTGCCCGCCCTTCTATAACACCATGAGTCAAAAACATTCAGTCCACTGTCGTAGTCCAGTGGATAACTACAGTGCTCTGAAAGTGTTTATTTAAGCAATAATTTTTATGTAATACCAATGGGTTGCCGCAATTGTGCGTTTAGCAGCAGAAGGTAGTTTCCTTTCTGTAACTAGTTTGACGTACTAAGCTGCTGCACACAGTGTGTATTCAATAAGGTACCCAGTTGTAGGTGTGGCATGAGGGGGCCTGCGTGTTCACTTTGTTCAGCACAATGCTCCCTGCAGGGCACCATGTTTGTGCCCTGCATGTGCACATGCTGTTGTGTAGTACGTATTAAAACATGGGGCCATATTATCAAGATCGGCAATAACATTATAATATGCCCTAGAGAATTCCAATAGAAGCCCAGGTTCTGGTGTGCAGCACATCAAACCTGGGATTTTATTGCAATTCTCTAGTGCATATTATCAACCCCTTTATCGCCGCTTTAGGTGCAGTTTCTTGCCGCTAAAGCGGCAATAATGTTATCGCCGTTTTTGATAATATGGCCCATGGCCTCTTTGCTTAGCCTCTGTGGTTGCTTTCTTGGGTGCGCCAATGCAATCCAAAGGCATTTGTGCAGTCACCAAGAATGCCGTGTAAGGAGCTTGGGGGGCAGACTCCTCCCACGCAGCTCACCCTGTCTGCCTGATGACGCCGTGTTCAGAGCCAGCGGGGGATGTGTGGGGAACCTATGTTGTCCTCACTTCGTGTAAATTGATGTCTTGCAATCCACGAATGGGGCTGGATAAGGCGCCAAGATGTGGAACAACCCAACCCAGTGCTGCAACTGTTATACTGGGGCAGCTGGCGCCATGCGAGGTGTTTGTGTTCCTGCACAAGGACAAGCATTTAACTAACTGTGTCCCCTAAATGTTTGATCGAACAAAACCAGCACTCTGCCTTCACTGTCTCTACTCTCAAAACCCATGTTATATGTACACAATCTTCTCTTAACCTGCACAGTGAAACACCAGCACCCAGAAGATGCAATGTTGCTTATACAGTGCTATGTGACACCTAAACAAAATGCCCAGTTTTAACAATGTTGTGGTGTGAACCCTTGCCGTGTCTTACTGCGCTCCGTCCTGCTGTTTCTTACAGCACTCATAACACTCTGACCATGGTGTAGAACCCCTGCAGAGTGCTGACACCCACGTTTTTTCACACAAGTAGATCTCTGGGGTGCGGACATGGATGGCTTGTCTTACAGTGCTCTGTCCAAGGACCAAACAGCCAGATTTCTTTTATAACACAACCCCAGTTGGTGAAACCCCTCGGTTTCTATAATCCCTTATCTTTCCCTAAAACACTCTCTCGCAGTCCTGAACCGGACAATTTCTTTTAGGGTGCTCTCTATAGAGTGCTTAACCATCTTCACTTCTCTTACAGCGCTCAGTCTAGGGTGCTACAGCTGTAGAAGTCTCTTACGATACTTTGTCCAGGTCCTAAACCCCCTGCCATCTGTTACAGCGCTCTTGCAAGGGGACTAAAACACCATAACAGCTCTCTCACCCAAGGTCTTGAAACTTCTGTTTTTTATTATAGAGCTCTTATCTTTGTGCTGAAACCATCTCAAACTGCTGGCGTCTCTTACGACTCTCTTTCATACAGAACTATATTTGTGCTCTTTACTTTGTCCAGTGACACATGTGACATCAGTGGGCAGACTGGACTTTGCGTATTCACTTTAAAACAGTGCGACAAGCACTATGATAATCTCTTGCCATTTAAGACAAAGCAATACTCATAGCCTGTTTTGGATCCTCTTTTGTAGACTTCCAGCTCTCTATCTCACTATTTTATTCTTTTCTTAGTAGCCGGTGAGTCCAAAGTGTCTGAAACGCGTTAGGCTGTAAATAATCTACAGCCTAACCTTATTTGTCGAGCGCAGCAACGGTGGTGCACTAAAGTACACATTTCTTGTACCTCTTTGCACTATCCACTGGTCCACTTCTACCCCCTCATCTAGGTGCCCCTCCTGCTTGTCCCTCTCTCTCACTCATACCATCCCTTACACGTCTCTCTCTCTCTCTCTCTCTCTCACACTCCTCACTCTTTGTCCTGCTGCCTCATGTTGCTCTTTCCCTCACACTGTCATTTTGCCTCACACTGCTCTTTTCCTCACTGTCTGTCCTTTCGCCACACGCTGCTCTTCTCATCACTCTCCTTACTTTGTGCCTCCTGCTGCTCTCCTCCCCACTCTCCATCCTTGTGCATCAGGCTGCTCTTTACCTCACTCTCCTCTGCATACCTCACACTGAGATTTACCTTTAGGTATAGCGGCCCGCCTTTCTTTGGTTCAGTGCAACACCAGTGCAGCACCATCTCAGCATCAGCACAGCACCATCTTAGCATCAGCACAACACCACCTCTGCATCAGCAGACCTCCACCAGCGCAGGCCCAACTCAGCAAAAGTGCAGTCCCACCTCAGCAACAGCACAGCCTCACCTAAGCACCAGCACAGCACCACCGCTGGAGCCGTACTGCATCACCTCAGCACTGCACCAACTCAGAATCACTCAGCACCAGTGCAGCACCACCACCTCAGCATCACCTCCGCACCAGCACACTACCACCTGAGCATTATGCAGCACCACCTCAGTCTGCCCTCGGAATCTGGCATATGTTAATTCTTCTCTAGTGTCTGTCTGTTGCTCGTATTGTGATTCAGGTACTATTTCCCAACCACCACTCTCATGTTGTATTCTTGGTTATTATATATAAGGTAACAAAAATGCTTATAACACTTTTTTATTATAACTTATCAACATGCCTCACAGCAGCCACTATGCTCTACAACATAGCTTACATTGGCGAAGCCAATAGCTCTGGCTAAACACTTATAAGGTCCCAAAGGCGAGACCTATTGGCTATGCCAGTGCTTGTTTTTTTATCTTTCTATTATATTGCAGCAACAATTGGAGGTGATGCGGGCAGTACTCCCACTGTGCATTCAAAGGATTATGGCTATGGCGGACAGAAGCACCCTCTTGATGATGGAGGTACACCTTAACAAAGACGGTGCTCAAAAGGGGTGGGCAGTAAGTATTTTAATGATCATTATTTTGTAATTCGCAGCTTTGACTCAAACTCTTAAAATGAAAACAAGGATATATATGGTCATTAAAAAGACACATAGAGATACCTTTCATCAACATTTTTGGGGTTAATTTGCCCACTTATTGACACTTCATTCCTTTTGTTGCTAAAGTAAAATGCATGTATGTGGTATTTCAAATTTGTAAATATAAATATTGAACCCGTCCTTCAATTGGAATAGTTGGCTCTCAGTAAAATCTTCTATTCATTCGCAGATCAAGCAGAGCGCAAGAAAGTTGCATCTCAAATCGATTGTAAGTACTTTTTTGTGTTGTCAAGCATTCAATTCTAAAACGTTGTATACATTGTAACAGGTCGAGCAATAATGAGTGTCCTGGTGATGTGAAGTAGTGTGATATGGCTGTTTTGTAACCGCTGCTGGTCTCTTTTGGACTGTTCCCATGAGGCACAGGGTCAGACTGATTTGCATATAGCCATGTCTGAACTGGGGTGGCTGAGTGAACTAAAGAATGATGATGGATTAAACCCAGATCAGTTGACTGGGGGTGAGTCTATGATTTGGTCAAACGCTCCGTCCATCATCCCCTTTTGTATCGCTTTGTTCGACCAAGTGTGGCAGGGTATGCTCAGACGTGAGTCCCTTGTTCACTTGGCCACTGGATACAAGATAGCCTGGCTGATGAGGATTATGAATCCGAAACCGGTCCCAGGATGCTTGTTTCCGGTCCAGGGAAGACATGGCTTGGCAGTTCGGGCTGGACTGTTCCCATGAGGCACGGGGTCAGACTGATTTGCATATAGCCATGTATGAACTGGGGTGGCTGAGTTAACTAAAGAATGGTGATGGATTAAACCCAGATCAGTTGACTGGGGGTGAGTGTTTGATTTGTTCAAACGCTCCGTCCATCATCCCCTTTTGTATCGCTTTGTTCGCCCTAAGTGTGGCAGGGTATGCTCAGACGTGAGTCCCTTGTTCACTTGGCCACGGGATTCAAGATAGCCTGGCTGATGAGGATTATGAATCGGAAACCGGTCCCAGGATGCTTGTTTCCGGTCCAGGGAAGACATGGCTTGGCAGTTCGGGCTGGACTGTTCCCATGAGGCACAGGGTCAGACTGATTTGCATATAGCCATGTCTGAACTGGGGTGGCTGAGTGAACTAAAGAATGGTGATGGATTAAACCCAGATCAGTTGACTGGGGGTGAGTGTTTGATTTGTACAAACGCTCCGTCCATTAATCCCTTTTGTATCGCTTTGTTCGCCCTAAATGTGGCAGGGTATGCTCAGACGTGAGTCCCTTGTTCACTTGGCCACTGGATTCAAGATAGCCTGGCTGATGAGGATTATGAATCCGAAACCGGTCCCAGGATGCTTGTTTCCGGTCCAGGGAAGACATGGCTTGGCAGTTCGGGCTGGACTGTTCCCATGAGGCACAGGGTCAGACTGATTTGCATATAGCCATGTCTGAACTGGGGTGGCTGAGTGAACTAAATAATGGTGATGGATTAAACCCAGATCAGTTGACTGGGGGTGAGTGTTTGATTTGTTCAAACGCTCCGTCCATCACCCTCTTTTGTATCGCTTTGTTCGCCCTAAGTGTGGCAGGGTATGCTCAGACGTGAGTCCCTTGTTCACCTGGCCACTGGATTCAAGATAGCCTGGCTGATGAGGATTATGAATCCGAAACCGGTCCCAGGATGCTTGTTTCCGGTCCAGGGAAGACATGGCTTGGCAGTTGGGGCTGGACTGTTCCCATGAGGCACAGGGTCAGACTGATTTGCATATAGCCATGTCTGAACTGGGGTGGCTGAGTGAACTAAAGAATGGTGATGGATGAAACCTGATCAGTTGACTGGGGGTGAGTGTTTGATTTGTTAAAACGCTCCGTCCATCATCCCCTTTTGTATCGCTTTGTTCGCCCTAAGTGTGGCAGGGTATGCTTAGACGTGAGCCCCTTGTTCACTTGGCCACTGGATTCAAGATAGCCTGGCTGATGAGGATTATGAATCCGAAACCGGTCCCAGGATGCTTGTTTCCGCTCCGTCCATCATCCCCTTTTGTATCGTGCTGGTCTCTTTTGAGCATCTTTGTGAGAGCGGCAGATCAGTTTCGAATGATCATGCTCTGCTACTTTCTGGTACATCTCATCCCCCTTAGTTCAGATTATCCTAATCGTAGCTTTTGATGTGGTCACCACATCAGCCCAGAGAGAAAAAAACGGTAAGGGCAGGAGTGACCACACCGACCCTCTGGGTGTTATAAGCACTGGCTTACTCCGTTTACTTCCTGAAAATAACGAGCCTCTGTGGGCCACTGTTGTAAGTAGATTAGGTAGGCAGCAGGACAGGTCATCAGGGTATTAAGGTAGGTTTATTAGGATAAGACAACAGAAGACAGCAGAACAGTAAAAACTCACAGCTGACCAGACATCAACTGCCAAGGCTGGAATCTTCACATACCAGCAGAACACTCTTAGGTACTATGGGAGATTCAGAAGATAGAAACACTAAGAAAGGACTACAGACACCAAGTAGTCATATTGAAGTAAGTATAAATATAAAACACATCTTTTCCCTTTACAGATAAAACACAAATGAAAGACTCAAACACATAGTAAAAGTTAAAGCATGGAGAAAAGAAAACATATAACACGTAGGAGGTCAGCAACCTCATGGACTTCCAGATCACGAAGGATGAGAATCAGGATCAAGAGAATGATGATGAAGGTCATGACCACCTTCTCCCTTTCAATTGACAAAACATGAAGAGCCAGTCTACTCTCTACCACCCATTGGTTTCCCTTTATGTTTCTTTTTTCACCCTTACCTGTTCCTCCTGCTCCGCTCCTCATTCCGACTCTTTTACTTTCCCCCGCCTGTCTTGTGGCATAAAACTGTGTAATGTTTTTTTATGTTCCTATGTAATAGTGAATTTCCTATTTGCAAATATAAAACTCTAACCACTAGTATATTTAGTAGACCTTTGCACTTACAACCATTCCTATGTGTTTTTAGAGTTTATACCACTTCCTTGATTGACTTTATAACTTGTAGATTTGCAATTTTTCTCTTTTTATATCTCTTCCTTGTGTGACTTTACAACTTGTACATTTGCAATTTTATCCCATTGTATATCTTAAGTAACTCATGTAATCCAAAGTCCTTATGTAACGCAACTGGGGGCATATTAACAAGGTCCTTATCTCTGCTTTTTTGGCTTTAAAAGACAAAAAAAGCGGAGAAAATCTTATCGCCCTATTTGCAAGCCGGTGCTAACATGCATTAGCGCATGTTAAAAACCGTTTTGTCGATGCTTCGTTTTACATCTCTAATGAGACGCAAAGTGGGCGTCACTGGGCGTACCCCTGACGGACTACCTTGTAAATTATCGCAAATTGCACATTGCGATATTTACAAGGTGGCCCTTAGGATTTCAGCAGACGTTAGTTTTTGGCGAAAACTAACGTCGGACTTACCTATTCACAACATAGGGGGTGGATTATGCTGGATTATGCTGATACGGCCACAGGGTCGTATCAGCAAAGTTATCGCCTTTTTCCATGGAACATCGCTGGAAAACCAGCCTGGTGTTCCATAGAAAACACTGCTATCGCAGAAATAATTATTGCCATTACGCTATGCGTAGTTGATACAGCGCTAGCATCCCGATAATTTCCTGTGATAGCCTGCGATAAAAAATCTATCGCTAAGCGTGGCCAGCGATAATTATCGCTGGCCGTTGATAATATGCCCCCTGGTTCTTTTGTAAAGCACTCTGACACCTTTGGGTAATGTTCGCACTATATAAAATCGCAATAAATAAATAAATAAAAAAATAAGGTATGGACTAACAATAATGAGGTTTACTGGTAAGTAACCAGCATTATTCCTATGTTCAGGGTTCCCTCTCAGGTCATTACTTTGGAACATCACTGAAGCGGGCTGACTCTAACACACTATTGAAATTGTACACCAATTATGATTATTCACCTTTGATTAGTGCATCAAAACCAGCTCCAATCCTGGTAACTTTCAGAAATTCTTTGGCGTATACTTGTTTCTGTAGTTTTGTGGATTTTTTTCCGAGGGTTACATCTAGAGATTGTTTAGGGACCTGCTCTTTTAGGTCAGTCTCAGGCTTGGCAAAAACTATTTGAGTTCCAAGGGGCATATTATCAAGGGTCGGCGATAAATACCTAAAGCGCGATTTGCCCTTGCATAATTATCCCCGGCTATCTCTGGATTTTATCGCCCGGTTAGCGTGTTATCAACAACACGCATCGCCGAGGCGATAAAATTACCGGAGATAGTGGGGATATTGCCGTTTTCAATGGTGGAAAACAGCAATATCCTAGATGATAGGGCCTGTGGTTTTAGCAACACAAACCATCCCCCATGTTATGTATGCCATAGTTAGGAATTTAACAGACGTTAAATTCTTGCGTTAAGGCATACGTAACGTGATTTTAAATATCGCTAACCCACGTTGTCAATATGACCAAGCTGGGTTAGCAATATTTTCCCAAGGGAGTATTGTCAGGAACGTCTCCTTTGCATCTCATTAGCGATGCGATGGGAGGCGTGCTGACAAGGGGCGCTATTGCAAGGAAACACGCGCCAGCGTGTCCTTGTTGATAATGCGATAATATTATCGCCGCTTTTCGCTCGAAAACGGGCTCTAAAGCGGCGATAATATTATCGCCACCCCTAGTTGATATGCCCCCAATTCTCTTCATACAGCACACTGTAAGCACAGACCACCAGGGATCCTATGGTCCTGTTCTTGACCGAGTCCAAAGGTAGATTGGGGGGGGGCATGAGTGATGTGGGTGAACTTAGAGCACCCAGAGGGTGGGTGGGGTTATTCATTCACTTCCTATATGTCTGGGGTGGAGCCCATCTGAGAATGAATGACTGTGGCATTGGGCATCCAGATAATGGTGGATGAAATGAAATAATTGTAAACAGCCAATTACGTAAATACCTGGATGGGAAATGTAAAGCCAGGGTAACAGCAGAAAACAGTGAGATGTAGTTGGCAGGGATAAGGCGGGTGAGAGACCTGCAGTTTATTTTCTGGATCACCGACCCACTTTCCATCCACCATCACCACGGATTAGGTTTCATTCATTTATGTTGTTTACTTTTTCGTTTTTCTTCGTAAATGTCGTTTACTTTTATGTTCTTTTTCTTTCTAGCTTTTGGTGGTGGGCAGATGCAGTCAGCACACCAAAAGCAAAGGTGAAGATGGTACATTTAACCATTCTTACATACACTGCTTGATCATGTCAAGTGAGTTACAGTTGTGTAGCATTGACTATACGACAACCTTAAATGACTGTGATAAGTGTGTTGTGTTGCTGCATCCTTCGGACTCTTAATATTTGCAAGCATAATCTTTTATTTTTGAAATTCAGCTGGTAATCCAGCCAGTACCTGCTTTTCTGTAGGGAAAGGGTAGCATAACATTATGCTCTTGTAATCAAATACACTCATTTAACTAGTATTTGGACCGATTAACTATTTACATGTTAAAATACTTTGGTGCATTTGCTAGAGTTTCAGATGCTTTGTAAAGGTATGCTCTGCCAAATGTGTGGTGTGGTGAGTCCTAGCTGGTAGTGATACTGTAGAACAAGTTGTTACATTTTCATTTCGTCCCTCTGAGTAGCACCTTTTGGCAGTCTTCTTGCTCCTAGTAGCGCTTTATAACCCTGTCAGAAAGCGCTACAGATTTGTTT
Source organism: Lissotriton helveticus (assembly GCF_964261635.1). Lineage (NCBI taxonomy): Eukaryota > Metazoa > Chordata > Amphibia > Caudata > Salamandridae > Lissotriton > Lissotriton helveticus. Next base: position 409,501,257 of record NC_136062.1, read on the forward strand.
ACTACACAGTTTCAAGGTATTGTAGATATTCGATGTAGATTCTCCCATATGGAGATGTTATGAAGTCGAAGGCCTACACCTACCATGATGCAACAGGCCTCTTGCTAACATGGATTCAAGGAGCCAGCCTAGAAATTTGATCTATCTACCTTTCAGGACTCTTGGACGGTGTTCAGTGAAAAGTGTTTGGAATTGCACTTTCAGAGTGAACTATCGCTTGACGGCCATTTAGGTTTTTGGCATAAGCGGTGTTTCAGAGTGCTGGCTTGAGTCGAATAGGTCTCAAGATTTCGTGCACGAGCCAATCTCTCTCAGGAAAAAATGAATTTTATTTAATATGAATTTTGCTGGCATAATAAAAAATGTACCCAGGCCTAGTTACGAATTCTACGTCCTGAAGCAGTCCCATGTACATGCTTTTGGCTCTTTCAAGGTGAGGGAATGGTAAGAAGATGGGAGCTACAACCATGGCATGAGAATCTTGTAACGGCATCTTATCATGTACATTTACTTGAATACTTGAGATTAGAGTCCGTAAAAATGCCACGTTTCTTACTCGCCTGTTCTTTTTCAGCTGAGTGGGGAGGTGGGACATCATAAATGGGAGATTAAATGAGGGTTGGGGACTGCGGTAAACTTTGAACGAGAACAGTGATGGTGGTACGCTGAGGCATGCCGGCTGATTAGTTTTCACGGTTCCAGAAGGCTACGTGCTTGTGTTTTTAGGTTGAGCCTGGGATACGCATGCGCTGCTGTGATGCGTGCAGGAGTGGAGCATGGACTTGAAGCCCCGCCCACTCTCTACCCATATTTGTAATTGGCTTGTGTCATTGTCCTTCATAAACGCTGGCTTCCGATACATTATTAGGCTTGTTAGTCCCACCTTAGTACCTCCTTGCCTGCGCGTGTTACCTCCCGTAAGGACTGGACCTTTTACTTGTCTTGTTACACGGTCTGCTTTATCTCGGCTCTGATCACTATTTTATTTGATTTGCCGCTATTCGACTAATACCTCACAGAACACCACCTGCTTTTATTCTATTTACTGATGGTGGTCCGCATTAACTATAGCAGCTGCAGTTTTTTATTTTAGCAGCGCGGTCTGCTTTAAGTATAGCGCCCATGCAGCGCTTTCACATTCATGGAGACTGCGTCCCTTTCTTTAGACAAACCGCGCCTAAATAAAGGTGCGCAGCCGACATTAAAGTGAAAGCGCAGCGTGGGCGATTTAACCCAAAAAACTACGTTTGTCAAATGGATAGTTCTATTGTCAAAGTCCCCATGCTGCGATATAACTTTAATTTCTGACAAGCACCTTCCTTTAGACTCAGCTTATCTACAGAAAGGGACACGGACTTCATGAATGTGAACGCTGCATGGGCGCTAGTAATTTGCAATGCAATAGGGTTCATATTTGCGAGAGTTTTTAGCAATTGCACCGCCAAAATCTCAATCTCTCATAAATGTGAGGCCTATTGCATTGCAAATGCTTGTTCCTATTACCAGTGCATTCTGGCATCGGAATGCATTTGTGTCAGATAAGAAAATCACTTGTTGGCAGTAAAGTTTTATTACAAGCAGCTAGTGATGTCATAGTGCTAGCCCACGGCTACCTCCAATCCTTGGAAGGCATTGGCAGAACTTGGCTAGCTTTCTTACCTGTCGAGGTAAGGTTAGCGCAGGTGGCTTTCAGAGCAGAGGCCAGCTTGAACCCGGGAGCAGCAGAAAGCAGGCCGACTACAAACGTATGTCTCCTTCAGTGATGTAACAATAGCCCCCTCGGGCTATTGATCTCTAGTCCATATGCATACAGTGTGCCCGTCATTTCTTTTCTACATATGATCAGCCCTTCAGGCTATATCTGTTGTGATAGAGGGCTCAGCTCGCACACAAATGACTACACACTAGCCTACTGTGCCCCCAGCCAGACTAGGATCAGGGCAGGGAGGAAATCTTCCCCTGTACGGGGAAACTCCAGAAGATTCTCCCATTTCAAAGTAGGCTCTAGGTATGAATACTGGACCCTCATACCCACTCTTCAGATCACATCTGGACCTGTGGACTCTGCCAGGAAGAAGGACTGCCCAGCGGTGAAGTCTGCCCTGCTGTCCAAGCTCTACAAGTCTCCAAGCTCTTAGAGGGAAGGAGTATCCCATAAAAACAGCAAGATTAACACACTGACAGCAGAAGAGAGGGGAGAAATCTGTGTGTGCACTCAGGCCCAGCAGCACTCAATAGGTTAAAGGAAGAAAAATCAACAACCTTTCAGCAGATCCACCAGTTGTAACCCAGAGCTTGGCAGTTTTGTTATTCTATTAGAACAACAATACAACTGTAGAGGTCACATGATTACTTGAACCAAGGCAACTTTCTCAAACTCCTGGGGTACCTCCAGAATGTCCCATAAAGTTTCTGGACAATCAATAAAAACATTACTTTATTTTGCGCAGAAGGAGAAAGTAGAAAAACCTAAGCTATAGGATTAAAATGCAAAGATGAGGTTGACTGCATTATGATACAAAACTCAACTTTTGCCAAGTGGGTCATACTAATTTCGCACCTGTAACCTGATTGTTCTCCAGCAATATGTCTAAAGTGCAACACACAAAAAAAAACCAATCAAAACCCAAAGAAATTGTCTAGAATTTAAGAGGTAGAGCCATCACCCATCATAACAATAAACGTATTGCCTTTGGCAAATGAGTCAGCAAATACAAGTTGTATACAACGACAGCAAGCAGCTATAAACAGACAAAAAGAAGATCAGGAATTTGCTGTAGCAGTAAATCAAGAAAACCAGCCGCACAATGATACAGTAAAAGAAGACTTTAAGCCTTGCATTTGAAAAAAGAATTGCATAACAAACAAATGACTAAAAAGCAAAGAAATGGAATCTTGATATGAAATCAAACTGCACCCAGTTTGAAGCACAAAAACTAATGTTATACCCTCCTTTTCATAGAAAATACAAAATTTGAATCTGAGCCACAACACCCTATATATACTAATCATATTGAAAGTTGTGATCTAACAACTTCAGAAAAAGCATAATATGGACGGACACATTCCTCATCCAATCTCCAACAGAATCTACAGGTTGATTTTGAAAAATAAAAAAGTACTGATATTTGAACCAAACTTTCCACAAGAACAGAAGAAACAAGACCCTACAATTGGAAGAAAGAGACATCTCAACCATAAAAAAGAGGCATAAGGACCTCCTGTAACTATGTTCATTGCCAACTATGAGGCTCTGCAGGGAATCTCTATTATAAAGTACAAGAAAATAAAAAAAAATAGGGCAAATAACCTTCATCGAACTATGCCAGCACTGTACTCAGTCCCCACCAGTCCATCATATAACGCTGGCTAAATCTGGAGTAGAGCCCTCTCTTCACCCCCCACACATGGATAGACCTAACTTGTACAAGTCTCCATGCTCTTTGTGGGATGGAGTATCCCAAACCACCGGCAAGATTTGCACACTGACAGCACAAGACAGGGAGGGAGTCTGTCTACCAGTTGTAACGCAGAGCTTGGGAGTTTTGTTATTCTATTAGAACGACAATACAACTTTAGAGGTCACATGATTACTTGAAGCAAGGCAACATCTGAAACTCCTGAGGTATCTGTAGAATGTCTCAAAAGGTTTGTGGACAATCAATAAAAACATCACTTTTTTTGCACAGAATGGAGAAAGTAGAAAAACAAAACCTATGGTATTAAAAAAGAAAGATGAGGTTGACTACATTATTATACAAATCGCAACTTTTGCAAAGTGGGTCATACTAATTCCGCACCTCGAACCTGATTATTCTCCAGCAATATGTCTACAGTGCAACACAAAAAACAAAAAAAATAACGAAATCCAATGCAAATGTCTGGACTTTAAGAGGAGGATCCATCACCTGTCACAACAATGTACTTTTTGACTTTGGCAAATGAGTCTGCAAATACAATGCTAACAAGCAGCTATAAACAGACAAAAGAAGATCAAGATTTTTCAGCAGTAAATCAAAGAAACCAGTTGCAGAATGATACATTTAAAGAAGATATTAAGCCCTTCATTTAAAAAAGAATTGCATAAGAAACAAATGACTCAAAAGCAAAGAAATGGAATCTTGATATGAAACCAAACCCCACCCATTTTTAAGCCAAAAACCAAATGTTACACACTCCTTTTCATAGGAAAGAAAAAATTTGAATCTGAGCCGCAACCCCCTATATATTCTAATCATATTGAATTGAAAGCTGTGATTTAACAACTTCAGAAGAGCATGATTTATAACGGACACATTCGTCATCCAAACTCCAACAGCATCTATGGGTTGATTTTGAAAAAGTACAGACATTTGAACAAGACTTTCGACAAGAACAGAAGACAAAAGACCCTAAAATTGGAATGAAGAGACAACTCAACCTAAAAATAGAAAACGAGGCAAGGGGACCCACTGTAAGTATGTCCATCACAAACTAATAGGATCTTCAGGGAATCCCTTTCATACAGTACAATAAAATTAAAAAAATGAGTGCAAAAAACTTTCATCAACCTATGCAAGCACTTGTCCTTAGTCCTCACCAGTCCATCAAATAACGCTAGCTAAATTTGGAGTAGAGCCCTCTCTTTATCCCCCGCACAAAGATAGACCTAACTTGCACAAGTCTCCAAGCTCTTCGAGGGAAGGAGTTTCCCAAACCACCGGCAAGATTTGCATACTCACAGCACATGACAGGGAAGCAATCTGTGCGAGCACTCAGGCCCAGCAGCACCCAATAGATAAAAGGGAAGAAAAATCAACACCCTTTCAGCAAGTCCACCAGTTGTAATCCAGAGCTTGGGAATTTTGTTATTCTGTGGAAGAGGTGTGGCGCCGCGGCCAGGGCGACTGACGCTGGAATCTGGGGATCACGGTTCGATCCCCGGCTCCGGCAGCAGGTTAGCCCAGCACCATGTGACTCTGGGCAATAGCTTGCTTAATCTTCCCGACGGCCCCCAGCGCCTAGAGACCCTAACGGGTGATTGTGCGCTTTACAAATGTGGATTATTATTATTATTATTATTAGAATGACGATACAACTTTAGAGGTCACATTATTACTTGAACCAAGGCAACATTCTGAAACTCCAGAGGTATCTCTAGAATGTCACAAAAGGCTACTAGACAATCAATAAAAACATTACTTATTTTTTGCACAGAAAGGAGAAAGTAGAAAAACCAAACCTATTGTTTTAAAATACAAAGATGAGGTTGACTGCATTATGATACAAAAATCAACTTGTGCTGAGGAAACCAAACGCGCAATGAAACATTAAGAGAAGACTTTAAGACCTGCATTAAAAAAAACATTCCATAAGTAACAATTGAATCAAAAGCCAAGAAATGCAATTTTGATATGAAATTAAACCACGCCCAGCTCTAAGTCAAAATCGAAATCTTATTTCCTCCTTTCTAATTGAAATGAACAATTTGAAACTGAACCACAACCCCCTTAATATACTAATCACATTGAAAGCTGTGATCTGACACCTTCAGAACAGCATGATATTGGAGGAACGCTTTGCTCATCCAAAATCCAACAGCATCTACAGGATGATTAGGAAAAAGTGAAAAAGTATTGACATTGTACACAACTTTCAACATGAACACAAGGAACAAGACCCCAAAAAGGAAGGAAGAGACAGATCAACCTAAAAAAAAGAGCCAAGTGGACCCTCTGTAACTATGTCCATCACAAACTATGGGGCTCCGCAGTGCATCCCTATTATAAAGCACAAGGACACCGAATAAATAAGTGTTCAAAATCTTCATCCAAATACGCCAGCAGTACCTTCAGTCCTCAACAGTCCATGACAAAATGCTAGCAAAATCTGGAGAAGAGCCCTGTCTTCATTCCCCACACACAGAAAGTCTCAGCTCCTTGATGGAAAGAGTATTCCAAACTACCAGCAAGACTAGCACACTGGCAGCACAAGACAGGGAATCAATCTGTGGAAGCACTCAATAGGTGAAATGGAAGAAAAGCAACACCCTTTGAACAAGTTCACCAGTTGTAAGCCCCGAGCTTTAGACTTTTGTTAGACTATTAAAACCATAATAGAACTTTAGAGGTCACATGATATCATGAATTAAAGCAACACTCTCAGCCTCCCGACGTATTGCCCAAATGTTCGAAAAATGTTTTCTGAAGAATCAATAAAATATACATTTTCTTTCTGCACAGAATTGTAGAAATATCAAAACAATTGTTTTAAAATAAAAACACGAGTTTGACTACATAATGTTACGAAAATCAGCATTTACCAAGTGGGACATTTTCATTTTGTGCCTGGAGCTTGATCACTATTCAACAGTATGCCTACAGTGCACACCAAAGACAAAAAACAAACAAAATAACAACCTAACCCCCATGAAAAAATGCCTGGACCTTTGAGGGAAGATCCATCACCGACGTCAACAATGGACTTTATTGCCTTTGGCAAATGATTCTGCATATATAACAGCAAGCAGCTATGAATAACCAACGGACTAAAAACAATGGGGATTTTGCTGCAGTAGAAAATCAAGGAAATCAGCCACACAATGTTACATTTAAAAGAGGAGTATAAGCCCTGCATAAAAAAAATTATTGCATAAGACACAAATGAAAATAGATATATACTGGGTAAATGAGCTTTATGTATCTAATAATTTTTTTTAAGGCACATATATCTAGAGTATAATGTGCTAATCTGTACATTGATGTTTTAGGTAATAGTGGTTATGGCCAAATGCCCATGGATAATGACTCCTATCTGAACTCTTCAACACAGATTGAACGTCGGCACAATGTTGCACATAGAAGAACAAGAGGAACTCTGGAATTTAAAAAAAGTAAAGTCTGATGTCTGCATTGGTGTGGAGATGTCCTTCAATATTCTCCAGAAATCAGTCGTAAAATGGTGTCAACATGTGCAATTTTACACAATGTAGTGACTGGAAGTTTGGATGTCTGAGTCAGAGTCTGATGAAGAGGACGAAAAGCAATCAACACCTCAACATGATGATGACTCAAGAACAGCCCAAGTCCGCGACCGCCTCGCTAATGTAACAAATAATTATTTTACAGGGTAAGTTATAAATGCAAAAAAATCATTTTAGCATAATAATAGAAATGCTTTGTAGTTGGTAAACCATAGTCTCGCTTTACTTTCAGATATGGTAATGTATATAAGCAAAGGAAAGTAAGTCCATGTCACAAAATGTAAATTATAAAGTACAAAAGGCATAATATGTGTGTTACATAGTAATATAAAATAAAAGGTATAACATGTATGTTGAATTTGCCACGAGCAGATATTGTATCTCCTACATTGCCCTCAATAGCAGTACAATTCCAGGTTTTACAATGAATCATGCTATCCGTGGCAGCATGCTGACACTGGACTGATACTCACTTTTTGCTGCTACTACTTGTGTACCACTTACAATCTGTAACTTTTGCACTGTTTCTACAACATTTGTATTTTGATGAGGCCTCATGCTTCTTCCCTGCTGTAGTGGCACATTTCAGCTTGTAGGCAGACAGTAAGCCATGAAAATGTAGTTGTGGCATGTACAAGGAAATTAATTGATCTACTTAAGAAATAAATATGTACAGAGTGTTGATGATTACTACACTTTTGACTCATAATATCAATGCGTAATTTGAGCCAGTGTTTTCCACTTCTAGGGACTGGCATGTAATTGTCAACATCAGCGCTTATGGCAGTCTGCCACATGGTGGCGCTGCTAGTACAATTTACAGATGAGCATAAGAACAGTTGATTATTAACTGAATTATACATTAAAAATAATACTACCTGCTGCCTAAGCCATTTTTATGGCTTTGGGGGACTGGACTTGTTCAAATTGTAACACTTGTAGGAGTGTGATGGTAAGTAGTTGTCTTGGTACTGTCACTTCCTGCGCTGACGTGGGCAAAGGGTGATGCACGCTGCAGTGACCTCCTGACAAGTGCCCAGCATTTATACTTTTACAAATTAAGCACTGTATAATATCCTGATTTAATTCAATACATAGAGTCGTCTTCATTGCATCTGTCAAAATATCTGGCTTTTCCTTCATGAAAATCTGTGTTCAAGCAAATGTATGTCAAATTTTCTGAAAACCAAATGTAATGATTTTCTTCAGTTTGTCTTTTTTTGCAGTTGCTGAACCTTAAGCATTGTAGCCTTCAAACCTGCAAATAGGTGCCCTTTTTCGTTACTATGAGCAGGTCCCAGAATTTGTCAGGAATGTGTGTTGGCAACAGGGTGAGAATGAGCACCGGATCTTCCCTACAGGTTCCTGGGAGACATTATGTGTGTCTCTTTCACACACTTCTTGTACTAAATGTGTATGTTCCGTCACGCTATGAAGATTAATTGGTCCGTGATATTCCTCATGTCCCTCGGCTTCTGACACATCACTTCCATGAGCCTGGATATCCGTTAGAAAATGGAATCATGATTAATACATTTGTTGAACTCCAGCTAATGTGTTAATGTGTTTTCACTACTTTTTTAATGTACACTAATATGCTGATTCCATTCCCTATTTATGTATACACAAGAATTGAAAAGGTTGTATAATGTATACACGTTTTTACAAATCCGAACCACATATATTTTTGTATGCAACAATGCTATCTTATACTTCCCTAGAGAGGATCCTGGAATGTCAGGTGCATCAATTGTACTGAATCCAGTGACTGATTGTGATTTCAGTCTACTTTTTACCAGTTCTTCTATTGCCGTTGGTTTGGGGCAGTGGCAGACCTCCTCCAGTAGCTCTATCCTCGATTAGACAGTTTGAAACCTTCACTTTAGCCGGAGATCCGAGATCTTACCACCCTTTTTTTGATTTCCCTCAATTGATTTCTGCATCACACCAACATAGCTGATTTTTTTCTGTATGGATTTACATATTTAATTATTATGTGATAAAGGGACTGTGAGGGATGATGTCCCAAAAGGTTTGTCATGGAGCCCAACAGACTGCTCGGTAAATATTTCCAGTTCTTTTCTTGAATATTTTATTTTGTGCTTCTAGGCCCCAGCCTCCTTCTCTGTGTCCTTTCTTGACATTTGTTGTCTTTATGGGTGGATGCTACACACACACATAAGTCGATGTTTTTTGGATACCGTTCACAATCTCCAGCATGCACACTTTGCTATTTGCAATTGAGCAGCACTTTTTGTTGTGAGGTCGTCAGGATATGTCAAAATACGACGGCTGCTAATTGCGACATGATTCGCAAGTTAGGAAATTGCAGAATGCGATTACCAAAGTAAACACCAAACAAATATTGATTCGCTACTTGTTGATACAACTACTATTGTGCATTCCGAATAGTGAATTGCGAGGTGCTATTTGTCGCAATTAGGAAATCACTAATCAGATTATTCATATATCTGGCCCAATATTCATAGAACCCTCACTCTCAAAGCTAAACTCTCTAGAGACCTACAAAGCTAATACAACCCCTATCAATACCCATGCTGCAGCAGACACAAAGAAAAATGTAATAACGTTCAGGTCCCATGATACACAGTGACATGGAGCCACTCAAACAGTCATGATAAATGGAAAGCCACTATTATTATTAGCTTATACAGATGCTACAAAACAATGGCTTCCTTTTCAATAGAAGAGGATACCGGACCTCTGACGTGATGCTGCTGCACGCTGCCAAACCTCAATTGTAAAAAAGGTGTCTTTCGGTGGGTAAACCAAGCCTACTAGTTCTAGCCGCACAACACACTTCCTGTAAGGAAGAACGGTGACAACCAGTAGATCCACTTCAGCCTCAGGTTTATCATGCCAACCTTCGGCTGCCATTGCTAACACGCTAGTAATATCCCGAAATACAATTCAAAACTGGATAATTAACGAGGAGAATGGAGACAACTGTCCCAATCCTCCACCTTTAATATCAGACCCACCTACTATTTAGAAGAGGTGTCTTAAAAGGTTCCACTAGGAATCAGTCAGGTACGAATAGTCAAAAGCTCTGTCTTGAGAAAGATGGTATTATAAATGTTCCCATCGAAACATGTCGACGCTACCCATAAGAATCATAATCCGTGAAGAGACTGGGGCAATTGAGTACTCCCCATTAAGAGAGTACCAAGTGTCAGCCAATAATATAGAGCAAACACGGATGTGTACAGTTCCAATGACATATGTTTTTGTCTGCTTCATGTACTCTCATTTTTTTAATCTGTGGTTGTTTTTAATGACAATGTATTCCTTTTGAATATGTCCAGTATATGTATTGTATTTTTATCTGATTTTATTGTCATTTGATACAAACGGTAGAATTGTTGATCTACATATTTAAAGACTAATGCACTATTATCAATAGATTGACGTTTATTTCTCTACAAGATTTTTGTTCGTAGTGCTAGCCTTGGGAATATGGTTATATTTCTAGATTTATGAATGAAGAAGGTATGAGTGAGTGAAGATCTGGGGTGTTTGTTATAATTGATCTTTGGGATTAAGAGTACTGATAATAAGTCCAAAGGAGCACTTTCTCATTGATACAGTTGTATAGCACCCTACTCCTTTGGTGTGAATGGGGTCCCTCTCATTTTGAATAATATTCCCTTACATGGTCCATCATCATCCAGGATGCCCAGCCCTTGAGCTATCAGAGTTGGCAACCAACAATACCACCCAAACTGTAAATGAAAATGAGCAACAGTCCAAGTAGAACTAAATAGTATGGTGCTAACGAAACATCCCCTGTCACTCAACTAGACAATAGAGCCAATCGCTTAAGATTCTGAAGATCTGCTTGAATCAAGTGCATAAGGCTTTTTACAAATCTCAGAGCAAATCATCTCCCCAGAAAAAGATCACATTCAAAATAATCAAACAAATTGATAAGAGCTACAAACTGCATTGAACGTGATGATCTCAGCTCTTTTGCTACAAACACACATCCTTGAAAAGCAATTAACTGATGTATTAAAGGCCGAATGTTCTTAGGCAATGATCAATTCTAAACTGCAATATCTGAAATTCTTCATAATCAGGCTTACCAGTGCCAACAGGCATGTCCCTCCTGCTACCCAATAATTAATAAATGTTAGCAGCTATTTACCCGGCCTCCAGGTAATTTACTCCTGGCTATTTACTCAGCCACTGGCCAAATGGTAGAAAATATTTACTATTTGGCCGTAGGCCTTGAAAATAGCAAAGAAACTTCACTATTTACCTGGTCATTGGCTAACGAACAGTCTGACTGTTTGGCAGACAGCTGTGCAAATAGCAGAGAAACTTCACTATGTACCAGGCCACCAGCTAAACAGTTGAGATTCTAAACTGTTCGGCTCTCAGCCATGCAAAGAGCAGAAACAATTCACAAATGTACCAGCAACTGGTTAAAGATTAGAGACGCTACACTATCTTGCTGGTGGCGGTACAAATAGCAGGAAACGGAAATATTTACATGACTGCTGACTAAATTGTAGATATTTTGCTCTGTTCTGCCGGCACCATGAAATTAGCAGAAAACGTCACTATTTACTCACCGCTGGATAAACAATAGAGGTTCTGCACTGTGTAGCTGGCAGCCTTGCACATAGCAGGAAAACTTCACTTCCTATCCAGCCGCTGGTTAAATAGTAGAGATTCTGCATCTGGCAGCTGTGCAAATAGCAGGAAAACATAAATATTTACGTGGCTGCTGGCTGCAAAGTAGAAATTCTGGGGCATATTACCAACAACTAGCGATAATTTTTGTCTCTAACTTGTTTAGAGACAAAAATTATCGCCGCACATCGGCGATTTTTATCGCAGATAAACCTTGCAATTAGCAAGGTTTATCGCAAATGCGATAAAAAACGGCCGCAATGCATGAATATCGCTGAAAAGTCAGCGATATTCATGCATTATCGAGCAAATGCTCTTAGCCATGTTATCCACCTCCCATTGGATAACATGGTGAAGAACTGCTCAGGGCAGGTGTTAGCTTTTGGAGATATTCGCGCTTAGCGCAAATATCTCCAAAAGTTGGTAATAGGAGATAGCGATGTTAGCGACTGTTTCCAGTCGCTAACATCTTGGCACGCCCACTTTGCATGTCATTAGTGATAAATATCACTGACATGCAAAGCGGGGCCCAAGATGGTCGCTATCTCCTATTAGCTGTCACTAACTGGTGTTAGCGACAGCTTGGTAATAGGGAGATAATTTTATCTCCGCTTTCTTGGCTTTTAAAGCCAAAAAAGCGGAGATAAACCCCCTTGATAATATACCCCTCTGTCTGTTTGTCCAGTAGCCATGTAAATAGCAGAATAACCTCTATATGTGTCTGGTCGCTGTCTAAATAGAAGAGATACTGCCCAATTGGCCGGCAGTTTTTGGAAAAGCTCTCCTTCCCTGAGGCATCCATCCTAAAGGGACACCTTACCCTGCGTTAATTATCTGCTACCCCAACTAGGGGCCATTAGCTCATCAATGGTTCAAAACAATATTTGCAGTCACAAATTATCAATCAATTCCTTTCTCAATTGGAAAAGGAAGGGAGGAAACCCCTTTCATGAACTCTCCTATTTGCAATACAGAAACAATGGCCAACATCCTTTTACTAGTGTAAAGATATCTCATGAAAGGGTTTTAAGCATAATGATAAGTATTTTTGTAGTCACAAACCGTGTGATTTTGCAACATGAGGCCTTTAGTGCTAAAACAGGCTGAGATGCAGGCACTAACCTTTAAGTCTGAATATCCCATACATTTGAATGTTTCCAAGTTATTTTGACAGACAGGTAACAGAATGCCACTCCATTTCACCATAGGCCAAGACATAGCAACTTGGGAGGCCCTTCATAGAGCTGTCTAGTGTTCCAAAAATGCTCTTCCTTCTTTATATTAATATGCCGATGTCACTAAAAAATAGGAGGATTAGTAGCTACACAAGACTAGTTAAAACTGTTTACTCTTAAAAAACTATATGCTTGCTCTTTCTCACAAAGCCTTGGGAATGTACAAGAGCCAGATATAGAATCAACAAAAGACACCATGTTAGGAGAACATCTCTTATTCTGAAGCAAATCTGTGCATTCTGGAATTATTCTTTCTGGTTCAGTTCAAGGAAGCAAATCAGACTAAACACCTGAAAAGATTGATTTGTAAAAGTAAAAAACATAAATGGAAAAGTAATATCGCAGTAACATGGGCATCGAATATTTAGGGCGATTTTATCAAAATGGAAACAATTGCAAAAGGCTTCTTATGAAGTGACATACACAGTATATTTAAGAGAAGTCATTCCAATCCCATGACAGAAGTAACAAAAATGATAGGCTTGATTCAGAGTTTTGATGACAGAGTAAATCCAGTCAGGATGGATGAGGGCAATACCACCAACATCCTGAGAGACCTCGGCCCACAAAAATGTAAAGTTATCCGCTGGCCTGTGGATAGCTCTCTAGATTGACAGGAACTGCTATCAAGGCAGTTCCCGTCAATGCACAAATTATTTAAAGGACAGTAGAGGCAGATATGATGGCCGAGTAGCAAACTTTTAAAAAACATTTTGCTTTTGTTGGCATGGGGTTTATTGGTAGTGATCAGGAGTGACTTATCACTAATAATAGGCCCACAAACAAAATAACAGGTTCAGATAGGGTCTTAATTAATTAATTCCTTGCTGAACCATTGGTAGCTGGAAACGAGCAGGCAGGTTACAGTTGTGTAATACATTTAAAAACACCAATACATTGTACAAGCAAGACACAATACACAATAAAAATCCAAAATCAATTCATAAAAGTGGATTGTATATTTATGAAAGAATTGACACCAAAACTGCACAATTCCAATTTACGGAACTGGAGATATGATTTTTTTAAAGAACAAACACTTTGTAGTGCTCAAAAACAATAGTGCCAAATTATTACATCTGCTCGTTCTTTGCCAGGACAAACTCAGAGTTTGAGGCCTACTACGATGGATCCCTGGTCGGATACACTAAGCGGGAGGACTCAGTCAAAATGTTACCCTCTCACTTAGTCGTTTTTCTGGAACTTTTTCTCTCGACGCCAAGCAAGGCTCCTCTTCAGGCCAAATTTGAGTCAATGTCATTGGCTAGGTGGTATGTGATGCCTCTGTGAAATCCTGGAAGTCTGCATCTCCGGAGCATTCAGCAGGACAAATCTGAAATTCAGGCCGGGTAGCAGTTGAGGGTCGCCGGTTTTACTCTCGGTCCCAAGCTTCACCAAACGTCTGGATCTTCCTCCAGAAGGTCCCATTGAGGGTTCAAAGTGTCCACAACACCATTCCAGTGGTTCTACAAATCCCACAATGCACCCGGCCAAATCATTAAAGGTCCACTTGACGCACTCCAGGGTAGGGCCATCTTGGTATAGAGGTTGCAGGTGGGCTCAGTTAACCTGTACCTTGCAGAAGGTCCGCTCATTAATCCTTCTTGAAGGAAGACATTGCACTTAGAGTGCAGAAGTTTGTAATTTCTTCTCCTCAAAGTTTCTTTCATGCAGTAGATCAGGGTTGACATGCAACTCTTCCATATTTATGTAGTAGTCCTGGGTGTTATGCAAGAGGGCGAACCCCTGAACTATAGGATACTGGGTGCCACACAAGCGTATGACCACTTCCTCCAAAGTGTGGCATATTTTTTTCTCAGAAAGCACTATTCTTCCAAAATGCTAAATTGAGAAAATATCTCTATGGAGGTTAGACCAAGCTAAGCCAACCCACTGGTGTGGCTAAGATTCCTTAACACTCCTCTTCCATCCCATTCCCTAATCTAATCATAGGGGCTCCTGTGCGGCTGGGGCTGCAGTATGTGGGGAGAGCCTGTAGAGACCTAAAGTGTCATTCTCCCTTTGAAGACAAGTCTGGCTACTCCGTCTGATCCTGACTGTTGTTTCTGCCACTGCAGTTCTCCACCCATAGGAAATCATCTGGCTACTACACACCTCACTAAGATAGCTTGGCTCAGCCTGGCAAGTCTAGCTAATTGGGAGAGGGCAGTTGAAAGGTTGGATTTTATCCTACAAAAAATAAAGTTTAATAACTTATTTCCTGTGATAGTTATTATTAATCTAACAGTGGTAAGTTAGTAGATTTATCATAACTATTATTTTAAGTCCTTGGATAACATTTTGAGCTCCTTTCTATCAATATATATGCGTAAATAAAATATTCCAATGTTAGCCCATAGAGCTAGTTATTGACAATGTGGAAAACAAATTTGGCATTTTTTCTCTCACCAGAGCTTATAAAACATCTTTTATAATGTCCCTGCTTATAGTTACATAGCACCCTACCACTGCGGAACCTAAACCTTAGGGGTTACTTACATGTAAAAATAAGCTATATCACTACCTTGGAAACACCTTTAATTCCAATGTCGAAGTTGCACATAATGTACCTTTAAAGACAGTCTGCAAAGCAGGGCTGCTTTTAAAATGGCAGCAGGCAACACAGCAATGCACACTCCAGTGTGGGAAATCTACTGGGCCTCTAAACCTCCCTGCTCTATTGTATGCTAGGAACTTATAAGTAGTTTGAATACCCTTACCTTATTATATAGTAGGGACTTATAGGGGTCTCTCATTGCCAATTGTAATTATACGCAATTACAATGTACTTTTAATCAGAACGGAGGCACTGGGTCTAGTTAGCAGAGCGCAGGGCACAGTCAGAATCCAAAAACTAGTACCTAGTAAGCAAAGTGGGGGAAAAAAGTGGGGGAACACTGCAAACTGGTCCTGATTACTCACAGTGCATGCATTGTTTGCCTCTATCTACAGCATAAGTGCAATGTCAAAAGGTTGCCTCATTTCCATGGCACCATGCCCCCAAGAGAATGCCTTTTTATGATTAGGGCAGAGCGTAGCTCATGGAATTTTGCAGAGTTATATAAAACGGAAATAGGAAAGTATTGTATTGTATTGTATTGTATGGCACATTTATAGAGCGCAACTGTCACCCCACGGGTATCCTGGCGCTGTGATCCTCAATGGCCTGAGCACGATATTATAGTGGCAGCTGTAATTACAATGTCCTTGGGAAAAGATGAGATTTTAGTACTTTTTTAAAAGAGGATAAGTCACCCATGCTTCTAAGAGACAATGGCAGCGCGTTCCACAGCCTTGATGCCATATAGCTGAAAGAACGACCACCCATTCGCATCCTCAGGATCTTAGGAACTACCACCAGGTAGGCTGAGGCAGAATGAAGGGATCTAGAAGGGATGTACCAGGAGAACAGCTCCTGTAGGGAGATAGGCCCCTGACCGTGGAGGGCCCGAAAGACCAAGCAAAGGGCTTTAACGTCGACACGTTGGGAGACTGGCAGCCAATGAAGATCCGTAAGTGCTGCCGAGGAAGAATCAAAGCGCCGACGAGAGAGTGCCAGCTTGGCGGCAGAATTCTGCACCTGCTGCAGTTTGCCCAACAAGGTTATAGGTGCCCCCAGAAGTAGTGCATTGCAGTAGTCAAGTCTGCTTAAGATGATACTACGCACTACTTCTGGTCTGGCATGGGCCGGGAGCAGGGGAAGAATCTTCCGCAAGGTACGGAGCAACAACATACAGGTGGACACCGTTTTATTCACAAAGCCATCCAGTTGGAGATTGAGTTCGAGCATCACCCCTAGATTCCGAACGGAGTCTGCCGCCGCTACCGTACCCTGAAAAGAGGGGGGCCAGAAATCCTGTGGTAAAGGCCGGGAGATATGGTACATCGAACAGTGCAACACCTCAGTCTTAGAGCTGTTGAACTGTAAGGAGTTGTTGCTCAACCATTCCGCCGTGGTGGTCATACAATGGTGGAGGGTCTCCTGTGACACCGCATTCTTACCTTCAAAGGAGAAGATAAGCTGGGTGTCGTCGGCATAGTTGGTGACCGCAATGCCGAAAGATTTAATTAACTTGACCAACGGGCGGAGGTAAAGATTGAATAGGATGGGACTGATGGCCGATCCCTGAGGCACGCCCTGTTCTACCCTTTTGATGTTAGATTTAAAGGGTGGCAAGGCGACCACCTGGTGTCTGGCACCAAGGTAGGAGATCAGCCAGTCCAGGGCCAAGCCCGACACCCCAGCCTCCTCCAGCCTCCTGACCAAGATGGCATGGCTGACCATGTCGAACGCTGCCGACATGTCGATCAGCACTAAAAAGGCTGCTCGACTTTGGTCGGCACGCGAACGAAGGTCGTACAAAACGGTCACCAATGCCGACTCTGTCCCATGATAATTTCAAAAAGGGGGTGGTGATGGACAGAGTATCTGAGTTAATCAGAACACTCCTACCCAGTCAACAGATCAGGGCTTGATCCATCACCGTTTTTTAGCTCACTGTAAGTGTGGCAGGGAATACTCAGATGTGAGTCACTTGCTCACTGCACCATCAGGATTCAAGTAAGCCGGGCCGAAGACGGCTGTAATGCCAGAAACCGGTCTCCGGAAGCTTGTTTCCTTTCCAGTAAAGAATTGGCTTGGTAGTTTGGTCTGCCCTGTTCCCATGATGCACTGGGCCAGGGACAGACTAATTTGCATATAGCCAGGTTCTGAGCTGGGATGGTGCAGTGAGCTAAAAAACGGTGATGGATCAAGCCCTGATCTTTTGACTGGGTACGAGTGTTCTGTTTAATTCAGATACTCTGTCCATCACCACCCCCTCTTTTTGAATCGTTTTAGCCACCACAAATGTGGCAGGGAATACTCAGATGTGAGTACCTTGCTCACTGCACCATCAGGATTCAAGCAAGCTGGGCCGAAGACGGCTGTAATGCCAGAAACCGGTCCCCGGAAGCTTGTTTCCTTTCCTGTAAAGAATTGGCTTGGTAGTTTGGTCTGCCCTGTTCCCATGATGCACTGGGCCAGGGACAGACTAATTTGCATATAGCCAGGTTCTGAGCTGGGATGGTGCAGTGAGCTAAAAAACGGTGATGGATCAAGCCCTGATCTTTTGACTGGGTACGAGTGTTCTGTTTAAGTCAGATACTCTGTCCATCACCACCCCCTCTTTTTGACTCTGTCCCATGGGCTGGTCTGAAGCCAAACTGCGCCACGTCCAGGAAAGCATTGGTCTGTAGAAAGTTGGACAGATGTTTTGTGGCCAGTTTCGCCAAGATTTTAATCGGGAAGGGGAGCAATGAAATGGGCCTATAATTTGCTGAACACATAGGGTCCAGCGTTTCCTTCTTCAGGAGCGGGGAAACCACCGCAAGCTTCCAGCTATCCGGGACCCGGGCGGAGGCCAGAGACTGGCAACATATCGCATGGAGAGGAGGAAAGAGCTCGTCACGGAACAATTTCCAAAATTTGTGCGGGAGTGGATCAAGGGGAGAGCCTGAGGATACTCCGTCCGCTAAAGCGCAGAAATCCACCAAAGAAGGAAGGGGGAAACTATCAAGCCGGGCTTTCCCGGCCTCCAACTCCATAGAAAAAGGCGGTGCAGCAAGAGATTGCAGCTGGAGATTGGAATCTGACGGAGTACTCAGCTTGCTCAAGATGGTAGCGATCTTGTCCTCGAAGGCCTTTGCCAACGAGTCACACAGCGATTGAGAAGCTGGGATAGCAGTTGCGGCGCAGGCCGGGCGTGACAAATCTTTAACGATTTTAAACAAGGCCTGAGCTTTATTTGAGGCAGATAGTAATGTCTCCTCTAAGAACCTAGCTTTGGCGCATTTAATCTGCGCTTTATAGGCCGGCAGTACTTGTTCGTAGAGAAGTTTATCAGAGTCAAGGTATTGCTTCCTCCAGGCACGCTCAGCTCGCTTGCACTGAAGTTTGAGCTGAAGAAGACCCCTTGAGAACCTTCATGCTTCTCGCTCTGTAATTTAGCGCCGGGAGGGAGTACCATGCTGAAAAAACAGTTTCTTCTGCACCACGTGGTGGCAGAGGGTGAAGCTACTCCAATTAATTTTTTGGACGCTTGGGTAGATTTTCTACTCAAGTGGCAGCCTTTGGACAATTAACGGTTGCTACCGCCCGTGTCAGAAAAATCTCACTAGATGTTCTCCAAGTGACCGTAAATCACACCAGTGTGACGTCAAATCAATGACACACTGTATAGGAACTCTGGAGATATGCACAAGAAAAATATATGCCACACAGCGATTATCATAATTTGGCCAGATCTCCGCATGACAAAAGTAGCTCGGAGTCACCATAATTCCACCAATTCCGGAATGTTTCCCCTACACCTACTTATGATCACACTGGCTCATATTTTTTGCCGGTGTGATCCATATTACTCAAGAAGCATAGTAAGTATCTAGGCCCCTTCCTTAATACAAAGTGCCCCTGGCAGCTCAAACAACTATCAGGTATTCAGTTGCCTTCTATGCACTGTCTATAATATGGAACCTGAAGGCCAAGCTTATCCTCACAGTATGCACCACAGGTGCCAGTGCGGCACAAGGCATGGGGGTGAGGCATTCAAAATATCTTAGTTTTGGTGACTCAAGTCCAGGGTGGGGTGTAAAAATTATACTCCTGGTTGAAGGGTCTGAGGTCCAATAATCTGCCTGTGAACCTGTCTGAATCTCATTTAAAACCGCCAAGGCCCAGGGGTCCTTCTGTCCCAGGGGCTGCATCCTTCTTGTAGAGCAGGTTTCAAAGCAGCATAGCACAACATTAGTCCCAGCGCCTTTGAAATATATGATGCTCCTGACCCTTAGCCTCTGCTAAGAGGAGACATATAGACATATCTAAGAGTGCCTGAATTATCAACCAAGTGATTTGGCAATAGCTTAAAGAGAGAACATGAGGCCTTTCACAGCTCTGAGTAATGACCAGTGATTGCTGGGGGCGCTGTCTGATGGTAGCAGGCATGCTGCAGAGCTCTGATCAGTTTGTTCTGGTCAGCACTCAGTGAAGTTTGGCTTCCTTCAGCTGCTCTGTACAGAAATGTTGTGACTACTGCTGAAGACCTTAATTTATTCAAATACAGGATTCTTGCAGGTCGACTAGGAAAATATAAAAATAGAAGCTGGCGCCCTAGCTGATGTTCCGGAGATGGGGTAAAACCTTGAAAATCCTGCGTGGTCAACCACCCCACTTCACCACTGGTGCAGGAGCATCGGCAGGCCAGTGGTTGGCTGGGAGCTGCAGACAGTGCTCGTCATCATCCACTTGGGGAAATGCATAATCTCTCTTAACCACCCTGCTTCCCACATGACTGCATGGGTTTGCCATGGTCAAAAAGACTAGAATTAGGGGCACCTGCTATTTTCCTGCAACAGAGACTACTCCTTGTTTGCCTCGTTGCCATTATCAAATTCATATTCCTGCATGTGCAAAGTTATGTTAGTTATGTTGTGTTATGCTATGTTATGTTATGTTAGACAAAGTGATGAGCTAGGTCTTCAGTTTTTGGGGAATTCAAGTACTGAGGAGGAGACTCTGTTGTACAAGGACAGATTGTTCCAGGCTTTAGGAGCGAGATAGGATTAGGCACAACCTCTGGATGTGGTTCTGTGTATGAAGGGGGAGGGTTGCAAGTAGGATGTCTGATAGGTGTGTGGAAGTGCATGCTGTTGTTGAAGTACATAAGGCTAATGCTGATTTGCGGAGCAGGAGTCAGTGGAGCAGCTGAGGAGCAACATTTTTTACATGGAGGGTGGTAGATTGAGGGTGAGCCTTGCCATTGAGTTTTGTATGGACTGAAGTCTTCTGGTCAGTTGAGTGTTCATTCCACCATAGAGTGCATTGCTGTAGTAACCTTGCTGGTGATGAGGGCTTGAGTGACAGGTTTATGATTGTTGGTGGGGAGCCATTTGAAGATTATTTTCCCCATTTTTGAATGTGTGGAGAATCAGGAGATGGCATGGCATCCACTTGACCAGTCATGGTGAGTTGGCAACCGATTATTATTCTGTGGTGCTTTGCATGGATACGGAAGTGCACCAGGCGAGGTCCCAGAGTGAAGTGTATTTGTCAAAAATTAGTATTTGCTGTCAACTGGCCATTAATATTCCTGCACATGCAGAGTCCCAACGTCATATATTCAATGATACTGCACAGGTAGAACCCAGCTGACTTCTATCACGTATTATTCCTGCAGCAGTGAATCGTGCTACCATGTGTTCATTCATATTCAAGCATGTCCAGAGCCCTGCTGCTACAGATCCATTCATATTTTTCTACCAGAGAGCCCTGCTCCTACCTAATCCAAGCATATTCCTGCTTACGAGAACCCTGCTGCTCCCTATCCATGCATATTCCTGCATGCAAGAACCCTGCTAAAACCTATCCGTGCATATTCCTGTTATCGATAGCACTGCCGCCACCTTTCTATTTTTATTACCATGCTTAGAACACTGCTGCTTCTATCTATTCAGTGATATTCCTGCATCTAAGATGCCCTGCTGCCACCTATCTGTCATATTCCTACATGTGAGGCCCTCCTGCACTCTATCAGTGCATATTCAGGCATGGAAGAGCCCTGATGCCACCTATCATTCATATTCAAGTATGTGCGACCGTGCTGATCCCTATCCGAGCATATTAAGGCATCGAAGAGCCTATTCAGGCAAGTGAGATGTTGCTGCCATCTATCTATTTATATTGCTGCATGCAAGAGCCCTGCTGCTACCTACCCACTCATATTCAGGCATGCAAGGCTCTGCTGCTCTCTTTCTGAGCATATTCAGGAATGTGAGATGTTGCTGCCTCCTATCTATCCATATTCCTACATGTGAGAGCCTTGTTGCTTCCTAAACATGCATATTTCTGCATGTGAGAGCCCTGCTGCTCCATATACATGCATATCCCTTAATGCAGAGCCCTGTTGCTCCCTATACCAGCATTTGTAAAGTGTACAGCTACGTCCGGAGATGTGTCCTGGCGCTGGGGGTTGTCGGTAAGATTAGGCGAGCTATTGCCCAGAGTCACATCGTGCTTGGCTAACCTGCCGCCGGCACAGGGGATCGAACTGTGAACCCGGTGGTCAGGAGTCAGGCACCCTGGCCGCTGCACCACACCTCTTTGACTATCCATGCATATTCCTGCATTTGAGAGCCCTGCTGCCACCTATTCATGCATATTGCTGTAAGTGAGAGCCCTGCTGCCACCTTTCCATTTACATTACCACAAAAAAACCTTGTTGCTACCAGTTCAGTGATATTCTTGCATGTAAGATGCCCTACTGCCACATATCCATTAATATTCCTACATGCGAGGCCCTGCTTCTACCTATCCATGCATATTCCTATATATGAGAGTTCTGCTGCCATCTATCCATTCATATTAAAGCATGTGAGAGCCCTGCTGCTACCTATCCATTCATATTAAAGCATGTGAGAGCCCTGCTGCTACCTATCATTCATATTAAAGCATGTGAGAGCCCTGCTGCTACCTATCATTCATATTAAAGCATGTGAGAGCCCTGCTGCTACCTATCATTCATATTCAAGCATGTGAGAGGCCTGCTACCATACATTCATTCATATTCAAGCTTGTGGAGCCATGCTGCTACCCATCCAAGGATATTCCTGCAGGAAAGTGCCTGGCTGCTACCTATCCGTGCAAATTCTTGCATGTGAGAGCCCTGCTACTATCTATCCATTCACATTCCTGAATGCGAGAGCTCTGCTACCACTTCTCCATTCACACTACAACACATAGAAGCTTCCTGTTGCCTATTCATTGATATTTCTGTATGTAAGAAGCCCTGCAGCCACCAATCCATTAATTTGCCTGCATGCAGGAGCCCCGCTGCTATCTATCCATTCATATTGCTTATAGTTTAATAATAAGCCTTTAAATGTAATTAGCATTTTTGTTATTCATTAAAATAGTGTAATATTTTTTCAATAAATAATAACGTTTATTATTTTTCGCTATACTTTGCGATAGGGAAAATTCCACTCTTGTGGTGGAGATCTCTAAAAGTGCAAAGTTACTAGCAGTAACTATATACTTGTAAATTCAGCCTTTGATGTCTCCAATCCCTGGTTTCTACACTTAGGCGTAAATCTACACTCGGAAATGGTGATCAGCAAAAAAGTGTAGATTTCCCTTTAATTTTTTGACTAGGACTTCTCATCATGTACTTTTCAGTATTTTAGTCATGTAAATGATTATTATATGTTTTATCACCACATAATATCAAATCGCTGCACAGAATAACCAACTCTACTATGAAATGACTCTAATATGCAATGTGATAACAAGGACAAAATTAAGTTACCCTGTGGTTATCGTCCAGGAAAGTCTTCTGAGAGGACATGATTTTATTGAAAAGAGTGTAACGAGCATAACTTAGGAGGTACAAATGAGCAATAGTAAGAGGAAGTGCAACCGATCAAAACTGCTAGACTGCTCAGAGAACTCAGCAGGTAATGTTGAGAGACAGATTGCTTATGACAGGGGTGGATGGTACAACTAGTTGAAACAAAAAGGGTAGGCATGCCAGAAAGGAGGCTGAGTGAGGAGAAAGAAGTAGTCTGTGAAGCAAACTAATAGTAAAAAATAGTTACAAAGCTGAGATAAGATAGCAAAGAAAACCAAGGAAAGAGAGATAGTTCACAAGAACTGCATCAAGATGAGACGTATCGTTGCAAAGAATTTCAAGAACTGGGTGGGTTTTATGATAGTGAGATCACATGAGGACGTATTTGCTCAACAGCAGTGGTGGCTGGCATCTACGGGTGCTAGCGCAAAATAAAATAAAAATAAATAAAACTTACGGAACGTGATGAACGCCACTCTGGTCCTCTTCCTTCCATGGAAACATGGATGACCAAGATAGTTTGGTTAGATGTTTTTAGAGAGCATGTGGGCTGGAAATCAAGAAAGCCGGTCAAAAAGACAAGCACACCAGAATGCAAAGCTAAAGGCTGGAGGGTATGAGTTACTAATGCAGAACACTAAGAAACTTTAGCATTCTGGGAACAATAAACAATTTATTGTATAGGACAGTAAATGTTCCTAGCGATAATCAAACATGGAATGATGGGGGATCATTGCGGTGTGTTTGTAAAGTTTTACTGATAACCACAAGCATTTAACAATGTAGTTCATGTGTGAATGCTACGACTAAAACAGGTGAGTTTGACATGCCGTGGAGCAGAGCAGCTACTAGGTTATGGCAGGGCAGGACCTTTGATGATTGTGTGACTACAAGGCCTCCCTCCTCTGCTCCCTTGAGAATTAAAAGCCCTGATTGCATGGGGTAAATCCTCATCTGAAAGTATTAGGCATGTTCCTACTTTTATACTTTGATGTGCCCTATATGCAAATTGTGTATATGCATTCACATCTCTGAGGGATGTAACCTTTTTATATCTCACCCTAATTAAAGCTCTAGGACTTATTTAGGTCATTAAGGAGGGCTGAAACATGTTGGTGCCTATTCTAGGGTCATAGGACCATCACATTCTGATACCCAATTATGGTGTTTTTAATATTCCCTCCCACTCCATCAATAAAGAATACTAGGAGTGGGTTATCTTCAACCGTACACCCCATACACCTTATCTTTAAGTGCTCCCTGGAAGCCTTTGGAAGTTGAGTTGAGGTGAGCCCGATGATGAAGCATGTCACTACTAGAGTGAGTGAGGGCTATATAAAGAAAAGGGTCGATCTCCCTTCCCACCCGTAACAACAGGTTGGTCACATATCAGACTCTCTCAGAAATCCCCACTTGAGAGACTTACCACCGTACACCCAGGAACCCCCCAAACCCCTGCCTCGTATATCCCTGGAGGAACGAGCAGTGTTTTTCCGAAAGGACACTTATTTGGTTTTGAGTTTGAGAGGCAACCAGTTGCCTAGAATTACACAATGATCGTGGTGTATTGTGGGCTAGTACCTGGGCCTCACAGGGCCAGACACTTAAGACCCTGACACACATTTTCAGAACATATAGGTTCCCTGCTGGACTTTCAATGAATAATATCAATGTACGGCTGGATTAAAAAGTCAGGCTATCTGAAACTTAAATCATGATAGGTTGCTTATCTAAATGCTCTGCCCAGCGATTTTGCAACTATTTCTGCACTCCTACCAGGTGATGGACCAGTGTTTAACATGTCCAGGTTGGGAGAACTTCTACTTCATCTTCTATATTGATATATTCACATGCACGGATAGAGCGCGTTCCATAGTGGCATGCCCTATATACTGCCTAGAGCTTTGTAAAACTTTTTGAAGAACTTTACATTTTAGTGTGCATTGTACCTCTTTAGACATATAAGTACAATTTTGGCACCAGAACTAATTAGAAGGTGCCCGGACACCTTTTCCATCACTAGTCTTTGACCCAAAGCAAGAGAGAGGAAGGTCAAAAAGGGAGAACGAAGGAGGAAAATTAAGACAGGAATTCAGTGACAAAGAAAAAAAGCAAGGACAAAACAGAACCTACAAGGGTTATGATAAGTGGAAGTGTAGGGTGGTGGAAGAGAGAGGTATGTGGTGGAGTCAAGACTAGGCAGCAGTGAGCTCCCACAAAAAACGTTGCACACTTGGACTTGTTCTTTTGCTAGTTAAAATTTGTTTGCAAAGGCGCCCATGATCAGCAACTTTTTCCAGAGCTGTGCCAACACCTAATTAATAGCAAGCCATCTGGCCACGGGCAGCTTGCTAAGGAGGTAGAAGTCCTTGGCACAGCCCTAGGGCCCTTAAGAAGGTAACTAGGAGAGGATTCAAGTTCCCCCCGTAGAGTGAAGGAGACCTCAAGAAAGACACAGAAAAGTTACAGACCAAGGTGAGGGAAAGGTATGCTCCTTTGGAGAAACGCGGTGGACGTTCTGTTGGGCTGTAGCCCAGGACATCCCATTTCCAACTCAATTGCTTTGAGTGTTGCCAGTTAGGGCACAAGCAAGGGGCTCAGTCTGACCTAAGAAACCATTCACTTGTGGTACCTCTACAGCAGTGGCAAATGTGGCATCAGGGTTAAGTAGAACATGCCCTAATCTCCCTTAGTTGGGAGATTGACTTAGAGGGTGAGCTGGTGATCCATGAGGGTGGGAGTCAACACTTCCACTAGGTGAAAGTGAGTGAGATCTGTGTCCCTGCTCTGTGGGACACCAGCCAGCCAGACCATGGTAGTGGAAAGACTGGTTTCCTCAGAGCAGTACACCGGACAGGTGTGCAAGAAAACACTGGGGACAGGACATTTTCCTCCCCATGGCTCTGGTATCTCTGGAGTATGGTGGAAAGGTGACCTTGAGGAGGGTCATAGTTAGTCCCAAGATGCCCATCAACTGCATGTTGGAAAATGAGTTATCACAGGTGTGAGGTGAGCTGGGAGGCCAGGTGGAAGGCCAGGGATAGGAAAGGTGCATCCCTAACTCTTCAGGGTACAGACCATGGGCTGAGTGGCCAATCGCAGGCTACCACCCCAGGGCTGGTGGGAAGGAGAGTGGAAGAAAGGTACCTAACACTTGGGGCTGTGGCCTCCCGCTCTGATAAACCTCAGAAGTCAAAGAACCCTGGCTAGCCTAGGCCCTGGATTTTGACACTGAAGGTTGTTAGTGGCCTCTGTTGGTTGCTGTCATTCTGGGTAGAATTTATGTAGGGTTGTGGACAGAGTTCTGATTCAAGGAGTGGAATGTGCCACATCACTTTTTTGGCCATGGTGGTACATCTGCCTACTGGGATGGATGTATGAGCAAGATAAGGTTATGTGTTTCACAGATGGAATCCACAGACGAGGAGGACGGTTCCCCTTGAGTCAATCAGCTGACTCGGGAGTGTGTAGAAAGAGGGGCCAATGAGTTCAGAAGGGCATAAAACTGGCCAGTGCCTCTGCAGTAGAGAGCTATTGTCTATGTTCCAGCGCCTTAGCAGGGTAGCTCATCAAGGTCTCCCCTGCTTTTGACCGGTACATGGTCATGTAAGACTCTGCTAAGGTTGTCAGAGGTCCTGTAGGTCCCTTCTGCAGGGTCACCCCCAAACCTTTTGTTTTGTTTCACACTCCTATTTTTCTAAATTTGTTTTGTTGACCATAGGAGTCTGTGCACTTCGCCACTGTCAACCAGTATTAACGTGCTTGTGCTCCCTCCCTAAAAAATTAGAAAATGGACTACACCTGATTGGGATATTTCATTTACTTATACGTCCCTAGTAAAGTGGGACCATATACCCAGGGTCTGTATTTTAAATGCTACTAGTGGGCTTGCAGTACTTATTGTGCCACCCATGCAAGTAGCCACCCTGTAAAACATGTCTCTGGCTTGCCATTGCTGCCTGCCAGCAGCTGGAAACCGCCAACTTGACTTGGCAAAATGCCTCCTCTGCAAAGCCTAAAACTCCCTTTGACCAGGACCCTATAATGAAGGCCATAAACAGCCCATAGGGCAGGCTGCATTGCAAATTCAAGTTGGACATGTAATGTTTATATGTCCTGTTAGTGAAAAAGTCCTACAGGAATTTTTCACTACTGTGGGGCCTAACTCTCCCAAAGGATAACATTTAGCTACTTTATGATATTTAGTAAAAGTTAACATTTAATTGGGAGCCGGTAGGAAGGTCATGTTTGGTGTCTGAGGAAGTGTAATTTAAAATCCTCGTTAATGAGATCACAATTCTTTAAATGCCTCTGATTGAAAGTTGCAAAAAGAACAATTGTTGGACGGAATGCTGAACAATGTGAAACATTCACTCTTAATACTATAGAGATCCGGGACTAACCCCCAGATTCATCATTGTCATGTTTTGCGAATCCTTAATAGCGATTATTAAGGAATCGCTATTAAAGACTAGCAAAACGGGATTCATGTAGAAATCCCAATATTTTTTGCGATTTCTACTGTTTCCTTATTTGCGAATCGCAAATAAGGAAGCGATTTCAAGGGTGACAGGGTGTCCAAAGGACACCCTGTAGCACCCCTGAAATGGTAATTTACACTGGTGTTGCGCACACACATGTCCAAAGGACATGTGTGTGTGTAACATACAAATTAGAAAAATGCACTAAAGTGCATTTTTCTAAGTTTTCGCTATTTACCACGAAGTCAGACTTTGCGGTATATAGCGGCCCCAGATTGCGAATTCGCAATTCTAAAATGGTTCATGAATTGCATTTAAGGAATCTCAAATTGAGATTCCTTAAATGCAATTCCTCGCAATTTAGCGATTTCAAAATTTGCGATTTTTGCATTTGGGATGATGAATCCCAAATGCAGAAAAAGCGCTTGCTTCTCAGAATCTGGCCCTTTGCGAGCCAATTTTGGCTTCATGAATCTGGCTGTAAATCCATTGTTTTTATGCTCACAATGCCATTCCAGTCTGAACCCAGCCATATGCAAATCAGTTTTGACCCTGCTCTCCATAGAAACAGTCCAGGCCGATCAGCAAGTCCAGGTCCTCCCTGGACCGGAAAAATACATCTTGGGACCGGTTTTGGGGTATCACCCCTCATTATTTTTTTGCTCACTCTTAGAAAGTTGTCATTTATGTGCCCTAATCAATTGGTGCCTGCAGCCTGTTCCTGGGTCACATGACAAGCTGTAGTTGGCCTTTGTGTATTCAGTAGATAATAGAAGGTCTGGGCGTTAGCAGGATGGGCTTGAGCAGAGCTGTCCTCTACCATATTTGCACTTCAAAGGCAGTGGCACAGCTCACACACAAAGGATTTCATACTAGTCTATTATGCCCCAAGACCAACTAGGACCAGGGTACGGGGGCAGAAAATTTCGACACCACTGTAGGGGGAAACTCCAGAAGCTTCTCCCACTTAAAGGTCGGCACCAGGTATAAAAAGGGGACACTCAGACCCACTCTTCCGATTACTTCTGGACCTGTGGATGACTTAGAAGAATACCTGTTCTTTTGCAAAAAAGGACTGCTCTGCTGACCTGCTGCTCTGCTACCCTGCTGCCTGAGTAAGTAGAACTTTGCACCTTGAACCCAGGTCCACCAGAGTGACTCCAACTGCTACTTGGTTGGCCTGCTGATCAGGGATAGAAAAGGCTCCAACCATCTTGGACCCTGCACCTGAACGCAGCCTGCTATCAGCTGTCAGCCCTAACTCCATCAATAGTGCATCCCTTGGAAGGGTAGATAAAAGTGCTTTGCCAGCACAGCTTTGGTCTCCATCAAAGCCAATGGGAAGCAATGTGAAGTGACGCGAAGCCTAGCTGAACTGAGCAATACAAAGACCCACAAAGCATCACTGCACAGCTGCCAGCTTCATCGTAACACATGCAGATTGATGAATGCCCTGCAAAGCCTCACCACAATCTATCAATCAATCAAAGCATTTATATAGCGCACTACTCACCCGGGGGGCCTCCCTTGGAACCAATGCAGAGTGACGTAAAGTCCTACTACGCCCTCACCGCACAGCTTTATTGGAACCGACGCCGGATGACGTAAAGCCTTGTAAAAGCTGTGCCAACCTAGCACTAAGGACACAAGGTACAATCATCAGTGAGCCAATCTCAGTACGGTGCCCAGCCAGCACCCCATCAAATTCAGCCTGAACTTGTGACTTTGTCCCCAATCCAGCATGACCAGATAACTGTAGTTCCTTCTGGTTCTACTTTTATCTAATACTTTAAGATTTCATAGTTCCAATTCTACTATTTGGATTTTTATCATTTAGTCTCAAATAATTTATTACATTTTCCTCTTTTTTAAATTGTTGTGGTATTGTTCTTGTGTTGTGTTCACTTTATTACTGTCTAACCCCTTCCATGCTCATGACAAGGTCAGCTCGTCATGCAGTGCACTGCTCCTGTGCTGATGACGAGCTGACCTTGTCATGAACAATGTAAAATCAGACTAGTCAGCAGCCAGCGGGAATTGCCTTAGCACCAATGTGGTTAAATGCTGGAAAAATACTTGAAACATTGCCTCTAGGCTAAGCCCGACTATGCACTCAAGGGTCTGAGAGGGATAAGTGAATGTGAGGGGTATCGGTAAGTCTAGTACCTGCCCTCTTATTGGTGGTGGAATTTGTCATATTTTGTGGCCTTGCTGGAATGTGGTGGTGGTGATGTTGGCTGTGGTTTTCTTGATGGTGGTATTAGTCATATTGTCAAAAAGCTGGTAAATTCGGTCTGGTTACTCAATTAATTAATGCGTCCACCCCAGATATCTGTGATCTCGTGGTCATAGGAGGTCTACTCAGCCTTTCATCCTTCCAAGAACAATGAAATGAGTAACATTAGTAGGAAATCAATAAAAGCATGTTATTTAATGCCAAAATGTTCCAATGAGTGAACGTTCGTTTTACCAATACATATGTAAAAATTGCCGAATGGTTGGAGTGTCCGCTGCTAAGGTAACCAAAAGTGCAGCTCACAGATTTGAATTTCACTATGGGAAGCTCTTCTTTGCATCTTCCAGTAATATCAAAAAGGTAAGGTAAACAAAAGTGCAGCTCACAGATTTGAATTTCACTATGGGAAGCTCTTCTTTGCATCTTCCAGTAATATCAAATAACATATACTAAAAGTGCAAAGGGGTCAGTGTATCTAGACTGCATGTGCGCCTGGGGAATTTTGCGTCGATTCTTTGGAATCGTATCATGAACTATGCAAATTAATGCAAAGAGCTTAGGGATCTTGGATTGTACTGGTGCATTTGTTCACTTAGATTTGGACTGAACTATGAGTACAAAATGTTGGTTTCTACATATGATGTGGTGAAAAAATTTCAACATCAGTGCCTACCAGGTATGAAACCAACATGTGATCTGTGGATTACAAGTCGTAGTACCTTACCATGCCTAGTAGCTAAGATCTTTGCAAGTATTTTAATGTCCACGTTAATGAGAGATATCGATCTATAGTGGGGCATTTGAGAGAATCATTACCAGCTTTAGGTAGTAGGGATGTGAGTTTTTATTGAATACGACACTCAGGGTGTCAGAGATTTGTAAGCTTGGGCGAAGTGCAAAAAATACTCTGCTGTGCTACGCGGAGCGCAGCAAGCGGCGAGTGTATTAGATAAATGCCATTTGCAGTGATTTTTAGTGCTTGTCCGCACTGTGAAATCATCGCAAACGGCACCTTGCACAGCGCAAGCAGGCGCTGCTTCCTTTGGGCCGCTCAAGTATATCTTTGCTTGAGTGACAGTTTTCTCAACGTGAATGGTTAGATTCTCAATGCATTCGCGACCACTCGCAATGAGAAATCTGACCACGGGCATTGAGAAATCTCACCGGGAGGTTGATTTTCCACACCTGCGCTCACCAACTTGATGTTGACATTCGTGAATAAGGAAAATTCTCACCAGGAGGTTGGTTTTCCTCGCACCCCAACTTGACATTGCCGAATGCAAGCGAGGAAAAAAAACTCCACTACGCGGAGTGGAGTTTTTGGGAACTCTCGAGCTCCGCGTAACGCGGAGCGCGGAAAACTCCACAAACTCCGCAAGCAGAGCAGAGCTCACCACCCAGACTTAGAGATTTGGGCTTCCTTAAAAACTTTGTAGAGCACTGCACTAGCAGACACTTAGAGCCTGATTCTGGGGCGGTTTGGAAAGCTGCCTGGCCAAAAGGGTTTGGGAATGTTTTCCAACCGAATCAGATCGGTAGAGTCCAACCGACCAGGTACCATGCATCCAGATGCTTCCAAATACGATTTAGTTGGACTCCCATTGACTTCAATGGGAGCCTATGTTCCTAACCGCATCGTAATCGGGCCCTAGGTGGGAATGCTTTCCTAACCACACCGTAATCGGGCCCTCGGCTGGAAAGACATGTACCCGTTCCGATTTGGATGGATGAAATGCGGTTAGGAGGCCTTCCTAACCACATCAGAATCAGACCCCAAGTTGTTTTGTACAATTCGCCTGGGTAACTGTCTTCTCTAATTGAGTGGCATGTGTGAAGGTCAGATTTAGCAGCTGTAATGACCTTTGTTGTGCACTAATCTTCAAGTTAATCACTTGCTTTTCAAACGCTACACAGCCGGACTTCATTCTGGCATCACATCTAAGCAATCAACTTTCCTCTTCAATCCTTTTGAAAGCTAAAGTATTCAGCCTGAGGTTGGAAATAATTCGAATTATAATGGCTATCAAAGTTGAGAGAATGTGTAAATAGTAACATGCGAAGTATCGTCACTGTAATGATCAGCAGGAAATGGAACTGGAAAAATGGTTGCAACCTTACCTCACCACACCTGCGCCACAGTGCAAGTACCACATTTAGCAACTGGAGCTGTGTAACAATGCCACCATCAAGGGCTTGCAAAGGTGCTCACTTGGTAAGGGTGATGTTATGTCTTCAAGACATCACAGAATGTCTGTTTGTAGAATGATTATTCTTGGAAACTCATGTGAGGACAGTTGAGTTGTACTGACCTACAGTGAACATCACATAGGTCCTGTTGGCATTACACTTCATTACTGGAATAGTATGATTATTGGCAAAATTTTAGCGACGATGGTGAGGCCTGTGAATAACCTTCAGGATGTTAGTGAGTAAAGCCACTAATGTGTTTAGAACCATTTGCTGTTTGATGCCAACCACTGCATCATCAGACGCAATAATTTATTCAAGTACGCTTTATGAGCCATCAACTCTGTGGTAGACCTGTGAATTGGCATAACACAACTATGATTATACGGGACACATATTTTACATGTGACCTGCTGGTATACTAACAGTGGGGCACTGGAGTTGCACATGCTGGAACCTCAAGAGGTGTAAATGCAGTGCAGGGATGTGTGCCAGGTCGGCTCTTCACTTTTATCTGCACTATTACACGCAAGCTGCATTGGCAGTATGTCTGTGTTTGGTGAAGGGTCTTTTAGGGTGGCACAATACATGCTGCAGCCCTTAAAGACCCTCTCTGGTCACAAGGCCCTTGGTACCACTGGTACCTTTAACATATAAGTATATGTGAGCCGGAGGTGTGCCAATTGTGGAAACAATGCTATGGTTTTCGTGATAGAACACTGGTACTGGGAACATGATTAGCAGGAACCCAGAACTTTACAGTCAAAGTTGCATCACAAGCCGGGCAAAAAATGTGGGGTTACTGCAACAGAAACCCACTATCCTATATTTGTGACAGACAAAGCACGAGCGTAAGCTCGTTCACCTGCTCATTTGATTTGGGAATGACAGCAAAGCAATTAGTGACACACAAATAAGCAGCACACTGAAATGCATGGTACAAGAATTCTAGTGCTGAAGCTAATGGATATAAAACACATAAACGTATCAATTGAATCACAATTCAAAAGAACTGTCATTGGTGTGGTAGCTCATATCAAAATTCTGGATCAACAAATTTGAAAAAGAATTCAGTAAGTGTGGGAAACAATGTCACTTTATCCGTGTATTTCATGTAGACAGGGGCAGTGGATGTGGATTCTAAAGCTAACACTTCTAAAAATCTAGGATGTCCCGGAAGACGAAGTGCACACTTTGGAAGAAATTCAAAACAAACATTCCAAAGAGACAGTGAAGAGAAACACTTTGCTGGGCTGAAGAGGACAAAAACAATGTTCATGGTCAGGGTCAAAGAGATAGCTCTTACGGTTGATTCAGTTTTCCTTTACCCTATAATCACTGTTTAAAGAAACTTGTCCTGTTGAAAATTATGACCTAAGGATATTAATCCTTTTCATATACCAGGTAGCTACCATAGATAGCATAGGGCACATGTGGGTGGAGATCAGGTTTCGAAGCAGGGAAGTAAAGGGTAAATTATATATTACACAATCTGGACCAGCAATATTGGGATTGGTGCACCAGTATGATCTGAACATAGTCATGAGTTCCCGAGCTATTCATCAGACAATTTTTTATAGATCTAAAATCACTTAATGACAGTGTTGATAGAGACTGGTTTCTCTTTCCAAAGATCAACAAGATGGTGCTCCTGCTAAAAAAGGAGGGAGTAATTTCTCAAAGTTGAATCTCAAGAGGTACATATTATCAGGTCTTACTACATTCAGACTTGAAACCTCTCACAGTATTCATAACACCTTAGGGCATCTTTCAGTATACCAGTCTATCACTTGGATTGGCGTCCGCTATGAGTGGATCATTTCTGGTATTTTGAAACCTGTCATGAATGTACTGTTCTTCCAGTACATTTTAGTTTTAGTTTTTGGAGGTATCATAAGGAAACACAATGAAGTACGGAGAATAGTCCTGGCTAGATTATCAGAAGCTGGTATCACGTTGCATAATGAAAAATATTGATTCTTAGTGGAGGAAGTAATCTACTAGAGTGTCTATATCTGCTCTTGGTGTCAAGCCTAAAGCTGATTTGGTCAGTGCAATTCTAATTGCAACTGCGTGATGAAACAAAGATGAGTTCAGATCTTTCATGGGTTTAATATAATATAATTCAAAGATTGTGAACACTTTTGCTGAAAAAAACAAATGGATCTCGGGGTGATACTAAAAAAGAAGTTCTATTTTCTTGGGGCAAAGAATACATTTGGGCAATTCAAGGACTCAAGCGAGAGATAGAGAATGAGGGCATGCTAACACCTTTTGACATCAACAGATAAACCATAGATATGACTAATAGTCCAGTTCCTGCGGTGAGGGCTTAGCACAACAGCACACTAGTCGATTTAGTAATATTAAGACGAGAAGTAAATTCAAATGATATTCGTGCTCACTCCTCGTGGTCTACCGCACAACAACCACCTTTCAAGAAAACTAGACTATAAAGAGAAGGAGCACTACAAATGTCAATTCGTGTCCCAATCAATTATTGAAGTCCTTCGAATAAAAAGTCCTCAGGCAGTATATTCAATGCAAAGTTCTTCTTGTTTATTAAATATCAACAAACATTCTTTTCAAGCTGCTCAATTCTCATTTAAAGTTAGCCAACGTGTTTCGTCCTACACGGACATCATCAGGGCTCCAAAGTGCACTAGAATCCGCTGTCTTATTGCTCTTCTACAAACACCTTTTATCGTTCAGTCAAGCTATGCTCCTGTGTGGTCTACGTGTAGTAATAGCAGCCTGTAGTGCTTAATATCTCCTTCCACTTTTACCTGTCGATTTTTGGTTCTGGTCAATATTCCCATTCATTTATGTTTGTCCTCAATTTAGTTTGCTGATAAATTCTCCTTTGACATGTATTCATTATTCAAAATAAATCTTCACCTCTCTGTCTCATTTTGACTCAATTTCGTTATACACATCACAACGTCCCATACATGTGTTCACACTCAGCACAGCCCGATAAATCCCTCTGGAGCATAGCTTGACTTGCCTGAGGACTTTTTATTCGAAGGACTTCAATAATTGATTGGGACACGGATTTATATTTGTGGTCCTCCTTCTCTTTATAGTTTAGAAACCATAGATATGGTGTGATATGAGGTGGTGTGTTTCCATCCACCTTCTTTAATAGGATGCATGTCGGGTTTAGATATTGGGGACGGTCAAATGATTTGTCATGCAGGAAAATTCAGAATGTTGTGTGCCTCAGTACAGTCATGAAAGGCAGGATTATGATTTCAAGAAAACCTTCTGTGTGGTTAAGGGATTATGTGTGATGAGGGTTATCTCACTGTTTTGTACATATACATGGTCTCTTTCAGTGTTGTACGTGTCTTGTTTTATTCAATGTATTTCTAATAATGTTTCTGTTTCTTATTTATTGGACTATGGATTATTAGTAGTGATAATTAGTGACTTATTACTAGTAATAAGGCCACAAACACAAAAAAGGTTCAGAGAAGGTCTCAATAAATGATTCCTTAGCCCAACCCTTGGTAGCTGGCAACAAGCAGGCAGGGGTAAATTAGGAGACAGGTGCGTAAAGCATTTAAAAGTACCAATACATTAAACAAATAAGACACAACACACAACAAAAATCTAACTCCAATTTATAAAAAAAGATTACATTTGTATGAACAAATAGACACCATAATGGCAAAAATACATTGTAGCGAACCTGAGAAATGAATTTTTAAAGGATAAACACTCTCTAGTGATTAAAAACGTATAGCACCACTCTGGGACATCTGGTCATGCTTGACCAAAACAAAGTCAAAGTTTGAGGCCAACCACGATGGACCCCTGGTCGGATACACTAAGCAGGAGGCCTCGGTCAAAATTTTACCTTCATAATTAGTCATTTTTCTTGAGCTTTTTCCCTCAAGCAAGGCTCTTTGTCAGGCCAGAATCAGTGTGGGTTTGCCGGCTTGACTTTCTGCAAAGCACAAGTCAAATCCTGGAAGTCTAGAACTCTGAAGCTTTCAGCGGGACAAACCTAAAATGTAGTCCGGGTCGCGGTTGGATGTAGCCACATTTACTCTCAACGTTGGGTCGGACACCGTATGAAGCTATTTCTAAAAGGTGCTCCAAACTTCTAGAACTTCTTCCTGAAGTTCCTCTTGAGGGCTCAAAGTGTCCAAAACACAAATCCAAGAGTCTGCAATCTTCTAGACAGTCCTTGGGATGTCTGGACTACTATTCCCAGAATACACCTGCCAAATCCTTAAAAGTCCAATGGAAACACTCCAGGATGGGGACATCTGGTGGAGATGATGCTCTGTTGAGCTGTAGCTTGCAGGGAGTCTACTCCTTAGACTTTCAGAGTCAGTCAGAGTCCTACGGATGTTTAGTTCACCAGTGTGCTGCAGATGCAGTCCTGGTGAGTGCAGTCTTCTTGGTGTAGGCCAGGGAGTCAACAGGGCAGTCCTTCTTCTTGTCTCTTTAGGAAGCAGATCTGATGAACTATGCAGCTCTCCCATATTTATCCATTGTTTCTTGGCATCAAGCAGGAGGGCACCCCTGACCAATGGGATTTAGGGTGCCACCCAGGTTTATGACCACTTTCTCCAAAGTATGGCTTATTCCTATCCCAGAAGGTACCATTCTTCCAAAATATAAGGAATTCTCACCAGAGGAGCTTTATGAGGCTAACCTAACCTACTGGTGTGGCTAATTTTCCTAAACACTCCCTTTCCAACCTTCTCGCAAATCTAATTACAGGGGGTCCTATGGGGTTGAAAACGCAGGATGCAGGGGTGGGCTTGTGCTGTCCTAGAGGGATTTTCTCTTTTGGAAGACCAGTCTGGCTACCCGTTACCCCCTGGAGCTGGACTTTACCTCACAGAAAAGAAAGTATAATAACATCTTTCCAGTAATGGTTATTATAAATCAAACAGTGGCAAGTTGTTGGATTTATCTTAACTATTTATTTGATATCCTGAAATATATTAGCTCATGCCTCCTAACAATATTTATACTTCAATAACATATTACAATGATAGCCTATGGAGTCCTTTACTACAATGGGGGGGGGGGACAAAATGTGAAGTTTCTCCCTCACAAAGGCTTATAAAACATACTTTTATAATATACCTGCTTAAAGCTACAAGGCACCTACCCCTGGGGCACCTAAGAGGGACCTTAGGGGTGACTAATATGTAAAAACAAGGTAGATGTATACTTTTGAAGTGCCAGTAAATCAAAAGCAGAATGTGCATATAATTTCAATTTAAAAGCAGCCTGCTTGGCTTGCTTTTAAAATGACAGCTTGCACCACATTAGCGCACACTCAAGTGAAGGAAATCTAATGGGCCTATAAACCTCCTTGCCCTATTATATACTATAGGTAGTTTGAATCCCCCTTGCCTTATTATCTACTGGGGACTTACAGGGGTCTGTCATTGCCCATTGGAATTATACCAAATTACCATGTCCTTTTACCAAGAGCACAGGTCCTGGGTCTAGTTAGCAGAGCCCAGGGCACAGTCAAAGTCAGAAAACCAGCATTTAGTGGTCACAATGGGGGCAAAAAGTGGGGGGACACGGCAAACAGGTCCTGATTTCTCACATTATTCAATTGTGACTTTACTGTTGTTGAGTAAATTAGATGTGTTATGTTTTTTAAGATATTATAGAATGTCTAATTGGACAATGTCTGTTCTTGGATTTCTCATGTGTGGCTCATTGGAGGACAGTTGAGTTAAGTGAATCTCCTGGGATCTTCACAGAGTTTCTGTTGGCATTAACTTTTTAACTAGCATAGTGTTTGCGAGGATTATTGGCCACAACAGGTGCTAATAGTGGTGGAGAGGCACAAAGATGACAAGCACCATTGACATCCAAACTTATGTTAGGCCCCAATGACTAGTGCGACTGAAGTACCCACGCGAGGGTGCACCCTGCCATCCATGGGCAAGTAAAGGCGAGGCGCCCTACCAAATGTAGGCCATGACTTTTAGGTCCCAGATATACTGGGCCCCATCAATTTACTGGTGTTCAAATAGACACACCAGACCTCAGCCATCAGAGCAGGGCAATGACTTAACCTTATAACAACACTGGACACAATGTCTCAGCAGCCTCAGAGATGCATGACAGTTCCATGCATGCTGCACCATTAAATGGCAGGCCAGAGAGGTAACATCACACAATCGTGGTGATTCGTGTCAATTAGAGCAACATGACTTCATTGAATTCCCATAGTGCAGTGCGAGTTTCAGGTACAGAAACAGTCGTCCTGGCCAGGGGTGCAAATTGTCACTCTGTACTCCTCACCATCCGGCCACAGCCTGGGGGGAGGTACCGTGTGGCAAAAAAGTTGCCACCTTTCACAGCTCTATGGTTGTGTTCAAGGATCATGGGAGTGTTCAGAATAGTTTCTGCGTGCCCTGTTGTCACCCTTGTAGTAAGGAAGCAGCCCTCCCTGCTGATTTAGATCTGGAGGGGGGCATGTAGCAGAACAAATAGGAGT
This sequence comes from Lissotriton helveticus, assembly GCF_964261635.1. NCBI lineage: Eukaryota > Metazoa > Chordata > Amphibia > Caudata > Salamandridae > Lissotriton > Lissotriton helveticus. The sequence goes on from NC_136062.1 coordinate 409,539,885, forward strand.
CCGGCCATCTTGTCGGAGGCCTGGCTCCTTCTGTGAATTGTGTAATAGATGTAATCGCTATAATGTTTCTGCATGTATAGTGGCCTATGCTCATTTCATATAGGGTACACAAGACCACTACTTTGCCTCTTATTTTACTAATGTCCTGCAGAGCATGAATGCTTCTAAGTTTTTCTTTAAAAACTACCACTTCTAACGACTGTTACTCAATGCCGTGATATAATCTGTTGTAGCAAAGTGAAATGCTTCTACATGTTAAAGAAATACACTTTTTTTAAACGTTGATGAAATTATATACATTTTGAAAGATGTCTGTTGCATGATTTACATGCAAAACATTTTAAATTCTAGCCTCATGTAGTGCTCATAGAGCCAAACCATACCTTTTTCGTGTGACTCTGCTGTCCTAGTAAATTTGTAGGTCCACCCACCTCTACTATGCAAAGAGAGAAATTATTGAGATATAACCCTTGATGATTTTCAGTTTTTTGTCAAATTCCTGGTTTCGTTTGTTTTTATCTTCTATTTTGAATGACTAGAAGTGCTTTAACCGTGTTCTTTGCACAAACACAAAATATCCTTACATTCTTTTTTGCATCCGTCCTAGTGTTTTTTTTCCAGCAACACCACTGTTATCAGTTCTCACTTTGGTTTAGTGAGAATCCTTTATTTCGCACCTTTCAAGCTGTGCATCTTTCCGAAGCAGAAGTATGAACCCCTGAATCCGTGTTACTGGTTTAAAAATAGTTATTAGGTCTTGCTAAGAGAGCTTCAGCTGGCTGTGGAAAAAAGATCTATTGTACCAAAAAGAGACTCAGGCTCGCATTTATAAGCACATTACAACCCGACACAAGTGTATTGGTGGGATTTACAATCCAATGCAATTTGCATTGGATTTTAATCAAAAGTAATGCAAAGCTGTGCAATGCGCTGCCTTGGGTACTTTGGGTCAAGGAGGCATTCCAGGGGGGGTACATGGTGGTACACAAAGAATTGCAGCCAGGTATTAGCACCTAAACATTGTGCCTACTACATGCAGGTCCGACGAGATGAAATGTTTTAATTTCTCCTTGTTTTTCACGCTTTCCATGTGTGCTTCATTCTACAGCACACATGCAAACTGGGAATTGTCTTAAAGCATAGATGTTTTGCTACTAGGGCCCCAGTCCCATATAAACTATCCTTACCACAACACAGATACCCCTTCACTATGGCTGTCTGTAGTGACGCATGGCAACCAAAAGTGCGCCAGGAAGGGGAGAGAGCAGAAAAGCACGACTTCTTAGTGGCTATAGTGCTGTTCGGCTCTCTCCTGTTCTCACAATACAATGCAGCAACTTTACTTGCTGTCCTGCATTGTCTTATCCTTCTGCAAATCTGGGCCTCTGTTAGAAACTAGGTTTCTGGTTAAGGGGGGATGAAACCCTAATCAAGCATCAACCACAATTCCTGTCAGAATGAAGACACACACAATCCCCAAATTAGCCAGTGCCTAACCCTCTGGTAGCTTTACACATGCAGTAAATCTTAATTTAGAGGCAATGTGTGAAGTATTTATGCAGCACTTCAAACAGTAAGAAAGTGAAAATACAAACCAAGAAAAATCCCACAACAATTTACAAAAATAGAGTCAAGTTTAATAACGTATTAGAGAGCAAAATAACAAATCCAATCTGTAGAATTTGAGACATGTAATTTTAAAGGTTTATGGTAGAATAGTGCCTAGAAGCACAAAGTGCCAACTGTGAATATGTGGTTGCCATGATCCGGGCAAAGTCACAAATTTAGGCCGACTGCAATGGAGCACAGGCTGGATATGGGGACCACTGATTAAAATACATTAAATCCTAGTTTGCTGAGCATTATGAGATCTCATGTTTAGATGCTACTAGCTCTAGTCTTAACCTGTGCTGCATAATGTGTGCCTGCCACCCACCCTGCTCTGTTACTGTGCTGCCCAGATAGGTGAATGTCTATACTTCTCCAAAGATTTTCCTACCACCGTTGGATTTGCCGTGGTTGTGCGACCCGGGTTGATTACCATATACTTGGTTTTGACCACATTTATTTCAAGGCCCTGTGCTATGCAAAATTCTTCAAAATGGTCTAGTAGTGTTTGGAGCTCCATTGGTGATTTGGAAATGGGGAGGTATCATCAGCAAACATGAGTTGAGAGATCCTCATGTCTGCCACTTTAGTGGCATCGTTGTCACCCTGATCTAAATTTATAATGCCATTGATGTACAGTGAGAATAGCGTGGGGCTAGCACGCACCCCTGTCTGACCCCTCTATTGACTGGAAATGGCTCTGTAAGCTCACCCGCATTCCTGCATCTGCCATGTGCATAGTTATTGTTGTGCAGCCTCTCTATGATATCGTGTAGACAATTTGGCACCCCCAGCTCCTGCAACACCCGCCATGGAGTTGCCCTAGGGACTAGATCGAATGCAGAGTGGTTGTCCAAAAATATGATGTACAGGCGACCTCCCCCCAAGGTGACCATTTTCAAAATTAACATAAGGAGTCGGAACACCTGTTTAACCATGCTTGTGGCCTTCCTAAATCCAGGCTGCAACAGGGACAGGATGGTATTTTCTGTCATCCAATCCTGTATTCTGCCAAGTAGAAAGCAGGAAAATAACTTTTTGGAGCTATCAATCAGACTAAAAGGTCTGTAGTTGATTGGAGGTTCACAGGGTCCCTTTTTATAAATGGCGACAATTTCTGCCTCAGTCCACTTTATGGGCAGAGGTGCCCATTGCAGGAAATATGTGAACAATGGTGAAAAATAAGCTACCCAAATTTCAACCTCACGCCAGAAGAGGTCCCCTGGAATTGTTTCCAATCCTTGTGCTTTATTAGGGATGATACCCTTAATGGCTGTACAAATTTCTGCTACAGATATTTCAGAAAGGGCATATTCATCATCCACAGGTATGGGGATTGTGGCAGAAGTCCTCCCCAAGATCAACCTCTACCTCCCCTGGGCTTCCAAGTATCTGTTTTACAAGTCTTGTGTTCAATAATTTGGATAGCGGTTACACCCAGCTGTATGTACAGGTCAGAGAGGTGTGCTACCCAGTCGCTCGCTGCAATATGTGTCGTCATAGTACATTGCCCCTCCCTAGAACTAAAGAACATTATGTTCCAGAAACTGCGATAGTCATGTTGCTTGGCAGCGTATAACAAGTCCGTTCAACTTCCCTGTTCTCACTCTTTTCTGACTACTTTGAGAGCCTGTTTGTGGGCACTCCATGCTGCCTGAATTAGGGCTCTGTTTTGGTTGCTTATTTCTAGGACTAAATAATGTTTTGCCACTCTACACTGTCTATCACCTGCCTGGCCTCAATATAAAATAAGCTTTTTCATTTTTTGAACGTCCCTTGGTGGATTTCAGCAATTTTCCCCAGTGATGGACTGTACTCCCTTGTTTGGAGTCACCACTGCACTCTCACCTCCCAAACAGCTAGCACTCCATAGATCTGTCCCAAAGTCTGCTGTGAGTTCTCGGTGCTACTCCATTTGAGTCTGTGCTTGTTACTGGAGACTCTCAATCTTCTGTCCGACAGCTCTCTGGATATGTTGGTTGAACCTTTAACATTAAATCTTAATTTGAGAGACAGGGCATTGTGGTCACTGTCCTGTCGGGTAAAACCATCATATCTTCCAAACAGGGCCATAATTTAAGCACAAAGTAATTTGTTAGGCTAGTTGTTGTGATGCAATTGAAAGTGTGCGGCCCTGCCCTGTCCGAGGTAGATCTGCCATTGTAGGCTTGAAGCCCCTGGTTTAAGACATTGCTTTGATTTTTACTGCTGTGGCTGTCCATTTCCTAATTGGCTCAATCTCCAAAACTGGAATAGAACACAGTTCATCCTCATCTTTCAGAAGGCACAAGGACCATATACTCAAATTGACAATTAAAATCCCCCACCCCTATAATTTACCTAGCACTAGCGGGCAATGAGGCACAATGAGGCATAGTGAGCGTTTTAAGTACTCCAGGACTATGGGTTTGTTGTAATTCATTGCACACCTACAGTTGTTATTATATAGATAGATGGTTTCACCCAGGGGGTTGACAGACAAACACCCAATACATCTGGGGAATCCACCTCGACCTCTCTTAGCACCCTCTCCACTGGGGTCCTTACCCAGGATGTAAGTCGAACTGCTCAATAAACTCACACCACTCAGGGCGATCAAGTTTTAGCGCCAAACCTGCCACATTCCAAGAAATAAGATCAGCCTGGGGTCCTGTAGTTGTAGTTATAGTGACCCACTCCATGCTTCTCTTTTGCTTCTGCATGAGCTGTCAGAATGCCACCTCTGTTCTTAGTGTGATGTTTGATTCAGGGATGGGATTACTGCCTCCCGTCGGGTTTGGGCTGTATGTTCTAATAATGCTGCCAATCGTGGCAATAGATAGAATCTCATTTTGGCCTAAATACTGTTCTCTCAGGTCAGGGTAAACATGTCAGCAATTTCCCTCTCCATTGTCGGTATAAGGCTTCGTGGTATTCCTTATAGGGTCAGCCCTGCTAAATTTGGCCCCTTGGGCAGCCTTTCCCTTTGAAAGCCATTCAACCCCCTAGGGATAAGAGACCTGCTTTATTTTGAACCAAATACGAGTGAACTGTCTTGTGGACCTTGCCTAATCGGTAAAGGTCAATAAACCCCTTCCAAACAGGCAAAATAGTTGTAGGTCGGTATGGTGTAGTAGTCTTCACCCCATCTCTGGTTTTTGTTTGAAGCACCATGTATTCTGTCTGGCCCAATAATGCCATTTGGTTCTGCCTATAGTAGCAGAGCTGGAAATGGTAGTGGTGTGAGGTACTCACAGGTAGTGGAGGGTGTTATCCAGTAGAAATAACCCACTGATAACAGAGCAATTTGTGACTTCCCTGTTGGCCTATATGCAGTGTTGCATGGAATCTTTTGCACCACATTCAGATTTTTTAAATTGATTATGATGCAGTCCCCAGGACGATCTGCCCGGCCCTGCCCAATCCACCCCAACTCTGCATGTGAGGAAGTGCCATAAAAAACAGAAATTTCCTATTTCTTGCTAGCCAGTTGAGGCATTTATTGGAAAGTTCCTCTTGGGTTTCTCTCTTTCCTTCTCGTAGTACAGGGACTCCTGCAAGGATGGTCAGGTAGGGGCATGTTGCAGGTGGTAAGTTTATAACAGGTAGCGTGTTACTGATGCTACTGGGTGGGCCCACTGGCCGACTTGAGCTTCTATTTAGGCACTGTTAGCCCGTTGATGTCCTATTGGATACCCAGAGGTTGATGTCATGGATCCAGGGATAGTGGGGGTAGGGCTTCTTCTACTCGCATAGTATGCTGCTAGACTCCTAGGGGGACAGCGGGGTTGCAGCAAACATCCGTAACTCCTCTCATGATTGCCTGCTTGTTTAGAGTTTCATATGATTGTTCAATTGCGACCAGCCATGCCAGTACTGGTGTGAGTTCTGTGCAAAGGATATCCTTGACCCTTTCAACTATTACCCCCAGTAAATGGGCCAAGTAGCTGGGAGGTATGTCAGCGCCCCTTCCCGCACTTTCACAAGGCTCTTGGGCAGGTGTGGCAGGACCTGCTCTGGCAGCTACATTTGTGACCTACTTGTTTTATTTGCTGTAAACTGCCCTCTGTGAGTTTAAATAAATTTTTAACTGGGTGGATTTTTTCCTTCGGCTGTGTTTTTTTGCAATCTCAGACAAAAATGTTGTTGTTTGAGTATTGAAACTTGTGTTGGCCCTAATAAAACATGCAGTTGCTGCTTGCTTGCAAGTACTTACTTCCAAAGTTGTTGCAACAGTGACACAGTTTGTCCTGCAACTCATTCTGGAAGGCTGGACAAGTGCAGATGAAGTGCCTGATAGTTGCTGTGGCTTGACTGAAGTCTATGCATTAGTTGTTGTTTGCTGTATGATCCATTTAGGACAAGGGTCTAAAGTTGGAAACTCTGCCAGACGTAGGTGCAGAAACCTTTTAATTAATTTGGAGGAGCAACAGGAACTCAAATAAGTTTATGAGCAAGGGATGTGTACTACTGGGTGGTAAAGTAGGGGCGTGCTCGCTTCGAAAACGTGTTTTTATCTTCTACAAGGGACAGTGCATGCGTACAGTTATTAACATGTTTCTTGAAAAGTTGACAGGACGTTGGCAAATCCCACAGACCCCTAATTGCAGATTTACTAGAGAGGAGCGTAGGTAATCCCGGTGGTAGTACTTTCATAGGTTGTTTGACAGTTCTGTCCATAATCTGCAGTCCAAGCAGTTCTCTTTAGCAGCTCTTGGTCTGTGATAGAGTTTGACAAGGGCACCTTGTTGTCATACTATTGTTTTACAAAACCAAACTCCTACCTAATGTGAGCAGGAGAGTCATTTCGAGGAAGCCCGAATTTAACTTTGATTAATTTAATTAGTGGCACAATGGAGTATCCCTCTTACCTTCTCTGTAGGGAGCAGAAGGCAGGAGGAGCGAACCAGCTCTGTGTTTCATTTGCACCCTATGCCACTGATAAGTGCCCCTGCTGTCAAACCTGAACCCTAGGCACTTGTATTCGCTGTCTTTGGTCAGATTAATATTGTTTAGACTCCAGGGTCCTACTGGTTGGCGTTTTTTGCTGAAGGTTACCACCTGTTTTGTTAAGATGGACTTGCTAATGATTGTCCTGGGTGTATAAAATTAACTTATACAGCAGTCTCTGTAGACCCACCTATGTTCGACTAAGCAGAACAATGTCAGTGGCCTACAACGTGGGGCATTTGTTGTCCTACAAGTTTAGAAGCATGGAAGTTTAATTGATCCAGTTCTGAGTAAGATCCCTCATGAAAGGATGAAAAGTGCAGGGGCTAGCAGCACACATCTCTACTTGAGACCTGTTGTTATTGGGATCTTGTGTAAGAGCCACGTTCCATCCTCTATTTCTATGTGTATCCAGGTGTCAGAATTGAGTAGCTGATGGTGCCTCACTATCTTCCCTGGGATCCCCGGTTGGCGAGTTTGCACCAGAGCTTCATTCGGTCAACGGCGGGCGTCAGGTCCATGAAACATCCCAGTAAGGAGCTTTTTTGATCCTGTGCCTTGTTTATGAGGAGGGCTGGGATGGTGAGATTTGTAACTGTGCCTGTTCCTGGCCATCAGCCAGCCTGGTTGCATGGATCTAGCCGATGCTCACCCGCTCCAGGAGTTCAGTTCCTCAATTAAGGGTGATCAGTCGGTAGTTGTCGTGATCGCTTTTGGTGGCACCTTTTTCTATATTGTGTATGGTCGCTTCACGGATTTGATTGCTGAACAGGCTATAATTAAAAAGAGGTGCGAAGAAGCTCGACCAACTGGCCGGGCCAGATTGAAACAGACCGCTGGCCAGTCCGTTTGGACCGGGGGCCCGCCCTATATCATTGTTGATATTAGTCTCTTAGGGGCATATCACCAACAAGCTGCGATTAGCATCGCAGAGCGCACATAACACAAATTTGTATATCGCCGGAATTAATCGCAGAGATAACGCGTTATTATCAACGCTTATCTCCACGGCGATAAAAATTCCGGCGATAGCGGCGTAATCAGGGGACATCCCTGGAAATCCAGCAATGCGACTACAGCTCAAAGGGTATCCTTATTAGTAGGGAGATGCGGATTTAGGCTTAGAATCCACCTCCCATTGGGGCAAATCATAAAGGGCAATATCGCCGCTTTAGCTACACTTTTTGCCACTAAAGCAGCTATATTTATATCACCCTATCAGCAAGCTGTTGCTAACAGCTGATAGCGACGGCTTACTGGCAATAGCGCCCATGTCATTGCCGCTTTGCATGTCAGCGATAATCATCGCTAATGACATGCAAATTAGGTGTTCCCTAGCTGTTCCCTCTGTAAACAACCCTGGAAAAGTCGCTAACTGCACGTTGTGGTATCATCAAGCAGGTCCCTGATACCCATAGTGACATAAAAAATGGCGCTAACCGCAGTTATCGCCATCAGCTAACGTCTACAAAATGTCAGACTTAACTATATTTATAATGGGAGGTGGATTCTAAGCCTAAGTCTACATCTCCCTATTTACAAGGATTCCCTTTGCGCTGTAGTTGCATCGCTGGATTTCCAGTGATGTATCCTGATTACGCCGCTATCGCTGGAGTTTTTATCGCCGTGGAGATAAGCGTTGATAATAACGCGTTATCTCGAGGATTAATTCCAGCGATAGCCGACGTAATACAAATTTGCGCTAGGTGCGCTCTGTGGTGCTTATCGCAGTTTGTTTGTGATATGCCCCATTATAAATATAGCTAAGTCCGACATTTTGCAGACGTTAGCTGATGGCGATAACCACGGTTAGCGCTGTTTTTTATGTCGATATGGGTATGAGGGTCCGGTTGATGACACTGCGATATGCGGTTAGCGACTTTTCCAGGGTTGTTTACAGAGGGAACGCCTACTATGCATGTCATTAGTGATTATTATCACTGACATGCACAGCGGCAATGACACGGGCGCTATTGCCAGCTTGGCGAGCTTGCTGATCGGGCGATAAAAATATTGGTGCTTTAGCGGCAAAAAGTGCTGCTAGAGCAGCGATATTGCCCTTGATGATATGCCCTTACTTTTTTATGCCAATGACTTTTTCCTACTGAAGCCTGGTTTAACAATGTTTATGACACCTGTAACCTGTTACAGTAAAGCAACGTGGTATACACCAGCGAGGTGTCTGCGGTCAATTGTGCTCTTTCAAAGTTCTCTTCTTGAAAAAGCACACGTGAGAAGCCCCGTTTGTTTTTATTTTAGATTGTTATCAAAGTGCGCATTGCAGTCTCGGATGTAAGTGCTGCCTCGATGTGGCCTCGATCTCTGGAGTCCGTTGTTGTAGATAAAGTTGACGCAGATCACACGAGTGCCTCGTGGGCGCCTCCTTTCTCACCTTGAAGGCCTCTGATTTTCAGTTTAATTTTGTTATTGTTTGCTTGAGTGCCATCGCGTTATAACACTTTGCACGACACAGATGCCGGACGGTGTCTTGACAGCGCACATAACCCGCTACTCCACTTTGCAACGAGAAATGAAAAGCAGAGTCCCTGCGGGACATTGGTCCACTCCAGACAGAGACTTAGCGCTTTATGCTGGACCGGCGAAGAGGCGCTCTGCTTGGTACAACTGCTCTCTGCATAGGGACGGGAGTCTGAGTGCAGCGTCACCGGAGGCTGAGACGAGGAGGAGAGGGTCCCTGCCCACGGAACCGACGCCGCTCATCAGCAGAAACGGATATTAATGCTAAAAGTAGCAGCGGAGCCTGTAATTAGCATCAGAAATAGCACTGCAATGAGCAATTCTCCGCCTATGCGCCCTGCAATTATACCGTCGGCCTGGGAAGATACCACAATATTCGAGATTATTGAAAATAAAGGGAGAAAAGTGGTTTGAGCATGGGAGGCTATTCAAACACAGGGGAGGCGACAAAGAGGGGGCGATTGAAACTATTATTAACCTTCCTATCAGGCCAGATAGCTCACTGAATTAAACGCTCGTGTCTGGCATTCCCTGACAAGGCCAACTCACACTGTAATACTTCTAAGGTCTGTAAATAGAGCATCAGGTAACAGTAACACCTGCTATTTACAGCGCTCAGGAGACGCTATGGTCATCCTTCACAAACTATGATAATCAATCAATCAATCATAGCATTTGTATAGCGCGCTACTCACCCGGAAGGGTCTCAAGGCGCTGGGGGGTCTGCTACTGCTCGAAGAGTCAGGTCTTGAGTTGCTTCCTGAAGGAGAGGTGGTCCCGGGTCAGCCGGAGGTGGATGGGGACGGAGGTCCATGTCTTGGCCGCCAGGTAGGAGAAGGATCTTCCTCCGGTGGTGGCTCTGCGGATGCGTGGAACTGCGGCGAGGGCGTGGCTGGCGGAGCATAGCTGGCGGGTGGGAGTGTAGAAGGTCAGACGGTTGTAGAGGTACCTGGGTCCCAGGTCGTGGAGGGCCTTGTGTGCGTGGGTGAGGAGTCTGAACGGGATCCTCTTGCTGACGGGGAGCCAGTGCAGGTCCCTCAGGTGTCCGGAGATGTGGCTGTGTCGGAGGATGTCCAGGATGAGTCGTGCGGAGGCGTTCTGGATGCGTTGGAGTTTTTTCTGAAGTTTGGCTGTGGTTCCGTCGTAGAGGGTGTTTCCGTAGTCCAGTCGGCTGGTGACGAGTGCCTGGGTGACCGTCTTCCTGGTTTCGGTGGGGATCCACCGGAAGATCTTTCGGAGCATGCGCAGGGTGTTGAAGCACGAAGATGAGACGGCGTTGACTTGTCTGGTCATCGAGAGGGAGGAGTCCAGGATGAAGCCCAGGTTGTGTGCGTGGTCCGTTGGCTTGGGAGCGGTGCCCAGGGCAGGGTCCCACCAGGAGTCGCCCCAGGCGGATGGTGATGCTCCCAGGATGAGGACTTCCGTCTTGTCTGAGTTCAGTTTCAGGCGGCTGTTCTTCATCCACTCGGCGACGTCTTTCATCCCTTCGTGTAGGCTGGTTCTGGCAGTAGCGGGGTCGTTTGTGAGGGAGAGGATCAGCTGGGTGTCGTCGGCATAGGAGATGATGTTGAGGTTGTGTTGGCGTGCGATGGCTGCGAGGGGGCTCATGTATACATTGAAGAGGGTGGGGCTGAGTGATGATCCTTGTGGTACGCCGCAGATGACTTCGGAGGCCTTGGATCTGAACGGGGGAGGCAGACTCTCTGTGTTCTTCCGGAGAGGTACGAGATGATCCATTCCAGTGCTTTCTCTTGGATTCTGATGTTGCTGAGGCGTTGTACTAGGGTGCGGTGGCAGACAGTGTCGAACACTGCGGAGAGGTCCAGGAGGATGAGGGCCGCAGTTTCCCCGTTGTCGAGCAGGGATCTGATGTCATCTGTGGTTGCGATGAGGGCGGTCTCGGTGCTGTGGTTGGTTCGGAAGCCAGACTGCGAGTGGTCGAGGGATCCGTTCATCTCGAGGAAGGCAGCAAGCTGTCTGTTGACGGTCTTCTCGATTACCTTGGCAGGAAAAGGGAGGAGCGAGATGGGGCAGTAGTTCTTGAGGTCGGTGGGGTCAGCCGTTGGTTTCTTCAGGAGTGCGCTGAGCTCGGCATGTTTCCAGCTCTCCGGGAAGGTGGCGATGTTGAAGGAGGCGTTGATGATGTCCCGGAGTTGGGGTGCGATGTTGAAGTCAGCCTTGTTGAAGACGTGGTGGGGACAGGGGTCGGTTGGTGATCCGGAGTGAATGGTGTTCATCGTGCGGGTGGTGTCTTCGGTGCTGACCGGTGTCCAGGTCTAGAGGGTGGTGGTGGGGGGCGTTGGTTCTGTGGTTGGGTGCGTGGTCTGTGCTCCGTAGCTGTTGTGTATGTCGGCGATCTTGCTGTGAAAGAACGAGGCGAGTGAGTTGCAGAGGTCCTGCGAGGGGGTGATGTCATTGTTTCCGGCGCTGGGGTTGGAGAGCTCTTTGACGATGCTGGAGAGTTCCTTGCTGTTGTGGGCGTTGTTGTCCAGTTGTTCCTGGAATGCTGTCTTCTTGGTGGTGCGGATCAGCTGGTGGTGTTTGCAGGTGGCGTGCTTGAGGGCAGTCATGTTGTCTGTGGTCTGGTTGTTGCTCCAGGCTTTCTCAAGGATACGGCAGTTCTTCTTGGAGTTCTTGAGTTCGTCGGTGAACCAGGAGGCTTTTTTGCTGCCGGGTCTGCTGGGAGGGGTCTTCAGTGGTGCGAGGTTGTCTGCGCAGATGGTGATCCACTGTGTGAGGTTGTTGGCTGCTTCGTTGGGGTCCGTTGTGCTGCCGGGAGGGTTCCGGCTGAGGGAGGTGGTGAGCTGGTTGGCGTGATCTTGTTCCAGCTTCTGCGGGGCAGCTGTTGCGGGTGGTAGTGGGTCGTGGAATTTCTGAAGCTGAAGTGGACGCAGCTGTGATCCGTCCAATGCAGTCCGGTGGAGTGGCTGAAGGAGATTTGCTTGCTGGAGGAGAAGACGGGGTCGAGCGTGTGGCCGTTGTAGTGGGTGGGGGTGTTTTCCAGTTGCTTGAGTCCGAGGTTGGCGAGTTTGTCCAGCAGGGTGGTGGTTGTGGTGTCGTTGTTGTTCTCCAGGTGGAAGTTGACGTCCCCTAGGTGGATGTAGTCAGTGGAGGGGAGGGCGAGCGGGCTGAGGAAGTCTGCGATGTCTTCGCTGAATCGTGTGCGTGGTCCCGGGGGTCTGTAGATGAGGGTGCCTCTGAGGGTCGTCTTGGGGTCGGTGTGTATCTGGAAGTGGTGGTGTTCGGCGGCGGCGAGGGTGTCGTCGGAGTTGGTCGTGGTGCGGATGGTGTTCTTGTGTACGATGGCGATGCCTCCTCCGGTCTGGTTGACACGGTCCCTCCGAGTGATCTTGTATCCGTCTAGGATGGCTATGGCGATGTCGGGGGCTGAGGAGGCGTTCATCCAGGTTTCCGTGAGGAAGGCGACGTCTGGTGAAGTAGTGTCTAGGAGGTTCCAGAGTTCCACGGCGTGTCTGTGGACGGAGCGGGTGTTAAGCAGGATGCACTTGAGGTGTTTGTTGTTGGTGCTCGGCTTTGCAGGTGTGGTGCAGGTTCGGAGGCAGGTGAACTTGCAGGCTTTGCAGGTGAAGGGTCCGTGGATGCGTTTCGGGGTGGCTCGGTAACAGGCGGGGTTCCGGCCGGCATTGAGTGCGTTGAGGGTGGCGGCGTCGTAGGTATGTCGGGTGGTCTTGTATCGGCGGGGACCAGGGGTTCTGGTGCTGGGCACGGGCCAGGCGCGGGCGCAGACGGGCTTGCCTTTGGCGCGCCTTCGGCGCACCAGCGGCGCGGTCGCGCAGCGGCCGCCATTTAAGGGTAGCGGGGGAGGAGGGTCAGCTGAGAGGCGGGTGGCGGGAGGGTAGGAACCAATGAGGAGCGGGGGAGCGGGGCTGGGAGGGAAACAGCGGCGGGAGAACCACGAGCGCAGGGCGCTGTGAAAAAGAACGGCGTGAAAAAACAGGAAGCAAGAGAGAGGCGAGAAAAGCTCAAAACGAGGCACAGGGGGAATGGGCACAGGTCCTAAACCAGTCAAGCCGGGGTACAGAAGGCAAACAAAAGGGGGTAGACACTCAAAATGGGAGACAGTCACGCGGGATACAGAATGCAAAGGGGGGGCAGTCACTCAATCAGGAGACAGTCATACGGGATACAGAATGCAAAAGGGGGCAGACACTCGCTCCAGCAGGCAGACTCTCAGCTACAGAAGGTCACAGGTGGCGCTGCAGCGGCAAGGGGAGCGACCTACTCTAAGGTAGGATAAGAATGAAGGGGCATATTTACAAGGGCTTTATCTCCGCTTTTTTGGCTAAAAAAGCCAAAAAAGTGGAGATAAAACTAACGGCCTGTTTACAAGAGGGTGCTAACATGCATATTCGCCTGTTAGCACCCATTTTTCCAGCGCCTCCCTATGCATCTGTAATGAATGCAAAGTGGGTGTCACTGGGCGTACCCCGGATGGACTACCTTGCAAATTACGCTGATGTTCACATCGCAATATTTACAAGGGAGTCCAAAGGATTTTAGCAGATGTTAGATTTTGGCGAAAACGGCCGTTTACACCAAAATTTAACGGCTGATAAAATCCTGACTTACCTATGTTTGACATAAGGGGTTGATTATGCTGATACAACCACAGGGTCGTATCAGCAAGGTAATCGCTGTTTTGCAGGGAAAGCCAGCCATATTCCCTACAAAACGGCGATAACCTCGGTATCTCTGGAATATTTATCGCCCTGGATGAACGCGTTGTTAATAACGCGCTACCAGGGCGATAAATTGCAGAGATAGCCTGCGATAAAAAATTCATCTCTAAGCACAACCAGTGATAATTATCGCTGGCCATTGATAATATGTTCTGAAGTACTGCATAACAGGCACGCAACATGCCCATTGAGCTTAAATGGCTTCAGCTCCCCCCACCCCACACACACAGCTGCACCCAGAGCACTTCACAGGTTTTTAAAAGACCATTTGCTTGTTAATGGGGCTTTGTTGTCTTTCACCCCTTCTAAGAGCCCCTGCAGCTCCACTCTGACTAATGCTTGAAGAATTAGCACCCCCGCCCCCAAAATGTTTTCTTAGCCCCCCCCACTCCGAAAAGTGGCTTTTGTTGCGCCTCTGCTGCATAAAACACATTGTTAGTTATTAGAAATTGGCCGTAAAATGTCGTGTTGGCATAGAAAAGAACGACATAATGACCCTTCGATATGCTGCTGTACCCACCCCACTCAAGCTCCTGACACTTCTTCTAATTTTGAGTCAGAGTCCTTAGTCCCAATTATGATGTGAAGTTTGCTTCCATTTTTAGCGCTGGCCTTGAGTCAGCTCCAGTTGTGGTACCATGTAGTCCAACTGTGGGAAGGAACACCTCCTATTCTTAGTTCTACCCTACACAGGAAGGAAGGGTTGGTCGGCCTCCTCCGGTCCACGAGCCTGCATGGAACGGGAGGCTGGGCTTCCCCTTTACCAGTCCACGGGCCAGCATAGATAGAGCAGGCAGCAGGACTTGCCCCCTCCAGTCCACAGGCCATCGTACATAGAGCGGAAGGCTGGGCTAGCCTGCTACTGTTTACGTGGCAGCATACATAGAGCAGGATACTGGGCTAGCCCCCTCCATCTACAGGCTCGCATCCATAGAACAGAAGGCTGGGCTAGCATCCTCAGGTCCATGGTCCAGCATTCATAGAGCGGAGGCTGGCCTAGCTTCCTCTAGGCCGCGGGCCAGCATACATATAGCGCGGAGGCTGGGCTAGCGGCCTCCAGTCCACGGGCCAGCATACATAGAACGGGAGGCTGGACTACCCCTTTACCAGTCCATGGGCCATAATTTATAGAGCGGGAGACTGGGCTAGCCACCTCCAGCCCACCAACCAGCATACATAGAGGGGGAGGCTGAGCTAGCCTCCTTATGTTTACGTATCAGCATGCCTGGAGCGTGAGGCTGGACTAGCCCCCTCCAGTCTACAGGCCTGCATACATAGAGCAGGAGGCTGGATTTGCCTCCCCAGTCCATGGTCCAGCATACATATAGCGGGAGGCTGGGCTAGTGGCCTCCAGTCCACGGCCAGCATACATAGAACGGGAGGCTGGACTACCCCTTTACCAGTCCATGGGCCGTCATACATAGAGTGGGAGGCTGAGCTAACCTCCTTCTGTTTACGTATCAGCATGCCTGGAGCGTGAGGCTGGACTAGCCCCCTCCAGTCTACAGGCCTGCATACATAGAGCAGGAGGCTGGGCTAGCCTCCCCAGTCCACGGTCCAGCATTCATAGTGAGGGAGTCTGGGCTAGCCTCCTCTAGTCCCTTGGCCAGCATACATATAGCGGGAGGCTGGGCTTGCCCCAACTAGTCCACTGCTAGCATACCTAAAGGGTGAACCTTGGTTAGCTTCCCCTGTCCATGGTCCAGCATCCATAGAGTGGGAGGCTGAACTAACCCCCTCCAGGCCTAGGCCAGCAAACATAGAGCAGGAGCCTGAGCTAGCCCCTCAAGTCCATGGGCCAGTATACATATAGCGGGCGGTTGGGTGAGCCCCGTCCAGCCCACCAGCCATCATACATAGAGCGGGAGGCTGGGCTAGCTCCCTCCAGTGTACCGTCCTGCATACATAGAGCAGGAGGAGAGGCTAGCCTCCCCTAGTCAACAAACTAGCATGCATAGAGCAGGAGGCTGGGCTACCCTTCTCCAGTCTACCAGCTAGAATACATAGAGCGGGCGGCTGGTCTAGCCTCCTTCAGTTCACTAGTCTCCTCCAGTTCATGGGCCAGTATCCATAGAGTGGGAGGCAGGACATCCATATAGTGTTTGGCTGGACTAGGCTCCTTCAGTCCACGGGGCAGCATCAAAGGATGGGAGCCTGGGCAAGCCTCCTCCAGTCCACGGGTAAGCATACGTAGAGCGGGAGTCTGGGCTTGCCTCCTTCCGTCCACTTGCCTCCTTCAGTCCATGGGTCAGCATAGACAGAGCGAGAGGATGGGCTAGTCTCCTTCCGTCCACGGGCTAGCATACATAGAGTAGGAAGTTAGGCTAGTGTTCCCCAGTCCATAGAACAGTTTACACAGAGCTCGACGCTGGGCAGGACTCCTACAGTCTACTTGCCTCCTCCAGTTCACAGACCAGCATCCACAGAGTGGGAGGCTGGCATAGACTTGTTCAGTCCATTAATCCCTTTCAGTCCACGGCCAGGCCAGCATCCATAGAGCGGGAGGCTGGGCTAGCCTCCTTCAGTCCATGGGCCAGCATACATAGAGCGGGAGGCCGACAAGCCTCCTACAGTCTATGGGCCAGCATACATAGAGTGGGAGGCTGGGCTAGCCTCCCCAGTCCATGGTCCAGCATTCATAGTGAGGGAGTCTGGGCTAGCCTCCTCTAGTCCCTTGGCCTGCATAAATATAGTGGGAGGCTGGGCTTGCCCCAACTAGTCCACTGCTAGCAGACCTAAAGGGTGAACCTTGGTTAGCTTCCCCTGTCCATGGTCCAGCATCCATAGAGTGGGAGGCTGAACTAACCCCCTCCAGGCCTAGGCCAGCAAACATAGAGCAGGAGCCTGAGCTAGCCCCTCAAGTCCATGGGCCAGTATACATATAGCGGGCGGTTGGGTGAGCCCCGTCCAGCCCACCAGCCATCATACATAGAGCG
Source organism: Lissotriton helveticus (assembly GCF_964261635.1). Taxonomy (NCBI): domain Eukaryota; kingdom Metazoa; phylum Chordata; class Amphibia; order Caudata; family Salamandridae; genus Lissotriton; species Lissotriton helveticus. The sequence goes on from NC_136062.1 coordinate 409,556,536, forward strand.
GGATGCTGGGCTAGCTCCCTCCAGTGTACCGTCCTGCATACATAGAGCAGGAGGAGAGGCTAGCCTCCCCTAGTCAACAAACTAGCATGCATAGAGCAGGAGGCTGGGCTACCCTTCTCCAGTCTACCAGCTAGAATACATAGAGCGGGCGGCTGGTCTAGCCTCCTTCAGTTCACTAGTCTCCTCCAGTTCATGGGCCAGTATCCATAGAGTGGGAGGCAGGACATCCATATAGTGTTTGGCTGGACTAGGCTCCTTCAGTCCACGGGGCAGCATCATAGGATGGGAGCCTGGGCAAGCCTCCTCCAGTCCACGGGTAAGCATACGTAGAGCGGGAGTCTGGGCTTGCCTCCTTCCATCCACTTGCCTCCTTCAGTCCATGGGTCAGCATAGACAGAGCGAGAGGATGGGCTAGTCTCCTTCCATCCACGGGCTAGCATACATAGAGTAGGAAGTTAGGCTAGTGTTCCCCAGTCCATAGAACAGTTTACACAGAGCTCGACGCTGGGCAGGACTCCTACAGTCTACTTGCCTCCTCCAGTTCACAGACCAGCATCCACAGAGTGGGAGGCTGGCATAGACTCGTTCAGTCCATGGGCCAGCATACATAGAGCGGGAGGCCGACAAGCCTCCTACAGTCTATGGGCCAGCATACATAGAGTGGGAGGCTGGGCTAGCCTTCTTCAGTGCATGGGCCAGCATACAAAGAGCGGTCGGCCTGGCTAGCATCCTACAGTCCGCTAGCTCCCACCAGTCCACCAGCCAGCATGTATAGAGCAGGAGGCTGGGCTAACCTCCTCCAGTCCATGTCATTGCCAATTGGTAATTGGCCGAAATCTAACTCCAGGACTAGTGTAAAACTGGCAAGATCCAGATTGTCTCACAGTGTAACAGTTAATATGTGTATGATGTGGCTGTACATTTGAATCCCTCAATCTCAGTTCAGATGCAAAATGTGTTTCTTTAGACAAAAGAAACCTTGTGTCACATGGTTACCAGAGACATTATTGGCATCTTTCAGTTAGCCTGAGCCCGGTAGACACAATGCTGCTTTTGTGCACGACCATGCATGACTTTATTTTGCACTACTCTGTTTATGCCTTTCACACGAGAATTTTATCGGTGCTCGTTCTCTGCCTGTTCTTGGAGTTTAGTCTGTACATGGTCACCAAGGTTGATAAACACTGGCTCTTGTTATTCTGTTCTGGTCAGGCCCTAGCACTTAGATAAAACATAGCAATGCAGCTGCTTCTGCTGGAGCATCGAACTTTGATATTATGAGGATGCATGTTTAGGTAACACACACTTGGAGAGAGACCTTTCCAGGGAGAAGAGCAATCCCTACCTGTGATGTAGAAATACGATCTATGGGCTGAGGTATGGGGTCTGCTGACAAAGCCCAGAGATCTTCTATCATATAATAATACTTCTGCCTACCAAGGTGAGGGTGATTTGGCCTTATAGTCCTTTATCCACTGTCTTTATAAAATAAAATTCCCTTTATGATATTTGGCCTTGCTGCAATACTAACTGTACTAATATTATGCATTTTTCTGCTGGTGGTGGTTCCTATACTGCCTTTTAGAACGCCTTAGTTAAAAGAAATATGTTAAACTATTTTCGTTTTTTTGTCAGAACTAATTGTGGACAAGTACAAGAATGTGAGTGAAGAGGTGTGTCTTGTTACTGCAGTTCCTGAGAGATCCGAGAGTGTTGTATTCTGAGGTGTCTATTCATTGATTCCTCCATTTGTGAGTAGGAGAGCGAGTGAGACACTATAGCTAGTGGGTACTAGGTCGTGGACACTAAGGCGGTAGGAAGGCTTAGCCCCTATACACAGAGGTCCCATAATCCTGCGCATAGTTCTGTGTATTTGTAGAATCCCTGCAACAACTGAGAGTTGACGTAGAAAAGTCACTATCAAGGAAAGGTCAGGGACTCCAGGTGGAAGTGATGAAAGAGAAGAACAAGCAATGGCAAAGCCAATGTAGCTGGCCTAATTTTGTTACTGATAGTAAATGCACAATGTCTCATACACATGCTCACTTCACCTTTTTCCTTACTCCAGAAAACTGTAGAACACTGCTACTAGTGGTGATATTGGGAGTGTTGATTTAATAGTGATGATAGTGGTGTTGATAGTGGTAATCCTAGTGATGGTGCTGTGATAGTAGTTGTGATAGATCCTGTGCTGGTGGCACAAGTACTGTTGGTAGTCAAAGAGGTGGCTGTGAAGGTGGTGATTGTGAGGGTGATGGGGTATAAATTTTTGTTGACGTTGGTAGTAGCTGTGGTGGGAGTGGTTTTAATCATAATTGTTGTTGAATGTGGTTTAATATTAGAGGTAGGTAGGGGCCTACCACTACTAATAAGGTTGCAATCACAATATATGGTCCAGTCAAGATCTCAGTAAATTTTTCCCTTGCTCAAAAATTGGTACAAGGCTACTAGCCAGCAGGCTTAACTTAAGAGACGTGTTAAGAATTTAAATAATCCAATACATTACATAAGTAAGACATAACACACAATAAAAATCCAACAGCAATTTATGAAAATAGGAAATATTTTTATAATTACAATGATATGTAAATGGCAAAAAGTCCAATGTAGGGTACGGGAGCTAGGATTTTCTAGTGCCTAAAAGCCCAAGGTCGCGTTTGATCTGACTAAAGTCAAAGTTTAAGGCCAACAGTGATGGAGAGCGGGTCAGATACACTTAGCGGTAGGGCTTGGTCAAGTTTTTACCTTGTGACTTAGTCACTTTTATTGTGTGTTTGCTCTCAATGCCATGCAAGGCACCTCATCAGGCTGGGATCTGAATCAACAATGATGGTTTGGCTCAGCACGATGCCAGGAAAAGCTCTGGAGCATCAGCGGGGCAAACCTGAATCTCAGGCTGGGTTGTGGTTCAACGTTGCTGCCCTGACTCTCGCCAATGGGTTGGTCACCTTATGGAGCTTTTTATCAAAAATTCTCTAATCTTCTCCAAACTCCTGAATCTTCTTCCATAAGGTCTTTTTGGGTTTCCAGAGTGTCCACAACACCAATTCAAGATTCCAGAAGCCCTGAGTTGCTCATTGGGATGTTGGGACTATGTCTCCCACAATGCACTAGGCCCATGCTCTATCCATTACCTCCTCTACTGTTGCACTCACTGGAGTGGGAATAGTTATTTGTACCCCTTTGTTATCCAATAATTTCCATACTGTTGCACTCACTGGAGTGGGAATAGTAGTATTCACCCCTTCGCTATCCAGCATTTTCCCTAATGTTGCACTCACTGGAATGGGAATAGTAATTTTCACCCCTCCACTATCTAGTACTTTCTCTACTGTTGCACTAACTTGAGTGGGAATAGTAATTTTTACCCCTTTGCTATCCAATACTTTTCCTACTGTTGCTCTCACTGCAGTGGGAATAGTAATTTTTCCACCTCCGCTATCCAATACTGTTGCACTCACTGGAGTGGGAAAAGTAATTTTTACCTCTTCGCTAACCAGCACTTTCCCTACTGTTGCACTCACTAAAGTGGGAATAGTAATTTTTACCCCTCCGCTATCCAGTACTTTCCCTACTGTTGCACTAACTGGAGTGGGAATAGTAATTTCTACCTCCCCGCTATCTAGTTCTTTCACTACTGTTGCACTAGCTGGAGTGGGAATAGTAATTTTTACCCCTCCACTATCCAATACTTACCCTCCTGTTGCACTAACTGGAGTGGGAATAGTAATTTTTACCCCTTCACTATCCATCACTTTCCCTACTGTTGCACTCACTGGAGTGGGAATAGTAATTTATACCCCTCCACTATACAATACTTTCCCTACTGTTGCACTCACTGTAGAGGGAATAGTAATTTTTACCCCCTGGGTTATCCGACTCTTTCCCTACTGTTGCAATCAGTGGACTTGGAATAGTAATTGTAATTCTTCTACTATCCAACATTTACCCTACTTTTGCTGTCAATGGAGTGGGAATAGTAAATTTGACCCCTCAGCTATCCACAACTTTCCCTACTGTTGCATTTATTGCAGTCGGAATAGTAAATTTAATTATTTCGCTATCCAACATTTTCCCTACTGTTGTATTTATTGTGTTGTGAAATCTACGTTTTAATTTTGTTTTAATAGTTTTATGTTTTAATTAATTATAGGATTTTTTTTATTTTAAATAATTGATATATGTATATATTCTATTTTTATATAATTTAACAGTTTATAAATTAAATGAAGATAATTGTTAATACATTATTTTAAAGTAAATATATGTATATGTATAACTGATTATGTCTGTGTGTTTATATTTTTTAAATTAAGTTTAATTTTTATATGTAGTTAAAATGTATATTAAATTTACATTATTTTAAGATAATATGAATATGTTATATTTTTAATATATATACTTTTATTTTATTTATATTTTTAAATCGATATTTTTTACATTTATATTTTTTTTCTCGATATTTTTACCAACGATGGTTTTACCTTCAATATTCTAACAGTGAACCATAAAAAATAGAAAATTGTGCGCCAAACACAGTGCTGACGTGTTGCATGTCTGTGTGTAATCTATAATTTCTACACACCCTGAGCCCATCATAATGCGGTGAATCTCATGCAAAGAAGCCAATTGGGTAAATGGAGCAAATTCTGGCTTATGGCCAAATGACATTTTGCAGCTTTCTCCTAACCTGGGATGGTACTTTTAAGGGTAATCTACCTTCCTCCTAGCAGTTGTGTCACTTGGCAGCTGCCTAGTACTGACTTACTACTGTAGAAACAGAGGTTTATTGATGAGAGGGTTCCCTCACGTTTGCACCACACAATATGGTACTTCTAAGTCAGATTTTTGAAGCCACGCAAAGCCAGGCGACTCCAAAATCTGGAGTAACACAAAGCAGCACAAAACACTGCACTACGTTACTCTGCCCTGAGGAAGCACTTCATGGGCATTGTGTGGCTGCTCACACGCAACTCCCATGGATTTTGACGCCTCCCCAGATTTACAAGAACTTGTAAACCTGGAGATATGCCAAAATCTTACACCTTCTCATGGAAAGCATAACTAAGAGAAATATCTCTATTTCTCCTTGTTTCTTCCTCTTTCTATGTGTGCTGCATTTTGCAGCACACATAGAAAGAGGAACATGCCTCCTAGGATTGTTTTTGTGCAGCAAGTTGCCCCTTCCTGCACAAAAGCAATACTGCATGGAACACAGGCACCCTTGCACCATTGTGCAATGGTGCCTGCATTGCTGCTAGGCTGCCTAAAGTGTGCCAGTGCAAGGGAAATGACGGGAATGTGCTGTATTGCCTTCAATACGGTGCATTCCTACCCTTTCCCTGTCATGAAGTGTAGCGCAGCAAGATGACGTGCTGCGCTGGACTGTCACAAGCTCAGAAAAGAGCCAGAGAGGGTCAACTTCCTCTTCCTGCACTGAAAATTCCACCTTGGATTTGTCCAGCGCTTGGTCATTTTAAATTTGGATTTTTAAGAGAACGCATAATTTTTTCTTTAGCTTCTGGATCATCCAACCTTGGAAGTTGGAATCTGTGCTTGGGTAAATCAAGTAAGTTAAGTGCAGTTACTTGCAAAATGTTTGTGGTGGCAGGCATTACTATTTGTTTTGAAATATTTGCATTGTTTTTAAAAAACAATAGTAAAGCATTTGAGCAGTAAGACCACAAACCCACACATGGTCCCAGATTGATGTGTCCGGTGGACCATCCCCCCACTTGACGACTGGTATCTTGGTAAGTGCCCCTGTTGGCATCCTGGGCACCGATGGACTGACCCCCCCTCCTCGTGGCCAGCATCACAATGGCAGTCTTTTCACCTGGTGAGTCATTAAAGTCTACCATCATACCATGGCATGCCCTCTATTTCCACCATCCTCTTTGAATTTCCTGGGGTATTCCTGGCTTTCATACACCACTCTTTCTGCCACAATACATTGCTTCATTTCCTCCACCACATGGTTCTTGTGGGTATGTTCTTCCCTATAGCACTTGGCCAGATCTCATTTGGGTACAATGTAGCCCCACATACAAAACAGTAGGCGTTTCCATAGAATGTGTGCATTATTGGGTATGTCTAGGATAATCAGGTCGGGTACTTTGGGATTGGTGGTCCCCATAATTGCTTCTGGCTCATCAACTATTGTTTCCCATTATTCCCATTATAAGGATATGTGTAAGTTGCAAACATTTACACCGTTGGGTCTCAGTGAGGGAAGATTCATATTGTAGTGTCTCGAACAACTGTACACCCCTGGACCCCAAATATATACCACAGGGTTTCAATCCCAATGCATTCCCATTTACAGAAGTTGACAAGCCACCCAGTGTCAGTCAGTGTAGTACCCTTAAAAATTAGGGTGGCCGGGGTGGTCCTACCTTTCCAACCATAGCCCCTGTGGCATCATCCCAGGCTTTCAGTGTTGTCTTGGTCCGGTCAGGCAAGTGTGCCCTATCCTCTTTATCATAGACATAGTGCCAGGCCTCTATTGTACACAGATTGGTATAGGGTCTTCGGGGCTAATCGTGGAGTGTTGCCATCCAAAACTAATGCGCCTATATTGTCAAAATAAGTGTTGGGATAAAAGTATGGGGTGGTCTGCAGAATGTAGAGCAGCTCAGGCAGAGTGATCATCCTGTACAGCGTTGTCTGCCCATGGTCGCCAGGGGCAGTTTGTGCCAGCGCTCCGTATCATTGCGAAATTCTGCCTCAACCCAATTAAGGTTTTGGTCCAGAAGCCCTTCATGGTCCATATTAATATTCAAATATTTGAAGCCAGTCTTTGTCACTTGAATGTCCCTTCCTACACGGTCTAGACCATCCCATTGACCCATGTGAAGAATGATGGAGTCATCCAAGTGAATTTAGAACCCTTAATATGTTTCACATGAGCATCATACCAACAACAAAGCCGGATAGACAATTCCGGGTCAGACAAATACTCCAGTAAATCGTCCACGTATAGCGAAAACCTTTCTAGTTCCCTTGAAACTTGGGGGAAGCCCAATATGTCTGCCCTGCGCCATACCCAGCATGCCAACATTTGCAGGTAGAGGGCGAACAGGAGGGGCAACAGTGGGAAACCTTTTCTTATTCCCCTCCCTTCAGTAAATGAAATGGTTCAGAAACTGTGCCATTAACCTTCACGCTGAAGTGAGCTCCTTACATAGAAGCGCCATCCAGCCACAGAACTTGGGTCCATAGCTGAGTTGTTTAGAGTTTCGAATAGGTGGCACCAGTCTATAGAGTTAAACGCATTTTCAGCATCCAACGATGTTAGCACCCTGGGTGTGTTGTTTGTCTTGAGTTTATCTAACCAGAGATACAGTAGTCTAAGATTGAGTCTCGTGGCCTGTCTCAGCATAAAGCTGGTTTGGTCAGCATCTATGTGTACTAAGATCATCCGTGTTAGTCTATTTACTAGGATTTTGGCAAAAATCTTGTTTTTGGTGTTTAGCAGGGAGATGGGTCTGTATGACGAACATAGGTTAGAAGCTGTACCCTTCTTTAGGGATGACCACAATAATGGCATGATTGAGGTCTGGGGGTAAGCTCTCTACCTCGTTTTCTGCCAGGCAGTTTCCCTGATTGCATTCCACAAATGTCCTAGCAATATCTGCATCAGATCAATCTATCTTCCCGTTGTCCGTCTCTATATCTGCCACTCATCTCGCTTTCTCCTCCTATCTGCCCTATCCTGTGAGGCGGTGGCCCACTTTGTCGCCAGAGATGTCCTTCGACTCCTAGGTAGTGTTGTTGAGAGGCCTTTATCATGTGGTTATGGCATTGGTTCTTTGATGCTGGCAAAGCATCTCCTCCCTGTTGTATTTCTTTATAGCGAATATATTCTGGGCATTATCTCTAAATACTACTTATAGGCTTCCCATAGGGTCACTGAGGCGGGTACAGTCCCATCATTTTAATAGAAGTATAGTTTGCTGTCGACTATTAGGATTTCTGTTGTGTCTGTATCTTTCAAGATCCAGAGGTCCAGCCTCCAGGAATAGTGATTATGTGGTAGGAGGGGACGGAGCCTGACGAGGAGGGTTGAGTGATTCAATATCCCACTGTCCACATTTTCTGCCCCTGTCACCCAGGGGATTTCCGTCGTTGGGACAAAGATGTAGTCCGGCCATGACAGGGATCTGTGTTCCCCAGAGAAAAATGAATACTGTCTCTCATGTGGGTGTATGCTCTGCCAGGCATCGCTAAGATCCAGCGCATGACTGAAGTACTATATCTCTGAAGGAGGGTAGGTGAATTTCAGCCAGATTGAATGTCTGTCTAATTGCTAGTCCAGGACCTCATTACAGTCCACTCCTGTAACATGGAAATCAATGTGCTTTTCTATGAGAATATTGGCTACCTTCTCCAGCATTCTCTTCTGCAGTTTTGTGGAAGGTATATCCATTCATACCCAGCACTTTTCTCCTGCGCCACCTTTCCCGAACTGCCATGTAGCAGCCTTGCGGATCTAGCTAGGATTTTGTTTCATGGAAAGGTTTTTTTTTGTGGCTAGTATTATCACGTCCCTGGATCTTTTTGTGTAGCAGGCATGGTCCGCGATTGTGTATTTGCCTCTGTGTAGGCATTTACACGTGTTCCTGAGCAGGTGTGTCTTCTGCAGGAGCACCAATACTGGCGAGTGTCTACGGATGTACTGGGTGATGACACCTCTGTTCATTTTAGAGCCCATTCCATTCACTTTACACAAGAGGACTGTTATAGGGCCATTGTTGGGCATCACTCACTTAGTTATTGTGTAGATTATTACCATGATCACCACAAGGTGCCTTCCAGTTATGCCTGGTGGCTCTTGCCATGTTGTGTCTGTGTGGTTGCGTGATCTGCGCTTGCCAACCATGTGCAACTAAACAGGTAAACCCCAACTGATCCCCCTCCCCACATTTCCCTGGCATGAGCTTAAAACTACTAACCTCCCCAACTCAGGAAATGTCTGTCGCCCAACCCTCCCCTTTAACAAAGCTTCTAATACTCCTCTTGTATAACTAAGGGTGAGCGAGCCCTCCCTCTACTTCTCCACTCACTCACATGCCAGGCACCACATGCAGTAGGTCTGTCTGCCACTAATTAATTGTTATCAGAATTAACAGATGCATCTCTACTAGACCGCAGTCGAGGGTTGATTGTGGCTTCCCTAACATCAGTGTCTAAATAGTGGGCTGCAGAAGACTCTACTTGGGGTAGAGCCCTCCTGGTATCCCCCAGGCCCATCCAACTCTGGCCTTATATTCAGCGCTGGTCCGTCACTTCCATCAAATCCAGGCCTCCCTTCACTGTCTCCCCAGGGTGGGTTGCCGCCCGTCCTGGCTGTCTGGGTAGGTGTACCTCCAGCCACTGCCAATCCTGCTCTGGATGATCAAATATGATCTCTTTGCCTTAGAAGTGCACTTTGAGTTTAGACGTGTACAGCTTCAGATACTTAATGTCAGGGCTCTTAGTTTCTGTTTCACTTCACTGATTCACATGTTTTTCTGTGCTGTGGTATCAGTTTTGTGAAATCTGGAAATACGAGCATCAACTTGGATTCAAATTTGACTTCACCCAGTTTTGATACTGCCTAAAGCACCAGGTCTCTGTCTCTGTAGTACAGAAATCATGTTATAATTGATCGCGGGTTGGCCCACGGTGGCCAGGGTGCAATCTGCCCTTTCAATGGGGAAACATTGGGATAGTTGGTCCGCTGGGAGGAAGGGTCACATCCAAATCTCCAAGAACTGATCCAGTGAGTCCCTCTGCTGCTTCTGGGAACTCCCAGAATCGTTAGTTATTGCACCTGGAGCATCATTCAGTGTCCTCCATGCGAGCTGCCAGGTCCCTGGGGAGGCCCCTAAGGTTCTGGGCCATTAGGGCCAGGCCCTACAATGTGCTTACCAATGTCATCAGCTGCATTTTAGCTTCTGCCGCCGGCCTCATGTCTTATTCAAGTCTTGCCGGAGTAGAGCTACATCTGCTTCAACTACCCCTATTTTGATTCCCAACATATGGCTAGGAGACTCGATCCCTTGCAGAATTGCAACTGACCCTGGGTTGGTAGCCACCTCACCTGTCTCCGTGGCTACTGTTGCGGGTCCGACGGCACCATCTCACTGTGCTGGTTACAAGGGTTTCATTAATTTATCTAGCTTTCCTTGTTTGGGTTGGGACTTCACTTTGGCCATAGTAACTTGTGTCGTGGGTGCAGCTGGAGAACAGCATCGTGATGAACGGCCCACCGGTCCCGTCTCCACTCAAAGGTGAGTGGCATGACCAGCCGTGTTTTTGGCCAATGGACAATCGGTCCCGAAGCAACATCCAACCCCTGAGTCCCAGGCAGCGCTGTTGGATCTACTTTCACTTTGTACCAGGGGTCCCTTCTGCCAAGGCATCCATTGTGGTCCTTGCGGTCCACCCCACTCCATGGCAGTGGTCGGATGTAGGGGTGCCCCTGACCACTGGGAGACCGACAGGAGACCTGCCATACCCTCACCCCATCCAGGGGTGAGCGGCGCAAGTAGACACAGTCAAAATATTGGTGGATGGAGGGGCACACAAGGCCTTCTCTGTACCCCCTCTTGAAGTTGTCCTGCTGATGTGAGGCTGGGGGACCCCCATGGAGCCTCTGCAGTCAGGGCGGCAAGGTAAACTACTACTGACTGATGAGAGGGGAGAGCTCTCAGCTCAAATCAAGCCATGAAGGGGAGAGGCAAAAGTAATACATCATCAGTTTTACTACACTGATAGCTGGATAGTGGATTGGAGGCGTGCATGAAGGCTATTCTGGAGGTTAGGGACCTCAATCCAAGTAGAGACTAGAGACTAGAGAATAGACGAAAGAGAGGATGATGTAGGTGGAGACTATGACAATTAGCTATGAGCCAGGTTAGCGTCTGTGCTGATGGTAGGTTAGTGGAGCAACCTGTTTTGCTGAAGTTATACTAACAAGTACAACAAATGGAACAACTAAACATAATAAAAATATTCATTTATTTATTTACCCTGAGTTTTTTTACGCATAATTCACATACTAATATTTGCCTTATGTGGCATCAATCAACCACATGCAATTAAAAAAAATGTTTTTACTAAAATGGGGAAAAGTGTAAATTGAATGAATTAATTAGAATGAAACTACAAAGTTATCTTCGTCATCGAAACATTTTGCTAAACAGTTTGTATGACTTTGTATTATGTCTGGGTACATTTTAATACACCAGAGTAATCGTAGTCATTTTTGAAATTTCCTGTTACTCTTTTAATGCAAAATTACCAAACATTACGCGATTTCACCCATTTGCATAATTATACGAAATTTAGCATATAAATCCTACTGCAGGAGCACAGGAACAGCCAATTTACTGACTGTGAGTGGCTGCTGCTCTTCCTATTCTGTTGCATTTAGTGCAACTTTCTTAAATGCATCCTAGCGTGCATTTTGGACATGAGTGTGTATTTTGTGCTAAGACAATAGTACTAATGTCTCCTTACAAAATTCCGCATAATCTTGCATAATTTTGCTGTTACTACACGTAATCATGCTACATCAAATTACACAAGTTATGTCCATCTCTAATATATATATTGGTCATCATTAACTGAGATAACATGGTGGGATAGCATAAGTTTTGGGTAACAATTGGCACATAAATTGTATAACTCCAATAATAATTCCAGTAGCCCCGCTCTTTCCCCACTTCCACGTCCTACCCTGAGTCCCTCTCTCAGTCCAAGTTGCAGTCCCAACCCAACCCACACCACACATCCCTAATCAATTGCAGAACATCCAATATATTTTTCTAGGTTAGGAAGAAAGTGAGTGTTAGGAAGTGCCTAAAGCGCCAGGGCTTGGGTTAGGTTTAGCTTTTGCAAGTACAGGTTGGGTCATGTGACTCACACATCACATGTTTAATGGAATGTACCAGACTGGGCAGTGAAATAGAGGGCATAGGAGAAAAATGAAGGCAGGGGGCACTTAGCAGCACACCTCTTCTTCTACTTATTAATTTAAATGAAATAGAGGCAGTGACAGAAACATAGGAACTGAGGCGGATAATTTAAAATGGATTGGAGACTAAGGGGCCCATTAGGATGGCGGGCGGTTTGCCCCCGCCATATTAGTATGGCTGGGGGGTCCGCGGCGGACGGAAAGACCGTCTGCCGCTTTTCCGCCCCGGCTGTTTCTGGCAGTTCTCTAGCTGCGGGAGTTTAGACTCATTATAGAAACACACACCACGAAGAGACAGTTTCACATTGATCCCTAACCATCATACAAACAACCTCTCAATATGGCTGAAATCACAGGTTTGTCTTTTACAGATGAAGAGGTTGAGAGGGTCATTGCCTCTATGTTACCTCTCACTGGGACACCCAACAGAGACAGCTATGAGGGTAGTCAATGCTGGGATTAGTTAACAGAGTTGAAGCGCACCCAAATTAAGACCTTAATCCATGGCATAATGATGGCAGAATACCTCAGGGCAAACATGGCACCAAGAGGTTTGATCGTAAAGGACGAACCATTTATTTTTCAAAAAGATGAGGAATTTAAAAAAGATTGGTCACTAATATTGTGGCATTGTACCAGGGACTGGTTAGTGCTGATAATAAAAACGGCGGCACGCTTTTCTGAGGCACTAAAGAAGAGATTCACACACTGGAAATCTGCCTTAAATCCTACCAAAGCCCAGCGAGTTAAAAAAACAGTTGGAGGAACTGAACAAAAGCCATTTAGCACGCAAATAAGTAATGTACTAAGTAGCATTTTCTTTATTTATTGATGTGTATTGAATTAATGTGTGTGTCAGTACTGTCATTGTAAGTCATGTGTAGTTTCTTTGTGTGAATTCACGCTATGCATCTCACCAACTTTAAGATTCTTCTAGGCACTGTCACCCGCGCCTTGGAAGTTTGCACGCACCGATATGGAGCAACCCACCCATATATAAGTGCGGCATGGAAGCATGTTGATTTCCCCACTTAAAGGAGGGGGTTGTTGTTTTTTAACATTTGTTCTTTACATTACAGATATACAAAGAGAACTAGCAATCGTCTGTATTTTGAAGCATGCCTTTATTAGTAGCAGCGTTTCACTATTTTTCTTTATTTCTATTTTCCTATTAAGGTATACAGGACTGGCAAACACAGGGCTGGTCCCTGTGTGGTCCTGAGGAAAAGCTAGGGGTAGCTTGAAACATGTCGACTATACACTGATCTCCTTCTCATTACAGATAGGTACACAGTGTGAACCCCATTTTTAACCGTACCTGCCTAGGAGCGAGAATAAAATATTTGAGGCCCACTAGTATGGTATTTTTAACCACTTTTACCCACCCCACCACACATTGCACCACACATAGTCTTCCACAAGAATAGTGCTCCTACGTCTTTCGGCAAGTCGCAGCACGCCCCAGTTCGTAGAGAGCTGGGATGGCCCCAATGATGAAGCATGTCACCGGGGGGAAACCCTCGTGAGTGAGGGGACTCAAGAAAGGAATTTTTCTTTCTTTTGGCTTTTTACTGCCCGTACTGGCCAGTAGCCATTCATGACTGAATTTGAAATTGGGCTTAAAGATACAAAATATGTTAAACTAGGAAAAGACCAGAAGTCATTTTCACACGAAAAAGTAGATCCATACACCAAGGATGACTACATGCCGAGCGGAAGGAACCCAGGCTACAACACAAACAGTGATGGTACAGAGTCTGGTTCTGAAAGTTCAGACTCATCCAGTAATTACAACCGCCACAGCAATCGAAAACCAAGAAGGGCAAGGGGGAACACAGGAAGGTACCCGAGGGGGCAACAATTCAATTGGCCACCTTACCCTGGACCCCAACCATATGGACCACCGCCACCATTTTTTTATGGACCACCACAATTCCCTCAAAATACCACCCACAACAATATCCACAGTGGGAACAAGGACAAGACCAGCAAAACAAGTCTTTTTTAGGCCGTGGCAGGACTACCCGATGGGGAAGAAACAGAAAAGGACAACAACTATAATGGGCACAACCCCTCGAGACGACAAGGAGCCATACCCGAAGCATGGGATCACCAGTCAACCCAACCACAAGCAACAACCCAGTTTAGTTGTCAATCTATCCGATACCACCTTAACACAAACAAAACTTGATGTACTAGCGAAAGGCCTTGGTTTTGTGCCTACCCTACAAGTTGGCCGATTTAAACTTTGTTGTGAACTCAAAGAGTTCATCAGAAATATCAAACTGTAAGTATTCTTCAGAGATAAACAACCTGTAGTTACACAAAGAAGTGATACCGGATTGAAGAAGAAATCCAACTTCCCCCCGCCACCGATGAACCTACCTGTCAAGCGTTTGGCTTTTGAAAAAGCCGTCATGAAAGAAGTGAAGGAACTGGATCCAAGAACCATCAAAGTGTTCCAGTACGCCAGCAAGATGGAACGTGAAGCAATACAACAACTATCTACCAATGCGACACTCACCATAAAACTCACCATAAAACCAGCATACAAAGGGGGTGCTATTGTCCTCCAAAATACAAAGGACTACAGAAATGAATGCCTGCGGTAACTATCAGATGAAAGGAACTACGACCGCATCAATGAAGACTCGACTGAACGATTTCGGATAGACATTGCATTTCTCATCGAGGAGACAATAACTAATGACTGGCTGAGTAAAAAAGAAGCTGATTTCCTAGTAAACTCAAAACCAATCACTCCTTATTTTTAAATCATCCCAAAAATCCATAAACATCTGGATAAGCCACCAGTTAGACCCATTGTGTCAGGGATATGTTCTATTTTAGAACCCATCTCAAAGTTTGCAGACACATTTTTAAGGCCAATCATACAAAAACAGACACCTGTCTCCAAGACACCAAAGCAGTCCTGTGTCTTCTGAAAGATCAAGCCTCTGACCCCACATCCAACATACTTATCAGTCTGGATGTGGAGAGTCTTTATACAAGTCTCCCTCATAAGGAAACCCTGGAGATACTTGAAGAAGTCCTTTTTGAAGAACACTAGTCATACCACACAACGAGACATGTTGTGCTGGA
Source organism: Lissotriton helveticus (assembly GCF_964261635.1). NCBI lineage: Eukaryota > Metazoa > Chordata > Amphibia > Caudata > Salamandridae > Lissotriton > Lissotriton helveticus. Next base: position 409,571,600 of record NC_136062.1, read on the forward strand.
GTGTTGTAGATTAGCGCTCTCTGAAAACTTTTTCAGATTCGAGGAGTCGCTGTACCGCCAACAGCATGGCACGAGCATGGGCAGCACTTTTGCTCCGAGTGTGGCGGGACTCTTAGTACACCAACTTGAGAAACACAAGATTTTGAACAGCACCAACCCCCACTATAGCCATATCAAAATGTGGAAAAGATATATAGACGATGTCTTTCTGATCTGGCATGGTACTGAAGAGGAAGCTAACAACTTCTTTTTGTGGTTAAATAGCCAAGACAACTACCTAAAATTCACACACACAATGAGCAGGTCCCACCTAGTATTTCTAGACCTTAACATCTGGGTAAGACAAGGTATGTTAGCCACTACCACACATATCAAGCCAAATGCAAGAAACTGCCTTCTAACATATGAAAGTTTCCACCCCAGGAACCTCAAACAAAACCTCCCCTTTGGACAGTTTCTGCGACACAGAAGAAACTGTAATGACACTAAGGATTACCACACACAGGCCAAAGACCTGAGTGAGAAACTCATAAATCGGAATTATCCGAAACATTTGGTTACAAAGGCAAAAAAGAGGGCAGGTAATAACAACAGAGAAGACTTACTTGAACCCAAAGTAATTAAAAATCAAGAAACTAAGCTACCCATTTGCATAACCACCTTTTGCATGGCGTCCGACCTTGTGACTAAAATTGTGAAAAAGAATTGGAAAACACTCAACAATGGGGGACTTGATATCCCCGCACCCATGTTCAGCCACAGACATGGCCAAAATCTGAGGGACCATCTGGTACACACACAACCCAGACTCACTAACACAAAGGGGAACAGCACCTCCAGGTTACATCCACTACCTGAAGGCTACTACCCCTGCAGTAATTGTAGTGTTTATCATCTAACCTCAGTTACATAGACAGTTTAGTTTAATAACAACACCACTTGGGACCTATGTCAATTCACTAATTTCAATACTGCTGGCGTAGTGTACCTGATCACTTGTACATGAAATCTACACTACGTTGGCATGACAACGAGAAAAGTGGGCACCCGCTTAGTTGAACACAGAAGCAACATAAGATGCAAGCGGGCTACAACGAGAATGACAAGCCATTTCATTGAAAAACAACATGCACCCAACGAACTAAGATTGGTTGTGTTAGAACACATTAACAATAAGAAAAACCTACAAAGGAAACTGCATGAAAGAGAACAACGCTGGGTGTTCAAACTCCACACAGACACACATGGTCTTAATGATGATATACCTTGGGGCGCGTTCTGTCCCTAAACTATTCTTGGTTCAGTACTGCTCTTTTTATTTCAACCTACGAGTGAGCCTACATTAATTAATACTGGTATCACTAGTCCATCCTATGAGCTGAAAATACTACAATCACATCACATCAGTTATTCTGTGTTTGCCCAGCTCTTTTCCTACATATTTAGACCTATGTCACTGTCATAATCCTACTACTGATATGGCGTTATTATCAATACCCATTTTGTCTATTTCTGGCTACTCCCTGTATGAAGGACTCTTGACTCAGTGAAGCCGCGGACCAACAATCCTACCCAATATGGTCGCCACACTTGCCATTTGGAGGCGGCCATTTCATAAACACCTTGACTCTCTAGTCCATTAGCAGTACTCGTGCCCATGCGAGCACCGACTCGCTAATCAACGCTGCCTTCTTTTCGGCGGAAGATCCGCCGAATAATTTTTTTTAAAGACTCTGGGCACCACTATCAACAACATGTTGAGCCCATGAAACTTTACAACACTTCCCAACAGGGCCGCCATTCTTGCCATCGATGGCGGCCATTAGACAACTACAGCGTGGTCTAGCTTTCATGCAGACCACGCGGCTGCTCAAACCGGAACGTCTCTGTTAAAACAAACCCCACGCCGTGGATGCGCTAAGATGTGGTCCGGCGGGGAAACTGAGTAGGTGTATTGACACGGCGTCTTCTAGTTTAAAGTAAGTCCTTTTTTTACAAACAGGTCGCGAGGCTTCAGGAGGACATCCTCGACCCTTCAAAAGCTTCTAGTACCATACCATAGCAATATCCTGTACATAACGATAACTGCCATTATTTCTCTTTCCCATACTTCATTAACAGGATTATTTCATAAGGGAGACACCGCACCCCCGTGATCATGAGGTGCCATTTAGCACGCAAATAAGTAATGTTCTAAGAAGCATTTTCTTTATTTATTTATGTGTATTGAATTAATGTGTGTGTCAGTACTGTCATTATAAGTCCTGTGTAGTTTCTTTGTGTGAATTCACGCTATGCATCTCACCAACTTTAAGATTCTTCAAGGCACTGTCACCCGCGCCTTGGAAGTTTGCACGCACCGATATGGAGCAAACCACCCATATATAAGTGCGGCATGAAAGCATGTTGATTTCCCCACTTAAAGGAGGGGGTTGTTGTTTTTTTACATTTGTTCTTTACATTACAGATATACAACGAGAACTAGCAATCGTATGTATTTTGTAGCAAGCCTTTATTAGTGGCAGCGTTTCACTATTTTTCTTTATTTCTATTTTCCTATTAAGGTATACAGGAGTGGCAAACACAGGGCTGGTCCCTGTGTGGTCCTGAGGAAAAGCTAGGGGTAGCTTGAAACATTTCGACCATACACTGATTTCCTTCTCATTACAGATAGGTACACAGTGTGAACCCCATTTTTAACCGTACCTGCCTAGGAGCGAGAATAAAATATTTGAGGCCCACTAGCATGGTATTTTTAACCACTTATACCCACTCCACCACACATTGCACCGCACATAGTCTTCCACAAGAATAGTGCCCCTGCGTAACTCCGCAAGTCGCAGCACGCCCCAGTTCGTAGAGAGCTGGGATGGCCCTAATGATGAAGCATGTCACCGGGCGGAAACCCTCGTGAGTGAGGAGACTCAAGAAAGGAATTTTCCTTTCTTTTGGCTTTGAAACCCGACACGTTGGGTTTATGGTTTGATCACATTTAAACTATAACATCTCAATTAAACAAATATTAATACATTTAAAAAAATCCATACATTTAATATAATTAAATTACTTCCCACCCTATTCCCCTATAAACCCACTACCTGCTATGGAATTAAAAAGGCAACATTTAAATAAAACTAAAAATAGATTAAGACTACTAAAAATGTAACATATATATTAAAAATACAAAAAATTCTTATACAAACCAACATACATCATATACTTTTGCAAATTATATTAAACACTTCGATATTTTTAAAATCGATATTACTTACCTTAAGTCGATATTCTTGACCACGATATTCTTACTGTCGATAGCTCTGAACCCCGATATTAATTACTCGATATTCGTGCAACTCAAGACTTTTTACTCGATATTCTGTCTCTGCATCAAGTTTACCTACTCAGTGTATTGAAGGATGCCTAGGAAAGGGCCAGCAAAAAGACCAGAGAACAAACACAGTATTAAATGGAAAGGGACTTTTCTAAATAGAACAGGGAAACAAAAAGGCTTTTTCTAAAATTCAATCCAACCCAATTAAGGGACTGATTCCGATCTGGGTCGGAAAGTTCACTGACTGAGCCGGATCTGGAGTGTTTTCTGACCGAGCCAGACTCCTGCAGTCCGATCGAGCGAGAACGATGCGGTTGCATGCTGCTGACTCGGTTCGGTCGGACTCCCATAGAACTCAATGTGAGACGGTCGTACGACGCGTACACTGCTCCGATTGACTGAATGGGTATGTCTCGCACAAAAATACCGCCTACAGTTGGTACGCATCGGTACCATCCGCAATGTACATGCCTGTGTTGGGGAGACCCTTGGGTCTCCACCTGTTTTCGAGTTGTAAGGCTGCGGGTGACGGGGGGTCCGACGCGGATCCCCAAAGGCAGCTTCCTGGACATTTTGCTAGCCGGATACTGCAGCTCGGTCCGGCTGTCCGACGCATGCATCGTACTGGCACGGTCGGAAATCGCCTCCATTGCATGGCACGGTTTGCTTACGGACGAGGCGTACGTGGCGGTTCGGAACCGGAATCGATTCGATCAACGATTTTGCATTTCTCGCATCGTACTTGCTCGTGCATACAGATGAATGAGTTGGGCAGAGAACACGCATACAACTCGTACTTTTTCCGTCTGGATCACGTTCGGAGCCCTTCCGAGCAAAATCGGAATCTGCCCCTAAGTGTCTGAAGATTTTACCAAAGAGGTGGCACATATTACAAAAAGACGAACACTTGAAGGGGGGCGTTGACAATGGTCCCAAGATAACGTCCAAAAAAATAGACTCACTGGGGGACATTCTTACACAAAGCTACTTGGGACCTGCAAAATAAGTAAACTGGTAAACCAATATGACGAGTGGCTTTGTTAAATGTAGCTCCTGTAAGATTTGTTAACATGGATTGTACCAGAAGACATATCGGATGTATTAAGTCTGTATCATCCCGTTAGGAAACAGAATAGCTTGTGACACTGACCCTAAGAAATGCAGCTGTAATAAGCTATACATTGGCAGGACTATCAGCAAATTAAGAGTCAGGATTTTAAAGCAGTGTGGAGAATCAAGAATGGGGATAAGAGGAGGAGCTACGCTACGACCTAAGATGGCCGCGTATGCTCTCGGCTCCGCCGAGTCAGTCCGCTGGCCCTGATATCCTGCCTGACCACCGAGCCCTTCAAATTGCGCCGAAGACCGTGCAGTGCAAGTGGTGCCAACTCCGGGACACGGGCCCACAGGATGCCGTGGATGTGCCCGAATTGGGTCCGGGCCTGCGGCAGACAGTAGCTGGGGACCAGAGCGGCTGCACTGCCCACATCTTAATTGATAAACAACGGCGGCCTATTCCGGAAGTCATCGGCTGGGTATGCCCGAGATGCTGACTTTGCGGGGTGCGGTGGCAGCTGAGAAGGACAGCGCTGCAGCCCCTCCTCCCTCTCTACCTCGCTGATGCTCCGCTGTGACTGGTGGACTTTGGCGCTGATGTGATCGAGTCACTTACTTGGACCTGCTGGCCAGGTCTTGTATGCGGTGTGAGGCGGGTGTGGGTCGGGGCTTCGGTGTGGGACGCCCCTCCCGCTGTGGTCAGTTGATGCCCCGCTGGGTTTGGAGGCTCTGGATACTGCCGAAATTCTTGTGCCGACTGGGGCCCGCAGATCAGACCCAGAGAGCGCTGGGGGTAAGTGTGGGATGGGGCTTTGTTGTGGACCAGTCCTCCTCTGAACCCTTTGCTGAGACACTGCATCGCTGGCAGGGGGAACCGCTAAGTTTGCGAGCCAGATTCACCAGGGGTCTGATTGTGGGCCCTGCATCTGCGAGTGGGGACAGGAGCCTCAGACGTTGTGGGCTTGAGGTGCCGTGGTGCCTGTGCTTACCTTTCCTAACCAAGGGGCCCCAAGAAGAGACGCTTGAGGGTTGGGGTGTTGGGGGCGGGGGGCACCCCGCCTGGCTAAGTAGTTGCCGGAGTGGTGGCCCCTGCTCCCTTTGGTGGGGGGCAGACCCTGAGACCAGGCCTGAAAGTAGCCGTACCTAAATTCTAGTAACTAGTAATACCCGGTGCGGTGTGCAGGAACAGAGAATTGTACCTGGGACCTGCATAATGTGTGAGATGGCTTCTAAGCCAGACGGTGAGAGGCACTCCTCCAGAGGGCAAAGAGCCCAGAAATCCTAAAATGGGGGCTATAGATGGCGTCAAATCCTCCCTGGGGCAGCAAATGGTGTCGTTGAATGACAAATTAGATACGGTAGCTATAGAAGTAAACCTCATACGAGCTGACCTAACTAAAGTCAACGAGAAGGTAAGACATAAATCAACAGCTGGTAAACTTTTTAGAAGATTACCATTTACTAGACCCCACCCAGACGGGCTTTAGACCGAAACACGGTACTGAGACCGCCCTCCACATGGTCACCGAGGGAGCCAGAAAAATCCTGGATCAAGGAGGATCAGTGGCAGTGATCCTTCTTGACCTCAGCGCGGCATTTGACACGGTCAGCCACGACATCTTGCTGCACCGTATGTCCTGGGCCGGGATTAAGGACAAAGCCTGGTCGTGGTTTAAGTCCTTTCTAGAGGACAGATCTTTTCGAGTCTTCGAGGGTGAGTCTGTGTCCACCAGCAGACCTCTGAAGTGCGGAGTCCCCCAGGGCTCCTCTCTAAGCCCCGCACTTTTCAACTTGTACATGAGGCCGCTGGCTGAGGTCGTCTGTCCATTTGGGGTCAAGATCATCTCTTATGCGGACGACACGCAGCTGGTGGTCTCACTGGCGCAGAGGCCAACCTGCCAGCGCCAGGTGGGCTTAGAGAATGCCTAGAAGAGGTGAAGATCTGGATGTCCTTGTCATCCCTCAAACTGAACGGGGACTAAACGGAGCTGATGCTCCTAGGCCCCCCAGATCTCTGCCTCCCCGCCTCTCTGTGGCCCCCTTGTCTGGGTCTCCCTCCAACCCCCAAAAACAATATCAAGTGCCTCGGAGATTGGTTGGACAGATCCCTGTCTTTCAACGTTCAGGCCACAACACTTTCAGCCACCTGTTTAGGCATCATGAGGATGCTAAAGAAAATCTTCCCCCTCCTCCCCATGGAAGCCAAACAGGTGGCTATACAGGGGTTAATACAGTCACGCCTTGATTTTAACAATGTGCTCTACCTCGGCGCCCCAGAGTACACCCTGCGCAGGCTCCAGACAGTGCAGAACTGCGCAGCCCGCATACTGCTCGAGCTCCCTCGCAGACAATCAGTGAGGGCCGGGCTGGTCAGCCTTCACTGGCTACCGGTGCGCCAGAGAGTTCTTTTCAAGGCAATGTGTATAGCCCATCAGGCCTTCTGGGACACAGGCCCTATGATTACCCGTGATCTAATCACCCACTACATTCCCAGCAGAAGCCTCCGCTCCAGCCAGACCTTCCTAGCAGTGGTCCCTAGAATAAAAAGGACCAGATCTGGTGGCAGGACGTTCGCCCACAATGCATCTAGGACCTGGAACACCCTGCCACTGCATCTCAGAGCCAACTCCAATCTTTCTGCGTTTCGCAAACAGCTAAAAACCTTCCTTTTTAACCTTCCGCATTAACTTCAAGCTAGCCTCCCTTACAGGTCTCTTGTAGGTTTCTGGTTATTTTCAGCGCTTGGACGCCTCCGGGCAGCAATTTGCGCTCTCTAAATCCACATCCAAATCCAAATCCAAATCCATCCAGCCTGGTCGATGATGTAGCTCAGCTTAAGCAGGACGTGGGGGTGCTCAAGGCCTCAGTAATTTTTTTACTGTTGAACGTGCGCACAGAGTGCACGGTGGGAAACCGAGACCTGGGGCCCCTCCTCCCCTATGATCGCCAGAATATTGAACTTTAGAGACAGGGACCTCATCCTTCAAACAGCGAGAGTTGGAGGCCCGGTTCATTTTGAGAATGCCGACCTTTCCGTATTTCACACAGGCAGTACAGAAACAACGTCATAATTTTCTGGCAGTCAAAAAGAAACCAAAAGACAGGGGTTTGAAATATGCCATGATATTACCTGGCACGGTTGAGAGTGGAGGTGCGTGGGAAGGTTTTGTTCTTTGACAATCGGATGTGCTGGCTGATTGGCTTGATGCTCTCCCTCGGGATGGAACGGAATAACCGAGTCGATTGGAGGAGGAGGCGGCTTTGGAACAGGAATGAGACTGCTACTAGTCCCTTCAGTGTAACTTAAATTTGTGATGTGTTAGTGCATGTGTAATTTTAGGTTGTTGCGTGGCCTTCTGACAGTGTGGTTATTGATGTGATTAAAGGCTCGGGAGGGATCTGGTTGTATTTGGGGTTGGGGGTGGGGTGGTGTAGCGAGATCCTCTTCCAGTTTTTCTTTCTTTGAAGTGTTAGGTACGACAGGCACTCTGCAGTTTCCAATGGGCAGGGCAGCTGGGTGGGGGGGAGTTGGGGGGAAATATTAGTTTTTTATATTCAGAGATTTGTAGGTTTCATCAGCACTGTATACTGGTTTAATAGGCAGCATGTAGGGGGATACAGGAGGTGCTGGGCAGACGATGGGGGAGGTAGTGAAATAAAAGTCCTGAGTTGGTACGTTAATGGGTTAGAGACAAGATTAAACGGAGTGTTGTTCTTCAATTTCTCAAAAGGCAGACGCCAGATGTGGTTCTGCTACAGGAGACTCATCTAGTTGGTAACTCATGTAACGCACTACACAGAATGGGATATAAATTGATCGTGCATTCGGGGTTTACATCAGGTTCCAGAGGGGTAGGGGTATTGATCCGCAAGGCATTTCCACTGACAGTTATCTCCACTTGGGAAGATGGGAGGGGCAGATACATTGGAGTTACGGGCATGTGGGAAAGTCACCACATAACGTTCCTTTCCATTTATGTCCCTCCGGGGCTCAGGGCACAACCATTGCAGACTTGGGGTTGGTCCTCCTCTCACTCCCGGAGGGTTTATTACTTATGGGAGGCGACTTTAATGGGGTTGTCTCTGCAATGATGGACAGACACCCCCATCGGGAAATGGGGCGGACAATGTGATGGCTCCCTGAATTTATGGACGCAATGGGTTTGGTTGACTGCTGGTGACTGCTCCACCCTGATCGGAAGCTGAATACTTTCCATTCTGGGGCACATGATAGTCTCTCGCGCCTGGACTACTGTCTGGTTCCGGCTGCACAAGTTTTGTATGTAACAGAGGTTGCTAACTTGGCCTGGGGGATTTCAGACCACTCTCCACTGTGGATCCATGTTGTTGTGAATCGCGGCTCAGCTGGGCGGGTGGACCCGATTAACCTATGGTATTTGCGTAGCCACAAGACTCGGAAATACCTTCTTGCTAGTATAGAGGAATATTTTGTCACTAATGTGGGCTCTGTCTCCTCCTCCGGGTCCCTATGGGAGGCTTTTAAAACTGTTACATGGGGTCATGTTTTATCATTGATAGTGGGCTCTAAGAGGGAGAGACAGAAGGAGGAGGTGGAGTTGGAGACTGTAATTAATGGGTTGGAGAGGGAACGAACTGGAACAGGAAGTGGCGCAGTGTAAGCTGCACCAGCTGCGACTGAAACAACACGATTACAAAGCGCTGGTCATGGACAGGGCAAAGGCTCTTGGTAGGGAGCAGCAGGGCACACTTTACGATTTGGGAGACAAGGCAGGAAAACTCATTGCATGGTTGGATAATAAGGATTGGGCCAGTTGACTGGTTCCTGTGCTTTTGACAGAAGAAGGGGAACTAAAAAAAATATTGAAATTCACCAGTTATAGTTAGCAGAACTGCCTTTAACTTGTGCCCCCACCATGTATTGCTTATGACCTCACATATTACATCACTCATGACATGTTCTATGACATCATTTATGACATCACTGTTGACACCTCAAATGATATCTTTGATTACATCACTGATTACATCATCTAAGCTTCTTTAGCACACATTGCTACAAAACCTATGTAGTGTAGCTCCTATTTTCCCAATAGGCTCTGCGCATTGGAATAGTACCTACAGCAGTAAAGGCCTAGGCCAGACGTTAACTAGGTCTACTACTGTCGATACTAGACTTAATTTTTGGGTTTGCCAGCTAAGCTCAGAGTTCGCTAGAAACTTTCTCGAATGTTCAAGGAAGGATTAACTCCCCTGATTAGACAAGAAGGGATTTAGTTTCTGACAACCATAGAACATGACAACTTTGCTCTCCCCTAATCAAGAGTCAATCTCGAGAGTCGTGTGAGCACAAGGCAATTATTTTACTCAGTCAGTACGTGCATTCTTAGTCTCATCAGTATGTAGAGAAAAGGAAGAGACGGGCGTGTTCAATAAAAGATGTTATTTATTGATCAGTCTCTTTTCTCGTACAAGAGAAATGGATCGATATTATTGCAATACTTATAGTTAAGTAAAGTGCATACATTAGAAGCAATAGTATAAAATAATACTGTAAAAACATTGATATGGTTTCTGAGCCATATGATATTTAAAGTGATTAAAATATATTTACATACACATATACATTTGACTAAACGTACTCAACTGGTGTTTCTAAATACGCCTACCCCGTGTACCTGACCTAAGTCTAATACGTGGGCGGGAATAGAAAGTTACAGTTTAAGTTAAGTTTGTTTTTGCCAAGTGAATAACTAAAGAATTCTCTAGGAGGGGTTATTCAGTTCTGTACCTGGAATTTAGGATGGATGAGGAATGGTATCTCTTTCTCTGCTCTCGATATTCCAGGCTGCCTGCGAGGGCTACCCGGAAGCGCCGGTGCTGGGTCTCTCGGCTTGAGATAGCAGCGCGTCTCTCAGCGCGTCAGGAAGGCGGGGCTGCTGCCTGCGGGGTCTGCTTCTGCTCTCGGCTTCGGCAAGTATGGCTGCTCCGTCTTGTCACCACGCGTGTGTTTGCATAGGGCAAGGTCGGCAATATTTATACCTTAAAGGTGCCGGGATTGACGTAAGGATGGACATAGGTACGTCAATAAAGATGTCATACGACTTGCTCGTTAGCACATTCTTTACTAAAGTTCTCTGTGAAATCAAAACAATGGCCGCACGGATTATCCAGGTTGTCATAGGTTTGATTTGTTATGAGAACGTCGTATGCCTTATCAGGGGCTGGAGGAATGTCGCTTGTCTAATTAGATCTCAAGCGTTATGACCTAATCAGATAACACGTTCCTGTGCCGTAGTGTGACTGCGTCAGATAACGGTATCTGCATCATGGGGGATTTCTTGCCTCATGGGCTGACTGTTAGTTAACTAGCTAGTAAGTTTAACCAGAATAGGGTCAGGAATAGGGGGATCGAATCAGAACCTATAGAAATACACGACACCCACTCCACGCTAACTATGGTCATATCTACTAACCTATGCATAGTATAACATAGTACAACATACTATAGAGTATAGTGTATACCTTACCACCCCAAAATACATAAATGCATTTCGAAATTTTCAAATATACTGAAAAATTGCAGTCATATATATTGTATGCACTTAAGCTACGAATTAGATGCAAAAGTGAACACGCATTGTTATGCATTATTGATTGTTGGTATATGAGAAATACACATGAAATGGCTCTTAATATGGCTATACAGAAAAAAAGTCGAAACCATTTCATCACATAAAATCTATTGCGAACATACCAGCGGGCAGCTAAAGTCTATAAAGTCTATAAAGTATCTAAAATAGAAATCTTAGTTCTCTAGGAATAGTCTCTTACTTTAAGCAGAAAATCAGTGTCCCGGGAAAAAATATATAGAAAAATATTTTAGGGGCTTGCTGAAAAAAGTTGCTGTCCGTGAACTGGATTGTAATTGTTCATGTGACTTTATTTTTAAAGTTGAAGGCCGAATTCAGGGAACGCCGTGTGCGAGTTTACTCAAAAGTCTCTATTTCTGTTCCGGAGAGAACATCATATCATTCAGGCTTTCGAAAAAACTGTCAACAGCTTCATGGGAAAGTTCCTCTAAGTCGGAAATAGGGGTAACCATGCATTCATGCGCATGATTGTCTCCATTGACATTCTGATTTGCATTGCTGACAGAAGGTCGTACCTGTTCGATGCTGCTTTCATCTTGAACTTCACTACTCTTCAATCGCAGTGGTGAAGATTCCAGGAATGCCGTCATCAGAATTGGCAGCCTTTGAGGGCAGCACAGTGCGTGAACATTGGTAGGAACCAACAGTGTATCTGCATCCACCGGCGCATCCGATTGTAGCGTCAGACAGGTGTCTAACACGCATTCTTCTCCGCATAGCAGACACCTTAGTACAGGTAAAACACACCTTTGCCACATTGGTCGAAATGATAGAAACCAAGTCATGTTTAGGTCTCTAAGCCGGGAAAGTCCCAGGATTTTTGATATCCGGTCCCGGTATCCAATGGCTAGGATCGTTTCTTCCATTGTCGCGAGAGTTTGATCTGTGACATGGGTTGCCATAACGAAAAATAAGGACTAGGAATAGGATTCCTGCAATTAGTCCTAGGATCAGGGGAAGTCCGCCAAAAATCGAATGGACGAAGTCTGGAAAAATACCCAGTATGGCTTTGAATGGTGTTAATGCCATCGAAAATACTGTCTTAAATACCTTTGAGACCCCTGTGGTATCAGAAATATTCAAGATTTCGCTCAGGATTTCCGCGAAATGTACGGGGGAATTGGTTGATAATAATGCATGTATCTCTGCAGTCGTCCTTGCGACTTGTAGATCATACGTTTCTTTTGATGACGTGAGCCTTGTAGGCGTCTGAAGAAGCACTGTTTTCATTCTGCTTAAAGTGTCTATTCGAATAGAAGTAATTTTCAGACCGGGCCATGCCCTTGCCTCCCTGTCTGGAAAGGAGCTGGGGAACAAAGAACGTCCACAACACTTGACCTTCGCCGTCGTAGTGACGAGATAAGGAGTCCCGGGCATAAGACTACAGCATCTGCGGTCTACAATAAGAATGTAACTCCCATTATAGAGTCTTTGAAAGAATGGTTCTATTTCAGTTGCAGGTGCGCCTTGCTGGTGACATGAAAGGTTGTATGAATTCCCTTCACAGGCTCCGTGCAAACTAATACCGTTACACAGAAGCGTGCCGCTTAGTGACATAGCACAATTGTTGCCACTAAGAAACACTTTCTGTCCTTTGTTACTGACACATGCATGTGAATAGGGCAGGTTCCATGTTGTTTTAAGGTACCCCTTTCCCAATTTCTCGTACATGCCAGCCTGTATATATTTTTGGCAGTATTGAAACCTGAAGGTTGAGATTGGAATATTTATGATTCCGTGGATTATCCATTCACTGACAGGTCGTTCTGACATTGTCAACGGTAATCTTTCTAGTTTTTCAATGCTCAAGATTGTATAATCAGCACCCTTCTGCGCCATACCGATCTGTCTATCAGTAAGGTTAAAGATTTGGAATAGTGACGTTGTGTTGATTAAACGCCAAGGCACGTAGCCTGAACGCAGATTTTGTAACGTCCAGCCAAGCTGTACAATGGAACGCAATTGTGACTGACCATGTTGTAATAACAGTAAGTCTTGCGATAATATATCGATTGCTGAAGACACAATGCTGTCCAATGAAAAAATTCTGGAGGACAGAGTCATTAACCCATTGTCCACTACAGAAAGTGATTTTTCCAAATTAATACGGTCAATTTCCCGTATTCTTTCTGCTGTCTCAATTTGAGTAACCTTCCAGGCCTCATTGTATGCTGCATATACAGAGGCTGCTATGAAACGCTTATGACGCTGTTTGCGTGGTCCCAGTATGAAATCACGCAAGTCAGCACCATCAGTAAGTAAAGTTAGGTGTTGCTTAATTTCAGGCAGTGTGGAAGTTTGTAGCCATTGAAGGCATAATTTGCCCACACTGTAGGTTGTTATTATCCCTGGGTGATGTCTTTGGGGATATCTAGGGTCTGGCCTGTTCATTTTGAAACCCTGTGTTTTATTCAGGAATCTATCTTGACAGTTATTTGTATCTGTGGGCCAGATCAACCATTGTTTCCAATCAGGATGTGTTCTGTTTTGGTTAAGTATATGGTTTATGTCTATTTCTTCATCTGTTTCAGAGTTATTGCTAAACATTGTTGGCTTTGGAATAGACAGGTTATTTAAATCTTTGATTTTGGCTAAGCCAAGACAGGTGGTTTGTTGAACGGTGTCATTTAAAAATATCATTTGTTCTGGGATCATGCAGGCTCTAAACAAAGCTTCTAAACCCTGTACTTGCCATTCTTTTGTGCCCCAAACACTTTTCAAATCAACATTTTTGTCCCAATAATCAAATCCAAAAGTATTCATTTTTTCAAAGAATGAATCAGAATAAATCAATTTTGTGTTGGTTATCATGGTTTTCATCCCTGTCTTGTTTGACAATTTGTAATAAAATGTTTCAGCATTAGTTATGTTAAAACCTGAAAAATATGAATATTTGCCATACACGGTTCTAGAGCTCCCTTTTGGAGGTGTAGCACAATGTTCCCATTGATTAAAATTTAAAACATTTCTAGGTTGTGCAGATTTATGCAAGAAATGGTTACCATAGTGGTTATAGCAATACATACTATCATAATTTGTAGAACCTTGCAAATAATCATGTTTTGTAAATTTAGCAGACATTACTAAGTCAGACATCATATTGTTTATACTTTCAAAGTCCCAATCATCAGCAAATGAGTTCGGTTTCGCAAAGTCACTCAAAGAGATCTTAATTTGGTGTGGATATTTCAGGATCTCGACCGGACCGTGAATTTCATAGTCAGTGTTGTCCCAGGCTACCCCACCAGGTATTGGAATTGCTGTGAAATTTGCTGAAGTAAGTTCTGAAGAAAGTTCTCGTTTCTCGACGTGTGAGGATGTGTGTGGTTTGAGGACCAAGTTGATGTTCAGACTTGCTGTGTCCATTTTAGCATATTTTCCCTCAATGAAGCGTCCCAAAGTAAATACCATGATGAGCCAAAGTATGAGGATAAATGCACCAAAACCCACCCAAAATTCAATCCATGGAGAAACTAGATATGTTTCTTTCAGTTGTTTCAAAAGTTCCTTTGCTTTGTCTTTAAAGGATTTTGATGATGGCTGTGTCTTTTGTTCGCTGAAGCCTTCAGAGGAATCATCGAAGTTGATGAAGTAACCGGATGCAGTTCTGTCAATTGTTCCAATTGGTTCAGGATTTTTGTTTCTTGCATTTTCACTTGGTACTTCAGAATAGATTGGTATGTCTCTGCTAAATGTCTTTATTTGGGTTTTCAGAGGTCTTAGTTCTATTGCATTGTTGCATAGTCCTTGTTGTTCTTCTGTAGGCGTTTCGAATGTGATGAGCCTCTTTGATAGGACCTCTGTACTGGTAGCAAACCTTGGTGTTCTGCTACTTATTGGGAGTCCACTTGGCCTACTGTTGGTTATCGGCCACATGTTGTGGTTTTACCAGGTCGATGGATACAACTCGGTTCTCCTTTTTTCCAGCAAGTGGCGGTAGTACAACTGATCTTGTCCCGTTGACAGACAAGACAGGAACTGCTTTTCTGTAAGAAGGCCCAAATTCCTTCTTTACCGCGATCTTCTCCCTGACTAGATCCCCGACTTTTGGAATCCAGACAGGTCTTGCTGGGACAGGTGGTGATTCTTCAGTGGTTGTTGGCTGTTGTTTCAACTGTATGTTGCTCAGGTCTTTTCTTGTTTTGTTTAAGTCCTGCAAAATAGCCAAACGGTCTTTGACATCAAAGCTTTTTTCTGTTACCACTGAAGTCTGACTATCAAGGTCAGAGATCAACATCCTAGTTCCGAATAATAATTCGTACGGACTGAATCCCTTCAGAGAATTTCTTGGCAGGTTATTTAGACTACGTTGGACACTTATTAGATGTTTGACCCACCCAGCTCCCGAACCTAATATCCTTTCTATTATAGATTGCTTTCTGTCTTGGTTTTTTCTTTACACCATCCCATACCCTCAGGAAGGAAGTGAGAAGATTCCCGCTGGGCTGTGCTCATTTGGCCATTCTTTCCCCCCCCAGGCTGGATTGCCTGAGAAAAAGAAAAAAAAATGGTCGAACGTAGCATGCTCTTAGCGTATATGCCATTTAGACTCGCAAATCTTGTATAACAGTCCGGACGTCAGCCGAGTGCTGTGGATCTACATTATAAGTGGAACTAGCCTGTGTATGTTAATCGCAAGCCATTCTTTTTAGTGGAGATGTTATCTGCCTTGATACGACGAGGTATTAAACTGCTTCTCTCCCCACTGCGATCTCTGTTGCAGTTTGGGCAGTTTTTTACAAACATGGTGTAGTGCAGGCTCATACCTGGCCACCAGTACCGTGATTGTAATTCTTCCAGAGAATCTTTTAGTTTAAGGTGTCTGAGACCCTCGCCCATGTGTGCGTCTGCGATTAACAAGTTTCTCCTGTCCATGTTTGGAATCACTCTATCCCCCACTCCAGGGATTCGAGCAAAAGGAACGGAGTTTGCATCTATGATGTATGTGTAATTGAGTGGATAGTTGATCGGTAACGCTGAGCAGTCGCCTTTTGATGACGTTTTTACTGCCAGCAATGTTTCGCCGTCAATGTATTTTAATGTACGCTTTTTTCGATCTACGGGAGCCGGTTTACTGGCTGCCGCTGCGGCTGTTTCAGCCAATGAATTCCCTACAACGTGAACGCCATCACGCTGATGACTCAGTGAGTGAGTCACGTGAGTCTTTGGTAGTTCTTTTTGTAAAAGAGCTATTTGTTCCCAGAGCAGTCTCTGCTTTATTGGTGCATCTGTGTCATCTTTGTAACCGTTCTGAATCCATGTCTGCAAATCCTTGTTATATGCTTTGACGCAGTAATATGAATCTGACACTATAAGTGTCGGGAATTCGCGATCCGCATTATCTAGCGCCATTTTCAAAGCTATTATTTCAGTTTGTAGTTCTGAATTAGTTTCTACTGAGTGTGATTTTGTTAATAGAGGTCTTAGTTTACCTCCGCGCCACACTTCTTTTGTGATCTCACATGTGGGATTGTATGCTTGTTCTCCCCAAACGGAGGGTTGAGCATGTCCGTCTGTATAGATTACACAGGCGTAATGTCGTAGAGGCAGAATGTCGATTGGCAGAGGATACGTTTTTTCATATTTTAGATTTTTTAATTCTTCTAGTTCTTAAAAGACTGTTAACCAGGCAATACTTGATAATTCATATCCTCCGTACTGGATTTTCAGATGGGCAATTCTGGACTTTTTGAAGTTGAATTTGTAACCCTCTGCAGCGAAACCAAGTATTATGGTGTTCACTCTTTTCAAGTGAGTTTCCAAGTCATCATCTGTTAAGTAAATGTCATCGACATAAGATAATGCTTCATCATCATATAGTTGTAGTAATTCTGTTACTCTCGCTGAGAATACCCCCGGGCTGTTCTTGTACCCCTGGGCTAACCGACAGAATTGTTTTTGAGTGCCATTTACTGAGAATGCAGTTAAATATCTGCTCTCTGGTGCTATATTTTGACAAAAGAATCCGTTGGAGATGTCCAAGGTAGTTTTGTATTTTTTGCGCACTATGTTATTCATTAGTGCAGCACTGTGTGAGTTTTGCACTGCAAAAGTTTTGCAACATGTGTTAAGGTGTCGGTAATCCAAAACTAGACGGTACGAATTGTCTGGTTTGGAGACCGGAAATAAAGGATTGTTCATTTGTGAGGTGCAAGTTTCAATCACCCCTTGGTATTCTAGCTGATCTAGTATTTCATTTACTTGTTTTTTAGCTTCTTGCTTAATTGGGTACTGCCTTTGTGCAGTTGGTTGTGATTTTAGCTGGACTTTGTGAGGAGGAGAATCCTCATCCCATCCTACGTGATTTTTATATAAAGCAGGTGCTAAGGCCACTGCCCACTTTCTAGCAAGTGTATATTTTTTATGAATCGGTATTTGATTCGAGAAGGCAGGCATAATTACTTCTTCGCCATGAGGGCACTCCCTGACAAACTCTGCTGGCCAGTCTTTTTCAGCTAGAAGGATGTCATAGCCTTTGGATAGGTTATCCCAAAATAGTCCCCTTATTTTCCTAGTCTTATCTCCCTCTATACGTAATGTTATCTCGTATATTTTGTGGGGCTTGCTAACTCTGGTATCTGCAGTTTCCACTTGAAGGTATTCATTCGTGTCCACTGTCTCCAGATGATTCATAAGGACTTTGCGAGCTATGCTCACCTCTGCTGCGCTGTCTAGCATTGTTTGAGCCCATTCTCCGTTTTTCAGTTGTGTCCTCAGTATTCTCGGCATTGTTAACTACCTTGATACTGGCTACCTTCTTTTTTGGAAATTGTGATTTCTTTTTCAGTTGAGCAGGTTCCTTGTCTTTGGACTTGGCGTGCTCTTCTGATCGTCCTCTTCTTTCCGATTTCTGCGAGGAATTCTGAAAAGATTGAGAGGGACGTGTATCAATGTCTTGATATCTATCAGGTTTTTTAATATTATCCCTATTTATAAGGTTATACCTATTCCCAGAGGGTTCACTCTGAGGTGACCTTTGTCTCGGGTTTGGAGATTTCTCTCTTCGCCTAGGAGACCTTCCTCTGGACTGGAATTTCTTTTCTTTAGGATTGGATTGTTTATTTCCATCCCAGTTCTTTTTTGGTGAATTATTATTAAAAAATATTTTTTCTGGACTTGTAGTCAGTTGCGGTTTTACTGGTATTCCACCTAGACTATCTCTGCCTAGTTCTTCATAGGATTTTTCTATGATTCTGGCAATTTCAGCTGGTTGGTCTGCTATATCTGTCTCTTTTAACCTCTGGCGGATCGCCACGTTTGCTGCTTCACCTTTTATGTTGGCTAGTAATATAGCCGAGACTTGCTTGAAGTCTTTCAGTAATTTCATACCAAGAGTTAAAGCAGGTTCTGGACCGTATTCATCTTGAATTTGTTTTAGCACATCTGGTATCACCGAAATGGATGGAACACCGTGTGTTTTTGTATAGATGGAAGCAAAGACTGTACCCCAAGTGTCACAGTCCTCAATGTGTGTCTAATGGGGTGGTGTCAGGAAACAGCTATTCCCATTGGGAGACATATAGTCAGAATCCTGTGTTTTTCTAATGGGGTGGTGTCAGGAAACACCGCCTCTATTTGGGTAATTTTTTGTGCCAACCAGAATGGTATTTGTTCCCGTTTAGCTGGAACTTTACCTAGGCAGGATTGGATGTTCTGTGGTGTAATTTTATTTGTGTTCCCCTGGTGAGGGGTCAGCTGTGGAAGTTTAATCGCTGGCTGAATTGTTGAAGTCCGCATTACATACTGAACTAATTGTCTGTGAATTTTTAGTAGTTGTTTTAGCTGTATTAACAGCTCTGCTGCAGGCATTCTTTCGATGTCTGGATGTGGTGTGTATCCGGCTAGGACCGGCCACGTTGCTCCTGGTCTTCCTAAAGGACCGAGCCTTGTAATGTGATTGTTATGTATTAGGGCGCCATCAAATAAGAGCAAATGCTCTTGGAATTTGAGTGGTACTTCCACCTCCTCGAAAGGAGTGTACTCATTAGGAGGTTCCTCTACTTTGTAATAGTGGAAGTACTTTGTTACAGCATTTGCTGCTGGAAAATTTATCCATGTATAGTATACCTCTGTCTGCCGATATTCGTGTGCCTCGATTACGAATATGACTGTGCCACCTCTAGGTGTCAGTCCATTTTCTATAAGTTTTAGAGTTATAGCTCTCCTTTTGGCGACCTGGATGAGTATTATATCCGGGTCTGCATCGAGTGCTGTAGTATCAGCTGCTGCTATTTCAGTAGCTAATCTAATTGCCTCTCTTTCTTCATCACTCTCTGTCATTTTACCGACAGGAAGCTTATGTCTTTTGTTTGCAGATCAGGTTTCTTTATGGAACAAAGATTAGGTGCACAATATTCTGGAACTGTTTTATCCTTCAACGTTGACTAGACCAAGAACCATACATAGGAGTTCCCTCCTGCGAGGTTTTGGAGGATATTATAACCTTTCACCCACTCCAGACGTCTTTGGAGTATTTGGGAAAAGGGGTCTGAGTGAGAAAGCACGACTGAGTTACTCTAAATGTCTTACGTTAGTTTTATCGCCCTTTCCAAACGCGTTGGGCGCCATGTAGTGTAGCTCCTATTTTCCCAATAGGCTCTGCGCATTGGAATAGTACCTACAGCAGTAAAGGCCTAGGCCAGACGTTAACTAGGTCTACTACTGTCGATACTAGACTTAATTTTTGGGTTTGCCAGCTAAGCTCAGAGTTCGCTAGAAACTTTCTCGAATGTTCAAGGAAGGATTAACTCCCCTGATTAGACAAGAAGGGATTTAGTTTCTGACAACCATAGAACATGACAACTTTGCTCTCCCCTAATCAAGAGTCAATCTCGAGAGTCGTGTGAGCACAAGGCAATTATTTTACTCAGTCAGTACGTGCATTCTTAGTCTCATCAGTATGTAGAGAAAAGGAAGAGACGGGCGTGTTCAATAAAAGATGTTATTTATTGATCAGTCTCTTTTCTCGTACAAGAGAAATGGATCGATATTATTGCAATACTTATAGTTAAGTAAAGTGCATACATTAGAAGCAATAGTATAAAATAATACTGTAAAAACATTGATATGGTTTCTGAGCCATATGATGTTTAAAGTGATTAAAATATATTTACATACACATATACATTTGACTAAACGTACTCAACTGGTGTTTCTAAATACGCCTACCCCGTGTACCTGACCTAAGTCTAATACGTGGGCGGGAATAGAAAGTTACAGTTTAAGTTAAGTTTGTTTTTGCCAAGTGAATAACTAAAGAATTCTCTAGGAGGAGTTATTCAGTTCTGTACCTGGAATTTAGGATGGATGAGGAATGGTATCTCTTTCTCTGCTCTCGATATTCCAGGCTGCCTGCGAGGGCTACCCGGAAGCGCCGGTGCTGGGTCTCTCGGCTTGAGATAGCAGCGCGTCTCTCAGCGCGTCAGGAAGGCGGGGCTGCTGCCTGCGGGGTCTGCTTCTGCTCTCGGCTTCGGCAAGTATGGCTGCTCCGTCTTGTCACCACGCGTGTGTTTGCATAGGGCAAGGTCGGCAATATTTATACCTTAAAGGTGCCGGGATTGACGTAAGGATGGACATAGGTACGTCAATAAAGATGTCATACGACTTGCTCGTTAGCACATTCTTTACTAAAGTTCTCTGTGAAATCAAAACAATGGCCGCACGGATTATCCAGGTTGTCATAGGTTTGATTTGTTATGAGAACGTCGTATGCCTTATCAGGGGCTGGAGGAATGTCGCTTGTCTAATTAGATCTCAAGCGTTATGACCTAATCAGATAACACGTTCCTGTGCCGTAGTGTGACTGCGTCAGATAACGGTATCTGCATCATGGGGGATTTCTTGCCTCATGGGCTGACTGTTAGTTAACTAGCTAGTAAGTTTAACCAGAATAGGGTCAGGAATAGGGGGATCGAATCAGAACCTATAGAAATACACGACACCTATTTGGACATTAGGGGCCTAAATAGTTCAAAATAATATGAAGCATCAATAATCCCATCACAGCTCGATTAGTACAACTCATCTCTTTTTAATTGATGATATTGAATCATAATATTATGCATTTCAAAAATATGTAGGACTGTAACACACACCTTAGGGCTGGAATGCAAGGGATATAGGGGTATTGGTGGGGATGTGTATTAATACTAAGGTATTTAATTTAATACCTGAGTTTTAATGTTTAAACATTATAATATATGATATTGAATCATAATGTTTTTTATTTTAAAATATGTAAGATTTCAACACAAACAGTTAGTGACATTTGGGGGTGCAATAAATATAGGGATATTGGGTGGGGAAATGCATTAATACTCTGTTATTAAATCGAATACCTAAGTATTAATGTTTAAACATTATAATGCATGATATTTTGTATCTAAAATATTTTTGAGGCTGTAACACAAACCTTTAGGTATGTGATCCAAGGCATATAGGGGTATTGGCTTGAGAACTGTATTAATACGCAGGTATTACACTTAATACACAAGTAATAATGATTAAACATTAAAATGCATGATATTTAATCATAATATGTAAAATAATTTTCGGGCTGGAACACAAACCTTTAGGGATGGAATGCAAGGGGTATAGAGAGATTGGGTGCGGAAGTGTGTTAATACCCAGGTATTACATTTAATACATAAGTATTAATGTGAATTACTATATATTTACTGTTGTAGGTAATTATAAGATTAGTATAATTAATTTGTAAAGTATGAAACACATATTTTATTAAAACACATTCATAAAAAATTATTGAAGCTTTTTCGTAAATTTATATGTAAAGAAAAGTAATCACATCATGTTGATTATTTAATATATTTCTTTGTATATTTTTTACATTTGCAAAAATATTTCATTAAGTAGTAAAAAAACATTACTTGTTTTACAAAAATATAACATATTTTTTAAACATGACATAGCATATATATATTTTTATAGTATTTTCCCTTTCTTTCCCATTGAATTTAGTGGGAACATTTGTGTTTTGTCCTTTATTACTTTTAGGTTTGAAGTACGCAGTTTTGTATCTGTTTCTACACTCGATGCAGAGTCGCTGTTAAGACTGGGTGCAAGGAACAGCTGTGGTTGGGTAAGAACAAATTACCTCACATTTGTAAGGAAATTTTATTGTAAGGAGAATGAGGGGAGGTAGGTAGATGTTATTCAGGATACAATTGTATTTTAATGTTGCTTTGACTATTTTTGCTACCTCATGTAGATTGTGCATATATGCTCACGTTGGACTGGTTTTTTTTCAAAGTAGGTTTAAAAAAGTTGTAAAAAACCTGGCTATTACTTTTTAAAACTAATTTTAAATAAAAGAAGCATTTTAGTTATTATGTTTTTTTAACCCTTTTGTAACTTTTCAAGACAAAGACCTTGTCATTGTTGGAGGAACTTAGGATTCGTGAATGGATAACTATTTGACGTTTTTCTTGGAATTTTATTTTGGATAGTGGATGCTCTTTCTGGGAATTTTCTAAAACCATTTTTATTTTTGGAATTTCAATAATATTTAACTTTTGTATGGATTTCAAATTATTGGACAGTAGTAGAAACTTTTTTTTAACAATAAAGCATGTTTCAAGAGCTGGCCTTTTTTTGGGATGTTGGATTACCTCTTTGGATTATTGCAGTAGTGAAGAGTTGAAAAAAGAGACAACTAGAGGTAAGAACATCGAGTATTCCTTAAATTTGTTTAAAAAATACAAATATGCCATTTTATTAGCAAGTGTTCTTGAAACAGTCAAGTAATTCTACAGGTAGTTAGTATATGCTAAAAGTGTAAGATGTATGAATTATTGTCCAGGTAGCTGAAGTTCCCAACAATGGAAATTGATGAGTTTAGACCGTTAGTCACTCAGATTTTTTTTACCTTTTTTTTTTAACACAACTTTTTTAACACAGACTACCTGACAATAATTGTGCCAGTCTCCTTTCTTGGAAACTTTGGGGCCTATTTAAACCCCCTTGCGCAGCCTGTGCTTTTCTCTTAATATGAGAAAAAGTAACGCACCGTAGTCACAAAAAGTTTGTAAATAATACCGTTTGTTAAAAATTTCCAAGAAATGGAAATGGTTAGGGTGACATCTTTCAATTGATTTATTAAATGAATTGTGTCATCCCTCTATGGCATTGTTTGCCTTTGCACCTCCCTCTAAGCAGGTCGAATAACCATTCCACCAGTCAATGGGAAACCTTGACTTCCTCTTTTGACACTACCTGCTTAGATGGCCAATGCAAGTTTCCTCGAGGTAATTTAGTGGGACCAATTTTTTCTCCTTTCGTGTAAAATATGTAGATTATGTAATTGCTGTGTAGAACTCATCCACACAGTCATGAGGTGTAAAACACAAAGGGCCTGATTAAGATGGTGGTCATACAGGCCGTCGATGCTGGTGTGACTGACAACCAACAGAGCACTATGATGCAGTCGGCCCGACTGCTGTGGTCAGAGGGAACGACTGACTCATACGACAGGCTCAATGGGCCCATCGGGCAGTCGGTTGTATCTTATTCCCTACAATAGGGGCAGTGCCCACACTGGCACCACTGTAGGGATTATGATGTCCCTTTCCGACATGGCAGTCTGACCGGCATAGAAAGGCCGTGCAAAAGAATGTTGGGCACCTCTAGCAAGGCCACTGTCTCCCATGGGCCTCTGCTATGAGGCCTGGGGGGCATTGCCTCCCAAATATCCATTAACACAGGGCATGGATGTATCAAAATATCCACTTTTCTACTGTGGCTTATGCTTCAGCCCTTTTCCAGGCCGCAGCTCAAGCCACAATAGAGAAGGAGATGTTTCCGACTGCCTATATTGCGGTTGCATCTTTTTTTGGCGGATGGAACCGCTGACTACTTGTTGGTCTGTTTCCAACCAGCTGCATGGGCAGTCGGGCATCGTAATTGGGCCCAAAGCTGTTAATTGTTCAACTTATAATGTAGATTACTGCTTAATATGGAATCATCAACTAAGGATGTTGTTTTAAATTTTTTGCTAATATGCCTGGGAAAAGTGAAAAAAGCATCCTTGAATTTAGGTATCAGGGTACATTTTAGTAATAGTATTTATCATTTGTAATTCAAAGTCAGTTATAATTTTCCTAAGACTAACTGATACAAATTCAGGGCCTCATTTATGAGTTTTTTTCCATAGGGCATGTAATTTCTCTGAAATCTTGCACCACTGTACTCCTGTACCTAGTACTTTGGTTGATTTTGTAAATACTTGTACCTTAATTAACTCATTTTTCAAGGGTACCTTTAGACTAGGCCATGGTGCATTTATTGACAAAAAGCATCCCTCAAGGTCATGTATTTTTTTATCTTCATGAGAGTTTCCTGAAGTTTGGACATGTGCATCAACCAACCAGAAGAAGGTTTGTTTCACAGAATGCATCAAAGCAGTCCATATGTTATTCACATACAGGTCTGACCTGTTCAATTGGAAGTGCATATTAGACTTCCCCACTGCAGTTACTGAGAAACATCTAAAAAAGAGAGCCTCCACAGGTCCATATTATAAATTAAAATTAGTTAAGCCCACTACCACCCTCAGTAGCACCACCCTCAGGCAGCAGAATACAGCATCAATGTGTTTCATCATGGTAGAGGGGAGGTAAAAACTGTGGCTTAAATTAAAGAGTACTCAGGAGAGTGACACCTAGCTCTATCGGCTACCACTGTGAATGAATGCTCAACAATCAGGGAAACATCCCGGCTGAGAGCTCCTCCTTACAACCTGAGAAGAACATAAATTGTCTGCCCCACCCCCTACATCCTGCATGGTGTTAGCTGTTTTGGGTGTACTAGTTCCAATAAGTGCCTTTAACCTATTCCCCTTGTTCCATTGCACCCACAGTAATTTCTTATAAGGTAAGATCTCATCAGGTGCCTAGAATCACACAACATCCTCACAACACACAGACACAACCTCAGACACTTTGCACTAACCAACACACACCCTCAAACCATCAAACATATATTCCACCTCATGCTGATCAATGCACTGCTCTGCAGTACTCCCTACACAAGATATCACAGACCTCATTGCCTATCACAACCTTGATGCCCTCTTCATCACAGAAACAAAGCTCACTGACACACTCTCACATGTCCAGCAACTGTAGTGTGTAAATACATATTAGAAGGGAGATAGCCTTTCTGTCATCTCTAGATCCACCTGGTTTTAGAATATAGGCAAGCTAGCAGTACTCAACTCAACTCAATGGAACTCCTAACATGCCACTCCCAGCTCCCTTTAGTGTAGTTGCTACCTTTCACCAAATCTACTGGCCATCTGTACAGAACAAGGTATTCATATAAGAATTGTAGAGCCTCTTCACTACATCCTGCAGCCTACACACCCAAACTATCTTCCTGTGACTTAAACCTGAAAAACAAGAGGCACATACCTCAACCTCAACACACTCAACACTCTCCAAAGGCCACTACCTTGACATCCTCATCTTGACTTCACCACCTAACCAAGGCAAGCATCCCATAGCTCTCATGCTAATCAGAGTCCAACCAACGCACCAAGGTCAAGCCATAAAAGAACAAGAAATCTGTGGATCTTTCAAAGACATCTCAATTGACCATATTTTCTCAGATACCTGCATGTCTGATATCATCACCCTTTGAAACAACATTTCGCTAAAATCATGTGAACACTAAAACTTCAACTAAAATGCATGAGTACAAACAAAACCATTCAACATTCCAGAGTCCTTTCAAACAACAAAAGCTCCAATTAGACACAAGAAATAAAAACACAACCCCGATGGCCTTATGCTACTGAAGCCCCTCCACGTAACTCACAGACAACTCATCACATTCTCCAGAGCCAAATAATATACCACTACCACCAGAGTAGCTTTCAATATCAAAACACTATTCAACACAATCAAATACTATAACCTGACCCTGCCTGACCCTCCTATCTCGCACTCCATGGACAAATTCAATGCCATCAATCTCTTCTTCAGTGAAAACCTACAGAAGGTCTAATACGATCACCAAGCATTCTTCTCTTCTGATACCCAGCACTCTGCTCTGCATTCCACAACAGTCATTCTTCAAACCCCTATCGTACAGAGATTTCACCAACATCCTCATCTCCCTCAGTGTATGAACGTGTTAAGATGATGTATTTCCTTTATCATTCATAAAAGCCCTCTCACTCTTACTCAGCACTAACCATGGCTCCTTCACCATGATCACACTGCAGCATGGAGACAGCTACCTTACTATTTATAGATGACACATTTATGCCCACAGGTAAAGCAGAAACCTACCTACTGATAGTTCTGTACCTTTCAGCAGCCTTCAACACCTTCATCCATCCTAAATTCAACCAAACACTGAAGTCTCAATTAGTATTCACCTGTAACTAGTCATGTCAAAAGTATTTATGGGACCCTAGGAAACTTAGTTTTAAGAGCACGACAAATGTATGCTGTAGAGAAAATGGACGGTGAATCATGCATTTAGAATCATCTGGTTCTATGTGTGCATTTAGTTTTCTCTTTATTAATATATTTTTTCATTTTTACAGCAAGAGCACTGGGCATTTATATAATGTGAGACCTGGGGCAAAATGCCCCCTATGCTCCCCACCTTGTGACTACCATGCTCGGTATTTCATTCAAGGGTTCTCCTATCTATCCAAACCTTCACAAGGGGACCTCCAAGTCCCATAAAATCCATATCCCATGTGTCGTCGCCCAGGGTTGTTTCTTTTTTTTTTTTCAATTTTTTATTGAAGCTGGAGTTTGTCAGACATAAATATTTACAAATTGCGTTATCATATCATACAAAAAACAGAGATAAAAATCTATTTAAAGAATATAGATCAAGAACACAGTCACTATCAATACCCCCCACATCCCAAACATATTTACAATTCCATACAAAAAGTTTAGCCAGAAGCAACATCACACTTAAAAAAACCCTTGAAAACATTAACACAATACTCTGATCTAATGACCTGACGATCTAAAATCTCCTTCCACCCACTGCAATATATCAACATATTCAAACATCACCTCTGCTATTAATCAAAGTTATTTCCACATACTTTATAAAATTTCTTAAGTCCCCCAATTCTTGCGGCATAGGTGTATTCACTTTTCTTCACCCTTCTCATCTTCTGACCCCACTCCAAGCCTAACGGAATTGAGTCTGAACGCCATTTTTGCAATATCAATGACCTTGCGACTGCCATGGCTATATATAAAAATCCAGTCACCGAATCTGAAAAAGGGAGATCTGGATCACGGCCAAATAAAATTAATCTATCGTTTACTACCAACTCTATATTACATTCTTTATCCAAATAAAGAAACACCTCTACCCAATAAACATTGATTTTTGGGCAACAAAGCATAATATGTGACAAGTTGGCAGATGAATAATTCAAGCAACGAAAGCATTGAGAGGACTAATGGGGATACATTTTTGAAATTGCGGCGGGGGTTCGATATAACAGCCATTTACTAAGAAATAGCATCCTGCGCCAATTTGCCCCTCTTGACGAACTAAAATTTAGTCTATTAATGGTAGACCAAATATGGGGAGAAATTTCACAGTTCTCATGCTCTGCCCAATTCCTTATGGCTTTAGTTTCAAGATCTATCCCCCTTAGAGAGGTTAAAAATGTCTTCCAGGCACCTGGCTTCCAATCAAATGCTCTAACTAGAAGATCCTCCACCAGCTGATTTGGGGCCATGAGGGAGGTAACATTTATTTAAGCAAAGTATTTATATAAAGTGTCGTACGAATTAATTAGAATAAAATCATTAACCAATAATTGACGTATTTCTTCTACGGACACCCAGATACCATTCCTTACAAATTCTGAGATTTTAACATACCCCGCTGCTGCCCATTTGCTGCCAGGTGTGTAGGTTTTCTAACCTCTATACAGGGGAGAAATTCTTCTAATGAGGATGCTGAGTTGATCACTGGAACTGAATATTTTTTTTAAATTCCTGCCGTCGTTTAAGAAACCATTGCAAACTCTTATATTGAACCTAATTTGGTGATATAACCATTAGCAGAGGAGAATGAATTTGGCTCTCATTACACATAAAATTCATTAAAATGTTACAAAAAAAATGTACTTGCGGTGGGGGCTTAAACCTGGATAGATATTGTGCAAAGTACGCATCATAAGAACTTTTAAGATTGGGGAGTGCTAAGCCACCCTGGTCTAAATCTTCATATAAAGTGCTAAGCGGTAGGCATGGTTTTTTTTTCCCAAATAAAGGCTGTAAACATTGACTCAACCTTAGAAAAGAAAGAACCTGTTAAAATGCACGGATTTGAAGCAAAAAGAAAATTAAATATAGGTGAAACAGACATTTTAATTAAGGCCACACGTCCCATTATGGACAAAGGGAGCAGGGTCCAACGAGAGAACAGCCCTTCAACTTTCTTTATTAGAGGGACAAAGTTAAATGTATATAAATCATCTATAAATTGGAGAAAAATATCCCCAAGTATCTCTTTGGGTTGGAATTAAGAGAGCACTGAATATCGGGGTGCAAATTTGTAGCTGCCCTCCCACTTTGTATCACTTCTGTCTTAGCTCTGTTTTTTTGGTATCCCCCTAAAGCTTCAAAGTCCTCAAACAATTTGAAGACCTTAGTTTGTACCTCTACGGTTGTCTTAATTAAAAGCATGATGTCATCTGCGTAGAGTTTTCACTAAGGCCTTGCTGGAATTGGAGGGTGGATATCAGCGCAGTTCCGAATGGCTATTGCAAGAGGTTCGATAAAAAAAGCAAATAACACGGGCGACAAGGGGCATCCTTGCTTGTGCCTCACCTGATCTTTATCGAACCTACCACTTCGGAATTAATAATGATATTGGCCACCGCATTCTCGTACAAGCTCTGAATTAGAAGAATCAATGACCGTGGGATATTAAAAGAATGTAGAATCCGGAATAATGTCTCCCAAACCACCAGGTCAAAGGCTTTCTCCGCGTCTAATATTAGCACGAGTGCCGGGAGCTTCTGAACCTCAAAATAGTCCAGAGCTTCTACATGAAAATGAGTATTTGTGGCCAATTGCCTACCAGCCAAAAACCCGTTTTGGTCGGTATGAATCAACTGTGGTGCATATCTATTAAACCTAAGAGATAACAATTTAGTAACAATTTTATAATCCGAATTCAGCAACGTAATAGGACGGTACGAATTAGGGTCAATCTTATCCTTGCCTTTCTTCGGAAAACTGACAATATTCCCCTGCCTAAAAGATTCTGGGACTAGCCCTTCCTCTAATAAAGAATTAATCAGGGCTAAAAAAAATTCTTCCAATGCATCGAAGAAAACCTTAAAAAGATTCTGCGGGTAGTCCGTCTGGACCACAGGCCTTACCATTCGCCAAACTCTTTACAACTTCCTCCAAGTCTATCAATGAAAAAGTACTTGCCAAAGATTCCTTATCGATTTCTGACAAAGTTGGAGATGGATTTTCTCAAAGGAAATTTGCGAGAAGTTGGTCATCAACCCTTTGGAGTTTGCCGTAAATATACTCGTAGTGGGACATCATAATAGCCCCAATTTTTCCTGGATCTTCCCTAGGAACTGCTGTCAAAGGGCATTTCAGTGCCTTAATTTAGTTTGCGGCAGCCTGCTCTTTAGCTTGCCACGCCAGCAGCCTAACAGTGAAATTGCTTTCCTCATACACTTTCTGTTGAAAGCATGGAAACAAATCTCACTCTGAGTGTTGTAGACGTAGCAAAGCTCACGTTTGGCCTGTTCCAAATGTTTTTTACTAGAGACAGAGGGATCCCATAAAAATATCTTGTTAAGTGCATGAATCTTGTCTTCAAGTTTTAACTTCTCCAGTCTAGCTTTCTTTGATATGGCCGCGTCTCTACCTATTATTAGCCCACGTATATACGCTTTAAGAGAGTCCCAAACGATATGAGGGGCAGCAGACAGAGTGTTCTGGATTAAGAATTGTCTAATCTCAGCATCCATAAACTTCACCCACTCCTTATCTGTTTGATATAATTTATTAACCCCTTCCATGCTGATGACGAGCTCAGCTCGTCATCAGCTTTACCTACCCTGTGCGGATGACAAGGTGAACTCGTCATGGAACAAAGAGATTTGAGAAATCTCAGCACAGGACGGGAAAAGCCATAGCATTGAAGGTGTTAAAGACCAAGCATTTTGGTGACCTTTGATCTGCCCCCAGGTGGATTTCTAGTGTCAACATAGCGTGATCCGAAAATACATTAACAAAACATTTTTGTTGAAAGAAATCTAACCCCTGAGAGACCAAAAAAAAATCAATATGGGAGGAGGAACAAAACCGACCAGATCCACACGTATATTTCCCTTGAGTAGGAAATGCTGATCGCCATGGATCTTGTATATTTAATAAAGCTTCATAATTCTTCAGAATTTTAAGCGATCTTGGCTTTGTCTGCCTCTTCCCCGTACTGTGGAGTCTATCCGAGGATTCATCAAAATATTTAAATCCCAGCCCAGGATTGTTTCTTGTCACCAGTCATCTTCTCTACATGGAGCTTCTTGGAACTATACTCTGACATATTGTGAAAATTTCTCACTATACTAACAACACACAACTATGTTTGAAAGTCCCCTCTGCTCCAGACATCCAGTGCCTTGAATACTTTTTGTACCTGATTTAAACTGGTCCTGGGTCGCTTTTGCCCTGGTTCAGGGAGGACCTAGCATGGTAGTTCTTGCTGGACTGTTCCAATTGGAGCATAGTCAAGACTGACTTGCTTATGGCTGGGTCCAAACTAAGGTGCATAGTGTAAAAAATATCAATGGATTGAGATACGGCCATAAGTGATTACCAGTTCCTGCGATTGATTCATGCACTCCATCCATCACTTTTTTTAATGCTTTAGTGCGTTGCCCTAAGTGGGACAGGCATGCCCAGATGTGGGTCCACTGCACACTGTCACTGGCACCAAGCTATACATGGTTGATGAGCCCTAATTAGTGCAAAAATGGTCCTGAGGTGCTTGTGTTTCAGTTTAGAAAAAATCTGGCCTATCTGTTCGTACTGGATTCTCACTTTTGGAGCAGGTTTAAGAATGATTTGAATATGGGTAAGTCCAAACTGAGATGACATGGTGTGCAAAATAACAATGAATTGAGATGCGACCCTAGTGATTACCAATAGCTGAGTTTAATTCAAGTATTTAATTCCTCACTTTTTTATATACTTAAGTGTGTTTCACTAAATGTAGCAGGTACGACCAGACGGGGGTCACGTGCACAGTATGCCACTAGAACCAAACTATACCCAGCTGATGAGCCCGCAATAAGAGCAAAACCAGTCCTGGGTTGCTTGTCTTCTGGTTTAGGGAGGAGCGGGCCTTGAATTTTGTGCTGGACTGTGCCCATCGTAGCAGGGTGGATACTAATTTGCATATGGTCTGGCCCAGACTGAGGTGGCATGGTGTGCAAAATACCAAAGGATTGAGATCTGGCTCCAGGTGGTTATCACAGGCTGTGATTAATTCAAGCAATCCAGCCATCACTTTTTTGTATATTTTTGGTGTGTTTCACTAAGTGGGGTGCGTATGTCCAGACGTTGGTCCTGTGTACACTGTGTCACTAGAATCAGCTATACCTGCTTAATGTGCCATAACTAGGCCCAAACCAATCTGCTTGTGTTTCGGGACAGGGAGGAACTGGCTTGGCAGTTCCTGCTAGACAATTCCTATTGGACCATGGTTATGAATGATTTGCATACACTTGTGTCCAAACTGAGGTGGCATTGTGTGCAAAATAACAATGGATTGAGATGCAGCCCGAGAGATTACCAGTGGCTGAGATTAATTCACCCATTCTATCCATCACTTTTTCATATATTCTAGTGTATTGTCCTAAGTGGGACGGGTATGCCCAGATGTGTGTACTGTGTCACAGAAACCAAGGTATACCTGGCTGATGAGCACTATATAGAGCAAAACTCATCCTTTGTTGATTGTGTTCCAGTCCAGGGAGGACTTGGTCCGTCAGTTTGTGCTGAACTGTTCCAGTTGGAGATGGGGCAAGACTAATTTGCATATTGGTGGGTCCAAACTAGGGTGGTATTGTGAGCAAAATAATGATGATTGGGATTTGGCACAGAGTGACCACCAGTGACTGGCATTAATTCAAGTATTACATTCATCACTTTTGTTGTATACATTAATCGCAGTGAGTCACAATTTGAGAGCTACATTATTAATATCCATTAGGTAAGTCGGATTACAACCCATGCCGAATTCAAAAGTAAATTGCCATCAGATTTCTGTGACCATAAATAGTACTATGGCCCTAAATGCAGTTAAAATATAGACAGCTACCATTCCCTCATACACAATTCCAGTGAGTTGAAAGCTTGGCATTTTAGCCATCAACTTTCTGAGCTCCTCTTAATTTGTCAGGGATGGGAATTCTACACACTTATCCAGTCAGTAGGAAATGCAGAAACATGTCATGCTGCAGCACCTGGCCTGGTTGTCCACTCTCCTCATCGATAACCATCATCAATAACCAAAAACTTTGGTGGGCATTTACTATGTGTTTACGCCGGGTTAAGGTGGTGGTAAGCATTGAGTCGGTCAATTATAAAAATATGCAGTTACAGAGTAGTCTAGTGCTGCGCACCAGCCCTTAGTAAATGTTCCCCTTTGTGTGAAAGGTCTACGCTGAAGCTACCTGTTTTCGTTCAATGGCACAAAAATTGTATTAGACTATTCCCCTCAGTCCACCTTGATCCATAAATTCTGTTCATCCACAACAATGACAAATGTGTCACCCTTGACACATGCTGCTTTGCTTTTCTATAATCCTGTTGACTTTAGTTATTTCATCACTTGTGCCTTTTTAAATCATTTATGCCTTGGCCAACTTGAGTCTTCATCCCTTCTGTACTAAGGTGCAGCAGACACAACAGCCTCACTGCGGGGTTTTTTCCCCCCGCGCTGTGCGGGGGGAGGGGGGCCGCGCGCGGCGCCGCTGTGCTTGTGAAGAGCTTAGCTCGTCATGAGGCACAGTGGAGCTGCACTCATGACGAGCTGAGCTCGTCACAGCCACACCGGTTTTGGAACGTGCAGCACAGTGGTAAAATTATCCCCGCGTGCGAACATTGCAACGGCCTTGACGAGCTCAACTCGTCATGAGTGCAGCTGCACTGTGCCTTATGACGAGCTGAGCTCGTCACAAGCACTCAACGGGTTAAAGAAGACTCCATCATATGCCTAAGATCAACCATATTGTGAGCTGATGCCAGCAGTGGCGCCCCAGTCACTTCTACTACTTGGAGCCCCATTTACCTCATAATGCTATGATTTCTAGGGCAAGATGTCTAGCCCTTTGAGGGCAGTACATCTGCTGCCGGAAATCGGCAGCCGTGGCCGGAAGCAGACATCCATCCACCTCAGGAGAAGTTGGTCAAAGGTTGTTTTTTTTCCAATATCTTTATTAATCTTAAATAACACAAGTTAATTCAATAAGATGCAATACTACTTGGCATTATGGGCCAGATGTAGGTAGGCTTTTACCGGGTGGTAACGGCCGAATTCGGCCGTTACCACCCGGTAAAAGCAATTTGACATGTAGGTCCCTGTAATTTACAGACTCGGTAAATTTACCGATAGGTAAATTTACCGAGTAGGTAAAATACCGAGTAGGTAAAATACCGAGTAGGTAAAATACCGAGTCGGTATCATTACTGATTCCGGAAAATTGGTATGTAGGTGGGACTCTTCTGAGTCCCACAAGCAGTACAAAATCGGTATTTTACCATCAAATACTACTTGATGGTAAAATACCGTTTCTGGTGTGCATGCACATGTGTGCATGCACACCTATGCCATATGACAGGCAGACCTGCCCTTAGGGCAGGTATGCCTGCCACATGGCACCCGAGCCTCTTTTGGGGGTGCCAGAGGGTGTCAAAGTGACACCCCCTGCACCCTTGTGACAGTCGGTATTTTCCGATGTGGTAAATACCGACCGGTATATGCCCAATCAATCCTATGGGCTTCAAAGCCCATAGGAATGCATGGGCATTAACTGGTCGGTATTTACCACATCGGAAATTACCGACTGTTTCCGATTCGGTAATTGCACATCTGCAATTACCTACATCTCGGTATTTTTATTTTCCGACCTCTTAAATACCGAGTCGGTATGACTCGGTATTTAAGAGGTCGGTAAATAAAAATTACCTACATCTGGCCCTATGAACCATAAATAGATAAGCATTTCATCAATACAAATATAATATATGTAATACATATTATAGTTAAAAGAATATCAAATCTGGGTAAGACCCAGTTGCAATGTTTAGATAAGAAAGACAACGAAATAAAGGAAAGAGGGAAAAAGAAAGAGCAGAAAAATAGTAAGCAGGGAAAAAGAGAAAAGAAGGGAAAAGAAGAGAGGACAAGCGATAGCTGGAAGTTGGGCAAAGTTTTAACTTCGCAGCGTAAGCCCGGCCCATAAGTCCACTTGTCCCAGTGTGAGCCCCCCCATGAGATGCTGGCAACGAGTTGTCGTCACTCATTTTAACTCAACACCAATTGGTGTCCTTTTCGGAAATCGGGTGCTATATTGTGTTTGGCGCATCTGTTTCGAATCA
This sequence comes from Lissotriton helveticus, assembly GCF_964261635.1. NCBI lineage: Eukaryota > Metazoa > Chordata > Amphibia > Caudata > Salamandridae > Lissotriton > Lissotriton helveticus. The sequence continues at coordinate 409,606,264 of NC_136062.1, forward strand.
TCAACCTTATCTGGGGTTTTAACGGTGTTATGCGCCGCGCTGCCTGTGTGACATGCCTCGTTCAGCGGCTAGACAGGCTGTTAGCAAGGCCTGCTACCTCTGATCCGTGCCCAGATACAGCGTCATAAGACGCCCCCGTCGCTCGCGGGGGCGCGAGGGCCCGCCGGCCGCGCAGGCCTTTGCTCCTCACCGGTGCTTGGCGGTTAATTTGTACGGTCTGCTGGGCAGGGTGGCAGGTCCCGTAAAACAAGGAGCAGCCGCGTGCCAGCCCCAGACGTCCCAGGGGACGCCTTGTCGTGTAACTCGGTGAGCAATGACCCTATTTTGACCTGAAATAATTAAATGTGTGGACATTTATTGAAGAAATAGAGCGTCTGAAAGTGTAAGTAAATTACACCACTCGATAGACAGGGCGTGTGTTGTTTCTCTTCCCTTTCTGCATCCTGTGCGCGACCTGCAGCCTGATTGGTGTCCAAGCTCTATTCAATAACGAGTGTTTGTTTAGTTGTGGGACTTAAAAGTACTTGTCTGTGCGTTTGTGTATGATGGGAGAAGTAGTGAGTGGGGTTCTAGGAGCTGTAGTGCTCTGTAAGTGCGTGGTGACGTCATGTTCTGTAGAGAGGACGTGTCCTTTTGGATAAATATGGCCAACACAGATCCGTAGATGCTTTGGGCCTCATTAATGAAAAGTGACGCATCGCTGCGTGAAAACAGAGATGATTCACTTTTCATTGCGCCCTCCTTGCGACACCAATGATGCGTCATATTTACAGTATGACGCATCACGGTGCAAGGAGTTACAGATACGTCAGCATTTATGACGTATCTGTATGGCACAAAAGTGACGCATTGCTGTAGTGTGTCACAAAAGTGACGCAACTCCAGCAATGTGTCCTTTCATATGGTCGCAAGCCCCATGTGAAAGGGCCTGCGTCAGTCTTACGCCTGCTGTGAGGCAGGCGTAAGAAAGTGACGCATTTGCGTCCTAGAAGTGGGGCAGTGAAATCTTATAGATTTCACTGCGTCACTTCTATGACCTTTCTTGCGTCAGAACGCCCCCCTGCATACATTATACCTGGCGCAGGTATAATGTAGCGCCAGGGTTTACAAAGTGACGCATCTACCTAGATGTGTCACTTTGTAAATATGGTGCAACAAGGCACATTTTTTACGCTGCTGGTGTGTCACAAAAAGTGACGCACCGGTGGCGTAAAATGACGCACGGCCTCATGAATGAGGCCCCTTGACACTTCTATTTTTTGCACTTCTTCTAGAAAGGTTGTAAAACAGAAGGATTACTGGGAGAAATGTGACTAGTATGGGATTCATTATCAGGAATGACAGCACGGCACCCGGTAACCAAAATGGCAGGAGCATGGTGAATGGACGTGTGAGTTTGCTCACTTTACAAACATAATGCTTCTAGGTGCTCTAAAAGTAGAGTTCAGTCCTTTATTGAGCTGTTGAATGGTAGTAAAAATACATTGGGGCAGATTTATGTTGGGAATGCGCCACGTTTGCGTCACGCAACTGCGGCGTAAACGTGGTACATCCCTACGACCCATTTACAATGTGACGCATGTAGGCAGATGCGTCACGTTGTAAAGCCCTGCGCCACTTGTGGGCGTTCCGGCGCAGGGTGGGTGTTCCGGGGCAGGTGCGTCTCGCAAAAGTGGCTGAGTGAAATCTATAAGATTTCACTCAGTCACTTTCAGGCCAATGCTGCGTCAAAACCCTGTGCCTGCTTGAAGCAGGTGTAGGCATTGTAAAGATGGGGCACCCCCGAGCCTTGCTGGAGCTGCGTCGCGCTTGCGACGCAACTCCAGCAATGCGCCACCTTTACGGCACAGATGCGTGACGCATCTGTGCCGTTTTTGCCCCAAGGTGCGCTGCATTGTAAATGCGGCGCACCATGGGTGGCGGAGCAGCGGCGCAAAATAACTGGCGCATCCCTGGGGATGCGCCAGTTGTCATAAATCTGTCCCCAAATGTGTGCAGTAGATATTTTTCTAAGCTAGTTGTCCATAAACATGCAATACAGTTCAAAAAATGGTAAATCAAGGCAGGGACTAATAGTTGGCGATAAGGTCCAGCATCCACACTCCTAAATAATCGTATTTACGCACAGTGGCGTAGCGTGGGTAGCCAGAACCCGGGGCAAGGCAAGCACCCTTCCACTTTTCTTTCAAAATTTTGCACCTCTATTAAAATTTTGTGCACCTAAGAATGCCCCTAATAATTTTGCTCCCGGGGTAACCGCCCCTGTGGTTCCCCCACACGCTACGCCACTGGTTACGTGAAAAGGGGATGCTGTTCCTCCAGGAAGAATAGGAGAAATAAAGAATGTAAAGCTGTTGGTTAGGACAGACAGCCTTGCATTCTTTCTTACTCCTTCTACTCTTCCTGGAGGAACAGCATCCCCCTTTCGAGTAACATAGTTCAACATATGGCATGTACAATGTGTAATATTGAACATAGGTTTAGCACAGGGGAATGCCTGCAAGCAGCCTCTCCAGGTGTAAGAAACCTATATCCATCACTTCTAGTGATCTTTGGCCTTGTGCTAAAAGGTAATCCCTTTTGTATTTTTTTGATATATTAGCATTATTAAGAGTGATCATTATTTGAGTTACAATAGCATATATGATCACAAGGGTGTGCAGTCGCGGCTACTACCTAGAAGCAGCAGTGGGCAGGAGCGGCCTGTGGAGGGAGTTCCGTGGGGCAGACAGGCGGGTCGTGGGAGGGACAGGGTGGGGAGTGCTAAACACCAGAATATGGATGAATGCAGGTAAGTAAACAATGAAATTAAATAAACGAATTTCGTTGTGCGCCCTGCATCGCAAAATGCGATGCAGGGCGCGCTATGAAATTCGTTTTATTAATTTAATTGTTTACTTAACTCCCTTCATGGGCCACGGCTGGCAGTGGGGCGGGTGGGGGCAAAGGGGCGGGAGGGGTCTCGGGTTAAAGAACAAAGAAATCACTTACCTCCCAGCCGGCCTACTGGCCAGCTGCAGCTGCCTCTCTTGTGTCCTGACCTGGCCTCTTCCTGGCTTCTTGTGACGAAACAGGAAGCAGAAAGTACCAGGGTGCTCACGCTCCCCACATCGAAGCACAAATTGCACATGGTCAGCGACTAGCTGCCGCCCCCCCCCCCCCCGTAACCGGCACCCAACACCCAGAAACGTGGACACAAGACTTCTTTACTTTTTGGAAGGCGGGCGCTAGTCGCCCGGCCGTATTTATTAAGATATGAAATTAAAAAAGGTTTTAATTGCATGATCAACAATTTATACAAAAATCAGCAGGACATTAGATACAAATTTTTGTCAACAAGTTTGAGAGCCTGACCTTAACAAAAACTCTAATACATGTTGTTTCCTAACCGAGTCTAACACCCTCATCTTGATTTTTGTACATTTCTGGCCATATGGCAAGGTCACTACCGGTGTCAGGTCCTACAAGCTGCGCCTCCCCTAGAGACGTGCGCATGCGCAGTGTTACCCCGGGAATTGCCCGGTCTACGCCCTGAACTCCATTTACCCACTAAAGGAGGGCCCTTACTCTGCGCCATCCGGTGACGTCATGAGTCCACGCGCGCGGTGGCTACCAGCCTAAGGAAAGCGTGAACTACTCCTACCCGCGCTCCTTTGCAGCATCAATTACCTTTCCCCTGGAGTTCTAGGAGTAACGAATTTCGTTGTGCGCCCTGCATCGCAAAATGCGATGCAGGGCGCGCTATGAAATTCGTTTTATTAATTTAATTGTTTACTTAACTCCCTTCATGGGCCACGGCTGGCAGTGGGGCGGGTGGGGGCAAAGGGGCGGGAGGGGTCTCGGGTTAAAGAACAAAGAAATCACTTACCTCCCAGCCGGCCTACTGGCCAGCTGCAGCTGCCTCTTTTGTGTCCTGACCTGGCCTCTTCCTGGCTTCTTGTGACGAAACAGGAAGCAGAAAGTACCAGGGTGCTCACGCTCCCCACATCCAATCACAAATTGCATATTCTTTTCTTTACCTAAATTGCAGCAGCATTGGAGCAGTCCTGGTGGATATGGAGATGTTTTTCCACTGCATAGATGCAAAACACATACAGGCATGGAACAGTCCAAACCGCACTCTCTCCTCATGTTGGAAAACCCTCTAACAGATTTCAATGTCCTGATAAGTAATGAAGTGCTGACCTATGTCTAGCCTGGGTATTATATAGTCATGTAAATCAATCCATAATGCAACTGACCCACAATTATACTAATGTAATAGTGCCTCCCTCCCCTTCAGGTTTCGTAGTGGACCTGGGGGATGGGGACATGCAGTAACACCCAATTATTATGCAGCCTGGTCTAACTACTCTCAACTCAACATCGCTAAAAATGTTAGCGTTGACTTCTCCGCAAAACAGTAATTGGAGGACAGGTATAATGCAGTCCATCCAGACTGGTCGAACTGACAAGATCCAAGATGCACTTAGTTCTCTTAAGCGAGGCGTGCCTAGATGTTGTACCATGCGGTGATGGTATTTACTCTCCAGGAGTGCTTTTTCCATCTCCTTGATGACTGGGACGTCCATTGCATAGCAGGTGTAAAATAATCAGGATATCTGCTATTAGAAACAGGATTAGCGGAAGTCCTCCAAAGATGCTTCAGAATACGGAGTATGAAGTTTGTTATAACTCCATGTACCCTCTGAAAGGTGCCCAGAAGTCCAGAACCTATCAGCCATATGCATCAAGCTAAAAACTGGTCGCAAACGGGCAGATTCTCAGAATCTGCCCCTTTGCGGCGGGTATTTTTGCATTTGGGATGCATCATCCCAAATGCAAAAATCGCTATTTGAGGAATCTCTAAATTGAGATTCCTTAGAATGCGATTGCATTTAAGGAATCCCAAATTGAGATTCCTTAAATGCAATGCATCAAAGTCAAAAAATGTGCGATTTCGCTAATAGGAGTAGCAAATTACTATGAAGTTGAGCTTCATGGTACTTTGTAAAAACTGTGAAAAATGCACTTTTGTGCATTTTTCACAGTTTCATGTTGCGCACACACATGCCCAACATATGTGCACAGATCAATTTCAGGGGTGCAACAGGGTGTCCTATTGACACCCTGGCACCCTTGAAATTGCATTCTCATTTGCGATTCTCTAATTGAGAATTACAAATTGAGAATGTCTTCCTATTTATTCCTATGGGCCTCTGGGCCCATAGGAATGAATCGGGAGGTATTCCTTTATTGCGATTCACAGTTTGAGAGTCGCAATTAAGGAATGTTTAGAAATCGCTATTTTTTAAACGATTTCTACATGCATAGGCTTTTGCGATTCCTTAATTGCGATACCTTAAAAATGCAATTAAGGAATCGCAAAAGCCAACATTGATGCATGTGCCTGTAAGATCCTAACTAGGTGGACTATGCCTGTCATATCAGACCAGACATGGTAAAGATACGATTTACCATGTCAACGAAATTAAAAGGTTAAGGGCACAGACTTCTGAAAAAGCATGGCTTTCATTGTGCTAAGAGTATCAAACCGTATTAAATAAACATTCAATGAAGACCATAACAGTGCCTTCCTGACTGGATGTACCGGTGAAAACAATACTTGCATACAACATGTAACCCTGGAGCTCACATTTACCAGATATTCGATGCCGGGAGCATTCCGCAGCAGCCTTGACTGTTCAGCATCAAGTAACTCCCATTTGAAAGAAAGTAGCCTGAATACTGGAGTAATCACTGCAGCTGGGGCACCCCTCAGATGACAGGACAAGTTAGCTACAGAACCATTACAAGCCCCATAAAGCATTATATCCTGGCATATGAGTTATTCACTTAAATCGTTCACACAGTTTGCACTGCTTAGAAACACTTCTCAATCCCCACTCCAACATCAAAATCTATATGGTAATTCCCATGATTCCTAAACATATTCCTTAACCATTTTTTCATATCTGCCTGTATTCCTTTGTACAAAGGAATACTGAAACGGAAAATTAGTGACAGGTACAGTTTTGTATCCATGGATTAGTCATTCTGTGGACGGTGATTCTGCCACTGTAAATGGTAATCTCTCCAATTTTTCGATACACAGCATTGTATATTTTGGTCCCCTTTGTACCATTTCTATCTGTTTATATGTTAGATTGTATTCAGAGAACAAAGACGTGCTGTTAATAAAAGACCAAGGCACATAGCCTGCATGCAAAGATTGCAGCGTCTAGCTGAACAACATAATAAAACATAATTGAGATAGCCGGTGTTGTAATATGGCCAAATCTTGTTCTGGTATGTCTATCGCAGAAGATACAATGTTGCCTAAGGAATTTATCCTGGAGGTCAATGTAGTTAACCCATTGTCTACCACTACTAGAGATTTTTCCAGATTTATAGGCTGTATTTCACATAATCTTCTGTGGCCTCTTGTTGGGATATTTTCCATATTTCATTGTAGACAGCATAAATTAAATTTTTCTGATTTAATTTCCTGGGACCTAGTAGAAAATCCCTACGATCCACATCCTGTGACAGTAAGGATAAGTGTTGCTTCACTTGTGTGTGTTAATGATTTTAGCCAATCAAGGTACAACTTCCCAACACTGTAGGATATTACTTCCCCTGGATGTTCTCACTGTACATAACGTGGATCTGGCTATAGATAGCCAACCCTTCGGTTTGACCCATGAATCTCACCTGACAAGTATTGGTGTCTGTGTGCCAAATCAACCATTTCTTCCAATCGGGGTCTGATCTATTGTATTGTATGATGTAATCTACTGTTACCTCTTTTTGTGATGTTATGTTACCCTCGGTGTGTGACGGAGTTGGTATCCGAGGTGTGTTCAAGTGTTTGTTCTTGGCTAGTCCAAGGCAAGACGTCTGTTGCACTGTTTCGTTCAAAAACATGATCTGTTGAGGGATAAGGCATGCTCTATACAAAGCTTCCCTGAACTTACCATTCTCTAGTAGCCCAGACTGATTTTAAGTCTATGGTGTCTTTCCATAAGTCGTTTCCTTGTTCAGACAACTGGGCAATAAAGGTAGCAGAGTAAAATCTGTTTGGTGATTGTTAAGATATTTTTCTGTGCTGATGTTGGTGCAACCGTATAATAATGTGAGGCTGGGTCAGACATATTAAACCTTGAAAAATATGGAAACACTTGTGTAAATGTTTTTGAACTGCCTTTCGCCGGTGTTGGGCAATGTTCCCATTGGTGGTATGTGAACACATTTCTAGGATTAGCAGATTTATGCAGAAAGTGATGACCATAATGATGATAACAATACATTGTGTTAAAATCTGGTTTGCTGTCCAATGTTTCACTATTAGAAAATGCAGCAGATGTTTCCAAATCAAACAACATGTTATTTACAGTTTCAAAATCCCAATCATCGGAAAATTTACTTGACGTAAAGCTGTCACTCAATGATATTTTAAATAATTGAGGAATTCTTAAAAGTTCGGCAGACCAAATATATAGAAATCAACCTTGTCCCAAACTATACCATCAGGTATAGGAACTTCTGTAATATTCAATGATGATAAGTCTCTTTGTTCTCGATAAGATGATTGATGTGGTTTTAAAATTAAATTCACCTTTGGGCTTCAGAGCTTTGTTTTAACAACCCTGCTAAAAGCTATTACTAAGCCTACCCAGAAAAGAAAGAAAAGTATCCTAGTGATTACCCACAGTTCTACCCAAGGTGACACCAGGTAAGTCTTTTTAAGAAGGTTCAGAATGTCTTTTACTTGCTGCTTGCCAGAGTTTTGGGGAAGGCATTGTTTCAGGTTTACTTGGATCCAAAGAAAACAGATCAAACATTTTGAAGTAGCCAGTAGCTGTTTGATCAATTGTTGGTATTACATCAGGATTTGTGGAAATCGTAGTTTGCTCTTGTTGAGGCCTGTTGATGTAGACATCTGTATTTGGGCGAATTGAAATGTGTCTTTCACTTTGATTCTGAATTTGAACTTCAGGTTCAAGAGGAACAAGTTCCATAGCATTATTTCATAGTCCATCATTCTGTACAGGGGACTCTTCAACTGCGATGAGTCTTTCCAGTTGAATTTCTTGAAATATAGTGAGAGGAGGGCATCTGCTACGTTGGAGTCACATGCCCTACTACTCAGTATCGGTCCCATAGTGTTGTTTCAGTAGGTCGATTGAGACAAATCTTTTCTCCTTTTTTCTGGCAAGAGGCGGTAGAAGTACAGTTCTTGTTCCTTTGAAACCTACGACCTGTACAGGCTTTCTGTAGATATGTCCCAAATCTTTCTTGTCCCCAATTTTCTTTCTGACCAGATTCCTGACTTTTAGGATCCAGACAGGTGTTGCCGTGACTGATTTGACTTCTCCAGTGTCGTTCTGCTTCAGGTGGCCATTACTTTGTTGTGTCCTGGGTACATTTACATCCTGTAAAACAGCCAAACGAGCATGGATGTTAAAAAGTTTTTCATCTGCCTCTGCGCCTTCACAATCAAGATCAGGTACCCACATTCTTGTTCCAAATAGGACCTCATGCCTAGAGAGCTTCTTGGAATGTAATTCAAAGCTCGCTGCACTCCATACAGATGTTTTACCCAGCTCTCACCCGTGCCTAATAGTCTAGCTGTTAAAGAGTGCTTTAAGTCTCGTTTTTTCCTCTCCACTACCAAATTTCTCTCGGGATGGTATGGAGAGGAGTACCACAATGCTACACCCAGTCCTCGCATTGGCCTCCTTGTAAGCCCAAGAGATAAGGGCCCTGGTCAGATGTTTGAAAACAAAAGACAGTGGGGGTTAAGCCTGGTACGCACAAGGGTATATTTATACAGTACGTTCAACCAATTATTGTCTCATTTTCTGCACTCTACTCCTATTGTTGTTCACCGTCCAAGCCACTGGAAATGATCCAAAAATACAATAAACAAAGAAGGAGTGCTCCAAATTCAAAAAAAGATTTTTCAGTCCAATGCTGTAATCCCAAAGTTCTTTATTTTCTGATTAATCCAATTTTTTCAGTTTTTTTCTTTGATCAACACAAAAAAATATCCAATTCTTAAGATGAAAATCACATATGATAACAGCCTTCACATTTCTCCCTAGACGGACATCATCAGGGCTCCAACTTCATCAAGATCCTGTCATCCAAGTTCTGTACATCAGTTTTCAATAACAAATATTGTTCTCTCTCTTCTCTATTGTATATATTGTTCAATCACTTTAGCCATTAATTGGCTATATTCAATTCTCAGCGAAGTATATCCAGTTGCGAGTACTTGTGGATACCAGTTGGGTTCCCAGCTTTGCCCAAATCGCAATCCTTTCTTCAAAGTCTTGTTTCCAAAATCCCAATTATTATATATTCATTCCAAACCGTAACAGTAATCTTGCTATAATCCCAGAAATCTGATTCTTGTCATCCATCAGGAGAGACATGCCTGATTGTGACACACGGCCGATGTATGTGATTTTCATCTCAATAATTGGATATTTTGTTCTGTTGATGAAAGAAAAAAACTGCAAAAATTGGATTAATCAGAAAATAAAGAACTTTGTGATTACAGCATTGGACTGAAAAATCTTTTTCGACTTTGTTTATTGTATCCCTGGTCAGAATGTAATGTTCCATTTGCGTATGTCCTTATGAAGACTCGCAATTTTTTTTATAACAGTTCGAGCGTCAGCCGAGCATTGGGGCCACACCCATAGGAATCTTGAGCAGGGATGATATACCTGTAAGCTTCATCTCTTTGTAAGGGGCCGCAGTGGTCACAGTAAACGCACGCTGGTGGTTTGTCAGATATTTATAATGATGTCTGCACTGGACGTGTTATGGTGGAACCTTTCATCTGCAGGCAGATGTCACATTTGAAGACATAGCATCATATGTAGGAAGCCAAATTGCAATCGCAAATGCTGAAATTCACAGAATTTAAGTGTTTGCAATTGCAATTTGGGCAGTGTGCTACGTTGAAGACAAAAACCCACTCGCAAAATATGGAATTGCTAAATTTGCGATTCCCTATTTTGCAAATGCATTTAAGGAATCCCAAATTGCGATTCCTTAAATGCAATGTAGGAGGCATCAAAGTTGTGCGATTTTGGCTTAAGGAATCGCAAATTACCACCAACTTCATTTTCAACTTCAACTGCAATTTCTTTGAAAAATTCACTTTTTTGCATTTTTCAAAGTGCCATGTGGTGCACATACATGCCCTTAGCGCATGTATGTGCACCACATGTGCACTCATGCTTATTTTAGGGGTGCAACAGGGTGTCCTATTGACACCCTTGCAACCTTGAAATTGCATTCTCAATTTGCGAATCTCTAAATGGGAATCGCAAATTGAGAACGTCCACCCATTCATTCCTATGGGCCTTCTAGCCCATAGGAATGAATGGGAAGGTATTTCTTATTTGTGAATCCCAATTTGAGATTCGCAAATAAGGAATTGTAGGATTTTCTAAATATTTTGCAAATCCTACCTACATTGCGTTTTGCGATTCTCTAATTGCGATTCCATAAAAATCGCAATTTGAGAATCGCAAAAAACGTTTTACCTACGTATGGCCCATAGTCTTTAGTCTGCTTTGTTAATTCAGGCCACCAATAGCATTGTTTCAATAAAGAGACAGTAACTGTAACTCCTGCATGTGCAGAACCTATACCACTGTTAGCTGCTAGAATTAAATCTAACCTACAATCCATGTTTGGAAATACTCTGTCCCCCACTCCAGGAATCTGAGCAAATGGAATGTTATTTGCATCTAATTTGTAGGACTACTTGACTGGAAACTTTTTTGGTACTGCTTTGCTGTTTTGCGTGAAGCAATGATAGCCACCATAATCTCACCATCTACTCTCATTTTAGGACGAATAATTGCAGCTACGGAAGCAGTGCGTACAGCCCCCTTTGCGGCTTCATCAGCCAATGAATTCCCTTCAACGTGAACGCCATCACTCTGATGACTAAGTGTATGTATCACGTGAGCCCTCGGTAGTTTGCTTTTCAACTCCACTACCTGTTCCCATAGCATTTTGTGCTTAATTGTGCCACCTTTTGAAACCGTTCTGAATCCAGTGCTGCAGAAATTCATCATATGACTGCACACAGTAAAAGGAATTGCACACAATTAGTGTGGGGAATTCTCGATCCGTATTTACCAGTATTAAGGCTTTTAACTCTGCCAGCTGTGCTGAGCAGTCTCCTAGAGATTGCGTTTTGTGCAACTTGGAACGGAAATTTCCAACCGGCATGTAACCTTTAACAATTGCACAAGCCACGCTATATTGTTGCTTACTTCCTATGGCTGGTTGAGCAGATCTGTCAGTGTAAATTATATGTTCATACTTATCTAGAGTCATTATTTTGTTTGGTAGAGGATATTCTTGTTTTTATTGCAGGAATGTTTGTGTCTTTAAATTTGGGTCGTACCTGTATTCTACATCTGTTGTAGTGAGAGAATTAGCCCATTGTATCCATTTCGGATGTTAGGCTTTAGCGTTAGGAATGCTTGCCTTTGTTGCAGCCTCTGAGGCTGGAACTGGGGTTACAACTATTATTCGTTTCCCCTGAGCCAGTGCTCTCTCTCTCTCACTACAGCAGTCTGTACTGCTGTCAGAATCTTTTCTGTAAATGCGAAACACATCTCAGCATTTGTGTACAAATGTGATTTGTATGCAATTGGTACTGTTTCACCTACATTATACGTTAGATAGGTGTACCCAGATTGACCAGCAACTCTACAGATCACCAGGTTGTGTACATTTGCGCGTGTCTGTAAGTGTTTGGAAGCTAACATGTCAGCTTGTAAGGAACCGAGGGGCATATGTATCAAGACCTTTTCCTGTTTGCAAACGGGTTGATTCTCAGAATCGGCCTGTTTGCGAACGGGATAAGGCCTTTTGGGATTCAACATCCCAAAAGGGCATTGCAAATTAGAGAATCGCAAAATTTGCGATGCTCTATTTTGCAATTGCATTTAAGGAATCTCAAATTGCAATTCCTTAAATGCAATGTAGGAAGCATAGAAAAATTGTGCTTTGGCCTTAAGGAATCACAATTTATCACCAACTTCAAATTTGTGGTAATTTGTGATTTCTTTCATTTTTCAAAGTGCCATGTGGTGCACATACATTCCCGTAGGGCATGTATATGAGCCACATGCGCACACATACATATTTTAGGGGTGCAACAGAGTGTCCTTTTGGTACCCTTGCAACCCTGTAATTGCATTCTCAATTTGCGATTCTCTAATTGGTATACACAAATTGAGAATGTCTTTCCATTAATTCCTATGGGCCTCTTAGCCCATCGGAATAAATGGGAGGGTATTCTTTATTTGCAAATCTCAATTCACGGTTCGCAAATAATGAATATGTAAGATTCGCAAAATATTTAGCGAATCCTACATACATTGCATTTCGCGATTCTCTAATTGCAATTCTTTAAATATTGTAATTTGAGAATTGCACAAGTCTTTTTATATACATATGCTCCAAAGTGTATCTGTGTGTTCCTGTGTCCATTGTCTTACTGAAAAATCTGGTTTTATTAAATCGTAGAAAGGTTTTACTCTTTCTATGTAATCTAAAATGTATGTTCCTTCAACATTTTGGAATCCCATTTTTTTTAATGATTTTGGAGTTGGGGCTGCGCACATTTTTCAAAAAAATTGGTTGCCAGCCGTTTTCCATCAGTTGAAAGCTCATATCCTAAAAACAGGACACTAAGGTAGGCATTTTTTGATTTTTTTTAAAGTTGAATCTGTTGCCCTTAGATGCAAATCCCAAAATTATGGTATTCACCCTATTCAAGTGCTCCTCTAGGTCATCGTACGTCAGATAAATATCACCCACATAGGACAACGCCTCTTCATCCAAATTTGGAAGTAGCTAAGTTATTCTGGCCAAAACCAACTTCTGGCTTGTCTTATACCCTTGGCGGAGTCGTCAAAATTGCCTCTGGGGCACCAGAGCTAAGAATGCTGTTAGATACCTGCTTTCAGGTGCTATATTGTGGCAGAAAAATCCATTTGAGATTTAAAGTGTGGATTTATATTTTTTCCGCACAGTGTCATTCATTAGTGCGGCACTGCGTGCATTTTGGACTGCAAATGTCTTAGTGCAAGTGTTTAAATGGCTATAATCTAAAACGAAACTATATGAATTGTCAGGTTTTATGACCAGAAACTAAGGATTATGAATTGATGAGGTGCAATTTTCGATCACCCCTTGGTATTCAAGTTGATCTAAGATATCCCTGAACCAATTTCTAGCTTCTTGCTTTCTTGGATACTGCCTCTATGCAATAGGAGTATTTTTTAAAGGAATTATGTGGTGGGTTGAATCCTCATCCCATCCATCATGGTTCTTGTATAATGCTGGCGCTTGGGCTACTGCCCACTCCTTCGTATATGTGTGTTTTAAGTGCCTGGGAATATGGTCTGAGAATGCCGGTAGAATTACTATTTCCCCTTTAGGGCAATCCCTAACGAATGCTGGCGGCCAATCTCGTTCAGCTAATAGAATGTCATAGCCAAATGTCAGGTTCTCCCACAAGAGACCTCTTACTGTTCTACATTTGTCCCCCTTTATCTGGAGCGTTATTTCATGTACTTTCTGTGGGACACTTACCCTAGTATCGGGTGATTCTATAGTGATATAATCATTCAAGTCGGCTATCACCAGAAATTCCATCAGGTTATGGCGAGCTATTGTTACTTCTGCCGCACAGTCTAGCACCGTCAGCGCCCATTCCCCGTTCAGTAGTCGAGTCCTCAGAATTTTGGACATGCCTGATCTTTAGACCTGAAACTTTCTTCTTTTTGAACTGTGGGTTTGGCTGTAGTTACTCTTCTTTTTGAAAGTGTAATCTTGAGCATGCTACTTGTCTCTGAACTTTGTACGCTCTTCTTGTCTGTCTGACCATCCTTCCCTCTCTGAGTTTTTCGATGAACCCTGAAAGGAATGAGAGGAATATGTATCAGTATCCTGATACCTGTCAGGTTTCCTAATATTATCCCTATTCCTAAGGTTTTACCTCTTTTCAGAGGGCTCCTCTGGAGGGGATCTACCTCTGGGTTGAGATCTGTTCTCTATAAAGTTTTGTTGTTTTTTATTGTCCCACTACTTTGTTTGTGTAACTATAGTTGCTGTACCCTGAGATTGAATTTCATTTGTTGCAACTATTGCTGGTTGGACTGTAAGTGTCCTCATGACGAATTGCGTAAAGTTTCTGTAGATTTTTTATCAATTCTTTGTGTTGTGTGAGTAAGTCTCCTGGTGGCATTGTTTTAATGTCAGGATGTGGTGTGTAGGCCGCTAATATCGGCCATATTGCCCCTTCTCCTCCGAGATCTTCTTCTTATGTGGAGTAGGGCGCCTTTAAACCAGTATAAGTGTTCCTGGTACGTGAGCAAAACCTCTATGTCTTCAAAATGACAATATTCCGCTGGTGCATCTTCGTCTGTGTAGGAGTGAAATGTTTTTGCCCTTGCATTTGCTGCTGGGATTGTAACCCACGAATAACATACCTATGTTCTGTATGATTCTTGTGGCTCAATCACGAAAGCTAATGTGCCACCCCTAGCTGTTAGTCCATGCGCTAGCAATTTAAGGGTGACTGTATGTCTGAAATATTCTGCAATTTGTGTTGCATCTGCAGCTTCTCTGGCTGAGAGGTTTAGAACTACTATTACGTTGTCTCTGTCCTCAGTCATTATGTAAAGAAGAAGTTCTCCAAGGAAATTAAGATAAAGTGTTTATGCACAATTTAGGAACAATATGTCCTATATTATGGCAGAATTTGTGCCCACTCATTCCAGACGTCTCTGGTGTTTTGTGAGTAGGGGACTCTGAGAATTGTACAACTGAACTACTCAGATTCTACTGTTAAATTAGTACCTAACCATCGCTGGTGCCGACATGTCATTTAGTACCTGTATAACCTATACAGGATCTGCTCGTTTTGATAACATAAACTGTGGGATTGGAGGCAGACTGATTCTGTGCACCCCCATCGGGTATGGTACCCTGTCGGTATCAGCTAGCTCACAGTGCCATTAGAATCTCCTCTTATTGGGGAGATAAGGATGTATGATGGTACAACGCGTACCGTTTCAATGCGTGCCTTTACAACGCGTCTTTAACAACACAAGTCGTTACAACGACTTGCATTTTTGGGCGCGGATAGTGAATAGTATAATTTACTATTCTAACACCAGTACCCGTGGATAGTAGGGAAGGTGTTGGAATAGTAAATATACTATTCTTTATCCTTTAGCGCCCTCCAGCGCAAGTCGTGGTTCCGACTTGCATTGTAAAGGACACGTCGTAAAAGCACTGCGGGATAACATCCGCGTTGAAAAGAATGTTCCCCGGGAGAGATTAGCACTTGGCAACCTCAGAACATGACAACACTGATACCTCAGAAGCATGGAAACAATATACTACCTTTCGCTCAGTCACTTGTGCTAACTTTGTTTGTCTCAGGTATACACAGAATAAACATACGGGGCTTTTGTCAATAAGAATTTATTGAACAGTTGTTATTCTAATGTAGAATAGATGAGCTTCAACAACCATTAGAGAATAGAGGAGATATATGATTAGAAGTACTATGAAAGTAAAAGGGTGGTACATTTCTATCAATTTGCAGTAATCATGAATATAATCAAGTACTTAAAATACATAATAAAAAATGCATACTCCTATAAAGCCTCCCTAACTAGAAGTACCTAAATGTACCTAGCATCTGTGTATATGTTATGCCAAGAATCCTTCTAGGATCTAGTCAGCCCCATTACCTGAGAATGAGAGAATATGGGACCCAATCATGGTCTCGAGTTGGACACCGCGTGAGGGATGTTAGACCTCTGCGATCTGAAGTGTCTGCGTGATGGAACCTCGCGTCTCTGGTCAGTGTATCAGCCGGTAAGTCTCGGTTTCCTCTGTCCTTCTAAGCAACATGTTATGTATATATATAAACCCATAGGTCTACCCAGGGGTCCTACCTTGCTGTGATATAGTGTTGGCCTAAAGGATGATGTCGGGCCTGAACTTTATACAGAGATATTATACAGGAAACCTCATGCATAATTTATGAGATTCAAACTAGAGAAAAACCCGCTTTGTAAATGCAATGTTGAATCTAGATAAAAGGTCAGTCCCTAAGTACCATTATGTATGAGATGTAGGTAAGTATGGGCCGAAAATCAGTTCTGCTCACGGAATTTGCGAATTTTTGGTAATTTTGCAGTCCGCGAATCGCACGAAATTGTCAAAAGAATTCTCAATTTGCAAGCTGGCGGATTTGTTTGCTTGGTCGCGCTTCAAAAATACATTCTCGTGCGAGCGGCGTTGACTTACCGTGATTCAGAGTTCGCCGAGTTGTTTTTACTCCCGGTTAGCGTGCACTGCGCCATTTTGGATCTGGCTGTGTGATCGCGCTAGACTTTTTGACCCCGAGTACGTCATAGCAGCCCGCCATCTTGCACTGCGAGAGTTTGAGAACGCGACTGTGTTATAAGGGCCCGCGATCACGCATCGCGGGAGTAAGCAATTGCAAACACGTAGATGCGACGCGCAGCTGACTTACGGCACGCTTTCCCGAACTTGCAGAAATTGCAATTCTGCACAAGAAATCCACCGCAGGCAGCATAAACCTTCTCAAAATGATGACTGCTTTGTCCATGTCATGGTCACTTTTCATTTGGATCTGGAGCTGGAAGGATTACTTTTTGTGGCTGCTGCTGGTTATTTGTATTTGAGGACTTTTTTGACTTTGGATCACTTTTGGATTTGAGATTTTACAAGTAAGTTTGTGTTGTTTGTTTGATGCATTGCAGTTGCTGCAACTACAATTTTAAAACGTTTTCACAACTTTAAAAAATATATATTTTGGGTAGCCACAGTATCCAGTTGGCCCAGGGATAGTCATGGGTGCATGATACAACTGTTTCTGTGAGTTTTGTTGAACTTAACTTAAACTTAAGCGTGGCGCAATGGTTAGAGCAGCAGACCCTGATGCAGAGGTCTGGCCCGGGACTAGGGTACAATTCCCGCCTCGGCGGCTATTGGACACAATTTCTCCAGACCTGATAATTCTCTCCTTGGTGCCTAGTCTAATCATGGGTCCCACTCTGTGACTTTGGGCAATAGCTTGCATAATCTCAATAACGGCCCCAGCAGCGCTTGGATGCCTGGTCTCACCTTGGGGGTGCCCAGGAGTCACAGAAAAGCCAGGAAGGGTTCCACAGCGGTATGAATACAGTGCTACGAGACCTCAGGGTAGGCGCTATATAAATACAAACACGTTTACATAAATACAAACACATTTATGTCATGGAATTTTAGCTCACTGTTATATGTGGATTTTTTATTTTATTTTGGGGTGTGTGCAAAGCCACACTAGCCAGTAGGCCCAGGGATAGTGAGTGGTGCATGGACCAAGTCTTTCTGTGGGGTGTCTTGAATTTAAACATCATTGAGGGCATGGATGGCATTGGATTGTGGTGATTTTTGTGTGTTTTTCGACTTTCTGGGATGTTGTTGAGGCTTGGCCATGTGGGTGGGGGCCATTTTGAGGCCTGGTCCAGACAGGGCCTGGCCATGTGGGTGGGGGTCAAGGGGCCATTTTGAAGTCAGGCAGTGTGCTCAGGCCTGCACCCAGTTTGCCTTGCTTTCATCCATTATACCCAGGGGTACTCAGTGGTGCATGAAAAAACTCACTCTGTTTGGTCTCTCTTCTATTAATGTAAACATCCATTTTTTATTAGAATTGCAATTTTTATTTTGGGTCTTTACGTTTTTGGGTGTGTTGTTGTAATAATAATTAATGCCTAGTTGCAAATATTAATTGAAGCACGACATATGCAACATTTAATTAACTGATGTTCCTCTGCCTTTCTTTGCTTTTAGGTGCACATAGAGAACCACAAATCAGTCATCGTTCATCATCAGTGCCAGGAAGGAGTCCTGCTGCGGTGTGTGCAGCACAACGTCACGTGACGTCAAGTGTGGCCACAGACAACTCTGCAACTCGTGCAACTGCAGCCTGCTGTACTGACATCTGAAGAAGATGGGCCAAAGAAAGGTGGCCGTAGCTCCTCTACCAAGAAAGTTGCCAGTGCCACTGCCAGTAAGAAGGAGCAGAAGAAGCAAGAGGCGTGACTTACCAAGGAGACTGGTGTGCCCACAGGCACCTTTTTGAGGAAAAAAAAACGACGCCTTGTTGTGGGCGGCGAGGCACTGGTACCACCACCAACATAGGTCACTACTACACCAACACGACCTACAGCGTCCATATTTTATCGTCAGAAGGGCCGGTAGGGACCTCCATCCAGCTTGACCTCCATTACCTCAAGTAGTGGTGCTGTAAGTGCACAACAGAGTCAAATTCTGCTACGCCCATCCTCCACTTCATCTGGCATTGAAAGTAACACCTCCACCACCACCAGAAATCTTAACTCCCCGGTTTGGGACTTCTTTAGTATTAGCAAAAAGGCGGAAAACCTAGTCATTTGTTTGAATTGTAAACAAGTAGTTAGTCGGGGTAAGCTTGGTACCAACTATGGTACTGGAGGCCAGAGAGGCCATCTCACAAAACACCACATTATCCAGTGGGAGGTGCACCTAAGTAACATCCGGAAAGCCAAAAGTACAAATCCAAATGTATCCAATCATATTGCATCTGATGATGACGAGGAACTGATCGTGCAGGAGGGAGGTGAAGACCCGGAGACATTTTTTCTGGTATACACAGTACCCCTGGCAGCAGCACTGCAGTGGTAGTGCCCACACCCTCCTCTACCCCAGCAACATCTAGGAGGCACAGTAAGAGTCTGGTAGAGACACCAATGCGAAAAAGTACATCAATGAGCCTAACTGGGTTGAAGAAGTCTGGATCATCATCATCACATATGAAAACGGTCCAGACCACCAATAAAAGCATGTTTTGGTCAGAGGTGCAATTTGAACGCAACCAAATATACGCAACGTATAACGCAAAGCTGGCTAAAATGCTAACTCTGGACCTTCTCCCTCTTTCTTTCGTGGAAGGGGTGGGTTTTTTAGAATTTGTGGCAACAGTCTGCCCTAAATGGAAGGTTCCTAGCCGGTCCTATTTTGCCAGAGTTGCGGTTCCAGCACTACATGAAGATGTGCTGGAAGTGATTGGGTCAGCTTTGCACAAGAGTGCTGTTCACACTATCCACCTGACAACAGACATGTGTACCAGTTACCAAGCCATGCATCACTGCACACTGGGTCTCTTCTGTGGGGGTTAGAGAGAAGATATCTGCAGGTGTTGACAGTGGCACAATTTTTCAAGCTACTCTGAAACATGCAACAGTAGCCATGTTTGCCATGGAGAAATCTCATACTGCTGTAAACATTTTGGAGGAGTTTAACAGTAGGGTCTTTAAATGGCTGGTGCCAAGAAGTCACATGATTGGTTTTGTTTCCACGGATAATGGCAGTAATATAGTTAAGGCCATGAATGATGGTGGCTACTTCAGAGTGCCGTCTTTGGCGCACAGCATTAACATTATTGTTCAAGATTTCTTGAAAAAAGAAAAGACAGTCAGTAAGTTACTGACACATTTCAGCCATTCTTTTAAGGCCCGGAAGCAGCTGAGGATCATTCAACGTGACCGTAGAGTGCCAGTTAGAGGGCTCATCCAGGAGGTGGCAACATGTTGGAACTCAACCTTCTACATGCTTGAGCGTCTGTTTGTGCAGTACAATGAGTATGTCTATAACATTAACATACGGTCTGCTGCTATTAAAGACATGAGGCTAGAGGTGGAGGAATGACACCTAGTTAAGAGCCTGACAGACATGCTTCGTCCTTTTGAGGTCTTCACCCGTGAAGTCAGCAGGGAGGACTGTAGTTTGGGCAAAGCTATCCCATTGTTGCGCAGGCTAGAGAACCAACTGAAGGCGGTGTCTTCCACCTTCCGAGCTGATGTTGACAAACAAGACGCATATCAGTTGGCGGAAAGCTTAGTAAGCCGCCTAGTTGACAATGCAAGGCTTAAAGCAATACATAAAGAACAACATTACATTTGTGCTACTATTCTGGAATCACGGTACAAAAAGGCACTGACCAGCAATGCATTAATTCCTTTTGCTGAAGATGTTTCAAAGTACAAACACTGGCTAGCTCTATCAGCCACTCGGTTAAAAAAAAGAGCAGCAGGAAATTGAAGGAACCACCACAAGTACTACTCAAGCAGCAGGCCATCCGGCGTCAAGGTCCACTTCTGTGGACGAAGGCAGTCGCCTATCCTCACAGCCATTACCGACAGCAGCAACAGTATCATCATCATCACCTGCACCAGGCCCAGCCATAATATTGTCAGAATCGGATTGGATAACTCATCAAGGGTTTGCTCGCTCCAGTGTTGTTGCGAAAGGACACACATGGTACGCAAAGTGGAGCACCTATGGAGGGCCTTGAGTGGATGGTGTAGGCTTATCTGGATGACCCAACAGAGGTCTACATTGATCTTAACCCATTGGTGTATTGGTATGGGAAAAGGCCTCACTGACCACTGCTCAGCAGGCTGTCTATAAATTATTTGGCTTGCCCACTCACAAGCGTGTCTTATGAACGGGTTTTCAGTGCTGCTGGTGCCATTGTCACTTCAAAAAGGACCCGCCTCTCACCCAAAAATCTGGAGAGGTTAACAATGATCAAGATGAATCAGCACTTCATACCACCAGATTACAAAATACGTGAATCCACGCAGGAAGAAGAGGACACCGACTTAGGTGACGGAAGTTCTTCTCTGTTAGCTGACCTACTCCATGTTCAATTCACAGAGTTTGAGGACGAGCTCTACTTCCCTGACAACTAGGTTTGAAATACTTACTTTTTTTTTTCTTCCGTCCTTATTTACTTTTATTTTTGTGTGTCTTTCTTTGATTTGCAACTTTTAGCACAACAAAACTTTAATCACAACAAATCCATCAGCAGCACTGTCTTTGACTTATTTCCATATTGAAGGTGTCGCTGTCTGCATTCCTGAAGTTCACAAGTTCATAACTCAGTCATCCTCCTCTATCTTCCTCCTCCAGACTCCCCCTATCCATTTCCCTCAAGGCAGATGGCTGGATTACACAGAATCTAGAAACTGTTGCTTCGTAGACGAGTCCCCTCAAAAGAAGTGGGACTGGAATGACTCACTGTGCTGACTCCACCTTCTGAAATTGACATAAGAGGCTGCCCTGTGGCCCTTCACTTAAGAATAAGATGCTGCTGACAAGTGGAACAGGTAATGAATGATGAGATGGCATGCAGTGGACAACAGGTAAACAAGTTAACAACAACCATAGCAGACCTACATGTCTGTCTAGTGTTATGCCAGAGACCAGACAGCAGTTCATGTAAAATTGTGGCTATGTGGCTTACTGCATAAAATTAGATATGCTTTGTCTGTCTGTGTCAAAGTGGTATGCTACAACATCAGGTTGGTTCACTCAGTGGTCCCTGCCTTGACCGTCTGCATGGCCCTGGTCTGCTGTGTGCTAATTACTATCCTTGAAAAGGAAACTCAGAGTACGCAATTTAGAAATGATGCTTGTATGTAATACTGTCGCCTCTGAAAGTAAAGTGCTATTTTTGCACTACACACCGTACCTTATATTTTTTCTCCGTGGTCTTTTAATATCCCTTCATGTTTTTCGATCAACAATTACAGGCCGGCTTTTAGCTTGTGCCAGGGAAAAACATTAACTCAGGCTTACCATTAGCGATTCGCAATTCCGCATCCGCCAGGCAGGCAGTGGACAGTGTGTCTGGTCACCAAGATTGATTGACGGAGCGTCAGATGGAATGGAGGAGCACCCAGAATAAGAGGAATGGTTGGATGCATGCAACTTCCCAAATTGAACAGGACAACTACAACATACAGTTACAGTATCCTCTTCAGTTGTCCTTATCTTTTAAATACCCTATTGTTGTAACCTTCTATGACTGCGAATCTGTGCGCTTGCTCTCTGCTTCAAATTCATCCCTTCAGCTATTTAATAAGTTTCTTTGCTATTTTTTAAAACTAATGTAATGTACTACTAAGTGTTTATTCTCTCTGAGGGCAGATAGGCAAGTAAAATTGCGTAATTACTTCTGCCCTTTACTGTCTAATTGTTTAGTACTACTTAGTAAGTTGTAGTAAGTACTACATTTCAGTAACCTAACCATCCATTTAGCAAACAACTTCATGCATGCACTTCCTGTATGTCCCTTAAAAGATTAATGGATATCTTTGTATCCAAATATTTGCTTTTCTTCATTTGTTGTTTGTCTATGCTGTGTTTTTTTTTCCTCTCTCCACAAAACTTTCCCAAAACCCCCCATTCCCATCCAATTTTCAAACCCTAACCCTCTTCTCCCAGGCTGTGTGGTTTTCATTGAGTTGTGACTAAATGACAACAATAATTCCACACACTTGCTGGGGAGGATAAGGTCAAAGCAACAGAATATCAATTTCAAGGCTGGTGAAGGAATCCGAGGATATATTCTTATTCTTACTCTGCTTAACACAGACCCATGACTATTTGCAAATCAAATCTGAATTTCATGTGCACCATCAAGTGGATTGTTCATCAAGTACATCCTCCTCCTACACGTGGCGAATGATTACACTGCTGTGTCCTTCACCTTCTGTACTATTTCTTGTAGTAGCCAAAGCCAAACTCCACGCAACTAGTAGTTATACTTTGAATACTTTAGCATTGCTTAGGCTAAATTATGGCACTGTTCTTGTGTACTGTACTATCTATTGTACTGTTCTAATGCTCCGCTCAGGCCACTCAATGTTTTATTTCCTTTTTTTCATATGCTGCTACTGCCAGTGTGCACCACCACTACTACTACCACCACAATGATGCCATTTTATCTGCCCTGGATTCAATAGCCAACCATAATCGCCATTTGCCCTGCAGCCAGCCCTGTGCCTAGCCCTATTCTCAAACACGAATCACAGGTAAGATAAGCGTTTGGGGGGGAGGAAGAATAATGGAGTAGAGAGGAGAGACTGACGGTAGTAGTACTAGTAGAGTAGTAGGACAATTGAATTCACTAAGGCTGTCAGTGGCACTTTTGGCAATTAGACAATTTGAATTAATCCGCCAGTTAAGTTTCAGGAAAACAATATGTACAGTTAACCCCGCCTCCCCCACAAATCAGTAAAAAAACGCGTATGCTATGTTTAAGTTGAAATAAATATTTATTTTAGCCCTAACAAAAATGAACTATCCCACAAGAAGACCCGACACACCCCCTCCCTAACCCCAACGAATGTCCATGTAATCAAAGTCCCCAAAGTCCAGAAACCCCAACGCCCATTTCCCACCCTCCCAAAAGTCTTTAAAAAGGGGCCAGGGACAGTCTCTCCTCTACTACCGCCGGCGGTGTCATTTGGCCAGGTGGTCCCGCTGTTCTCTGCGAAGGGCCTTGAGCAGGGTTTTCAGCCGCGCCACCTCCTGCTCAAGGTTGGACACTCTGAGGGTTAAGCGGTGCAGACATGCCTTGCACCTACTGTGGGAGGCAGCTGATTTGTTTGCTGCTTGGCGGTGGCGGGTGGCTGCGGGACCACGGCTCCGTACCGCTGAAGGCTTGCGCTGACTGGATGACCCAGGGTGAGCGGAGGAGGATGCAGCTGTCGTGGATGTTGTTGATGTCGACTGCGACTGCGTGTCCTCCTCCTCCTGGGCCACCAGCCACCGATATTCGGCGACAATTGCCTCCAGCTTCCGTTGCCTAGGCCCATCTAGCCAGCTCCTTCCTTGCTCGTTTGGAAGGAGCATCGATATGAAGAAAGAAAAACATACTGTAACCAATGCTCTTTGAGATTAACACAAAATAATTCAGCAGAAAGTTGTGTCACAGTAGCACTAGCAACTTGCAAGCACAGTACATAACATTTGTGGCCTGTATCTATCTAACCTCCCACATCGTCGGCCTCTGCTCTAACATTAGTGGGAGTTTCAGGAATTCTACTAGCACTATATGGACTACATTAGACTCAGACAGTACACCAGTCTTCTTCTTCTCTCTTGTTTAGCGAAATTGGTACGTAAACTTGTGGAAGCCGGCATAATGCCAGAGCAGTCAACTTGCACCCGAGAAAAACAGACGCAAGCCATGATGACACAGACTTGCTTTACTGTACCAGTCCAGTACATGCAGGTGTTGAAGCTCTTACTTTTCTATTACGGGTGGCACTGGCCATACTCTGTTACAAGGGCTACTGCTTAATTACTTTAACTTTCACCCTGCCCTGCCCCTGACTACTACAAAAGGAAAATGAAGAAGATAAATATTATGATCATCGATCCCTTCACAGGATATTTACTTACATATTGGATGACTTTAGGTCCTTTATTTTTTATTGAGTGAACACCGATAGGCCACATATGAATGACAGAGTAGTAATAAAATTATTAACAGAGGTAGTGAGTGGTCCCCGTAATCGCCGGATAGATGCTGTTCTTGCAAACTACTGTTACTAGTCATGGTAGTATTCTGAAAAATTACAACTTCTTTTCCTCTGCTTTGCTACTCTGGCAGGGACGTGCGGTATTACATGCTCTTCAAAGTAACACTTCATCCAGTGACCGTCTCCTCTGTCTACATACACCTATGCTATCTATGAGGAAGATAGTACCATGACCCAGACATCCATCCATTCAAAGTAAATGTCAATCATTCTTCTTAATGTCTCAACTGGACAAACCTTACTTTTTCTCACGGAAAAACAACCTTTTTATTTTATTTTGGAAACCGCCAGCCATGCATCCGTGCTTGACTTGCATTTGAATTTGAACCAAAGGAGATATTGCGCACACATACCGTTTCTGTTTCACCCACCCAGGGTGGGTGAAACAGAAACTGTATGTGTGCGCAATACATCCTAGTTTCTTTCTCCTTCCATCCATCCTTGCTTTAGCCTTCAACCGGCCATGCATCATATTCCCAGCCACCTTGGGCAGCATTCAAAAACACGTATCATTATTTGCCAGTCATTACTTTTAACTCGCTAGTCCTTCCTTACACCCTTCTTTCCGTTTTCGTTCATCCCATCCATCAAGTTCAACTCTGATCTGACTTGGCTTCTCGATAAAACTTTCACAGCTGAGTTGAAGTCAAATTTAGAGGAGGCCATTGGTTACTCATTAACTCCCGCTGCTAATGCTATTGCTAATGAGAAGTCAAGGGTGAATGTCTTCTACCTGGTTGACAAGAACTTAGGGCCATATTATCAAGCATGGGCGATATAGTATCGCCGCTTTTATCAGCAGAAAACTGCGGATAACGCGGCGATAATGGGCTTGATGATATGCCCTTGTGAATTCCCATAGAAGCCCAGGTTCTGGTGTTAACCTGGGCTTCTATGGGAATTCACAAGGACATATTATCAAGCCGATTATTGCCGCTTTATCGGCAGTTTCCTGCCGATAAAAGCGACAATAAATTATCACCCATGCTTGATAATATGGCCCTTAGTTCTACATTTGTAAGTCTTCTTAACAGTAAAGTGTACTTGTACTGTACAACATATAAACCGCTGCAGAGAGCCCACTTTGCGGTCTGCAAACTCAATAAGTAAGGAATATAATAGCTTACCACTGCCCGCCACTACCGTGGCATCCCCCACAGCAGTTCCTGTTGGCTGTGGCACCGCATCCGCCCCTGGAGTGCCCACCTCCGCGCCAGCCCCGGCACTGGTAGTAGGCTGTGCCGATGATGTTACGCCTAGAAAATACATTTAATATTTTTAGATGCCTTATAGACCACTCCCTATTTTGTCTAGGAATGAAAAAATGGTACTAGCACTTCATAAACAAATTTAATATTTTGTGACTCTCTAGTCTAAACTACAAATTTCCCTTTCTTCAGGGAAGGGTGTTTTTTTATTTATGCTTGGCCATAACATGTGATGCTACACTTTTTGGCACAACTGATGAATGCTTACTTTTTAACACGCACCATTTTTCTCATAACAGACAGAAGCTTCCCTTCCACGAACAAGAGCAAGATCATCATCATATGTTCGTAATCGTCAACGATTCATGCCCACCAAGTCTTTAAGTTCCAACCAGGTGAGGGCTCTCCCACAATTAATGTGTGAAATCAGCCACTTTTCAGTTTTCAATCCTTTACCATTTATCCTATATGAAATTGATTTTAATAAATGTTTTTACTTTTAATACAGCTTTAAAACTTACATAGACTCTGTGGTTTTTGGTCATTAGTGAGTGAGCGAAAGTGTTTGCAATTTGCAAACATGAGTCCGTGACTCAGAGAAGTCGGGACTCTGACGCCGTAGTCTTATGTTATGGGTTGTATAATCATTGGGGATCATCGCTGCATTTGGGAGCTAAATAATGACTCTGCCACACTAGCTAGTAAGTAAGGAGATTGGGGATTCAACTTCTGTTATGACTGAGGTATGTGGAAGGTCTAACTGCGCCAAATGTAACTTATAACCAATGCCCTATTTCTTGTCCATATTTCTGTATGTGCAGAATAGTCCCTGCAACAGTAGTAGTATGGATCGTCCTCCTATCCAATCAAAAAGTAAACTAGTATCTTATTCTTGGTAGCCATTGACATTTAATTGTTGGGAATTGTCAAAGCATAAACATTTAGAAGACTTCCATGGACATTATGGACAACCTAGAGGACTGCACTCAGTGCATAGAACCATTGCTGAATAGAATAGGAGCTTTGTTTAACACCTTTTGCCAATTGTGCAAGCTTAGCTAGCTACACAGACAGACTAATAATAATCTAGTAGTACCACAGAGAGTCATAGTAGAGGCAGGATCAGAATTTAGAAACAGTCTACAAGAAGATCAAAGACGATTTAGGAAAAAATAGAATTATGAGGAACGTTTGGAAAAAATAGGTGCTGTAAAAGATAGGGAAGTATAATTATTAATTTTAACAGGAAAACATACTGGGGCCAGCAGAGGAGCCCTCGGCGGACCTGTCCTGGCCTTCCTGTTGTTGTTCCTGCTTCGCCGGCACTGCTACCTCCTCCTGTGTCCTCTTGCCCCTGGGGAAGCTGATGTACAACATGAAAGAAAGACACAAACATGGATGATTATTGTCAACCAAATCAAACATTTCAAAAAAACAATAACAAATTATTTCGGAGAAATAGACATCAATTACACTAAATTTATTGACCTCTCTGCTGTGGTCTACTAGGATCTTTGTATTGCTGGATTCGCGGACCGTCTACTTGGAAAGTTATGTAACTCACTAAACCAACTACAGAAAGGTTCTACTAGGACTGGCAGGCAGCACTCCGCAGCACGCGAAGTGACAGACCCAGTCCGTCATGATTGCAGACCACTAAAAAGTTTCCTACTAAATAACCAGTCATAATAAACTCAAACTATTAATCCACCACCACTATCTCTTCTTAGTGGCAGGAGTACAAAGGAAGGACTGGACTTGAGTCTCTAGTGTCTAGCATTACGCAGTTCTGTAAAGTACACTGATACATAATGATCACCCAGGCCAAATGAGCAAAATATTGAAAACAAGTAAGCATAGTAGCACCGCCAGTGAGCAGTCGAGTACCTGCAATCACAGAAGCTTTTGAAACATAATTTACCTGCAATGTAATCTCTAGTGTCTAGCATTACGTAGTTCTTTAAAGTGCACTCCACTCATACATAATCACTCAGGCCAAATGAGCACAAAATTGAAAACAAGTAAGCATAGTAGCACCACCAGTGAGCAGGCGAGCACCTGCAATCACAAAAGATTTTGAAACATAATTTACCTGCAATGTAATCGGCAGCATTCTTCCTCTTCGGAAAAAACAAACATTTGCAATATCATAACACAGAGCAGGAGAAAACAAAGTAGTGATTAAATAGCTACTACTACTCACCAAGCCCAAGGATCTCGAAGCCTAGCAGGTCGAGCAGGTCTTCCCGGTCCAGGATGTCGGACCACCGGAGCGTCGCCTGGTTGTAGGTGTGCCGGACCCCAGACTCCCGATACATGTCCCGGCACACCTTCCCACATAGCTTGCGACGCTCCTGGAGCCTGTACCCGGTATCGGGCCTGCCGCCTGCCGCCTGCCCGACGGTCTTGGGGAGGTGGCCTGGACAAAGAAAACCAGTGCAGCCACCTCCACCCCGCTGAAGATCTCCCGGGCTGTTACTGCCTCCCCCCTTAAGCGCCCATATGGGAGCCGGGTACGGGGTGCGGGACCCTTCCCCTTGAGGTTCTTCCCGGCTCCCTTTGCCATGGTCCTGGACAGGAAAGGAAAATAAAAAATAGGAAAGAATAGGGAAAAAGTAAATAAAATAAACGAGTTAAAAAAAGTAGTTTTTAAAGTAACCAAAAGTTGAAGAAAACACAAAATATAGATGTAGAAAAATAGAGGGATCGATAATGAGTAAAAAAGATTAAAAAAAGTTCAAAGAAACAAAGGATTGCAAAGATTAAGGGAGGATTGGAAAAGCATGCCCAGAACCATAGCAATGAATGAAAAACAAGATGGCCACGCCCATTGCGACCGCGTGGGTAAGTTTGCGTGATATTTCCCCCGCAAGCACGCAAAAACAGACGCGAACACGCAATTGCGGCCCGCACGTGTGAAATGCACAACGCGAGCATGCAACTGCCACCCGGAAAGGAAATACGCAACGCGAACACTGAAAACAAGATGGCCGCGCCCATGTACGACCGCGGTTAACTACGCGGTCGCCGCGCTGAAATAAACCCCGCGAACACGCAAAGCACCCCGCGAACACGCAAAAAAACGAATCCGCAAATTCGCACAAATTCGCGGATTTTGGGGACCGCAAATTCACTTTCGCGCGAATTCGTCTACTGCGAATTTGCCAATTTTGCCCATACTTAGATGTAGGGAAGAATATAGGTGAAAGGTTGCAATGTTACCTGTGCCTATATAGGGTATCTATATGGAATATAACAAAACAGCTGCAGAGGTGAGTAGCGTAAAAAAAAAGAGATGCGTTAGTTCCTAAGACAATGGGGTGGCGATACGACAGTTCTGCTGCACTCAGGAGAAGTGATGTGCTGAATACAGTCTGTAGGGGGAAGTGTTGCATTGATTCCAAGACAGTTCTGGTCCGTGGGTGATGCATCAGGAAAACTTGCTGCACAGTTACGATGTTTGGAAATCCAGGATGCGTTGGCGCTCGATGCGGCATCGTCGAGCAGTGCTGAGTTGGTTTATTCAGCCGTGATACCTCGATGCATCAGTTCCTGCAGCAGTGTCAGGCGCAGCGATGCTTGGAGATTCTTCTTACACAGCGGTGCTGCATCAGAAAAAACAGCCGCAAGAAGAGCTAAGGGTTGAGTATCTTGTAGGTGTGTTGCTTTTCCAGCTCTCAACAGCAGGAGCAACCTCCAGAAGCCCAACACAGTAACAGGCACCTCTTGGCAGGTCAGAACTCTTAGCAAGGAAGTTCAGGGGAGCTAGTGGTGCAGTAAATGTGTGTCTGAGACTTCATAAAAGGAGGCTAACACACACGGGCCCTTAGAGATCTTCCTCAAGCAAGGGACACAGCACACATCAAAGTCCTTAACCTTTCCTAGACAGAATCAGCTACTGCATGCCAACCCCAGACAGCAGACAGCAAAGGGGCTGTACCTCTCCTCTAGTTTTTCCAGCTCTTCCCCTTGGCGAAGGTTCCTCTTGAATTCCATAAATGATCTAAAGTTCTGGGGCTTAGGTCTATTACTTTTACCCCAAAATATATTTGTTCTCTTTGTGCAAAGGTCTCTGAGCCCAGTCCAAACCAGTTCTGTCTTCTCTGGTGCAGCTGCCTGGCAAGAAGTGGAGACAGCATTGTGTAAGGCAGATGGGCCCTATTCGGGTGCAAGGAAAATCTCCTCCCACCACTCTAAATGGAGACCGGGTCTATTAAGGCCAGCCCTGACTCATTCAGGAAAGGAAGGACACACATCAACTCCCACAGTGGCTGTCTGAGAGCATTCACCTCCCCAGACCGTGTCACTCCTAAAGCAGACAGTCAGTACACAAACAGGCAGAGGCACACAGAATGGTTAAATAAGAAAATGCCTACTTTCTAAAAGTGGAATTTGCTAACACAATTTAAAAAACATATTTTTTCAAAGATGTGTTATTATATTCTGAGTTCAGAGAGCCTAAACTTTATTTCTCAATCTAGTCCCAATGGGAAGTTATATTTATAAGATATAAATAAACTCCCATTCTATTCTTTGGGACAGATATCCTTTTCAAAGTAGAAAACAAACTGCACTGTAATTCACTACCAGGATATGTCACACACACCAGTACATGTTCTACCTTTAACATACACAGCACCCTGCCCACAGGAGTACCTACGCTAACGGAGCATGCAAAGTTTGCACTAATTCACCCTTTGCAAATTGCACGTAGTACAGTACCAAACCTGTGCTTAATCACATAGCATAGCGTAGCGTAACAGTTAAATCAACAATATCCTCAGATGCTTTGCAAAAGCAATTTTACATGCTTAAAAGCATATAACCAATTCACAAAAGTGAACTTTACAATGAAAACATTATGCAATGAGCGTACTGATGATTTTGTGGTCCCCCTAACCTCGGGGGAGGACCAAGTAGATGCCTTGAACAGAAAGAGCATAAAAAAAAGAACATTTTGTTGAATTTCAGTGGTGGTCCCATCATCTTAGGACCACCCCAAGCACAGTTATTGGCAAAAAAACAAAAGCAACCAAAGGCCCTGCAAAGCATTATGGGACGAGATTAGCAGTGGGCAGTGAATATTATAGTATCCAATATCAAAATAATTCTACAAATAGCTGCAGTTCACTTGTTGTTACTAGATGTCCCTCACGAGTCAAATGCAAAGCATTGAAATTATTCTCACATCAAGCAGCAGTTCCACTGGTCGTCCCTAGATGTCCCTCACGAGTCAAATGCAAAACCATTGAAATCCTTTCATCAAGCATTTGCATTTGACTTGTGAGGGCCATCTAGTAACCACCAGTTGCACTGCAGCTCTTTGTAGAATTCTTTTGATATTGGATACTATATAATATTCACTGCCCACTGCTAATCTCATCCCAGAATGCTTTGCAGGGCCTTTGGTTGGGAATGTTTTTTTGCCAATAACTGTGTTTGGGGTGGTCCTGAGAGGATGGGACCACCACCAAATCGTTCAATAAGATGTGCTTTTTTGTTTTCAAGGCATCTGTTTGGTACTCCCCCTAGGTTAGGGAGGATCCCAAAATCATCACCTCTCCCACTACTTGTTAATTTTTCAGTTTCACAATTGTGAAAGTACTATATGAATTTCAGCATATAAAGATAGAGATACTTATTATATCATAACTGGCACTGAACGGTATGCCTTTTGTAATCATTCTGCAATTTTATCATAGTGCTGACAAGTACACAGTGTCATCAGCTACCCTATGCAGACTACGTGTACCACGTGAAGTTAAAAGTATACTTCGTGAAGCTACGTGTAGTGCTGCTACGCAAACTTCACCCAGGCCTACGGCTGTCTGGCCCGTGCGGTCCTACTTCCTGAGGTCCCGTAGCAACCCTCTGCTTTCCCACTATTACAGAATCTGAAGTCACAAGTCTCATTATTACAGTGGCCTGCACAGCTCTCTGGTCCCACGCCTGAGGGCCCGTAGCAACCCTCTGCTCTCCCACTATTACACAATCTGATGTCACAAGTCTCATTATTACAGCAGTCTGCACAGCTCTCTGGCCCCCCTAGTCCCAAGGCCGACATCCCGTAGCAACCCTCTGCTCTCCCACTATTACACAATGTGATGTCACAAGTCTCATTATTACAGCGGCCTGCACAGCTCTCTGGCCGATGTGATCCCACAGCCTGAGGTCCCGTAGCAACCCTTTGCTCTCTCACTATTACACAATCTGATGTCACAAGTCACATTATTACACCGGCTGCACAGCTGTGTGGCCCCTGTAGTCCCACGGCCGAAGGTCCTGTAGCATCCCTCTGCTCTCCCACTGTTACACAATCTGATGTCACAAGTCTCATTATTACAGCGGCCTGCACAGCTGTGTGGCCCCTGTGGTCCCACTTCCTGAGGTTCCGTAGCAACCCCCAGTATTCCCACTATTACACAATCTGATGTCACAAATATCATTATGACAGCGGCCAAAAGGGAAGATTAGGGACTGGCAAGTGGGTGCACTTGCCAAGTCGACATGACAGTGACAACTGCGCACAGACACTGCAGTGGCAGGTCTGGGTTACCTTTTAAGAGCTACTCATGTGGGTGGCATAATCAGTGCTGCAGGCCCACTAGTAGCATTTGATTTACAGGCCCAGGCACACTGAGAGCACTTCACTAGGGACTTACGAGTAAGTCAAATATACCAATCATGGGTAACCAATCATGTTCACATTTTATACAGACAGCATTTGCACTTTAGGACTGATAAAGTGCAGGTCAGGAAAACATTGGAGGAAGAAGCAAAATGTTTGGGGATAACCCTGCAAAAAGGGCCAAATCCAATAGTCACTCATGTTTCAACCCTAATTTCTTAAATGATGCTGAACTGATTTACACCAACTCACACTTTCTGAATAGATATCTAGCTTTCTGTAAATTTGGTGTACTTCTGTTCAGCCGGTTTTTCAGTATCCATAGCTAAAATTTCTTTGGGCAACTAGCATGGAGAAAACACATTTTGGGACCCCTTTTTCACAGCCTCCCACTTGAAGGAACACTCCCAAACTTTCCTGAAGGGGCCTGAGATGGATGAATATTTTATTGGAAACGTTTGCGAAGATTCATCAAATAGCGCCAACGTTATTAGCAAAAAATAAAGTGCTCCTTTTATAAAAACTCTGACCTAACTAGAACTACTCTCCTTAAAATATCTGTCATTCCATCAAGCAAACCCTACTTTACCTGTGTTCAACCATTTGGTAGCTTAACACAACATCTGGCAGGCTTAACTTAGAACCAAAGTGGAAAGTGCAAAACTCTAACAGAGTACAAATACAACACAAAAAAAATCCCACACAAATTTAGAAAAAAGTACTGAGATGTAATACAGTCTGTGGTTGGAGTCTTTTCTCTCCCTGAGTCTCTGATTAGGAGGCCAGCCAACTAGCCCTTGGAACCCTTGTCTACACTGTCCTGAGCCACTGACCTGACTCATGGGGTACCCTCCTCCTCTCTTGTGGACCCCTTCTGTGTAGCACCTTACCTAAACTTGCTCAGAAATGCATCCTAGTAGGCAGACAGTACCACCATATGGCCCATCCCACTAAGTGGATCAGACTTCTGTCCTCAACCCAAGGAAAACTCTGCCCATAAGGATATAAACAAACTGTGGCCACTGACAGATGTCAGTGTCAAGAATCAGAACCTGAATCCTTCACTGTGAGGTGGAAGCACCAAGCGGGGACATGAATAGGCCTTTCTTCCAGCCTTGGAGATGGCAAGGAGCTCCCTATAGGCTTCTGAGGATTCTTTAACCTCTGTGGTTTCTCAGAGTGGGAGGCAACAGCCACAGGTGTCAGGCACCCTCCTTCTACTCTACCTCCCCGAGTCAATAGCTGTTGTGGTGGAATATGACTCATTACAACGTGTAATAATAACACCCATTTGTCGTGTTTAAGTAAGAGGTAACATAGGAAACTTGAAAATGGCGTAATATCCCGCGTGTGGATTCTGAGTATCAGTCACAAAATATGGAGATACAACAAGAGTTGAATAGATGTTTAAAAATAGATTACAATGGAGAAAAAATTAACTATTTGCCAATGTGGCCCAATACAGCTGTGCGGCCGGTTTGGGGCAAGAGAATGCCCCACCCAATTATGTTGTCAGTAACTAAGGTACCCATTGGGCATGGTACCTCACTGACAAGCACGTATTCTTGGACAATTGTGGATAAATATAGATAAATATAGAGAAATATGAAAGTAAGATGTGCACCCCACCACTTCAATTGAATGTTCTAATACCACGCATGCCATTACACGCGGGCATTACTAAGCATTGCAATTACAACGACATGCCATTACATCGCATAATTTTAACATGCATATGCTCTTACCACGCATACCATTACAATGCAAATACATGCGTGGTAAAGCTATACTCATGGTAATAGTATGCAATGTAAGTGACACTACTCTGCCCTGCGCTAATCCTTACCTTAGTACCCCTGCACAACCCTCCCTCACCCCCAGTACTCTCCCTACATTAAGACTACCCAGTACGACCCACTGACACTACCCTAAACCCAACAACACTACCCTGCACTACACACACACCACGGCACTACCCTAAACCCTTAACCACTACCTCCAGCACGACCCTCCCCAACACCCAGTCCACTCCCTACACTTAAACACTACCCTGCACAACCCCCTGACACTACCCCAAACCCTAAAAGACTACCTCCTGCATGACCCTCCCCGACCCCCAGTCTGCTCCCTACACTTAAACACTACACTGCACGACCCAACACTACCCTATACCCTAAAATATTACCCTGCACTACACACACCACAGCACTATCCTAAACCCTAAAACACTACCTCCAGCATGACCCTCCCCTGACCCCCAGTCTGCTCCCTACATTGCCTCCCTACCCTGCATGACCCCCGACACTAACCTAAACTCAACAACACTACCCTGCACTACACACACACACCACACCACAGTACTACCCTAAACCCTAAAACACTACCTCCAGTATGACCCTCCTTGCCCCAGTCCGATCCCTACGCCGAAACACTACCCCCAGCACAACACTCCCTACCCCCAATCCTCCTTACCTCTCTCCCCTCATGGTTCCTCTCTCCTGGTTCCAGCGACGTTTGAGGGGCGGTGCACGTCGTTGTGAGTAAATGGAAGAGCTCCAGTTTCCTCACAACGTTGTGGATAGCCATTACATCGCAGGCGTTGTGAAAGCTCATGCGATGTAAAGGTATGCGTAGTAATGGTATTACGTTGTTACATTGCATGCGTTGCTTGCGATGTAATGGTATGCAGTGTTAAAGCTGCGCTGTAATGGCTGTTTAGCATTGTGGTGGGACCCAATGAGGGGTCGGGACAGACAGGGCTCCATCGGACCTCCCCCTCAGAGACACCAGAGGCCAATGGGAACCCAAACCATGAAAATGTGTGTAAACTTTCCACTGCTAACTTTTCCCTTAAGAAACCTGTGTACCATGAATAAATCCTATATATCAAACATAAAACAAAGATCAAACAGATGAATCCTGTCACCTCAATCTTAAGACAGAGATAGAGCGCTTTAAATGGGAAAGTTGTCAGTCATGTTTTTATATGATTTATTTGTACTTGGTTATCAATGGCCATCATTTTACTATTTTTTAACACCATCTGTACCATTTATTAAACTAGTGGTGGTGCACAGACTACACTTCTCAAAAGTGCACCAGCGCTAGAAAAAAAAGGAAAGGAATGCGATTTATATTATTAAATATGGAACGTTTGTACTCTTTCATGCAGTGCTGCGCAGCAAGGTGACTTCTGTGTGAAAAACTTATAAATATCAGCTCAGGGGTATGGAGCAGGCTGGAGAGTGTGCAAGAAGGGCTCTTGGCAACTGGGGCACCGTTGTCCTAGGAAGCAGTATTAATCACTTCCGGGTTGGGGCAGGCAATATAAACACATGAACTTACTCCCAGTTTTTGTCCGCTTGGTCGCTCCCCCTCCCCCCATGTAAATCCCCGGCTCCACATTGGCTGTTTAAGCTTCTCTAATTTGGCACACTCAGTCCTGTATGCCTATTTCTCTTGTTCTATTTAGAAAGGCTCTCTCCTGATTGTTTCTTCAGGGTCCTAGGACGATTTCTGGTGATCAGCTGCTGGGCTTCTCGTGGAATCAGGTCACTCAATGTATCTGTCTATGTATATTATTGCCAGTTCTGTTGCTTTTAATGCTCAAGTGTTTTACTGACCCCATCAATTACTGCAACACAAAAAAGCACACTGAAACCAAGCTTTGTCCAACATGGGCCCAAGAGGGCCGGGTCCGTGCCATATTTTTAGAACAACTTTGCCTTTGTGAATCAGTGGGCATCTGACGTAGATACAGGAGGGCCAGATCAATGCCAGATTTGAGAATAACCACATACGATATGTTTACCCACAATTATTACACATATTGATGTTTAACCAATGGCTAGTATAATGTTGAACATCCTGATATATGTATTTCGCATTTCAATGAATTGCACATAAATGTGTCTAATGTAAATATATCCTAATAATCTGTTGTGGAAATGTTCTTGATGAATAAATGTTGAATACTCTTATTTTGCCTCTCCACTCCTGTTGTAAAAGTGAGCACAGCTCAATTGCCCCAATTTTACTAGCTGAGGAGAGTAAATAACTGTAGTCCCATATATTATCTACAGATATCCGATGTTTAAGAGAGATGTACCCTTGGGCCAAGAGCCACTATGCTCACATTTTGGCTAGTAGTATATGCAAATACCAATCATCACCATTCGTGTCCCCAAAAGTGAGAGGTCCCCCCGCCGGTCCCCTGCCCCTTCGCTGTGTCATTAAAAGTGACAGGTCTGGCTGCAAAAGTGACATATCGGTGTGTCCTTAAAAGTGCCAGCTGCTTGTCCTTAAAAGTGACAGGCATCAAGACCCTGGAAATACAAGGGTGTGACACAGGGTTTGTGTCAGAGTGTGAGCGCTGAGCACATGTTGAAGCCCATGCTAGGTTAGCAGGTCATTTATGGGTGTGTATAAAAAGTGTGTTCCTGTAAGAGAGAAATTTCTAGGTCTGTTTAAAAATGAGGGCTGCCGTGCGGTGGCAGTTGGTGTCTGAGCAGGCATCCGCCAAGTCCCCCAACCGCGGGCAGCATGGCTGTCTAACTCATTGGTTTACGGTGCAGAGATTTTTTTTAAAAGGGTCTTTCTTTAGAATCAGATGTTGCAATTTGAAATGTGTTACTGCCACAGAGCTGGAGTCAGAAAACTAACCATTAGGCTCACAAGTCACAACGTAAAAACACAAGAACAAAAGTCACAAGTCACAACGTGAAAACACAAGAACAAAAGATCAGTTACCCCGACAGAGCGCCGTTGAGAACAGGAAAAACTAATTAGCCAGTTCCAAGCTTCCCACGAGCCTTAAACTGTATAGTACACAGGTTGTTTATAAAACATCAGTCCATCCCTCCAAGGAGCAGGAGTCCCAAACATAGGTGATTAGGTAAACAGGCCTGTTGGTTTAATTAACAAATGTCAAATGCTGAAGTGCGTATCTAACAAAAACAATGCAGTGGTCAGAAACGTATTCGATAATGACCCTCACACGGTCATACACCATGTCCCTAAAACTTCCGCTGGAGTTCTTCCCAAAATAGGCCGCAGGTTTAATTAACATCTGTCAAGGGGGGCAAAATGGCACATAACAAAACAAGGCAGTGGCCGGAAAACATTCTAAACAATCTGCGCCATAAAGGATGTCGCCCTTTCAATTAGCATGCCAGTACCCTAACACTTCAGGCGGAGCTCATCCCACAACTGGCCTGAGGTTTAATTAACAGTTGTCAAAGGTTAAAATGTCATCTAACAAAATGAGCCAATGGTCAGAAAACGTTCCCAATAATGACCCCCACTACAATGTTGTACTACCAAAAATGACCCGCACTACAAGATTCTAAGCACTCCCCATCCATAAAGAGGGCATCCTTCCAATTAACATGCCATGACTACACTTCCCAAAAGTGCACTGGCACTAGAAAAAAAAAAGGAAAGGAATGTGTGTATAATATTAATTATTGCATGTTCGTACTCTTTCTCTTTCACGCAGTGCAGCGCAGCAAGGTGACTTCTGAGTGAAACACGTAAAAATATTAGCCCAGGTGTATGGAGCAGGCTTGAGAGTGTGCAACTGGGTCACCCTTGTCCCAGGAGGCAGTGTTAATCACTTCCGGGTTGGAACATGAACTTACTTCCCAGTTTTTGTCCCCTTGGTGCCCCCCTTCTCCCCCCCATGTAAAGACCCGGCCCCACATTGGCTGTTTAAGCTTTTCTAATTTGGCACACTCAGTCTTGTATGCCTATTTCTTTTGTTCTATTTAGAAAGGATCTCTCCTGATTGTTTCTTCAGGATCCGATGCTTGGGGCGATGCTTGCTGATAGTTGTCCAATACCCTTATGTATGAGGTTCAAAAATAAAAAATAAATGTTCCCGAGCCCGCTTGATGCAGGCACTGCTCGGGTTTCTGGCAGGGTCTTGCGTGTTGCTGGGGGCTGTGAAGGGTTTGAGGCCCCGGTAAGTTTAAAATAAATGCCTCATAGCCCGTTTGCGGAACGCGCTGATCAGGGCTCGTGCGGCAGGGGGGCTCCTATCGCATGTGTGCGCAATACCCAGTTTTTTTTTATTTAAAGACCCCCCGGAACCCGATGTGCTTCCCGCGGAGCTCCGGGGGTTTGTACGGCAGGAGTGGGGGCTCGGGTGGCACCTGTGGGCATAGGCACGAGGCCCGGTATTTATTTTAGAATTGTAGTCCCCCGGGAGCCCACTGTGCTCCATGTGGAGCTCTGGGAGTTTGTGCGGCAGGGGTGGGGGCTCCAGTGGCACCTGTGGGCGTGGGCGTGAGACCCATTTAAAAAAAATATTTAATCCCACCCGGAGCCCGCTGAGCTCCACACGGAGTTCCGCGGGTTTGTGCGGTAGTGGTGGGGGCTCCGGTGGCACCTGTGAGCGCAAGGCCCATTTAAGCCCCCCGGAGCCTGCTGTGCTTCATGCTGAGCTCCGGGGGTTTGTGCGGCAGGGGTGAGGGCTCCGATGGCACCTGTGGGTGCGGGAGCGAGGCCCAGTTTTTCAAAAATTGAAGCCCCCCCGGAGCCCGCTGTGCTCCATGTGGTGCACTGGGGGGCTTGTGCTGTAGTGGTTTGGCCTCCTGTGGCCTTGGGGCAGTGTGGGGCCTGAGACCCAATTTTTTTAAATTGAAGCTCCAAGAGTACGCGTGTGGAAGGTGCTACTCTGGGGGCTGGGGCCGATGGTGGCATTTCAAAGCAGCCCACGAGGGTCCCAATGGCGGCTGCAGTGGTGTAGGGAGCTTCCCCCTCTGTGGCTGCTGCAGGAGGACCCGCCCCTTCAGTGACATCACTGGGACTCCACTGACGTCTTTGAAGTGGTGGGTCCTTCCGCAGCATCCATGGAGGGGAAGCTCCCTGTAGGGATTACCCAATGAAGCAGCATTGTTGGGGTGTCACCAGGGCTTTAAATGGAAGCTTTTTCAATATTATATACACGCCTTAGTTGCTGCTCATTTATCTTTTGCAACTACCAACCAGTGACAAAGTCAATAGTCCTACCTTATACACCTACCAACCAGTGACAAAGCAATAGTCCTACCTTATACACCTAACAACCAGTGACAAAGCAATAGTCCTACCTTATACAACTAACAACCAATGGCAATAGGACTCATGATGTTACTTGTTGTATCATATATCTGGACACATTGTCAGAAACATTTCATGCAAAAATAAATAAATAAATATATTCTTTAAACGTGAATGGCCACCCATAGCGTAAGAGCTTATTTATTATGAAGGCATCAGATACCCCAATTTTTGTTTCCTCTGCTTCCAGGTTAAAATAAAATAAATAAATCAATTTCTGGGTAATTCCTGTGATTAATACACATTCTAGAGAAGGATATATGATTTTGTATAGCAGATGCTTTGAGGATGCATCCAATACCCATATATTTTATTTGCATGCTGTAAAGAATGTGCACAACGCCATAAATGCACAGGTTTTGTTTTCAATTTTGATTTTTATGTTTTCCCAAACTAAAACCAGGACGTTTAGCTGTGGGTCTGACATGTCATGCCTACAGTTTGTACACCCATACAGGTGAAAGGCCTTTAACGACGCTATAGCAATGCATCACGGCTACCTGCTGGTCGACTTAAAAAATGAAACTCTAGAAGACTATATACTGAGGGCTGATATTTTTCCCCCTGAGCTACTAGTCGCTTACACCCCAAAGACCAAATACCGGCCCTATAAAAAGCAGCTTTGATGACTTTTAGAGTTATTTACAGCCATGCCCTTATAATACAAGGTGTTGACCATGTCGGCCCGCCTATACCACAATTTAGCTCTCCTAAAAATGTTTGTTACAGCCAGTCCCCAACACAGAAAGACCATCCTGTGCGCTGCTTCTGACGACTAAGTGGCTGCTATTTCAGAAATAGCCCTAAACACCCTAAAAGGCAACATCCCTCTATCAAGGAGTCAGCTACAGGTTTTGAAGCAGAAGCATCATCTTATCAAGAAGCTCGGTAATAAAAGGGCCTCACTCATTACCAAGAAGAATCTGGTGAAACAGTCTGGGCGTTTTATAGGTTCATTGCTGTGCATAGCTATACACCTAATTATAAGCCTCCTCACGGGACGGAGATAGAGCATACCTCAAAGATGTATTTGGTTCTTAGACAGCAGCTGGAAAATGTGGGTTCTTCTACGGACAACACCTGGGATATACAGCGAAAGGAGACTCCACGACTGGATGTTGAAATTAAAGACATTTTGACCCTGACAGATCTAAATCCGTACGACATAGATAACCTTTACACCCACACCCTTAAAAATGTTCTAAGCTATTACAAGCAGTGGGATGCTGAAAAAAATAAGCTGACTCTGTATACCCCGGACTCTGAACAACAAGTCGAACCATCGACTGCTCCGCAATCCTAGCAGCCTCAACCGGCCCCTGCACACCCTCAGATATCTTTGTTGACGACCTCTTAAAAAATATAAGTCAGAGGCACAGGGGGGGCACGCAAATGCTAATGAGTTAACTATCAGCTTCTAAAAACCGAACATCTTGGAAAGAACAAGGCAAATTTCTCTACAAGGGCCAGCCGGTTGCAGGGTCGCACATGTACGATCTAGACATAGGTCTCACGCGCCCCAAAAATCCTAATGCCTCAAAATGCACTGCGCGGTGGGACCATTTCCTGCAAGCCGCTGCTGAACTCAACATCCCTTCCACGCTAGTGGGTAATAACGATCACCGATGCCTGCTTGAAAGTTTGAAGGCTCCCTACCCCCATTGCCTGCAGGCTCTGACGCACTATGGCTAACCCCGTCTTGGACTACCCCAGCTGCAGTGGATGTACAGCGAAAAAAAACGTTGTACAAAACCCACACATGGATTACACCCTAATGTTTCTACAGACTTTTTTTTTAATAACTGTGCCGTGTATAAACGTGTCTGGTTTTTCTTCATATGTTTCTTCAGCAAAGTTTGTCTATGTAATGACCACCCTGCATAACAGTTTGTAATAAACCCTTTTATAACTGGTCAGCCCGTCTCTGGACTCTTTTAAAAATTAGTTTTTTAATTATGCTGCATGTTTACGCAATGAAATACAGAGTCTGAATGCATGTTTTTTTAAAAACAATGTCTTTATTTTAGATGTTCATCATTAAACATACACAAGTTATAAGCCCTTTCAATTTTGACAAGCTACATATTCTGTTTTAACAGGTCTGACCGAGGCCCTTGTGTTTTCTTTTACAAATTTCACAATATTTAAATGCATTTCTCAGACCTTGAGTAGGAGGTGCACTTTCCCAATATATCCCGGATACTTGAAGGTTCCTAAGATTGGCAAGGCGTTGCTTAAATACACAAAACAGTACTTCGTAGAAAATGAGATATCGGTAGATTCGCCGAGCGTATTATGGGAGGCATACAAATGGTTAGAGAACAGGCCATATCGTTAGTCACGAGTCCTAGGTGGGTACGTAGAGAAAATATGGAGGAGCTGGAAGAGAAACTCCGACAGGCGGAAGAGGCACATGCAGCAAACACCATAGACATCACTACACATGGCCTAGCGCTAGCCTGCCAAGAATTTAAGACATTCCATGCGGAAGAAATTAAAGCTAAACACACAGCCATAAATCATCTGTTATATGAGATAGGGGACAAAACAAGTAAACTGCTGGCTTGGCTAGAGAGACGGGAGAAGGCAAGCCGTTGGATTGGCCAGCTGACAAGGACAGATGGCACCACTACGACAGACCCGCAACAGATAGTGGTAGAGCTAGCCTCCCAATCTGAAATAGTATATACGCCTACGGCTACGGCC
This sequence comes from Lissotriton helveticus, assembly GCF_964261635.1. NCBI lineage: Eukaryota > Metazoa > Chordata > Amphibia > Caudata > Salamandridae > Lissotriton > Lissotriton helveticus. Next base: position 409,648,395 of record NC_136062.1, read on the forward strand.
ACTGTGGATGAAAACCTAGACTTTCTATGAGACAAAAGGCTGGCCACGATGTCACGAACGGAAAGTCTGGATTTAGAAAGGGCATTAACTACAGAAGAATTGGGTAAGGCGCTAAATGCACTCCACACGGGGAAAGCACTAGGGCCCAATGGGCTGCCGGTAGAATTGTACAAAAATGCAACAGTGCCACTCCTGCCCCGACTACTAAATATGTATAACGAGAGTATAGAAAAAGGTATACTACCCAGAGACCAGCGCTTGGCTACCATAGTAGCAATCTATAAACCGGGCAAACCACAATTACAATGCTCGTCTTATCACCCGATATCCCTACTGAATGCAGAGGCCAAGATTTTAGCAAAAGCCCTAGCGTCCCGCCTGCAACCTTACCTTGCGACATTGATTTACCGTGATCACTCCGGGTTCATGCTGGGACGCAATACTGCTTTAAATTTAAGACGTCTACACGGGGTATTGGCCCGGAGATCGGACATAAAGGAGGATGCTGCGATCCTATCGTTAGACGCAACAATTGCATTCGACCTCGTTGAATGGCCGTTCTTGTTTGCAGTCCTCCAGAGGGTAGGTTTTGGTCCAAAATTCTGTGCTTGGATAAAGTTGCTGTACACAGCCCCTTTGGCGCAAGTGGTAGTAAATGGACGTATCTCCAGGGTATTTGCGTTAGGAAGAGGCACAAGACAAGGTTGCCCCCTGTCACCTCTCCTGTTCGCACTGATACTAGAACCCCTAGCAAGTTGGATAAGACAGGACGAAGTGATCCGAGGGATAAGATGGGAAGAGACCTGGGAAGACCGCATCTCGCTTTATGCGGATGATGGCGTGATATACTTGACATCACCGACACGATCACTGAGCTGCCTGCTGAATAAGTGCACTGCATACGGAAAGGTGTCGGGATACACAATTAATTGTACAAAGTCTCTTCTGTATGTAATGCACGGCCCCACACCACAGGTTTCGTAGGGATGTGAGCTACAGGTCACAACCCAGGGATTCAAATACCTGGGAATCTATGTTACGACACAGCAAACATTGTTCATAGACAAAAACCTTATGAAACCACTACTGAAGTTCCGACAAGATGTCACACACTGGAGGGCTCTCCTGTTGACACTTTTGGGCAGGGCTGCCCTCTTTAAGATGTTGGCTGTGAGGGAGTACTAACCCAGGCCACGCCCCTATGGAAGACCCAGAAATAGGGAACTTGTCCAGAACGAAGGGTTCCAAACAATGGGACCTCATTGGTATTAGCAAAATAGGAGACCTATGATCCAAAGGGGAGGTGCTGTCCTCAGCAACACTGCAGGAAAAATATGAACTAGCAGAGTCCGAACTGTATAGATACACCCAAATCAAACACACCCTTAATAGTGCCATTCCTCCAGAGACTCAATTACCGGAGACCGCTCCCCTAGAAGATAGACTACTCACTGACCACATGGACAAGAAGGCTATTTCCCTAACGTATTGTAAGATCATAAATAACTTACCTGACCCAACGACAGCCCTAAGGGAGCGATGGCAGACAGACGTGGGCGACAAGGAAGACTCTGACTGGCATGATGCATTGACATCACTACGCGAAGGGGCAATACCATCAAAACTTAAACTAGTACAGCTAAAGATACTTCACCGCATGTACTACTCACGCACCATGCTACATAAAATTGGCCGCGCACCTGACTAACTGTGCTTGCGAAACTGTGGACTCCCAGGTACATTCTTCCATATACTATGGGAATACTCACGGATACAGATATACTGGGGGAAAATTATGAGTGTGCTATCACAGGCGGGGGGGGTGGAGGTCCTGCCAAACCCAAAGAGATGTCTCCTACATATGTTTGAACCCACGGACTTGACCCTGCAAATGCAAAACTGGGTACATTGGGGATGACAATTGCTAAAAGGAATATAGCAAGGAACTGGGGAACAGATGTACTACCCACATACCAGCACTGGAGAAACAATTTAGATGAAGCAATGATGTTGGAAAGGGCAGTTTTTATACACAGGGGATGCCCCAGGAAATGGACCAAGATTTGGGGGAAATAGAACGAATTTAGGGGATACATATGCAAACCCCCACAAACAGAGTCAAGCCCTGACACAAGCCCGGGATAATGGCAATGGAAAGATCAAAGCCCGGTCCAAGTATCTGACACCATAGCAAGACAGGAGGGGGTGAAAAAGAAAAGTCTGATGCAAGTTTGGTAGGGTGGGACGAACTGATTATCCAGAGAACCAGTATGACTTACTGTAACGAAATTACGGTCAATGTAATGGAGCATGATGTAATGGAGAATGTTTTGATTTATTGTGCAAAATTGAATAAAAGTGTTTTTTTTAAAAACATGGTAGCTAGGGGATAAGCGATCGTCGCCACTTTAGCATCTGCTGCTATGGCGGACCCATCCGCTTTTATGATTTTACAAACAAGATGCAGCAACGTGTTGTTGAGATCCAAGTACATATCCGTGGACCCTGACACAAAAAACTCTATAGGGGTCAGAGGTGTCAATGCGGCTAAAGACGATACTTCCATGAAGAAGCTGTTTTTGATGCTAGTCTGCGGGGGTGTTTGAGTGAACAAGTCTACCACGGATTTGGCGCACTCTCCAGATGCGCAATGTATGAAGGACATGGGTTAGTTTATGATGCTTTTAAAATATTTACTTTAGAGCCGTTTCTGTTCTTCGCAGCTCTCTTTCGTCTTGGAGCTCTTCTTTTCTGAATGCGTTTTGAAGAGCTTCTCCTTTTTAGGTCTCGGCTAGCGTGGCTGCGCACATGCACAGCTTGCTCGGCGAGATCTTATGTTTAGGAGTAGCTTTCAGTAACGGGCTTTAAGCCCCTCCCCTCTTTTGCATTGGCCCCTTCACCATTTATTCTAAACAGTGGCCAGCCATTGGAAAAGAAGTCAGTGTGACGTAGACTTTTCTCTTTTTCAGACATCCCACTTGGACGGCCTCGCCTGCATTAGGGCTGTCGTAAGCGATTTCTTGTCATTATGGGGCCATGTGTTTTAAACACATGGCCCCATAAAGATAAGAAATCAGTGGACCATGCTTGTTTTGATCTGCTTGTTTTCTTTGCTCACCGATGAAGGTATTGCAGTAATTTTGCTCTGTATATTCTAGATCAATTTCTCCTCTCAAGGGCACAGTTGCGGAAAGATATTTGAAAACGGCCCCTTGATAGATTGCGTAGTTAGACGGCGGCGGTGACAAACAACCTAAATCCGCACAAATTAGTTGGGCTGCCAGCAATAGTTTTATACAAAGATGTAAATTATTTTGTCAAAATCAGTCCCTTTCTAGCTTGCTGTTCAGCTAAAAAGAAACCACTTTAGCTCATAAAGATGAACATGTAGCTTTCCCTCTCTGACAAATCTGCGGATCTGCGGACTCAGCGTTCCCAGGGAGGCGTTGGCCTCCTCTTCCCCTGCTCCAGCCGGCGCCATCAGCCACCACAACTACATGCGCCGCACTAATTGTTTTACTGCCACCGGTACATTATTCAACGTGTTGTGTTATCTACTCGAGTGGCGATAATGACTCGAGATACCCGTAAGCAGCAGCTGCTCGCTGCGGTACTCAGCTCCCAGGTCATGGCAGGAAAAAAGAGTCGGGGGTCAGACGGTGATTCTCACATGAAGTTGAGAGGCACCCGGATGGCACCAGGCAAGTGAGAGAGAGAGAGTATGTTTTCAAAAGTGTCACTTGAACTACCCAATGTCCAGACAATTAAACTGTTATAAGTGATTTTGTAAGATAATGGATAAAAGAGTGTTTGGATGGGCACCACTTAAGAGTGTGAGGGGGTGACAAAGTGACTGACTGATGAGCTAGTCACTCAGTGAGCAAGCAGTGATTACGTTGAGAGTGTAGTGTAAACTGAAGAGCCTGAATGAAGCCTTCTGGGTGCGTGCGCCATGATCCAGGCGCACTTTACTGTTCTTTATCAGACAAGTTGTTTTAACAGAAGGATTGGGCATACTCGGGGTAGGTCGAGGGGTTCGACCCACTCAGTGGAGAGGCACAGCGTAGCAACTAGCAGTTCTATCCATATCTATAACATGCCTGGACCCGCCAACATTCCCAGTCGTGGGTCTGGGATGAAAGGTACTTGGCGAACAATTGAATTCTGGGCAACAAAGAAAACTCGACTCACCCTCAGGTCACGGGATGCGAAGCAGAGCATTTACATCTATGAAGACTGAAGAGCAGGAGATGACGGAAGGGGGTCAGTTTCCTAACCCAGTCAATCTTTCTAAACTCGAGGAATCTCCCTAGCGTACCCTTGCTTTATTCTGAGCGCCTGTATCCTTACATTTGTTTATTTGCGGTTTTGTTTATAGTGAACCTAGCCCTGTGACCCATCAGGGCGATTTGAGAGTGATCAGTGACAAAAACAAATTTACCAAATGGGTCCGATTGAGAAACAAAACAGGCCCAGTTACGAAATAAAAATGGCACCATGAGCGAACCAGATAGCTTAATAAGTGTCCCATAGTTGCAAATCTTAGCAGTTTTGAACTTATGAAAGCATGCTGTATAAGGTATTCTGCAAATGTATGTCAGACTGCATGAATCTGTGCTTTCTGCAGGCAATGCTTATTTGATATTGTAGAAATCAACAGTAAAGACCGGCCCAGCAGACCATTAACAGCCACACAAAGGGCAAGAAACCCGGCTCACACAGCGACGTGTCAGGACAGCGTTTCTGGCACTGCCCAATTGCCCTACACAGGTCAGGAACACAACATAACATGCATAAGGAATACTTTCGTTACATAATACGCATGTAGATTGCATCAAAGATGTGACAGAGAGCAATATAAAAGGTGTGCGGAGTGGCTTTTGATAGCCCTGAAGTGCAAACCTGCTTTCGAACTGGGATTATTGACCATCGTATTATTTTCACTATGTACATCGACCCATCTTAACAGCGGCGAGTAACTATTGCCGATCCTCTGGGCCTCTACAATATCACTATACACATAGAGCATATAGAACCCCCCGAAAAACATTAACTCAGGCTTACCATTAGCGATTCGCAATTCCGCATCCGCCAGGCAGGCAGTGGACAGTGTGTCTGGTCACCAAGATTGATTGACGGAGCGTCAGATGGAATGGAGGAGCACCCAGAATAAGAGGAATGGTTGGATGCATGCAACTTCCCAAATTGAACAGGACAACTACAACATACAGTTACAGTATCCTCTTCAGTTGTCCTTATCTTTTAAATACCCTATTGTTGTAACCTTCTATGACTGCGAATCTGTGCGTTTGCTCTCTGCTTCAAATTCATCCCTTCAGCTATTTAATAAGTTTCTTTGCTATTTTTTAAAACTAATGTAATGTACTACTAAGTGTTTATTCTCTCTGAGGGCAGATAGGCAAGTGAAATTGCGTAATTACTTCTGCCCTTTACTGTCTAATTGTTTAGTACTACTTAGTAAGTTGTAGTAAGTACTACATTTCAGTAACCTAACCATCCATTTAGCAAACAACTTCATGCATGCACTTCCTGTATGTCCCTTAAAAGATTAATGGATATCTTTGTATCCAAATATTTGCTTTTCTTCATTTGTTGTTTGTCTATGCTGTGTTTTTTTTTCCTCTCTCCACAAAACTTTCCCAAAACCCCCCATTCCCATCCAATTTTCAAACCCTAACCCTCTTCTCCCAGGCTGTGTGGTTTTCATTGAGTTGTGACTAAATGACAACAATAATTCCACACACTTGCTGGGGAGGATAAGGTCAAAGCAACAGAATATCAATTTCAAGGCTGGTGAAGGAATCCGAGGATATATTCTTATTCTTACTCTGCTTAACACAGACCCATGACTATTTGCAAATCAAATCTGAATTTCATGTGCACCATCAAGTGGATTGTTCATCAAGTACATCCTCCTCCTACACGTGGCGAATGATTACACTGCTGTGTCCTTCACCTTCTGTACTATTTCTTGTAGTAGCCAAAGCCAAACTCCACGCAACTAGTAGTTATACTTTGAATACTTTAGCATTGCTTAGGCTAAATTATGGCACTGTTCTTGTGTACTGTACTATCTATTGTACTGTTCTAATGCTCCGCTCAGGCCACTCAATGTTTTATTTCCTTTTTTTCATATACTGCTACTGCCAGTGTGCACCACCACTACTACTACCACCACAATGATGCCATTTTATCTGCCCTGGATTCAATAGCCAACCATAATCGCCATTTGCCCTGCAGCCAGCCCTGTGCCTAGCCCTATTCTCAAACACGAATCACAGGTAAGATAAGCGTTTGGGGGGGAGGAAGAATAATGGAGTAGAGAGGAGAGACTGACGGTAGTAGTACTAGTAGAGTAGTAGGACAATTGAATTCACTAAGGCTGTCAGTGGCACTTTTGGCAATTAGACAATTTGAATTAATCCGCCAGTTAAGTTTCAGGAAAACAATATGTACAGTTAACCCCGCCTCCCCCACAAATCAGTAAAAAAACGCGTATGCTATGTTTAAGTTGAAATAAATATTTATTTTAGCCCTAACAAAAATGAACTATCCCACAAGAAGACCCGACACACCCCCTCCCTAACCCCAACGAATGTCCATGTAATCAAAGTCCCCAAAGTCCAGAAACCCCAACGCCCATTTCCCACCCCCCCAAAAGTCTTTAAAAAGGGGCAAGGGACAGTCTCTCCTCTACTACCGCCGGCGGTGTCATTTGGCCAGGTGGTCCCGCTGTTCTCTGCGAAGGGCCTTGAGCAGGGTTTTCAGCCGCGCCACCTCCTGCTCAAGGTTGGACACTCTGAGGGTTAAGCGGTGCAGACATGCCTTGCACCTACTGTGGGAGGCAGCTGATTTGTTTGCTGCTTGGCGGTGGCGGGTGGCTGCGGGACCACGGCTCCGTACCGCTGAAGGCTTGCGCTGACTGGATGACCCAGGGTGAGCGGAGGAGGATGCAGCTGTCGTGGATGTTGTTGATGTCGACTGCGACTGCGTGTCCTCCTCCTCCTGGGCCACCAGCCACCGATATTCGGCGACAATTGCCTCCAGCTTCCGTTGCCTAGGCCCGTCTAGCCAGCTCCTTCCTTGCTCGTTTGGAAGGAGCATCGATATGAAGAAAGAAAAACATACTGTAACCAATGCTCTTTGAGATTAACACAAAATAATTCAGCAGAAAGTTGTGTCACAGTAGCACTAGCAACTTGCAAGCACAGTACATAACATTTGTGGCCTGTATCTATCTAACCTCCCACATCGTCGGCCTCTGCTCTAACATTAGTGGGAGTTTCAGGAATTCTACTAGCACTATATGGACTACATTAGACTCAGACAGTACACCAGTCTTCTTCTTCTTCTCTCTTGTTTAGCGAAATTGGTACGTAAACTTGTGGAAGCCGGCATAATGCCAGAGCAGTCAACTTGCACCCGAGAAAAACAGACGCAAGCCATGATGACACAGACTTGCTTTACTGTACCAGTCCAGTACATGCAGGTGTTGAAGCTCTTACTTTTCTATTACGGGTGGCACTGGCCATACTCTGTTACAAGGGCTACTGCTTAATTACTTTAACTTTCACCCTGCCCTGCCCCTGACTACTACAAAAGGAAAATGAAGAAGATAAATATTATGATCATCGATCCCTTCACAGGATATTTACTTACATATTGTTTGACTTTAGGTCCTTTATTTTTTATTGAGTGAACACCGATAGGCCACATATGAATGACAGAGTAGTAATAAAATTATTAACAGAGGTAGTGAGTGGTCCCCGTAATCGCCGGATAGATGCTGTTCTTGCAAACTACTGTTACTAGTCATGGTAGTATTCTGAAAAATTACAACTTCTTTTCCTCTGCTTTGCTACTCTGGCAGGGACGTGCGGTATTACATGCTCTTCAAAGTAACACTTCATCCAGTGACCGTCTCCTCTGTCTACATACACCTATGCTATCTATGAGGAAGATAGTACCATGACCCAGACATCCATCCATTCAAAGTAAATGTCAATCATTCTTCTTAATGTCTCAACTGGACAAACCTTACTTTTTCTCACGGAAAAACAACCTTTTTATTTTATTTTGGAAACCGCCAGCCATGCATCCGTGCTTGACTTGCATTTGAATTTGAACCAAAGGAGATATTGCGCACACATACCGTTTCTGTTTCACCCACCCAGGGTGGGTGAAACAGAAACTGTATGTGTGCGCAATACATCCTTGTTTCTTTCTCCTTCCATCCATCCTTGCTTTAGCCTTCAACCGGCCATGCATCATATTCCCAGCCACCTTGGGCAGCATTCAAAAACACGTATCATTATTTGCCAGTCATTACTTTTAACTCGCTAGTCCTTCCTTACACCCTTCTTTCCGTTTTCGTTCATCCCATCCATCAAGTTCAACTCTGATCTGACTTGGCTACTCGATAAAACTTTCACAGCTGAGTTGAAGTCAAATTTAGAGGAGGCCATTGGTTACTCATTAACTCCCGCTGCTAATGCTATTGCTAATGAGAAGTCAAGGGTGAATGTCTTCTACCTGGTTGACAAGAACTTAGGGCCATATTATCAAGCATGGGCGATATAGTATCGCCGCTTTTATCAGCAGAAAACTGCGGATAACGCGGCGATAATGGGCTTGATGATATGCCCTTGTGAATTCCCATAGAAGCCCAGGTTCTGGTGTTAACCTGGGCTTCTATGGGAATTCACAAGGACATATTATCAAGCCGATTATTGCCGCTTTATCGGCAGTTTCCTGCCGATAAAAGCGACAATAAATTATCACCCATGCTTGATAATATGGCCCTTAGTTCTACATTTGTAAGTCTTCTTAACAGTAAAGTGTACTTGTACTGTACAACATATAAACCGCTGCAGAGAGCCCACTTTGCGGTCTGCAAACTCAATAAGTAAGGAATATAATAGCTTACCACTGCCCGCCACTACCGTGGCATCCCCCACAGCCGTTCCTGTTGGCTGTGGCACCGCATCCGCCCCTGGAGTGCCCACCTCTGCGCCGGCCCCGGCACTGGTAGTAGGCTGTGCCGATGATGTTACGCCTAGAAAATACATTTAATATTTTTAGATGCCTTATAGACCACTCCCTATTTTGTCTAGGAATGAAAAAATGGTACTAGCACTTCATAAACAAATTTAATATTTTGTGACTCTCTAGTCTAAACTACAAATTTCCCTTTCTTCAGGGAAGGGTGTTTTTTTATTTATGCTTGGCCATAACATGTGATGCTACACTTTTTGGCACAACTGATGAATGCTTACTTTTTAACACGCACCATTTTTCTCATAACAGACAGAAGCTTCCCTTCCACGAACAAGAGCAAGATCATCATCATATGTTCGTAATCGTCAACGATTCATGCCCACCAAGTCTTTAAGTTCCAACCAGGTGAGGGCTCTCCCACAATTAATGTGTGAAATCAGCCACTTTTCAGTTTTCAATCCTTTACCATTTATCCTATATGAAATTGATTTTAATAAATGTTTTTACTTTTAATACAGCTTTAAAACTTACATAGACTCTGTGGTTTTTGGTCATTAGTGAGTGAGCGAAAGTGTTTGCAATTTGCAAACATGAGTCCGTGACTCAGAGAAGTCGGGACTCTGACGCCGTAGTCTTATGTTATGGGTTGTATAATCATTGGGGATCATCGCTGCATTCGGGAGCTAAATAATGACTCTGCCACACTAGCTAGTAAGTAAGGTGATTGGGGATTCAACTTCTGTTATGACTGAGGTATGTGGAAGGTCTAACTGCGCCAAATGTAACTTATAACCAATGCCCTATTTCTTGTCCATATTTCTGTATGTGCAGAATAGTCCCTGCAACAGTAGTAGTATGGATCGTCCTCCTATCCAATCAAAAAGTAAACTAGTATCTTATTCTTGGTAGCCATTGACATTTAATTGTTGGGAATTGTCAAAGCATAAACATTTAGAAGACTTCCATGGACATTATGGACAACCTAGAGGACTGCACTCAGTGCATAGAACCATTGCTGAATAGAATAGGAGCTTTGTTTAACACCTTTTGCCAATTGTGCAAGCTTAGCTAGCTACACAGACAGACTAATAATAATCTAGTAGTACCACAGAGAGTCATAGTAGAGGCAGGATCAGAATTTAGAAACAGTCTACAAGAAGATCAAAGACGATTTAGGAAAAAATAGAATTATGAGGAACGTTTGGAAAAAATAGGTGCTGTAAAAGATAGGGAAGTATAATTATTAATTTTAACAGGAAAACTCACTGGGGCCAGCAGAGGAGCCCTCGGCGGACCTCTCCTGGCCTTCCTGTTGTTGTTCCTGCTTCGCCGGCACTGCTACCTCCTCCTGTGTCCTCTTGCCCCTGGGGAAGCTGATGTACAACATGAAAGAAAGACACAAACATGGATGATTATTGTCAACCAAATCAAACATTTCAAAAAAACAATAACAAATTATTTCGGAGAAATAGACATCAATTACACTAAATTTATTGACCTCTCTGCTGTGGTCTACTAGGATCTTTGTATTGCTGGATTCGCGGACCGTCTACTTGGAAAGTTATGTAACTCACTAAACCAACTACAGAAAGGTTCTACTAGGACTGGCAGGCAGCACTCCGCAGCACGCGAAGTGACAGACCCAGTCCGTCATGATTGCAGACCACTAAAAAGTTTCCTACTAAATAACCAGTCATAATAAACTCAAACTATTAATCCACCACCACTATCTCTTCTTAGTGGCAGGAGTACAAAGGAAGGACTGGACTTGAGTCTCTAGTGTCTAGCATTACGCAGTTCTGTAAAGTACACTGATACATAATGATCACCCAGGCCAAATGAGCAAAATATTGAAAACAAGTAAGCATAGTAGCACCGCCAGTGAGCAGTCGAGTACCTGCAATCACAGAAGCTTTTGAAACATAATTTACCTGCAATGTAATCTCTAGTGTCTAGCATTACGTAGTTCTTTAAAGTGCACTCCACTCATACATAATCACTCAGGCCAAATGAGCACAAAATTGAAAACAAGTAAGCATAGTAGCACCACCAGTGAGCAGGCGAGCACCTGCAATCACAAAAGATTTTGAAACATAATTTACCTGCAATGTAATCGGCAGCATTCTTCCTCTTCGGAAAAAACAAACATTTGCAATATCATAACACAGAGCAGGAGAAAACAAAGTAGTGATTAAATAGCTACTACTACTCACCAAGCCCAAGGATCTCGAAGCCTAGCAGGTCGAGCAGGTCTTCCCGGTCCAGGATGTCGGACCACCGGAGCGTCGCCTGGTTGTAGGTGTGCCGGACCCCAGACTCCCGATACATGTCCCGGCACACCTTCCCACATAGCTTGCGACGCTCCCGGAGCCTGTACCCGGTATCGGGCCTGCCGCCTGCCGCCTGCCCGACGGTCTTGGGGAGGTGGCCTGGACAAAGAAAACCAGTGCAGCCACCTCCACCCCGCTGAAGATCTCCCGGGCTGTTACTGCCTCCCCCCTTAAGCGCCCATATGGGAGCCGGGTACGGGGTGCGGGACCCTTCCCCTTGAGGTTCTTCCCGGCTCCCTTTGCCATGGTCCTGGACAGGAAAGGAAAATAAAAAATAGGAAAGAATAGGGAAAAGGTAAATAAAATAAACGAGTTAAAAAAAGTAGTTTTTAAAGTAACCAAAAGTTGAAGAAAACACAAAATATAGATGTAGAAAAATAGAGGGATCGATAATGAGTAAAAAAGATTAAAAAAAGTTCAAAGAAACAAAGGATTGCAAAGATTAAGGGAGGATTGGAAAAGCATGCCCAGAACCATAGCAATGAATGAAAAACAAGATGGCCACGCCCATTGCGACCGCGTGGGTAAGTTTGCGTGATATTTCCCCCGCAAGCACGCAAAAACAGACGAGAACACGCAATTGCGGCCCGCACGTGTGAAATGCACAACGCGAGCATGCAACTGCCACCCGGAAAGGAAATACGCAACGCGAACACTGAAAACAAGATGGCCACGCCCATGTACGACCGCGGTTAACTACGCGGTCGCCGCGCTGAAATAAACCCCGCGAACACGCAAAGCACCCCGCGAACACGCAAAAAAACGAATCCACAAATTCGCACAAATTCGCGGATTTTGGGGACCGCAAATTCACTTTCGCGCGAATTCGTCTACTGCGAATTTGCCAATTTTGCCCATACTTAGATGTAGGGAAGAATATAGGTGAAAGGTTGCAATGTTACCTGTGCCTATATAGGGTATCTATATGGAATATAACAAAACAGCTGCAGAGGTGAGGAGCGTAAAAAAAAAAGAGATGCGTTAGTTCCTAAGACAATGGGGTGGCGATACGACAGTTCTGCTGCACTCAGGAGAAGTGATGTGTTGAATACAGTCTGTAGGGGGAAGTGTTGCATTGATTCCAAGACAGTTCTGGTCCGTGGGTGATGCATCAGGAAAACTTGCTGCACAGTTACGATGTTTGGAAATCCAGGATGCGTTGGCGCTCGATGCGGCATCGTCGAGCAGTGCTGAGTTGGTTTATTCAGCCGTGATACCTCGATGCATCAGTTCCTGCAGCAGTGTCAGGCGCAGCGATGCTTGGAGATTCTTCTTACACAGCGGTGCTGCATCAGAAAAAACAGCCGCAAGAAGAGCTAAGGGTTGAGTATCTTGTAGGTGTGTTGCTTTTCCAGCTCTCAACAGCAGGAGCAACCTCCAGAGGCCCAACACAGTAACAGGCACCTCTTGGCAGGTCAGAACTCTTAGCAAGGAAGTTCAGGGGAGCTAGTGGTGCAGTAAATGTGTGTCTGAGACTTCATAAAAGGAGGCTAACACACACGGGCCCTTAGAGATCTTCCTCAAGCAAGGGACACAGCACACATCAAAGTCCTTAACCTTTCCTAGACAGAATCAGCTACTGCATGCCAACCCCAGACAGCAGACAGCAAAGGGGCTGTACCTCTCCTCTAGTTTTTCCAGCTCTTCCCCTTGGCGAAGGTTCCTCTTGAATTCCATAAATGATCTAAAGTTCTGGGGCTTAGGTCTATTACTTTTACCCCAAAATATATTTGTTCTCTTTGTGCAAAGGTCTCTGAGCCCAGTCCAAACCAGTTCTGTCTTCTCTGGTGCAGCTGCCTGGCAAGAAGTGGAGACAGCATTGTGTAAGGCAGATGGGCCCTATTCGGGTGCAAGGAAAATCTCCTCCCACCACTCTAAATGGAGACCGGGTCTATTAAGGCCAGCCCTGACTCATTCAGGAAAGGAAGGACACACATCAACTCCCACAGTGGCTGTCTGAGAGCATTCACCTCCCCAGACCGTGTCACTCCTAAAGCAGACAGTCAGTACACAAACAGGCAGAGGCACACAGAATGGTTAAATAAGAAAATGCCTACTTTCTAAAAGTGGAATTTGCTAACACAATTTAAAAAACATATTTTTTCAAAGATGTGTTATTATATTCTGAGTTCAGAGAGCCTAAACTTTATTTCTCAATCTAGTCCCAATGGGAAGTTATATTTATAAGATATAAATAAACTCCCATTCTATTCTTTGGGACAGATATCCTTTTCAAAGTAGAAAACAAACTGCACTGTAATTCACTACCAGGATATGTCACACACACCAGTACATGTTCTACCTTTAACATACACAGCACCCTGCCCACAGGAGTACCTACGCTAACGGAGCATGCAAAGTTTGCACTAATTCACCCTTTGCAAATTGCACGTAGTACAGTACCAAACCTGTGCTTAATCACATAGCATAGCGTAGCGTAACAGTTAAATCAACAATATCCTCAGATGCTTTGCAAAAGCAATTTTACATGCTTAAAAGCATATAACCAATTCACAAAAGTGAACTTTACAATGAAAACATTATGCAATGAGCGTGCTGATGATTTTGTGGTCCCCCTAACCTCGGGGGAGGACCAAGTAGATGCCTTGAACAGAAAGAGCATAAAAAAAAGAACATTTTGTTGAATTTCAGTGGTGGTCCCATCATCTTAGGACCACCCCAAGCACAGTTATTGGCAAAAAAACAAAAGCAACCAAAGGCCCTGCAAAGCATTATGGGACGAGATTAGCAGTGGGCAGTGAATATTATAGTATCCAATATCAAAATAATTCTACAAATAGCTGCAGTTCACTTGTTGTTACTAGATGTCCCTCACGAGTCAAATGCAAAGCATTGAAATTATTCTCACATCAAGCAGCAGTTCCACTGGTCGTCCCTAGATGTCCCTCACGAGTCAAATGCAAAACCATTGAAATCCTTTCATCAAGCATTTGCATTTGACTTGTGAGGGCCATCTAGTAACCACCAGTTGCACTGCAGCTCTTTGTAGAATTCTTTTGATATTGGATACTATATAATATTCACTGCCCACTGCTAATCTCATCCCAGAATGCTTTGCAGGGCCTTTGGTTGGGAATGTTTTTTTGCCAATAACTGTGTTTGGGGTGGTCCTGAGAGGATGGGACCACCACCAAATCGTTCAATAAGATGTGCTTTTTTGTTTTCAAGGCATCTGTTTGGTACTCCCCCTAGGTTAGGGAGGATCCCAAAATCATCACCTCTCCCACTACTTGTTAATTTTTCAGTTTCACAATTGTGAAAGTACTATATGAATTTCAGCATATAAAGATAGAGATACTTATTATATCATAACTGGCACTGAACGGTATGCCTTTTGTAATCATTCTGCAATTTTATCATAGTGCTGACAAGTACACAGTGTCATCAGCTACCCTATGCAGACTACGTGTACCACGTGAAGTTAAAAGTATACTTCGTGAAGCTACGTGTAGTGCTGCTACGCAAACTTCACCCAGGCCTACGGCTGTCTGGCCCGTGCGGTCCTACTTCCTGAGGTCCCGTAGCAACCCTCTGCTTTCCCACTATTACAGAATCTGAAGTCACAAGTCTCATTATTACAGTGGCCTGCACAGCTCTCTGGTCCCACGCCTGAGGGCCCGTAGCAACCCTCTGCTCTCCCACTATTACACAATCTGATGTCACAAGTCTCATTATTACAGCAGTCTGCACAGCTCTCTGGCCCCCCTAGTCCCAAGGCCGACATCCCGTAGCAACCCTCTGCTCTCCCACTATTACACAATGTGATGTCACAAGTCTCATTATTACAGCGGCCTGCACAGCTCTCTGGCCGATGTGATCCCACAGCCTGAGGTCCCGTAGCAACCCTTTGCTCTCTCACTATTACACAATCTGATGTCACAAGTCACATTATTACACCGGCTGCACAGCTGTGTGGCCCCTGTAGTCCCACGGCCGAAGGTCCTGTAGCATCCCTCTGCTCTCCCACTGTTACACAATCTGATGTCACAAGTCTCATTATTACAGCGGCCTGCACAGCTGTGTGGCCCCTGTGGTCCCACTTCCTGAGGTTCCGTAGCAACCCCCAGTATTCCCACTATTACACAATCTGATGTCACAAATATCATTATGACAGCGGCCAAAAGGGAAGATTAGGGACTGGCAAGTGGGTGCACTTGCCAAGTCGACATGACAGTGACAACTGCGCACAGACACTGCAGTGGCAGGTCTGGGTTACCTTTTAAGAGCTACTCATGTGGGTGGCATAATCAGTGCTGCAGGCCCACTAGTAGCATTTGATTTACAGGCCCAGGCACACTGAGAGCACTTCACTAGGGACTTACGAGTAAGTCAAATATACCAATCATGGGTAACCAATCATGTTCACATTTTATACAGACAGCATTTGCACTTTAGGACTGATAAAGTGCAGGTCAGGAAAACATTGGAGGAAGAAGCAAAATGTTTGGGGATAACCCTGCAAAAAGGGCCAAATCCAATAGTCACTCATGTTTCAACCCTAATTTCTTAAATGATGCTGAACTGATTTACACCAACTCACACTTTCTGAATAGATATCTAGCTTTCTGTAAATTTGGTGTACTTCTGTTCAGCCGGTTTTTCAGTATCCATAGCTAAAATTTCTTTGGGCAACTAGCATGGAGAAAACACATTTTGGGACCCCTTTTTCACAGCCTCCCACTTGAAGGAACACTCCCAAACTTTCCTGAAGGGGCCTGAGATGGATGAATATTTTATTGGAAACGTTTGCGAAGATTCATCAAATAGCGCCAACGTTATTAGCAAAAAATAAAGTGCTCCTTTTATAAAAACTCTGACCTAACTAGAACTACTCTCCTTAAAATATCTGTCATTCCATCAAGCAAACCCTACTTTACCTGTGTTCAACCATTTGGTAGCTTAACACAACATCTGGCAGGCTTAACTTAGAACCAAAGTGGAAAGTGCAAAACTCTAACAGAGTACAAATACAACACAAAAAAAATCCCACACAAATTTAGAAAAAAGTACTGAGATGTAATACAGTCTGTGGTTGGAGTCTTTTCTCTCCCTGAGTCTCTGATTAGGAGGCCAGCCAACTAGCCCTTGGAACCCTTGTCTACACTGTCCTGAGCCACTGACCTGACTCATGGGGTACCCTCCTCCTCTCTTGTGGACCCCTTCTGTGTAGCACCTTACCTAAACTTGCTCAGAAATGCATCCTAGTAGGCAGACAGTACCACCATATGGCCCATCCCACTAAGTGGATCAGACTTCTGTCCTCAACCCAAGGAAAACTCTGCCCATAAGGATATAAACAAACTGTGGCCACTGACAGATGTCAGTGTCAAGAATCAGAACCTGAATCCTTCACTGTGAGGTGGAAGCACCAAGCGGGGACATGAATAGGCCTTTCTTCCAGCCTTGGAGATGGCAAGGAGCTCCCTATAGGCTTCTGAGGATTCTTTAACCTCTGTGGTTTCTCAGAGTGGGAGGCAACAGCCACAGGTGTCAGGCACCCTCCTTCTACTCTACCTCCCCGAGTCAATAGCTGTTGTGGTGGAATATGACTCATTACAACGTGTAATAATAACACCCATTTGTCGTGTTTAAGTAAGAGGTAACATAGGAAACTTGAAAATGGCGTAATATCCCGCGTGTGGATTCTGAGTATCAGTCACAAAATATGGAGATACAACAAGAGTTGAATAGATGTTTAAAAATAGATTACAATGGAGAAAAAATTAACTATTTGCCAATGTGGCCCAATACAGCTGTGCGGCCGGTTTGGGGCAAGAGAATGCCCCACCCAATTATGTTGTCAGTAACTAAGGTACCCATTGGGCATGGTACCTCACTGACAAGCACGTATTCTTGGACAATTGTGGATAAATATAGATAAATATAGAGAAATATGAAAGTAAGATGTGCACCCCACCACTTCAATTGAATGTTCTAATACCACGCATGCCATTACACGCGGGCATTACTAAGCATTGCAATTACAACGACATGCCATTACATCGCATAATTTTAACATGCATATGCTCTTACCACGCATACCATTACAATGCAAATACATGCGTGGTAAAGCTATACTCATGGTAATAGTATGCAATGTAAGTGACACTACTCTGCCCTGCGCTAATCCTTACCTTAGTACCCCTGCACAACCCTCCCTCACCCCCAGTACTCTCCCTACATTAAGACTACCCAGTACGACCCACTGACACTACCCTAAACCCAACAACACTACCCTGCACTACACACACACCACGGCACTACCCTAAACCCTTAACCACTACCTCCAGCACGACCCTCCCCAACACCCAGTCCACTCCCTACACTTAAACACTACCCTGCACAACCCCCTGACACTACCCCAAACCCTAAAAGACTACCTCCTGCATGACCCTCCCCGACCCCCAGTCTGCTCCCTACACTTAAACACTACACTGCACGACCCAACACTACCCTATACCCTAAAATATTACCCTGCACTACACACACCACAGCACTATCCTAAACCCTAAAACACTACCTCCAGCATGACCCTCCCCTGACCCCCAGTCTGCTCCCTACATTGCCTCCCTACCCTGCATGACCCCCGACACTAACCTAAACTCAACAACACTACCCTGCACTACACACACACACCACACCACAGTACTACCCTAAACCCGAAAACACTACCTCCAGTATGACCCTCCTTGCCCCAGTCCGATCCCTACGCTGAAACACTACCCCCAGCACAACACTCCCTACCCCCAATCCTCCTTACCTCTCTCCCCTCATGGTTCCTCTCTCCTGGTTCCAGCGACGTTTGAGGGGCGGTGCACGTCGTTGTGAGTAAATGGAAGAGCTCCAGTTTCCTCACAACGTTGTGGATAGCCATTACATCGCAGGCGTTGTGAAAGCTCATGCGATGTAAAGGTATGCGTAGTAATGGTATTACGTTGTTACATTGCATGCGTTGCTTGCGATGTAATGGTATGCAGTGTTAAAGCTGCGCTGTAATGGCTGTTTAGCATTGTGGTGGGACCCAATGAGGGGTCGGGACAGACAGGGCTCCATCGGACCTCCCCCTCAGAGACACCAGAGGCCAATGGGAACCCAAACCATGAAAATGTGTGTTAACTTTCCACTGCTAACTTTGCCCTTAAGAAACCTGTGTACCATGAATAAATCCTATATATCAAACATAAAACAAAGATCAAACAGATGAATCCTGTCACCTCAATCTTAAGACAGAGATAGAGCGCTTTAAATGGGAAAGTTGTCAGTCATGTTTTTATATGATTTATTTGTACTTGGTTATCAATGGCCATCATTTTACTATTTTTTAACACCATCTGTACCATTTATTAAACTAGTGGTGGTGCACAGACTACACTTCTCAAAAGTGCACCAGCGCTAGAAAAAAAAGGAAAGGAATGCGATTTATATTATTAAATATGGAACGTTTGTACTCTTTCATGCAGTGCTGCAAAGCAGCAAGGTGACTTCTGTGTGAAAAACTTATAAATATCAGCTCAGGGGTATGGAGCAGGCTGGAGAGTGTGCAAGAAGGGCTCTTGGCAACTGGGGCACCGTTGTCCTAGGAAGCAGTATTAATCACTTCCGGGTTGGGGCAGGCAATATAAACACATGAACTTACTTCCCAGTTTTTGTCCGCTTGGTCGCTCCCCCTCCCCCCATGTAAATCCCCGGCTCCACATTGGCTGTTTAAGCTTCTCTAATTTGGCACACTCAGTCCTGTATGCCTATTTCTCTTGTTCTATTTAGAAAGGCTCTCTCCTGATTGTTTCTTCAGGGTCCTAGGACGATTTCTGGTGATCAGCTGCTGGGCTTCTCGTGGAATCAGGTCACTCAATGTATCTGTCTATGTATATTATTGCCAGTTCTGTTGCTTTTAATGCTCAAGTGTTTTACTGACCCCATCAATTACTGCAACACAAAAAAGCACACTGAAACCAAGCTTTGTCCAACATGGGCCCAAGAGGGCCGGGTCCTTGCCATATTTTTAGAACAACTTTGCCTTTGTGAATCAGTGGGCATCTGACGTAGATACAGGAGGGCCAGATCAATGCCAGATTTGAGAATAACCACATACGATATGTTTACCCACAATTATTACACATATTGATGTTTAACCAATGGCTAGTATAATGTTGAACATCCTGATATATGTATTTTGCATTTCAATGAATTGCACATAAATGTGTCTAATGTAAATATATCCTAATAATCTGTTGTGGAAATGTTCTTGATGAATAAATGTTGAATACTCTTATTTTGCCTCTCCACTCCTGTTGTAAAAGTGAGCACAGCTCAATTGCCCCAATTTTACTAGCTGAGGAGAGTAAATAACTGTAGTCCCATATATTATCTACAGATGTCCGATGTTTAAGAGAGATGTACCCTTGGGCCAAGAGCCACTATGCTCACATTTTGGCTAGTAGTATATGCAAATACCAATCATCACCATTCGTGTCCCCAAAAGTGAGAGGTCCCCCCGCCGGTCCCCTGCCCCTTCGCTGTGTCATTAAAAGTGACAGGTCTGGCTGCAAAAGTGACATATCGGTGTGTCCTTAAAAGTGCCAGCTGCTTGTCCTTAAAAGTGACAGGCATCAAGACCCTGGAAATACAAGGGTGTGACACAGGGTTTGTGTCAGAGTGTGAGCGCTGAGCACATGTTGAAGCCCATGCTAGGTTAGCAGGTCATTTATGGGTGTGTATAAAAAGTGTGTTCCTGTAAGAGAGAAATTTCTAGGTCTGTTTAAAAATGAGGGCTGGCGTGCGGTGGCAGTTGGTGTCTGAGCAGGCATCCGCCAAGTCCCCCAACCGCGGGCAGCATGGCTGTCTAACTCATTGGTTTACGGTGCAGAGATTTTTTTTAAAAGGGTCTTTCTTTAGAATCAGATGTTGCAATTTGAAATGTGTTACTGCCACAGAGCTGGAGTCAGAAAACTAACCATTAGGCTCACAAGTCACAACGTAAAAACACAAGAACAAAAGTCACAAGTCACAACGTGAAAACACAAGAACAAAAGATCAGTTACCCCGACAGAGCGCCGTTGAGAACAGGAAAAACTAATTAGCCAGTTCCAAGCTTCCCACGAGCCTTAAACTGTATAGTACACAGGTTGTTTATAAAACATCAGTCCATCCCTCCAAGGAGCAGGAGTCCCAAACATAGGTGATTAGGTAAACAGGCCTGTTGGTTTAATTAACAAATGTCAAATGCTGAAGTGCGTATCTAACAAAAACAATGCAGTGGTCAGAAACGTATTCGATAATGACCCTCACACGGTCATACACCATGTCCCTAAAACTTCTGCTGGAGTTCTTCCCAAAATAGGCCGCAGGTTTAATTAACATCTGTCAAGGGGGGCAAAATGGCACATAACAAAACAAGGCAGTGGCCGGAAAACATTCTAAACAATCTGCGCCATAAAGGATGTCGCCCTTTCAATTAGCATGCCAGTACCCTAACACTTCAGGCGGAGCTCATCCCACAACTGGCCTGAGGTTTAATTAACAGTTGTCAAAGGTTAAAATGTCATCTAACAAAATGAGCCAATGGTCAGAAAACGTTCCCAATAATGACCCCCACTACAATGTTGTACTACCAAAAATGACCCGTACTACAAGATTCTAAGCACTCCCCATCCATAAAGAGGGCATCCTTCCAATTAACATGCCATGACTACACTTCCCAAAAGTGCACTAGCACTAGAAAAAAAAAAGGAAAGGAATGTGTGTATAATATTAATTATTGCATGTTCGTACTCTTTCTCTTTCACGCAGTGCAGCGCAGCAAGGTGACTTCTGAGTGAAACACGTAAAAATATTAGCCCAGGTGTATGGAGCAGGCTGGAGAGTGTGCAACTGGGTCACCCTTGTCCCAGGAGGCAGTGTTAATCACTTCCGGGTTGGAACATGAACTTACTTCCCAGTTTTTGTCCCCTTGGTGCCCCCCTTCTCCCCCCCATGTAAAGACCCGGCCCCACATTGGCTGTTTAAGCTTTTCTAATTTGGCACACTCAGTCTTGTATGCCTATTTCTTTTGTTCTATTTAGAAAGGATCTCTCCTGATTGTTTCTTCAGGATCCGATGCTTGGGGCGATGCTTGCTGATAGTTGTCCAATACCCTTATGTATGAGGTTCAAAAATAAAAAATAAATGTTCCCGAGCCCGCTTGATGCAGGCACTGCTCGGGTTTCTGGCAGGGTCTTGCGTGTTGCTGGGGGCTGTGAAGGGTTTGAGGCCCCGGTAAGTTTAAAATAAATGCCTCATAGCCCGTTTGCGGAACGCGCTGCTCAGGGCTCGTGCGGCAGGGGGGCTCCTATCGCATGTGTGCGCAATACCCAGTTTTTTTTTTTATTTAAAGACCCCCCGGAACCCGATGTGCTTCCCGCTGAGCTCCGGGGGTTTGTACGGCAGGAGTGGGGGCTCGGGTGGCACCTGTGGGCATAGGCACGAGGCCCGGTATTTATTTTAGAATTGTAGTCCCCCGGGAGCCCACTGTGCTCCATGTGGACCTCTGAGAGTTTGTGCGGCAGGGGTGGGGGCTCCTTTGGCACCTGTGGGCGCGGGCGTGACACCCATTTAAAAAAAATATTTAATCCCACCCGGAGCCCGCTGAGCTCCACACGGAGTTCCGCGGGTTTGTGCGGTAGTGGTGGGGGCTCCGGTGGCACCTGTGAGCGCAAGGCCCATTTAAGCCCCCCGGAGCCTGCTGTGCTTCATGCTGAGCTCCGGGGGTTTGTGCGGCAGGGGTGAGGGCTCCGGTGGCACCTGTGGGTGCGGGAGCGAGGCCCAGTTTTTCAAAAATTTAAGCCCCCCCGGAGCCCGCTGTGCTCCATGTGGTGCACTGGGGGGCTTGTGCTGTAGTGGTTTGGCCTCCTGTGGCCTTGGGGCAGTGTGGGGCCTGAGACCCAATTTTTTTAAATTGAAGCTCCAAGAGTACGCGTGTGGAAGGTGCTACTCTGGGGGCTGGGGCCGATGGTGGCATTTCAAAGCAGCCCACGAGGGTCCCAATGGCGGCTGCAGTGGTGTAGGGAGCTTCCCCCTCTGTGGCTGCTGCAGGAGGACCCGCCCCTTCAGTGACATCACTGGGACTCCACTGACGTCTTTGAAGTGGTGGGTCCTTCCGCAGCATCCATGGAGGGGAAGCTCCCTGTAGGGATTACCCAATGAAGCAGCATTGTTGGGGTGTCACCAGGGCTTTAAATGGAAGCTTTTTCAATATTATATACACGCCTTAGTTGCTGCTCATTTATCTTTTGCAACTACCAACCAGTGACAAAGTCAATAGTCCTACCTTATACACCTACCAACCAGTGACAAAGTCAATAGTCCTACCTTATACACCTAACAACCAGTGACAAAGCAATAGTCCTACCTTATACAACTAACAACCAATGGCAATAGGACTCATGATGTTACTTGTTGTATCATATATCTGGACACATTGTCAGAAACATTTCATGCAAAAATAAATAAATAAATAAATAAATATATTCTTTAAACGTGAATGGCCACCCATAGCGTAAGAGCTTATTTATTATGAAGGCATCAGATACCCCAATTTTTGTTTCCTCTGCTTCCAGGTTAAAATAAAATAAATAAATCAATTTCTGGGTAATTCCTGTGATTAATACACATTCTAGAGAAGGATATATGATTTTGTATAGCAGATGCTTTGAGGATGCATCCAATACCCATATGTTTAATTTGCAAGCTGTAAAGAATGTGCACAACGCCATAAATGCACAGGTTTTGTTTTCAATTTTGATTTTTATGTTTTCCCAAACTAAAACCAGGACGTTTAGCTGTGGGTCTGACATGTCATGCCTACAGTTTGTACACCCATACAGGTGAAAGGCCTTTAACGACGCTATAGCAATGCATCACGGCTACCTGCTGGTCGACTTAAAAAATGAAACTCTAGAAGACTATATACTGAGGGCTGATATTTTTCCCCCTGAGCTCCTAGTCGCTTACACCCCAAAGACCAAATACCGGCCCTATAAAAAGCAGCTTTGATGACTTTTAGAGTTATTTACAGCCATGCCCTTATAATACAAGGTGTTGACCATGTCGGCCCGCCTATACCACAATTTAGCTCTCCTAAAAATGTTTGTTACAGCCAGTCCCCAACACAGAAAGGCCATCCTGTGCGCTGCTTCTGACGACTAAGTGGCTGCTATTTCAGAAATAGCCCTAAACACCCTAAAAGGCAACATCCCTCTATCAAGGAGTCAGCTACAGGTTTTGAAGCAGAAGCATCATCTTATCAAGAAGCTCGGTAATAAAAGGGCCTCACTCATTACCAAGAAGAATCTGGTGAAACAGTCTGGGCGTTTTATAGGTTCATTGCTGTGCATAGCTATACACCTAATTATAAGCCTCCTCACGGGACGGAGATAGAGCATACCTCAAAGATGTATTTGGTTCTTAGACAGCAGCTGGAAAATGTGGGTTCTTCTACGGACAACACCTGGGATATACAGCGAAAGGAGACTCCACGACTGGATGTTGAAATTAAAGACATTTTGACCCTGACAGATCTAAATCCGTACGACATAGATAACCTTTACACCCACACCCTTAAAAATGTTCTAAGCTATTACAAGCAGTGGGATGCTGAAAAAAATAAGCTGACTCTGTATACCCCGGACTCTGAACAACAAGTCGAACCATCGACTGCTCCGCAATCCTAGCAGCCTCAACCGGCCCCTGCACACCCTCAGATATCTTTGTTGACGACCTCTTAAAAAATATAAGTCAGAGGCACAGGGGGGGCAAACAAATGCTAATGAGTTAACTATCAGCTTCTAAAGACCTAACATCTTGGAAAGAACAAGGCAAATTTCTCTACAAGGGCCAGCCGGTTGCAGGGTCGCACATGTACGATCTAGACATAGGTCTCACGCGCCCCAAAAATCCTAATGCCTCAAAATGCACTGCGCGGTTGGGACCATTTCCTGCAAGCCGCTGCTGAACTCAACATCCCTTCCACGCTAGTGGGTAATAACGATCACCGATGCCTGCTTGAAAGTTTGAAGGCTCCCTACCCCCATTGCCTGCAGGCTCTGACGCACTATGGCTAACCCCGTCTTGGACTACCCCAGCTGCAGTGGATGTACAGCGAAAAAAAACGTTGTACAAAACCCACACATGGATTACACCCTAATGTTTCTACAGACTTTTTTTTTAATAACTGTGCCGTGTATAAACGTGTCTGGTTTTTCTTCATATGTTTCTTCAGCAAAGTTTGTCTATGTAATGACCACCCTGCATAACAGTTTGTAATAAACCCTTTTATAACTGGTCAGCCCGTCTCTGGACTCTTTTAAAAATTAGTTTTTTAATTATGCTGCATGTTTACGCAATGAAATACAGAGTCTGAATGCATGTTTTTTTAAAAACAATGTCTTTATTTTAGATGTTCATCATTAAACACACACAAGTTATAAGCCCAATTTTGACAAGCTACATATTCTGTTTTAACAGGTCTGACCGAGGCCCTTGTGTTTTCTTTTACAAATTTCACAATATTTAAATGCATTTCTCAGACCTTGAGTAGGAGGTGCACTTTCCCAATATATCCCGGATACTTGAAGGTTCCTAAGATTGGCAAGGCGTTGCTTAAATACACAAAACAGTACTTCGTAGAAAATGAGATATCGGTAGATTCGCCGAGCGTATTATGGGAGGCATACAAATGGTTAGAGAACAGGCCATATCGTTAGTCACGAGTCCTAGGTGGGTACGTAGAGAAAATATGGAGGAGCTGGAAGAGAAACTCCGACAGGCGGAAGAGGCACATGCAGCAAACACCATAGACATCACTACACATGGCCTAGCGCTAGCCTGCCAAGAATTTAAGACATTCCATGCGGAAGAAATTAAAGCTAAACACACAGCCATAAATCATCTGTTATATGAGATAGGGGACAAAACAGGTAAACTGCTGGCTTGGCTAGAGAGACGGGAGAAGGCAAGCCGTTGGATTGGCCAGCTGACAAGGACAGATGGCACCACTACGACAGACCCGCAACAGATAGTGGTAGAGCTAGCCTCCCAATCTGAAATAGTATATACGCCTACGGCTACGGCCACTGTGGATGAAAACCTAGACTTTCTATGAGACAAAAGGCTGGCCACGATGTCACAAACGGAAAGTCTGGATTTAGAAAGGGCATTAACTACAGAAGAATTGGGTAAGGCGCTAAATGCACTCCACACGGGGAAAGCACTAGGGCCCAATGGGCTGCCGGTAGAATTGTACAAAAATGCAACAGTGCCACTCCTTCCCCGACTACTAAATATGTATAACGAGAGTATAGAAAAGGTATACTACCCAGAGACCAGCGCTTGGCTACCATAGTAGCAATCTATAAACCGGGCAAACCACAATTACAATGCTCGTCTTATCACCCGATATCCCTACTGAATGCAGAGGCCAAGATTTTAGCAAAAGCCCTAGCGTCCCGCCTGCAACCTTACCTTGCGACATTGATTTACCGTGATCACTCCGGGTTCATGCTGGGACGCAATACTGCTTTAAATTTAAGACGTCTACACGGGGTATTGGCCCAGAGATCGGACATAAAGGAGGATGCTGCGATCCTATCGTTAGACACAACAATTGCATTCAACCTCGTTGAATGGCCGTTCTTGTTTGCAGTCCTCCAGAGGGTAGGTTTTGGTCCAAAATTCTGTGCTTGGATAAAGTTGCTGTACACAGCCCCTTTGGCGCAAGTGGTAGCAAATGGACGTATCTCCAGGGTATTTGCGTTAGGAAGAGGCACAAGACAAGGTTGCCCCCTGTCACCTCTCCTGTTCGCACTGATACTAGAACCCCTAGCAAGTTGGATAAGACAGGACGAAGTGATCCGAGGGATAAGATGGGAAGAGACCTGGGAAGACCGCATCTCGCTTTATGCGGATGATGTCGTGATATACTTGACATCACCGACACGATCACTGAGCTGCCTGCTGAATAAGTGCACTGCATACGGAAAGGTGTCGGGATACACAATTAATTGGACAAAGTCTCTTCTGTATGTAATGCCCGGCCCCACACCACAGGTTTCGTAGGGATGTGAGCTACAGGTCACAACCCAGGGATTCAAATACCTGGGAATCTATGTTACGACACAGCAAACATTGTTCATAGACAAAAACCTTATGAAACCACTACTGAAGTTCCGACAAGATGTCACACACTGGAGGGGTCTCCTGTTGACACTTTTGGGCAGGGCTGCCCTCTTTAAGATGTTGGCTGTGAGGGAGTACTAACCCAGGCCACGCCCCTATGGAAGACCCAGAAATAGGGAACTTGTCCAGAACGAAGGGTTCCAAACAATGGGACCTCATTGGTATTAGCAAAATAGGAGACCTATGATCCAAAGGGGAGGTGCTGTCCTCAGCAACACTGCAGGAAAAATATGAACTAGCAGAGTCCGAACTGTATAGATACACCCAAATCAAACACACCCTTAATAGTGCCATTCCTCCAGAGACTCAATTACCGGAGACCGCTCCCCTAGAAGATAGACTACTCACTGACCACATGGACAAGAAGGCTATTTCCCTAACGTATTGTAAGATCATAAATAACTTACCTGACCCAACGACAGCCCTAAGGGAGCGATGGCAGACAGACGTGGGCGACAAGGAAGACTCTGACTGGCATGATGCATTGACATCACTACGCGAAGGGGCAATACCATCAAAACTTAAACTAGTACAGCTAAAGATACTTCACCGCATGTACTACTCACGCACCATGCTACATAAAATTGGCCGCGCACCTGACTAACTGTGCTTGCGAAACTGTGGACTCCCAGGTACATTCTTCCATATACTATGGGAATACTCACGGATACAGATATACTGGGGGAAAATTATGAGTGTGCTATCACAGGCGGGGGGGGTGGAGGTCCTGCCAAACCCAAAGAGATGTCTCCTACTTATGTTGGAACCCACAGACTTGACCCTGCAAATGCAAAACTGGGTACATTGGGGATGACAATTGCTAAAAGGAATATAGCAAGGAACTGGGGAACAGATGTACTACCCACATACCAGCACTGGAGAAACAATTTAGATGAAGCAATGATGTTGGAAAGGGCAGTTTTTATACACAGGGGATGCCCCAGGAAATGGACCAAGATTTGGGGGAAATAGAACGAATTTAGGGGATACATATGCAAACCCCCACAAACAGAGTCAAGCCCTGACACAAGCCCGGGATAATGGCAATGGAAAGATCAAAGCCCGGTCCAAGTATCTGACACCATAGCAAGACAGGAGGGGGTGAAAAAGAAAAGTCTGATGCAAGTTTGGTAGGGTGGGACGAACTGATTATCCAGAGAACCAGTATGACTTACTGTAACGAAATTACGGTCAATGTAATGGAGCATGATGTAATGGAGAATGTTTTGATTTATTGTGCAAAATTGAATAAAAGTGTTTTTTTTAAAAACATGGTAGCTAGGGGATAAGCGATCGTCGCCACTTTAGCATCTGCTGCTATGGCGGACCCATCCGCTTTTATGATTTTACAAACAAGATGCAGCAACGTGTTGTTGAGATCCAAGTACATATCCGTGGACCCTGACACAAAAAACTCTATAGGGGTCAGAGGTGTCAATGCGGCTAAAGACGATACTTCCATGAAGAAGCTGTTTTTGATGCTAGTCTGCGTGGGTGTTTGAGTGAACAAGTCTACCACGGATTTGGCGCACTCTCCAGATGCGCAATGTATGAAGGACATGGGTTAGTTTATGATGCTTTTAAAATATTTACTTTAGAGCCGTTTCTGTTCTTCGCAGCTCTCTTTCGTCTTGGAGCTCTTCTTTTCTGAATGCGTTTTGAAGAGCTTCTCCTTTTTAGGTCTCGGCTAGCGTGGCTGCGCACATGCACAGCTTGCTCGGCGAGATCTTATGTTTAGGAGTAGCTTTCAGTAACGGGCTTTAAGCCCCTCCCCTCTTTTGCATTGGCCCCTTCACCATTTATTCTAAACAGTGGCCAGCCATTGGAAAAGAAGTCAGTGTGACGTAGACTTTTCTCTTTTTCAGACATGCCACTTGGACGGCCTCGCCTGCATTAGGGCTGTCGTAAGCGATTTCTTGTCATTATGGGGCCATGTGTTTTAAACACATGGCCCCATAAAGATAAGAAATCAGTGGACCATGCTTGTTTTGATCTGCTTGTTTTCTTTGCTCACCGATGAAGGTATTGCAGTAATTTTGCTCTGTATATTCTAGATCAATTTCTCCTCTCAAGGGCACAGTTGCGGAAAGATATTTGAAAACGGCCCCTTGATAGATTGCGTAGTTAGACGGCGGCGGTGACAAACAACCTAAATCCGCACAAATTAGTTGGGCTGCCAGCAATAGTTTTATACAAAGATGTAAATTATTTTGTCAAAATCAGTCCCTTTCTAGCTTGCTGTTCAGCTAAAAAGAAACCACTTTAGCTCATAAAGATGAACATGTAGCTTTCCCTCTCTGACAAATCTGCGGATCTGCGGACTCAGCGTTCCCAGGGAGGCGTTGGCCTCCTCTTCCCCTGCTCCAGCCGGCGCCATCAGCCACCACAACTACATGCGCCGCACTAATTGTTTTACTGCCACCGGTACATTATTCAACGTGTTGTGTTATCTACTCGAGTGGCGATAATGACTCGAGATACCCGTAAGCAGCAGCTGCTCGCTGCGGTACTCAGCTCCCAGGTCATGGCAGGAAAAAAGAGTCGGGGGTCAGACTGTGATTCTCACATGAAGTTGAGAGGCACCCGGATGGCACCAGGCAAGTGAGAGAGAGAGAGTATGTTTTCAAAAGTGTCACTTGAACTACCCAATGTCCAGACAATTAAACTGTTATAAGTGATTTTGTAAGATAATGGATAAAAGAGTGTTTGGATGGGCACCACTTAAGAGTGTGAGGGGGTGACAAAGTGACTGACTGATGAGCTAGTCACTCAGTGAGCAAGCAGTGATTACGTTGAGAGTGTAGTGTAAACTGAAGAGCCTGAATGAAGCCTTCTGGGTGCGTGCGCCATGATCCAGGCGCACTTTACTGTTCTTTATCAGACAAGTTGTTTTAACAGAAGGATTGGGCATACTCGGGGTAGGTCGAGGGGTTCGACCCACTCCGTGGAGAGGCACAGCGTAGCAACTAGCAGTTCTATCCATATCTATAACATGCCTGGACCCGCCAACATTCCCAGTCGTGGGTCTGGGATGAAAGGTACTTGGCGAACAATCGAATTCTGGGCAACAAAGAAAACTCGACTCACCCTCAGGTCACGGGATGCGAAGCAGAGCATTTACATCTATGAAGACTGAAGAGCAGGAGATGACGGAAGGTCAGTTTCCTAACCCAGTCAATCTTTCTAAACTCGAGGAATCTCCCTAGCGTACCCTTGATTTATTCTGAGCGCCTGTATCCTTACATTTGTTTATTTGCGGTTTTGTTTATAGTGAACCTAGCCCTGTGACCCATCAGGGCGATTTGAGAGTGATCAGTGACAAAAACAAATTTACCAAATGGGTCCGATTGAGAAACAAAACAGGCCCAGTTACGAAATAAAAATGGCACCATGAGCGAACCAGATAGCTTAATAAGTGTCCCATAGTTGCAAATCTTAGCAGTTTTAAACTTATGAAAGCATGCTGTATAAGGTATTCTGCAAATGTATGTCAGACTGCATGGATCTGTGCTTTCTGCAGGCAATGCTTATTTGATATTGTAGAAATCAACAGTAAAGACCGGCCCAGCAGACCATTAACAGCCACACAAAGGGCAAGAAACCCGGCTCACACAGCGACGTGTCAGGACAGCGTTTCTGGCACTGCCCAATTGCCCTACACAGGTCAGGAACACAACATAACATGCATAAGGAATACTTTCGTTACATAATACGCATGTAGATTGCATCAAAGATGTGACAGAGAGCAATATAAAAGGTGTGCGGAGTGGCTTTTGATAGCCCTGAAGTGCAAACCTGCTTTCGAACTGGGATTTTGCAGGGTTACACAAATTCACATTTCAATATATGTCATACTGTTGTTCAGTTTATTTCTAAGAGCTCCCAACTTGCACCACAAAGGGGCCCTAAGTACGGGGATATAAACCATCAGTCAATCTCACCATGCGTGGAAAAGAAAAAACATATGACATATGGCAAAAAATTCTGTCTCATAAAGGAAGCAAATGCAACCATGTCCATGACTTAGTGAAAGTACATTTCGTAGTAGATCAAATCTGTTGTCACAGTAAAACCAGATCACATCTGTTATCACAATAAACGTCCATTTCAAAGAGGAAAAGGGCGTCTTTGCAGTGCGTGTGTAGCAGAGTAAACATAGCTACAAATGACAATAAGTTCAAAAGGCCCACAGGAAAGTAGAATAAAAGTAGTACCTCAACCACAACTCGATCAGTCGAAGGACAGCAATCAAGCTGAAACAATCAGTACTTGATCCATACTCTGGCCAAAAGAAGAAGATGTGCAGCCAGCACGCACAGGTCAATTAGAAGGCAGTGCTAATAGTCACAATGAAACCAGCAAGTGTTCAGTAATGGGTGGGATGCAGGTCTCTTGTTTTATACAATATATCTTGCAATCCAGTTCATGTGTTGTCACATGTGAGACCTAAAAAAGGTACCTGAAAGTGTGATGTGGTTGAATGCAAAAAGCAGCACTTTTATTCTGAGTCACTGAGAGAAGCCTGTGTCCTGTATTACAATATTACTCAAGATACAATGTGTCAAGTGCGAAAAGTCCCCTAGATCACTACTATATTAAACAAGTATTGAAAATGCAATAGGACTCGCCTTTAATTAAGTTAAAGCCATTTGCTTTGCTAATGGTATTGTATAGCAAAGCAAATGGCTTTAACTTAATGAAAGGCGAGACCTATTGCATTTTTAATGCTTGTTTTATAGGGGGCCGGAGGGCCCCTGCGTCTCGAAGCATGGCGCTTCCTTTTAACAATCGCACGCGGTGTGTACACCAACCCCGTTCTGTCTTGCGGCTGTTTGTTCATGCGATCTGCAACAGCCTAAGTAACAGACCCGACCACATCTTGGGCAGTGTTCCTAGCAGCCGCCTTAACATTCGGTTTTGCAATTTCATAGCCTCTTCTCAAGAATAGCATAGCTCTTCTAAACAGACTCCTGAAGAAGCCCCCTAAACCCCCCCATACATAACCGGCGACCCTTGAAAGAATG
This sequence comes from Lissotriton helveticus, assembly GCF_964261635.1. NCBI lineage: Eukaryota > Metazoa > Chordata > Amphibia > Caudata > Salamandridae > Lissotriton > Lissotriton helveticus. The sequence goes on from NC_136062.1 coordinate 409,679,998, forward strand.
GAGGTCCTCCATATACGGCTTGGTTTCTGTAAAAGTCCCTGTACATAGCAGGGTCCCCGTATGTTTTGTCGACCACCATGAGGCCTGCTTAATAACCGCTGTCGTGTCTCAGTCTTAAATGAAGCTTAACAATAACTGTCCCGTATTTAAAGGCCAATCTGATCAACGTAGATCATAATTGGAATAGTGTCAAAATGTTTTTTAGAAACGTAGTCGGGTTTATTAAATTGATTATTGACCATCGTATTATTTTCACTATGTACATCGACCCATCTTAACAGCGGCGAGTAACTATTGCCGATCCTCTGGGCCTCTACAATATCACTATACACATAGAGCATATAGAACCCCCCGTTAATATCGGGACAAGCGTGATCCTGTTCCACCAGACTTTTCGCATGCAACACGGTGCCTAAAACCCTTCTTAATTTACCGGAGCTGTTAACCGTCGTGCCGCGACTCAGGGCTTTAAAAGACACATTCTTTCTGACATTATCTAGCAACAGATAAACATTTGCATATGTTTGGATGCTGCCTATGGATTTGTTGATGGCGTCGACAACACTTGAAACGGTTGAGTACTAACCGTACGGGATGCCTGCGTTCATGTTCACATTGTCCTGATCACACTTTATGTAAAACTTTGCTTCGCTCAGTGTAAATGTATTCCAAGTTCTAGGGTATTGGATTTCTGTTAGGGCCACCTCCCAATCCCCTTTCAGGTCGATCGGCTTAGCCAATTTCAGTGTGTAATTAGAAATCTGATTGTCCGGGAAAATTTCCTTCGAAGCGATGGATGGTAAGGTAATATAAAAGGGCGTTGTCTCCATCTTATCAGCGGTTTAGAGATGGTCCTTAGCTCACACATCCTTCAGGGAGCTGGCCAACACCCAACTGTTACATTTCTCCGGCCAGCTCCTCCATTTGACATATGCCTGGCTGTTAATCCCTCTACCTTTCCTTTTCAGAACCTTTTCAATCCTATACACACGATTCGGATCATCAGGTACCATTTGTAACTCTTCCTTGTAAAAGACCCCCGACACCTCCTCCCCATTGTAGTCCTTTAACCTATAAATATACAGCCCTTCTTTAAGCTCCACACTTTCCACTATAAATATTTATTCGCTAGAAGTCTGTTGGTAGCCCTTTGTAAAGATACCTTTCAATTTTGAAATGCTCACATGATCACCTTTTTTAAAAATAGGCTTCTTTACCTTTGTAGCAAAATTACGCCTGTTTACCGTTCTCCAAACAGATAAAGAATTACTCTGAGTCACCTCTAAGGGGGATGTTTTGACGGTCCGATAATAACTGGCATTATATACATCTTAAAAAGCCTCTAGTACAACCATGTATCTGTATGTGTTGTTGGCCGTAAAATACCGCCACATCTTAGACTTTAAAGTTCTGTTAAACCGTACTACAACCGCTGCTTTTACCTCCATGTGTGTTACAAAATGTAGAACACCTTGGTGATTTAATAATTTCTGAAATGCCTTGTTTAAGAATTCTTTACCAGCGTCTGTTTGTAGTTTTTGAGGAATTCGACCCTTCTCAAAGATGGCTTTAAAAGCAGCTGTGACGCTAGCCCCACTTTTATCGCGTAGAGCTTCTGCGTAGGCGTACTTGGACACCACGTCTATGACGGTTAATATATAACAAGCGTCATTGTTATGTTTTGCTATATCTTGAAGGCTGATTTTTTCTGCTTGCCACTGATAATCTATTTGCACATTAACGTTTGTAGGACGTCTCTTAAAACGTCTTCTGGCCAGTTTATGGAGTGAATACGCCTCCTCTCCTGATTGAGGATTAACACATAGCCACCTTACGGTGTGACACTCCACTAGTTTTATTCTAAATACACGTTATCCTGTATCGTTACATAATACCTTAGTTAAGTAGTCATCGGGAGGCCAAAGCCCCTATTTTTCTATTTTTTTTTATACATATTACATATCTTTCTACGAGTCTTTCTACCAGCTTTCTATCAAAAGTCGTGCACATCTTCTGCATACCAGGTAGTTTTAAGCTCGGATCATCGGTGTATCGTATATCAATGAGAGCAGCGGTCAAGATCCTCAACATGGTGGACATCTTTCTTTTCAGCCTGCAACCCGTACACAACCCTTAGCAGTTTATATACCTTGTACGGGTCTAACAAACTGCAAATATAGCGTATTGTTCTTGTTCTGTATGATTCACACAAACATTTGTGAGCCGCTTGCTGTGGATCATTCATTTAGTGGCCGTGACAAAGGCTGTAATAGTCACGCTTGACACAGTGTAGTACCACAGCCGCGGCGAAACCCTTAACTTCTTGCCTCTCATAGCAGGACAATCCTTCATCGTCCTTTTCACACATGCCGCCGGGAACGGAGGGGGGACCTGTCACTTTTGGGGACACGAATTGTGATGAACAGTATCTGCATATACTACTTAGGCTTCTACTAACAGCAGGCAAGGCACCACTAAATGAAGCAATGGTGCATAATGTATAGAAGTGAGACATGTTATGAATGCAAATTACACTGTTGTAGCAGTATGAAAATACCACAGTGTCATTTACATTATTTGCTGACAAAACCTGTACTGGAACAAGTGTGCTCCACATTGGAAGCCTCTCATGCCACTTTTCGGCTTAGGGGCCAACAGATATATCCACTGATGTATCATTTTTCTCTGATTTTTGGTATAAACGCCACAAAGATTATATTTATGAAAGTGGTTAAATTGTGCCTAGGCACTGGCAGCTCTATAAAGGGGTCTGTGAGCCTTTTCCACCACTGCAGTGTCTGTAATTTTGCCCTCAGCAGACATGGATTAAGTGCAGATGATTTCCGTCAGTTCTTTCAGAGAGATGACTTGTTACAAGATCTCTGGTAGGAAGACAAGTGAAAGTTAAGGGGAAGAACATTCCCTACAGTTGTCTCAATTTGCTGGAAGTGGCAAACACTGGACATTCAAGGACAGGTATAGGGACTCTTGGATAAATCCCCTTCTAATGCTAAATATGAGTTATAATATGGACTTTCCTTTAGTATGAGCCTTGCTTCAACTAAAGTGTCTCGTCTTATTCTAGGGTGAGGGGGTCATAGGAAACCATTGTGGTTCCTCTCCTAAAAAAAAATGGAGTCGACCCCATGATTTTTCCCAACTACCGTCCCATCCCACTGCGTTCTAGAGGGCCATGTAGCTAGATGTCTGTCCAACTTCTTGGAAGAGTCTAAAAACCTTGACCCCCATCAGGCGGGTTTCTGGCCGGCACATTCCACTGAAACTGTAATATTGGCAGTCCTGGACACCCTCCGCGATAACGCAGGCAAAAGTTCCCCTCAGGCACTGCTACTACTGGATTTTTACGCTGCCTTTGACACGGTCGACCACATCATTCTGGTAGACTGTGTCAGGCAAGCCGGCATCTATGGGGTAGCCGCTAGTTGGCTCACTTCCTTCTTGGAGGACCGATCCCAGGCCGTCCACAAAGGCCACTATACTGCCCCCCGATGCAGAATTGCATGCAGCATTCCACAAGGCTCCTCCCTTTCCCTTCACCTCTTTAATCTTTACATTCTCCCCTTAATCAAGTCCCTAGAAAAGAGGAAGGCTATGGTTTTCAATTACGCGGATGACCTGCAATTGGTCTTCACGGTCGACAACTCAAATAGCTCAGCCACCGAATTTCAGTCCACCATGTTGTTCATCCAACATTGGATGGACCTCAATCATCTCAAGTTAAATCCTGGCAAGATGGAGCTAGTCCTCACTGGGGATGGCCATACGTTCTGGGGCCCACACTATTGGCCACCAGAGCAAGGAGCTCCTCCCACTCCCTCGGCTAAAATATTAGGTGTTACCTTCAACAGTGATCTTTCACTTAAAACACAGGTTGGCTTGGTCATCTCTAAATGTATCTTCCAACTGCGGAAGATCAGGAAGATCTACCACTTCCTCAAGCAGGAAGCCTTTCTACCCCTGCTTTCAAAAGGGCACGTCAGGGAGGACGCAGATTTGCTACCCTCGCCCCTAGACTGTGGAACTCATTTCCCCTTGAGATCCGATCCTGCACTGACCTTCTGAAGTTCAGGAGGTCCCTCAAAACCTGGTTATTTATACAAGCATACAACGGATGTCTCCACAGGTAACGGACAGAGCCTATTACAGCGCCTTGAAACCTCCCAGTGAATGTGCGCTCTATAGGTTATTCTTCACATTTACATTAACATTAACATTGACATAGGAGCACAGAACCAGTTGAGACAGGGTAGGGAGGTCTTGCATACTATGTAGGTGAGGGTATATTATTATAATAAAATTCCTACCATGAAATCAGTATTTTGCTATGCTCACAGGCCCCTGGAATGGTGCTACTGGGAGACTAGCTGCTTACATGTACACAAGATCCACATTTAAAACTCCCTCACTGTATTTTTTTCGGTAGCCAGGAGCTCCAGATCCTACTCTTCTCCAGATAAGTAGTTTTAGTTGCTTGTTGCTGGGTAGGAGATTGTGGCTGGGATTCCCACCTTCTTCAGTACTCGAGACTATGGAAGTGATTCTCAGGAGTGAGACTAGCTGCTTCCTTTCCACTGGGGTACTGAGGAAAAAAGAGCAGTTTAAAGTAAGAATTAGGAATCCCACATGCACTTGACATTTGGCTGTGAACTAAAAGAAAGGTGCATCTTGGAAGAAGGCATCAACAAGTCCAGTGAAAGTGCACTCTTGCCTGAGGCTGTCGAGGAAAGGTCTTCTTGATGATCACCTGCAGGGACCCAACTCCCTCCCTCCCGACAAAATAAATGAAAATGTAGGCGTATTTGACACGATTTGGTGGGACTGTGTCGGGATCGCAGTAAAATGTGGCCTGCCTCCCAGAGCCTCATTAGACCCTGGGAACCCAATCCCCTAATGCTGGATTCATTTTAAAGGGGAGGGGGACACCCCGCTCAAGCTTATTATGGCCAGAGGGACCTCATTCCCTGCGACCTTCTTTAATGTGGGTGGGTGCCATGGTGCCAACCTAAGGTACCCATATCACGCTGGTGGACCACAGGGGAGGCCCAGGGTCCCAGTGACCCCAGCTGGCTTCATGCATGCTGCGGTAGCCAGCATTGCTCCGCCCCCCAAGGTGCAGCTATTTATGCTGCTCCATCCTAGCAGGAGAAATCTCTTTTATTGTTTCCCTGCCCGCACTGATGCAGGGAGGGAAAACAAAATAGATTGTGCCTGCTCCTTGCGTGGCCTTTCATGGCTTGATAAAACTGGAGTAACGCAAGGCAGCGCAAATGATTTCCTTGCGTTAATCTACCCCAGGGTGGAGCGTGGGTGCTCCCATGCATCCACCATGGATGTTGGCGCATTCCCATTTTTACCATAAGTGGTAGACCTGGGAATACATCAAAATGCTGCGCCTCCCCAGGTGAGGCGTAACAAGGAGAAATAACTTTATTTCTCCTTGAAATGCCTGTGAGGACTGTTTGTGTGCAGGAAGGTGTCCCTTCCTGCACAAAAACAATCCTGTCTACAACACAGACAACCTTGCACCGTGACACAAGGGTGCTTGTGTTGACAATGGGCAGCCAAAGGTGCACCAGCGCTATCAAAGAAAGGAAAGGAATGCACTGTATAATGTAAAATATGGCACTTTCCCACCCTTTTTCTTTCACTCAGCGTAGCGTATGGGCGCAGGTGTAAGGAGCACGCTGTAGAGTGTGTAAGAATGGCTCTAGACGACTCGAGCACTCCTGCCACAGGAAGTAGTGTTAATCACTTCCAGGTTGGGGCAGGCAGTATAAACACATGAACTTACTCCCTAGTTTCTGTCAGCTTGGTTCCCCCCCATGTAAAGCCCCTGCTCCCCATTGGGTGTCAAAGCTCCACTCATTTGACGCGCCTAGTCTTGGATGCCTCTTTCTTTTGTTTTATCTAGAAAACGTTTCTCCTGATTATTTTTTCAGAGTCCCAGGACGTTTCCTGGTGATGAGCTGCTGGACAACTCCTCGCTTTTAAATTGATGTAATCAGATCACTCAATGTATCTGTCTTTTTATCTTATTGCCTGGCCGGTTGCCTTCATTAGAACATTTGCTCAAGTGTGTTACTGACCCCGTCAGATCTCAGTTGAAGCAAGCGTAAACTTGAAATGTGTCCTCCTTTCGGGTTTCGTCTTTGCAGAATAAAAGATGTTTCTGTAATTTCTTTACCCTCACTCCTATTTTTCCGCAAAATAAACAGCTCTCAGGTGTTTGTTTCGACCAACCTCTGGATCCGTCTTTGCAACGAAGTTGTGGGATAGACACCAAAATCCATCTGGGTTCCTTATGCTGCAACACATGCTTGTTAAAATAATTTCGCCAAATGAAAGTAAAGAAGACGGCAATACAGAGAATGCATTTTCTTGTACTGTATTGAATTGTATTGCATTGAATTTTGTTGTATTGAATGGTGTTGTATTGTATTGAATTTTATTGTATTGCATTGTGTTGCATTGAATTGTATTGAGTTGTATTGTATTATAGTGAATTCTATTGTATTGCATTGTGTTGCATTGAATTGTATTGAGTTGTATTGTATTATAGTGAATTCTATTGTATTGTATTGTGTTGTATTGAATTGTTTTGTATTGCATTGTATTATATTGTATTGCACTGAATTGTATTGAATTATATTGCAGCTTTCTATAGCACTTACTACAGGTGTGTGGTTGGAAGGATGTTGTCTTTGTTTTCATCCTATGTGCAAAGTGTTTGTCAAATGAAAGCCCAAAATTAGAGTTAGAAGCGCTGTCTCCAAATACATGATATATGGGGACCAATAAACGTAATATATACATGCGTAAATTACGTTTTGTCAAAGACAAAATCTAATTTGCACTAGTGTAAAGTTTAGTTAATTTGCCTGCTTTTGTTGATATTGACATAAAAGCGTTTTAACAACATTGTCATGGGCAGTAAGCACTATATAAATGCAATTACAATACAGTACTATGTCTGTATGACTAACCATAAAAATAATCTAGACGTGATTGTATACAGTGGGCGGGAGCACTGCTCCGAACGCTAATTTAAAACATTATGCAAGCCATTGTTTTTCTTTTTTTTTAATTAAACAGAGAAAAGCATCCATAATACAGCGGTGGTCCATGTGCCCTGCTTGGAGAGCCGCCATCTCAGCGGGGTGCTGGGGTTAATTGCTTCCAGGGCTTAGTTAAAGAATCATTTGTATTCCTTTCACAAAGGGTGTGTAGCAGAGCAAGAATGCGCGCAGGCTTGTAAACACAAGAAGCCACCCCTGTTTCTACAGGGACAACCCCATTAGCTGCATCTCCTAAACAACCTCCTGGCAGTGGTCCCTGTGATGGGGAGGGTGGCGGCGGGTCTGCGCATCATTCCCCAAAGATGCCAAGCTGTACCTTGTCATTACACATTCAGAGTCCAGGCTCTTTTTTAGCAAGAAGCAGGTGTCTTTGTCAACATGTTTTTTTCGTGTTTGGAAGTTTCTGTGTTAAGTTACATTATTTTCTAAAGTAACCACCTCAAATGACATTAGATGCAGAGACTCCAGCTTTCACTCTTACAATTACGGGCTTGAACTCCCAGCAGGCCAGACTAAGGGCCAGATGTAGGTAATTTTATTTTACCACTTCTTAAATACCGAATCATACCGAATCGGTATTTAAGAAGTGGTAAAATAGAGGGGGGGAGATGTAGGTATTTCTGAATCGGTAAATACAAAATCGTTAAGATTCGGTATTTACCGATTCTGTAAATACCGAATCGGTAATGCCCATTGATTCCTATGGGCATTGAAGCCCATAGGAATCAATGGGCATTACCGAATCGGTATTTACAGATTCGGTAAATACCGATTACAGCAAGGGTGCAGGGGGTGTCACTTTGACACCCTCTAGCACCCCAAATACAGGCATGTGTGCCATGTGGCACACAGACATGCCCTTAGGGCATGTCTGTGTGCCACATGGCACAGGTGTGCATGCACAGATGTGCATGCACACCTGTATTCGGTATTTTACCACCCAATTGGATTGGGTGGTAAAATACCGAATTCTGAAGGCCTGTAGCACTGTCAACAGTGCTACCTACATCTGGGTTTTACCGAATCGGTAAAATTACCGATTCGGTATTTTACAGATTCTGTAAATTTACCGTTTCGGTAAATTTACCGAATCTGTAAAATATTTGCCCCTACATCTCGAAAACCAATTACCGGTCGGTAACGGCCGAAATCGGCCGTTACCGACCGGTAATTGGCGACCTACATCTGGCCCTAAATAAGGTAACTCTGGAAGTGCACCTTCGAACAAAACTTTAAGGATAAGATTGGATTTTAGAATATTAAATACAAAAATAGACAAACTAGGATTGGAAAAATTGTTAAAAGCAAAGATAGTAAAGCGTATTTGCATACATGTGTAAGTAAGTTATTTATCTTTTTAATCAATTGTGTATTTGCAGTTGCCACAAGAGTGAAAAGATACTCCAAAAGTTATGATGGGAGCCTGAACGCATCGAGGGAAAATCAGTGAAAGACTCTGTAGGAACAAAAGCACAGTGTAGCACCCACTGAAAATTCTCATGTGTGTTTCCTTCTCTTTGTGCTCCTGCACCGCGTGGTAATGATGACAAAGAGATGTGTCAATGTGTGTGTGTGTGGTATGGTATGTAACCCTGGGCTTAGTTCACATAGTCGCACTACGCGTAGCTGCATGAAGTGCACTTCGCACTATACAAGCTATGCGTAGCTACACGAACTGCATAGTGCAGTAGGGAAATTGCTGTTCGCACAGATTGCACAGTGCTGGATGCTTGTCCGCACTGTGCAATCATTACAAACGGCATCTTGCACAGTGCAAGCAGTCGTTTTCTGCCGCTCGAGTAGATTTGTACTCACGAGCAGTGAGAAACCTGATCTCCCTGCATTGAGAATCTCGCCGGGAGGTTTATTTTCCATTCTCGCGATCGGCAACTTGATGTTGCTGTTCAAATATGAGGAAAAGGTCTCACCAGGATGTAATTTTGCTCGCTCGTGGTCGCCAACTTGACGTTGAGGACTGCGGGCAAGCAAAAAATGTCCGCTACGCTACAAGTTTTTGCACTTTGCTATGTGCAATTCGCGTAGTTGCGGAAAGTACGCAAGCTAGGCGAGCGTAGCATGGTCCTACGCCCAGGGTTAATGGTATGTGTATGTTTGGGTGTGTATGTGTGTGTGTGGGTGTGTGTACGTGTGTGTGCATTATTTTTTTTGTATCATAGGGAAATTATTCAGGCTTTATATTGTAATGTATATTACATACCTACTCCTCTTTTTTTGCATTTTATTTACATGAATTGTTTTTATGTAGTCCCGAGGTTCCTGTTCAGCTGCTTCAAAGCACTTTTTTTTAAGTTTAATGCTACATTTATTTGCATGGTGCTCACGGCAAGCTAAACTGATTTAGGTACTTTCGAAGCAAGTGTTACTGAAGGAGAAATGCTATGTGAGGTCTTGTACCAAATGTGTCCGTTTTCAAGCTGATAACAGGGTCCCTAGGCTATAAGTTTGCGCCCCCCTCCCCTTGAATCGTTACTTTAGTACCATTGTGAGGTCTTAGACCCTGATTTAGATTTAGGTGTCCTCACATCACCGGCGATGAGTGGGGTCTGCTTGAGGTTGCGCCGCTAAGCTGTTGAGGTACATTTATTTGTTCAGCTTGAGATGGGTCTGCTCAGTAGAGAAGATGTGTTGATTCTGCTGGTAATCACCTTAGACCCACTTCCAAGGGTCCAGCATTGGGTGGCACCAATTGGCGGGAGAGACTTACATATGACTGACTCCAGGGGTTTTCTATGCATGTAAACTATTGTGAAGTAGTTGAGCATTTGTTAACATGAGAACGTGGTCAGACATTTGTGACCTCATGTATGTGTGTCTCCTCTGGCAGCAAAGGGTTGCCCTCGACAATTGTGATAATGTTTTAGGAAGTGTATGGTATTTCTGAACATCTCTTGATGTTACCACAACAGCCTCCAGATGCTGGCTTCATCATGGTACCATTGTCAAAGACACATAGGAGGGTAGCTTTTGATCACAGAATGAGTACCTTAATTTCTCAATAGTTAGGAAGTTCTGCTGTCTCACCGTTGATGTGCTTGTTTGTCTCCGAGGCTGGTATGGCTGGGTAAACAGCCTACAGGAATACATGTTAGATTCTTGTCCCTCTTATCTGTTGAGAACTGAGCTAACTGCCTATTTCAACGTTCAACCTTTGAACTCAGTGAAGTTTCTAATTCAAACTGAGGGGCTTATTACAAGTCTGGCAGTCCATGGACAGCCCGACTCGCAGGGACGTTGCAGTGGCGGTCTGCCTACCGCCCTATTATGACCAGGACAGTGCGGGTGGCGCAAAGGTCTTAAAGCTGCAATATGCTTGTCAGGACCGCTGCAGCCCTCCCAAGTATATTATGAGTTTCCTTACTGCCACGAAAAGCATGCCTGTGAGGAAGCAAAGGCGGTCCCCTGTTGCCTCTGCACCATGAGTGCATGCCGGGGGGCACCTGCTGTGCCCCCTATGTGCATGCACTGCCAGTTCCTGCAGGGCATAGACTTGATAGACGATGCCCTGCAGGAACTGCTTTTGACATTACATTGTGGTACCTTTTTCAAAGGCATCAGAGTGGGACCGCCAAATAACCACACGCCAGAGTGCAAATAAGTAGTATTCGGGTTGGTGGTCTTTAATGGCTTTGGTGGACTAGGAGAGAGGCGACAGCATGCTGGCCCTGCTCTGAGACTGCCAAGGTAACAATAAGGCCCTAAGCCTTTAGCTCAACACTATGAATAGATTGGTGAGGAGGCAATGGAAGCTTGATTAGAGTACAGTAGAAGGGTCCTAAGGATCTGAATGGTAATATCAGGCACTAATACACCCCATTGCTAGTGATATTTGCCCTGATGCTGAAAGTATCGTAGAGCCAAATATAGAAAAGGGGACAAATAAGGGTAGCAAACTGTATTGGTATGCCTTTTTTTGGATATTAGTAGACCTTTTATTTCAATTGTATATTTGCAGGTTGTTACGATGGGTAGGCGGAAACATTGGGTAAGGAGAGATTCGAAAAATAGGGTGTTTTTATTCCCTAAACACTGAAAACCACCTGTTAGAGATGAGATCTCTGGTTGGCTAGGGCAAGCGCCTGAGCCAGCCAGAAACCGCCACTCTAGACAAGGCAAGGGAGTTACACACCGAAGATAATCCCTGCTCACCCCCTTGGTAGCTTGGCAGAGCAGGCAGGCTTATACCTGAAGCAATGTGTAAAGCGACCCTTCCCCACCAGGGGCCACTACTGGGCTTGCCCGAGCATGCAGAGAAAGGCAGAATGCTTAAATGGCAGGGCACTTCACCACTGTGGTCGGGTCTATGTGACCACAGGCTCAGCCCCCCTCACTACTCCTTGGGTGGGGCAGAGCCAGGTAGGGTGCAGCCATCCAATCAACAAACCAGCTGTTCTCTGATCCCCTTTCCTGTGGATGCTGCTGCAGGGCACGGAGCGACGTCTCCGTCGGCCACATGTGGGGCTCCCCTCGTCACAACTGAGTCCCGTCTGGAATCAGACACAGGGTTGCCTGACTTCTGCTCCGACCTCCACCCTCTGCTTCATTGTTGGCTTCTCCTTACAGGCGCCTGAATTCCTCGTCGCGTTAACTGCTGCTTTCGTCGCCCTTCAAGCCTGAGTTCCCTTCTCGGGCTCAGCATAGAAATGAAAATAAATGCCCACAACACGCTTTGGGGTGTGACAATGTGAGCCCACGCCAGAGGCTCACACTAAATGACTCCTGAAGTGCTCTCCGCGCTCCGCTGCAGCAGGAGCCAACTTCTCTGTACAAGTGGTTTCTCTGCGCTCCCCAAGGCGCGCTTAGTAAAATGATGCAGCCCAAGAGAGCACATGCACTTTACACTGGACAGCAGTGATAAAGGGCCCAGAGTCCTAAAAACACCAACACCAGGTCAGAAAAAATACCAGGAGGAGGGCAAAAAGTTCAGGGATGACCCTGCAAAAAAGGGCAACTCCAACACCACCCATGCTTGATGCTTGATTGCCCATGGCTCTTTGGACCACAAAACCAGGTACAACAGGTTGGGGGCACCATTGCTATATTTTGAAACCGTTGCCAAGCCTGAAGCTGTTTGTCTACAAGTTCAAAGTAACCCCAAAGAGAATCCATACTAGCCCAAAGACAACCTGAAGTTGCTACTTTTAAATCATGTAATCAGAGCCTTCGGGAAACATTTTCAAGCATAAATCTAATTTCTATTCAGCCCAAATATGTAGAACTCACAGTACTTTAATTATTAACTACTTTTTAAATATTTAAAATGGAGATGTAGAAAAGGAAAAATGGTCACACTTCTCACAATGCGATGCGAGTCCTATTTTTCCGAATATAATTTGCAGAACCTGTGCAGAACGCTATCCTTGCATAATGGATTCAAAGAAGAAGCTAAACTGGGGCCAGCAGTGCTGCCAGAAAGGGCTTAGCATTAAATCACTAAGAGGGGCATTCTGGAAAGAATTGCAAAAGCTTCTTGATCAAAATAGAATATAGCAGCCACAGCACGTGCAGGTAAGAGCCTTGGGGCTCAGGAGCCGGGCTGGTGGGTTTGGGGATTCGACAGTTCACCACGAGGGAACATTAAATAAATAAATAAATTATATTTCCTCGTCTGTTGAAGTACCCCCCTCCCTGCCCCATCGCCTTATCGCTCTTACCTGCACAGGCCTAAGTTAGAATAAAGCTTTTTTTTTTAAATTAAATGATACTTTATCCCAGGACTTCACCTCGTGGAATTCAGCCACTATGTTGGGGTTCTCTATTAGATTAGAATATCAAAGCAGCTCAGTAAATGGTTCGCTACATGCTTTGCACTTGCTTTTCATCTGATTACGTATGGGACTCCCACATTTGCGGCCCGTTGTGCGGCACCACCTGCAGGGCTGCATCTGTCCAGCTCAGCAGCCGTAAAGTGCGCTTTGTAACGGGACACACAACACATTCTTGCTGCCGTATCGCCTCACGTAGAGGGGAATGGCAGGGTGTGTGGACTATGGCCTGCGTTAATTATGTCAACTGACAATTTGCCGCCTGCACTGCAGTGCTTAATTAAATAAAGCTGTGTATGTAGGTTTGAATTGCGAGTGGACACTGTGGGGAGGGCCGCTGAGGTAGGGGGGCACTCCCATGAGAAAAAAAAGAACAGCAATCACAGTGGGGATTACCCAGACATCCAGAATGTGCTGGGGGCATATTATCAAGCAGGTCGATAGGACCAAGATGTGGAGTGGTGTGGCTCACTGGTTAGAGGCGTCAGACCCGTAAGCAGAGGACGGCCCGGGACCAGGGTTCCATTCCCGACGCGGCAGGGTCGTGGACCAGGGTCAGCGGGCTCGATATTTCTCGCCTCGGTGCCTACTCCAGTCAGGGACCACACTCGGCAACTCTGGGCATTGGCCTGCCTCATCTCCACAACGGCCCCCCAGACCGCCGGGGATGCTTGGTCGCATCTTAGAGATACCCATTAGGGACCATCTCTCAGGGTGAGCCAGGACGGGTTCCCCAGCGGTCGAAGCGCAGAGATACTCCTCCGGGAGTTGATTCTAGCGCTATATAAACCCACAATTAAATTAAATAGGCAATTATCGCCGCTTTAGCGGCCGTTTTCGGCCGCTGAGCGGTGATAATTCTATTGCCCTATTAGCAAGCTGTCGCAAACTGATGTTAGCGACAGCTTTTAGGCGAAGGCGATCGGTTTGGGGCCCGCTTTGCATGTCAGTGATGTTTATCGCTAATGACATGAAAAGTGGGCGTACCCAAGCCGTTAGCGACTGAAAACAGTCGCTAACGTAGCTAACGCCTATTAGCAAGGCAGGCGTAGCGATGGAAATATACACGCTAAGCGCGAATATCTCCAAATACTAACACCTGCCCCGACCAGTGCTTAGCCATGTTATCCAATGGGAGGTGGATAACATGGCTAAGAGCATTTCGTCGCTAATGCATGAATATCGCTGTATTCTCAGCGATATTCACGTATTTCGCCGCTATCGCTGGATATTTTAGCACAATGGAGAAAAATGTTGCTAATAGCATGTTTTCTCCGCTACCATATCCAGCGACAGGCAGCGATAAAAAAAAAATGTGCTAAGCGCATTTTGCGATAAATATCGCTATTCCTTGGTAATATGCCCCCTGGTGTTTTTCCTGCTGTGAAAAGTCTATAAATCACTTGGAAGTACCTACACTGGACAGCACAGTAGGTGAGTGCTGCTAGTAGGCGATAGAGTGGGGGTGCATACAGACCACATTTTATAACAGGAAAGTCGGAGATGTTGGTAAAAGGAATCTTAGGGAAATGTATTTTTCCCATTAACTTCTATTGTAGCACGGGATATTTCAGATGCGAGACAGCTAAAAGTAAGACAAGTTTGGCTTCAAAAACCAGAAGTCTCGTCCTGAAACTGGTCTGTTGGCATGTATATGGGTGTACGAGAGGCAGGCAGGGCCCAGTCCTGCACACTGTAAATCTCAGCACTGGAGGTGGGCTCGTCTGGGAAGAGCCTGCAGAAGAGCAGAGAGGTTCCTTCTTGGGACTGTCGGCATGATAGATCCGAAGCCGAATGGCAGTGATGATGTAGTCTCCATTTTGCTCCTCTACTGAGAGGGTCAGTCAAGCCACACATGTCTAGCAGAGCTGTTATTTGTAGCTAATGAATGTAGAAGAGACACGGAGGTATGTGAAAACCAGCACATTACTTCTTCTGATAACAGGTGCCCATGTGTGATAGGCAAATGGCACTAATGCTTTATTCAGCTGTCAACCTGCTAAGCAGCTGGATACCCTCTGGTGTAAATAGTGCGCTACACAAATCAATATAATATAATATAACATAACAATTCCATAACCTCAGCATATCTAAAAAATTTGATTGTTTTATTAATTTGTGTGTTATAAGGTATCAATATTTTATTGTTAATATAAAAAAATGTAGATTCCTGGTGCTTTTGTAATGTATTTGCTAAATTGTATTTACTTTTTTAATTATTGGTAGGTAGTTGACTTTGTTGAGGAGCAGGATAAGAAGGATTTAATATATATTTTCTAATATTTGTCACTTTTTTCCTTAATACTGGGTACTCTGAAACACTCACATACAACTGAACCCTTTGGTGGTTTTCAGAAAATGTCTTCACGATGTATGGTATTCCTCTATAATTATATGTACTTTATGTCATTACATACTGTATTTCTCCATGTGAACTTCCTTCTTCTTCCTCTAAAATCGGATGTTTATACATCACTATCATAGGGAGGCTCTGTAAGCCTCTGTAAAGCCCCTGTAAGCCCAGCCCCTGTGGATATATTATTGTTTTTGAGAAGGGGTCATGCAGCCTCACTCCGAAGCCTCAGGATGGCCCTGGAGACCCATGGTGTCTTTATGGTGTAATGGGCATCGGGCCCCCCTCCCTAAGCCTTACACTGGCCTGGAAGACATCATCCCCAGGGCCTAAATAGAGTAAGGCTCCTGGGTCATTGAGTCCATGAACCTAGCAGAGCTAACCATATTTCTTTAAGCCTTCTAAGTAGGAGCTGAATGCCCTTTAGCTGGAGTGTTTGGTACTATGGCTGCACTGTGAGGCCTGGAAAATATTTAAGAAAGAGTCAAAGACATGTTAATGTTTTCTTACAAAAATACTTTACTGACGATATTATGTGAATATCTCTATTATTAAACATCGCAATGTGTGCGTTTATAAAATATACAATTGACTATAGTTATTGATGACCTTTTCACAAAGTCGATAGGCGCTGAACCCAACACCACACTGTAAATGGCTATAGATATGTTAATACGAAATCATAGAAAATCGTGGAAAAAACAAAGGTTAAAGTGACGCTATAGTTAGGAATTGTAATAATATCTCAGTTGACATTAAAAAAGCCTTAAAAATTCAATAGATAAAAACAAAAGGTTAAAGCGACGTTATAGTTAGATGGAAATGTCAATTCAAACGTATCATAAGTTCACCGGTTATAATTCTCTTCAGTAACTACACCTCATACCCTAAAGTAACTATAACTAGCACCCTTGCCATGCACTGCTCATTACCTCTCATTTTACACCAATCATGACATGATCTATGACATAATTGATAACAATACTGGGGATGGCAGGGACAGAAGTTGAGATAAATATAACTGTTGATTTTTTTAACATATATATTACCTACTGGCAACCACCAGTAGATAGGGATAGGTAGGACATAGTTTCCATAGGAACAGCTTTTTTTGACTTGCCTATATCATTGGTGCCATTTGACCAATCTCCATGAACGTTTCCAAAAAAAGTGTCTAGTTCGTTCTAGTTCTCCGTGGTAAGTTTGGATTGATTTGTCAGATGCAGGGCAGAGGAAAGGGGAGGGTTAAAAAAAAGTGCATTTACCATGTTAATTCAGAAAGCAATTTTAGACACAACTACAGCCCGAACTGCTGAATGGAATTACATCAAAATTGGCAGAAATCTAGCGCTTGATCCACAAAGTGGGCTATTTGTGATTTGGTGTAAATCTGTTCAGTAGTTCTGGCGGTATAAATTAAAGTATATTTAGTGTCTCGAATATTTCGCAAATATTGATAGTTTCAGCTGAGTCTTAAAAAATGCATTAAAATAGAGAAAAGGGGGCAGGGCAGAAATACCCTGACCCCCTAGTCTGGTTGCTGGAGTCCCCAAGGTACCCCGTCAGGTAAAAAAAGGATTTTAAAAAACATTTTTGTAAAATATTTTTAACAAAACAAACGTGTCGTCCCACGTTTGTTTACTGCTTATCCCCCAGAAGGATCAGGTCCTGGGGCATTATTTATATATATAAAATTGGGAGTTGGTGCACGTGCCTCACTCCCCATGATAAATCTTGACCCCGGGTACCTCCATGACCCAGAGGCAGGCAAATGTCTTTTAAAGTGGAGGGGGTCATGTTGTCTTCTCCATAATGAGAGCTTTAAGTGCTCAGGGACCACTACCTCCCCAGGGATTTATAAAAAAAAATCATAGGAGGGCCACTCGGATGTAAATCATGTGTCCATAAGGACCCAGGGGACCACCACCTCCCCAAGGCTAGAAACAAAGGGGCAGATTTACAAGCTCCTTGCACCACTTTTGCGTCATTTTTACCATGTTAAAAATTACGCAAAAGTGGCGCAAGTGGCTTGTAAATCTGCCCCTAAATTTAAAGGTGGTGGGGTCCGTGCCGAATCCCTCCTGGGCAATGTACGGCCTGGACCACCACCTACCTCGGGCGTTCTAAATGTTTTAGAAGGAGGGGGATTGTGTTGCCCCTCCCATGGGCTGTTATTGGCCTCTGGGACCACCACCTTCCCGGATGAGGTCCTTGAAAATGAACTGGGGAGCATGGCCCCCCTCCTGGAGCCATTAATTGCCCTGGGGACTACCACCCCCACAGACGACTCCCGATATCCCAGGGTGCCCAAACCCTGGACATAGCTGTTTGCTCTCTCTTAACAGGAGCTTTGACGGGTCCCGCCATGTGAGAGCAAATAGTTAGTCTGCTACCAGTGGGTGGGAGCAGGAAAAATATTCCTTCTCATGGGAGCAGACTTTTAATCTGTTTCATGCCCACAGTCAAGAAAAACATATGAAAGAATTGCTTCTGCAGGAAGTGAGTAGCATTTTTAGCTGCTCCCAACATAGAAGAACAATGCCGGCTCCCACTGGAGACGGGGAGTCAGCAGGCTACCTCTAAGGTCCCCAATGTAGCACACTTGGTGTCCTGGCTGAGCACCAGGGAACTAAGGAGGGATGGGGTCCCCAGAGTGGAAATAGGCCTTCTGAGAGGCACCACATAGCCCACGTCTTCTTATAATATTTGACAGGCCCCTGGGAGATGCGGTCCCCAGGGTCAAAAACAGCCTAAGGGGTTGTGCAGTCCCCCCATTAATTCTTGGCCAGACCCTGGAGGATGCAGTATATTTTCTCAGCAATTCCACATTGAAGGACAAACTGAAATGCTTCATGGAGGTGAATGCATCATTGACCTATTGGAGCGCAATCTGTAGTGACTGTGATGTGTGGGTTCTTGCTATTTCTTAATAGGTGAGTGCAGAGTCCATGGTTCTCCCTTTCAATTACTATGAGTATTCAAATGTGCAAATTACGTGGAGTCTTTGCTCGTTTGACCCTGTCCATCTTAGTAGTATGCAAAGATCTTCCCGCCTTTTGTCAGGATGATGGACAGCTTATCAAAAGGCCCCCAGTTCGTTTACAGATGTCTCTTGATGCAGTGGAGTGTGAGGACATCTCCACCACACAAAGAAGCAATTCATATAGTTAAGAAGAAGGACTCTTGTTTGGTGTACATTTATCTCTTTGTAATATTTTTGTCTTCCCTATAGGAAGATTCATGTTATCACACATTTCTGGATAAAGACATACGAGGAGCAACTCACGGACCTACTCAGAGACTCACACACCAACTCCAAGACCCACTCAGAGACTCACAGACCCACTCAGGGATTCATACACCCACTGAAGGACTCAGACACACACTCATAGACCCACCCAGACAATCATGCACCCACTCATAGACTGACTCACTTACTCATAAAGGCACTTACAAACTCACTCAGACATTTTTACACCCAGTCAGAACTACTCAGACACTCATGCACCCACTCATACACATACAGACACACTCACAGACCCACTCATGTACTCACTCATATACTCACTCTCAAAGGTTACAGGTGACAGTTAGGAAATAAAATTAAAAAAACCTTGAGAACTCACAAGAAATACCAAAGGTAAAGAACCACAGAAATTTACTGAAAAAAACAAAGATTAGTGGACGTTATAGTTTGGAAAAAGAATTGAAAAAAACTTAGAAATTGACTGTAAAAGACAAACTTACAGGGACGTTATAGTTAGGCTCATACTTTACTGTGGCTGTATGGGTGAGTGAGTGGCTGTGTGAGTAAGTGTATGGATAGGTGAGTGGCTGTTTCAGTGGTTGTGTGTTTGAGTGATCGAATGTGTGAGTGGTTTTTTGGATCAGTAAGTGGGTGTGTGAGTGGGTGTATAAGAGGTTGTGTGGGTGTGCGAGTTGGTGTGTGAGCGGTTCTGTGGATGTTGTCATCAGTGATGTGACTGACCATGTCATGAGTGATGTAATGGGTGATGTCATACAAAGTGCATAGCGGGGGTGGGAGTTATTGTTAGCTCAGCTAAACATAACAGCTGAATTTCTCTAGTTTTTTACGAGTGAAATTTGAACCTAACTAAAAAATACCTGTGACCTTTGTTTTTTTCAGTGAATTTCTAAGGAAGTTTTTAATTCTATTTCCTAAGTATAACTTCCCTATAACCTTTGTTTTTTTCAGTGAATTTCTAAAGTTTTTTAAATGCTAGTAGTTAACTATAACGTTTCTGTATCCTTTGGTTTTTTCAATTTCTAAGGTGTTTTGAAATTCTATTTCTTAATTGTAACGTCCATTTTTTTGTGAGTGAACCTGTAAGATTTTCATACTTTCTTTCTATAATTGGATATTGTGTATTATATTTATATAATACACCACTTATTTTTTGATTTCATATGTCTTTATCAGTAATACATTAATAATTGGTTTTATTTTAAAACGTTTTGTAAGTCGGCACACATTGTTGCACTTACAGTGGAGATTCTGTCATCAGTATATGGATTTCACATCCTAAAAAATACACTTACAGACATTTTTTTAAATAAAGTTTAACTCTAAGGGGCACATTATGATGGCGGACGGACCTGAGTCTGTCCGCCACCATAGAGTAGGAGGGAACCTCCGCATGGCCTGCGGAGGTCCCTCCAGTGCAATTAGGATGTGACTGCCACCCTGGCGGTCACATCCTCTATTTTTAACATTGCGGCGGGTGCGGCTTCAAGCTGCACCCGCAGCAATGTTAAAAATGCACGCCTTGCATTTGTATGTAGACAGTGGTAGGCACCGCGCGGTGCCTGCCGCTTTCTGCATACAAATGCAGGGGGGTACCATAGGTACCCCCCATGTGCACCCCCCTTCCCCCCTTCACCTAGGGGGCCCGCACTGGCTATGTTGAATCCAGTGGCAAAGTGAGCAAGGACCCACGTCTGGGCATACCCTTCCATCTTAGGGCGAAAAAAGCGATAACCAAAGGGGATGATGGACGGAGTGTTAGAGCAAATCAAACACTCACCCCAAGCCAACTGTTCTGGGATTAATCCATCATCATTCTTTAGCTCACTCCACCACCCCAGTTCAGACATGGCTAAATGCAAATCATTCTGACCCTGTGTCTCATGGTTACAGTACAGCCGGAACTGCCAAGCCATGTCTTCCCTGGACCGGAAATAAACATCCTGGGACCGGTTTCGGGTTCATAACCCTCATTAGCCAGGCTATCTTGAATCCAGTTGCAAAGTGAGCAAGGGACCCACGTCTGGGCATACCCTGCCAACTTAGGGTGAACAAAGTGATACCAAAGGGGATGATGGACGGAGCGTTAGAGCAAATCAAACACTCACCCCCAGTCAACTGATCTGGATTTACTCCATCATCATTCTTTAGCTCACTCCACCACCCCAGTACAGGCATGGCCATATGCAAATCAGTCTGACCCTGTTCTGATGGGAACAGTCCAGCCCGAACTGCCAAGCCATGTCTTCCCTGAACTGGAAACAAGCATCCTGGGACCAGGTTTCGGGTTCATAGCCCTCATCAGCCAGGCTATCTTGAATCCAGTGGCAAAGTGAGCAAAGGACCCACGTCTGGGCATACCCTGCCAACTTAGGGCAAACAAAGCAATACAAAAGGGGACAAGGATGAGTGCATTAATAATGGCTGGGTGAATGAATGACTGCATGGGGATTGCCTGGGTGAATGGATGAGTGCATGGGTAGTGGATGAGTGAATTGAGGAGTAAATGGGCACTGCCTGAGTGAATGGATAATGTCTGGGTGAATAGATAATGTCTGGGTGAATGAATGAGTATGGCTATTGCCTGAGTGATTAGATGAGTGCATGGATAGTGGCTAGGTAAATAGATGAGTGCACGGGTAGTGCCTGGGTGAATGGATTCAGGAAAGACCTCAAGATTTCAGGAAAGACCTCAAGACCTGGCTCTTCAAATGCCCCAAAATTGAGTTGCACCCCCCCAGCACCTTGAGACCCTAACGGGTGAGTAGTGTACTTTACAAACCCCTAATTGATTGGTTGATTGATTGAATGGATGAGTAAAAGGGTAGTACCTGGGTGATTTGATATGTGCATGGTTAGTACCTAGGTGAATAGATGAGTGCATTAATAATGCACAAGTGAACGGATCAATGCAACAGTAGTACATGTGTAAATGAATTAGTGGAAGGGTAATGCCTGAGGGAGGAAGGTAGTGCCTCGGTGATTGCATTAGTACAAGGGTAGTGCCTGAGTGATTGGGTGAGTGCAGAGATAGTGCCCGGGTGATTGGGTGAATTAATGCATAGTGCCTGTATGATTGAGTAAGAACATGGATAGTGCCTAGGAGATTGAATGTGTTCGTGTGTAGTGTCTCAGTGAACGGATGAGTGCTTGGGTAGTGGCTGAGTTAATGGAAGAGTTCAAAGATAGTGCCTGGGTGATTGGATGTGTGCATGGGTAGTTCCTAGGTGAATGGAAAAGTGCAAGCATTGTGATTGGGTGATTGTATGAGTGCATGGATAGTGCCTGGGTGATTTCAAGAATGTATGAATAGTGCCTGGGTGATTAGATGAGTGCATGGGTACTGCCTGGGTGATTAGATGAGTACCTGTACGTGAGTGTATGAGTACATGGGTAGTGCCTCAGTTAATTGATGAGTGCAAGGGTTGTTCCTAGGTGATTGTGAGAGTGTGTAGATAGTGCCTGAGTGAGTGGATGAGTGCATGGATACTGTTTGGGTAATTGGATTAGTGCATAGGTAGCACCTGGTTGACTATATGAGTGTGTGGGTAGTGCATAGGTGACTGGATGAGTGCAAGAGCAGCGCCTGAGTGATTGGACGAATGCAAGGGTAGTGTCTGGGTCATTGCATGAGTACATGGGTAGTGCCTGAGTGAATAGATGAGCACACGTGTAGTGCCCAAGTGAATAGATGAGTGCAAGGGTAGGGCCTGGGTGATTGGATATGTGTGTGGGTAGTGCCTGAGAGAATAGATGAGGGCATGGGTAATTGCTTAGTTGTGTGCTATGCGCATGAGTAGTACCTGGGTGAATACATGAGTGCATGAGTGTTTGGATGAGTGCTTGAGTAGTGCCTGAATAATTAGAGAAGTGCATGACTATTGGCTCAATAATTCAATACATGCATAGATACTGGTTGGATGATTAAATGAATGCAACATTAGTGTTTGGATGATTGCAGGAGTGCATAGATAGTATATAGATGATGTATAGAGTACATGGAAAGTGCATACATGATTGTTTAAGTATATGCATAGTACCTAGCATATTGGATGAATGCACCAGTAGTGTTTGAGTGATTGCATGACTACTTTGTTCCTGCCCATGTATTTTTGATTCAGTAAACAGGTAGTGCCTGGGTGTTTAGATAACTGCATGGGTAGTGCCTGGATAATTTAATGAGTCTATCAGTAATGTGTGGCTGATTACATGGGTGCATGACTAGTGTCTCAGGGCCATATGTACGACCATTGGCAATTGCAACTCACAAATTGCACCAAATTGCGATTGGCATTTTGCGAGTCACAATTGCCAATGTACAACAGTGTCTGAGACACTCTTTGCGATTCCCAATGGAGTGGCAAATTGCATGCCTCATGCATACTATTGAGGCTGTCACAATTTGCAACCCCACTGGGAATGGCTGACATTCCCAGAGAGCAGTTTTTGTTTTTGAAATGCAGCACGCTTTCCTTGAAGGAAAATAAGATGCACTTAAATAAGATACACTTAAAAAAAAAGAAACTTTTTGTTTAATTTTTTAAGGGCAGGTAGTGGTCCCTGTGACACTGCCTGCTCTGAAAAGATCTTTAGGCACCTATTCACAAATGGGAAGGGGTCCCCTGGAGACCCCTTCCCATGTGCAAATGGTTTATCACCCTCTTGAGAAGGGTAGTAAACTGCGAGTGTTTTACGACCGCAATTGCGGTCACAAAATATTCTTACATACTCCCTACTAGGAAAAGACGCCCTCGGAATGTCCCCTCCCAATAGTGAGTCGCTAACCCTAGTGTGGGAGTCGCTATTTACTTAGCGATGCACAAAATAGGGTAGGTGCATGGCCCACAGTTTTTTTGCATGCGCAAACGGGTCTAAAACTCATTAGTGCATGCAAAAATCTGTCATACATCTGACCCTCAGTGATTCCATGATTCCATTGCTAAACCTAGAGAGATTGGATGAAAGTAAGTGTACTGCTGGGGTGATTGTACTAGTGCAAAAGTATTCCCTCAGTAATTAGATGAGGCTGAATAATAGGTTTACTACAGTAGTATTCTCTACATGATTAGATTATTGAATGAGTAGTACCTGAGCGTTTGCATGATTTAATGCATGTGCCTCACTATTTCAATGACCTCATGGGTTGTAAGTGTATGCTTAAATGACTGCATAGCTTCTCCATGAGTGTTACAATGACTGCATAGTTCCAGCCTTGTAAATTGCATAAGTAAATGGTTACTGCTCGGGTGATTAGATGAATATATAAGTAGTACCTCCATTGTTGACTGACTACAAAATTTCTGGCTGCATGATTTCAAGAGTACATGTTTAGTGTCTATGTAATAGAATAACTCCATGGATACTGAATCACTCGTTTGATGACTGCCTCCCTGGTGGTTGGGTGATGGCATGGGTACCTGACTACTCCCTGACTGACTATGAAAGTTTCTTCATTACTGTTATATATATAAAACAATTTTTAATATATATCTGACTCATTGGTTATCTCCTTCTGTTACTACCAAACTACCTATTTTACTATCCATGTGCTTTTCTACTGGGCTATGTGTGAATGAAGTCTAGTTATCACACTTGGAATGTCATTGCAAACGTAGCTCTCTAGCAGCATACATTGCTTTGTTACTGAGCATCCACATGCATCAATACGTTTCTAAAACAGAAAACAAGATTTTTCGAAGCACAAAACGTTTTGTGAATGGTTTAGCTGCATAATTTCTCAAATACTTCTTCTGCCTCTAAAACATATATTCAGCATTTTTCAAACAAAAGTTACACATCGAATGAAGCCAGGGCCGGACTGGGAACCAAAACCGGCCCTGGCAAAGTGCTTGGCCGGCCCCCAAGAGGGGGGGGGGGGAGTTTGTGGTGCCAAGCTCTTTACCAGGGCCGGTTTTTGGCCGATTTTGTTACAGGGACGATTTTGCAGCTATGCTGCAAAACAGGCCCTTAACAAAAACGGCCTCCAGGGGCCCCAAACCGGCCCCCGCCTGTGCGGCGCACCGGGGGATTGCCCGGTGCCCGCTACGGCCAGGTAACTCCCAAGGCAATCTGCACTATTAATCCTTCTCAATTTCAAACAAACTATGTTTGAAGAAAAACACTATCCTCTCCACATAAATGACATTTTCATAAGCTTTCCTGAATGTAGATTACCATGTAAACATATATGCAATTTCATAATATATGTACACCTTCAAGCAATCTTTCTAAAAAATATACAACTCTCTGTATCTTTAAGTAAACTCCAAAGTCTCACTGTATATATAGCTATGTGTAACCACTAGAACCATATCCCACCATCTAAGCATATGCAAAGCAGCTGGATAAGGCAAAAACCACATTGACAAACACTTCCCAATACATACCTAACAAGTATTACTTCTTCCTAATTCATATACAGGCGGACAACATGTTCTCATCTTTTATTTGTGACTACACTACTCGTGTGATATATCTTTTCTTATCACTGTAATACTCTTTTTAATTTATGACACTCCCATATACATCTTCATTTCTAATGCAATTTTTGCAAAGAATGAAAATGTTATATACATACCATTGAATTCAGTTTGTATACTATATGGTTGTTTTAGCTCTTTGTGGACAGTTTTGACACTGTTATGTTTTCTAAAAACTAAGCACAAGAATGATAGACCACTCTCATGCAAAGCAACCATAAAATAGCAACCTCTTCAGCTTTACACTCTCTGAAAGACAGCAATTGAAATCATGTCTTTCATTTTAGACGTCAATATCTCCTCTTGAGACTGGTTAGTATTTCTTTACCTTTTCCCTCTCTTTCAAAATGAGATTCCTATCTATGTGTTTTCGTGAAGTATTTGCCATGATCGCGGAGAAATCGGGAAAACAAATGGGAGTCCAAACCTATATCTAGCTTCATTTTTTTAAATTTGAATACTACACAACAGTTTATTACATAGTCCTGAGTTGGAAATTAAATCTTGCCATTACTTAAATTGTGTCATCACTCCTCAACTTAAAAAAAAATCTATCTCTTTAATACCCTTCCCCTAATACACTCTTAGCTCAGTGTACGTAGCAACCCAGTGCAACCCGTAGATCACTCGTTCATAACACATTCTAGAAGGAATATGCTTCTTCCGAATAAGATACAGCAGTTCTATTTTACTCCATAGATTCAAAAGCATATCAATGTCTGTATGGTGCTGAGACAGAATATCGAGTTGGAAATGTCGACTTACACAAATATCGGGTTGGAAATATTGTGATTCAGAAATAAGGACAGCAAGAATATCGCGGTCAAGAATATCAAATTTAAGGTAAGAAATATAATTTAAAAGAATATAAAAGCCATTAATATTGTTTGCAAAAAGATAGATGTTTAAAATTTTGATTTTTAATTAGTGTTATGTATTTTAGTTTGTATTTTGGATGTATTTGATGTATTTTTTTGTAAGAGTATTGTTTATGCTTTTAATATATGTGGTACTTTTTTGGTAGTTATGAATCTTATTTTAATTAAATTTAGCATTTTTGCGTTACGTAGCGGGTTGTGGGTTTAGAGTAGAATAGGGTAGGAAGGAATTTAATTATAATAAATTCATGAATATTTTGTGTTTATTTAATTTATATTTTATTGCTTTAATTGTGGGAAGTAATTTATTTGTAAATAATTATTAATTGGTTGTTAATTAATTAATTGTTAATTAATCATGCTAATTGTGTAATTTCTCTTAGGTGAATGTTGTGGGGTTTAGAGCGGTAAAGGGTGTGAAGTAATTTATTTTATGATTAATCAATAATTAGTTGTTAATTTATATTAAATAATTTATTGAAAGCCAGTTATGGAAATTGTGTTATGAATTTTAGGTGCAGGTTGTGGGGTTCATAGGGTTAAAGGGTAGGAAGTTATTTATGTTTAATAAATTAAAATTAGTTGTTAATTTATATTTACTAATTAATTAATAATTAAATATGGTAATTGTGTGATTTCTTTTTTAGGTGTGGGTTATGAGGTTTTTGGGGTAAAGGGAGGGAAGTATTTTTTTCAACTAATTAACAATTTGTTCTTAATTAATATTAATTAATTGATAGAAAATGAATTACAGAAATTGTGTAATTAATTTTAGGTGAGGGTTGTGAGGTTTATATGTGTAAAGGGTGGGTAGTAATTTATTTTTAATTAATTAAAAATTAGTTGATCACTATTATTAATAAATCAATTTATGTTTTATTAGGGCATTTGTTTATATTTTTTGTGTGTGGGTTATGTTGTTATAGGTTTACAGTGTGGGGAGTAAATACAGCTTACTTACTTTATAATTAGTTGCTAAATACAAGTAGTCAAATATTTATATAGTTTTTTAATTCATTTTGGTTTTTATATCTTTTTATAGTTAAAATGTTATGCTTTTTTAATTTTGAACTGACTGGAGTGAGAATGGTAATTGTTACTCTTCTGCAATCCAACACTTTCCCTACTGTTGCACTCACTGGAGTGGGAATAGTAATCTTTACCCCTACACTCTCCAACATTGTCCCTGCTGTTACACTCACTGGAGTGGGAATAGTAATTTCCCTCACATTGTCTTGGTGTACTTTAATATATGCCAAAGACAGAAATGGAAGTAGTCAAATCAATTCTGTCCACAGATTGACAAAGCCAGGAAACATGTGTATACAACTGTTTTTGCATTCCTAATAGACCAACACATGGGCTGTATCTATAACAACAATCTGCATTTTGACATGCATGAAATGTATAAAAATGATGGGGTGCACTTTACAGATGTAGGCAACAGGGTGTTTCTAAGTAACCTAAAACTCGCAAATACATTGCGAGAACAGAAACTTATTTCAAAGCATGTTTAAACTAATATCTTTATAATACATTTCTTTAAAAAAATATCTTCCAGATCTATTTCCAGTTTTCATTCAGGATGTTGCGACGTCGTTAACCACGACGATTGATCCTGTTCTGTAAAGTGAAAACACATACATGCACACACATTACAGTATTTTATAAGTGTATTTCTATAACAACCATCACTAAAACCTATTTTATATTTCACAGTGACACCAGATATCGCAATGATATCAGTAATCGCGATCCCCACAGATACGTTGCGAAAGCGGAAAGCAAAAGCAGGATTTCAATGGCCACAGCCACATTCAAAAATTATAACTATATAATTAATTTTAACCACTTGGCTGCTCTGGGGTTTTCCCCTCCCGTGCTGCAGATTTATGTTTCCCATTATACATGAGGAGTTGACCTTGTCATGAGCACAGATTCAGTGTGCCTCATGACGAGTTCACCTTGTCATTAGCATGCATGTGGTTAACTGTCACAGTAGATAAATCACTATATAAATATTTATCTAAAAACATTTTTCAGAATCTAAATATCTCTATAACAATGCGTACTATTGATTCACTGATATTTTTTATATTTCCACCAATATTCTCAATGCCGATGGTTGTCGTGACGCCCCAGCAATGGTACACATGGGGGTCACGCTAGGAGTCGTAATGTTGTGACGAATATCAAGCGCGCTTATAAAAAAATTTGGACACATAACTTGTGTTACTAACACCTCCATTTCTCAACCATGGGGTCAGAGTATCTCCACCCTGACCACTTATGTGGGCTTTCATAAAGATTTTCATCCCCAGGGACCCATTCACAACAGATAAAATGGTGACCGCAACTTTCTATTCAGGTTGCGTCCAGCCAGTCAGAGTATTCCTGTTGGCGCGATTCATCGTGAAACCTTCATGAAATATCTACAGCCAGAGATATAACTATAATTTCCAGCTTACATTTCTCAAATACTACTCAACCGATTCATACCAAATAAGCAAAAGGCACTTTCTTGAACCGACATCTACCTCCTTGCCAAAATTGGTGTATATCTGTTCAGCGGCTCGAGCTGTAGAGGTGGCCATAGGTTCCTATGAGAATTTACGATATAAACGCAACCTTATTTTACATTCCAAATTCTCTGTCCCACCTGCATGGATTACCCCCAAACCTTCCCTATCAATAAAACCCTCAGTGACATTTTTTTGGCAAAATTTCAGGCAGATTCGTCTAACAACACCATAGTTATAGGCAAGTTAAAAAAAGCTTTTCCTATGGAATCTATGTCCTTACCATAACTACGTGCTGGTGACCGCCAGAACGTAATATATATACACTGGCAAAAACAAAATGTTACAGAGACGTTATAGTTAGGATAACATTTAACTCATACAAATCCAGAAAAATTGAGCCAATATAGTTAGTGAGCTAACTATAATGTGTGCCCCCACAATGCACTGCTTATGACCTCAGCACATATTACATCACTCATGACATGGTCAATTACATCACTGATGATATCACTGGTATCATAATCTACAGATTCTCTAACTCACCCGCTCATAACCCAATATAACCTTTCATACACCCACTCCAACTTACACATTACCATTCTCAAAACTACCGAAACACCCATACCAGTACTTACCCATCCACTCAATGATTTATAGGTCGACACACACTTCCACTCAGTCATCCATACAACCGCTCATAATTCAACTCACTCACTAATACAGTCTTTAATATATTTACTCATCTACCCATACATCCATTTATACACTCTCAGTCACCCAAAGAGCTACTCACATACCTATTCACTCCCCTATAGAGTCCATGACGCTGCCACTTACTCACCCATACAGATATACACACACACACACACTCATACACTCGTGCAACCTCTAGTGTATGTCATGCAATTGATACCAAAATGCAATGTTATCTTGATAACATTGCATTTTGGTATCAATCGCATGACATAAACTAGAGGTGTTATCTTGATAACATTGCATTTTGGTGTCAATCGCATGACATACACTAGAGGTGGCACGAGCGATCTACTTAGAGTTCTTCAGTGATGCTTATATTGCATCGCCGAGTTACTATATCAAAAAGCGGATATAAATTCATGTACACAATTTGTGTAACCTAAACCAGTATCATGCTATGGTATATCGTTGTATGAAATGTCATTATTGGTATTTACCTTGCACCCTATAAAATGGCCAACACATGACTACGCAGGGAGAATGCAACCCGCCGCTCTGTGTTTATTCTTTACTTTTTATCAGAACGATCAGAACCCCATCTTCATAAACACCCTACCATTCCACCAGAAAGACATATTGTGTCCTCCATAGGTATTGTCCTTGAAAACATCTAAAAATATGTCAATCAATTCCTTAAAGAATATGTTACTGAATAATCTTCCTACGTGACACAGACACCAAAGACTTTCTAAACAAAATAGTAGGTCTACTTTGGGAGGAAAACTATTTTCTCATCACCCTGGACGTGAATTCATTATAAACCATCATTGATCACGTTCAGGGGATAGAAGCCTGCATGCATTATTTAGGCACCAGACACAATATATACTTGGAACATACTCGCATGCTAGCGGACATGATGATTTTATGTCTCAAGAACAACATTTTTATGTTCGATGGGGTGTTGCATAAGCAGGTGCGAGGTACGGCCATGGGTACGTGCATCGCGCCGAGCTTTGCGTACATCTTTCTAGGCAAATGGGAGGAAGAGATCCGCCTAGACATGTCCCTAAGTACAGAGTTCGAGTCAGTAGTTGTGTGGCTCAGACATATCGATGGTTTGCTAATAGTATGGAAAGGTACTTAAATTGAAGTAATAACTTTCATCAATAAACTTAACAACAATCAGTACAACATTGCTTTGAATCCCAATATCAGCAAAAATACTGTAGAGGTCTTGGACTCTAAAATTAAAGTTATTGAAGGGAATGTGGTTACCAGCCTGTGAAGGAAGGAAACGGCTGGCAACAGTCTTCTTCATGCCCTCAGTGGCCACCCTGAAACTCTGAAATGGAGTATTCCACATGGGGAGCTACTGAGGGCAAAACGAAATTGTAGCACCAATGAGACATTTTTGGAAGAAGAAAAGATCATGTTTGAAAGATTTAGACAGAGAGGATATCCCGAATGGGTCTTGAATAAGGCACTTGGTAAGATAAACGAGGTCAGCAGAGAGAAATCACTAGAACAGACTAAAAGTAACAAGAAAACAGAAACAGGTACCAGAGTGATTACTACCTACAATAATCAATCTAAGAAAATACAGAAAATCCTGGCAGATAATTGGAAGATTCTACAGACTGAAGCCATTGTAGGTCAAGATGTAGGTGAAAGACCCTTAATCACCACCAGTCCAATAACTCATTACTCAGATTCTTTGCAATCGAACAGAAAGCTCTAGGCATAAGAGGTGGCAATAGAGAATTGTCACTCAGACAAAAAGAATTGAAATGGATATTGGAATTAGAGTCAAAGTTCCCGGTAGGCCATAATCTTGATGAAGAATTATCCTCACACCTCCATGTTGATTTATTAATAATTAAGGAAATCTTGTATTGTATTACTATGGTTATATGATACTGTTTAAATGTATATATATCTGTTTAGTTGAAGAAACAGTATTAATCATGTCTTTTATTTGTGTTCTTCTCATTCACAGGAGGAAAGGAAGGGACCACCACTTTGCATGGTCACTTCACGTGTTCCCTACCCTTTTCTTCCCCGGGCTCAGGTGAACACTGACTACAGATAAGAGACTTTTAAACTTTCAAACTTGATGTAATAGTTGTATTTTTCAACTTCTTATTTTCCTGCACTTATTTCACCAATTTGGAAACTTGTGACATGGACACTACGGGGGTCATTACCCCCGGGAAACAGGAGCACCTGCTGAGGGTGCGGTGGTCCCGCACTCTCAATTAAGAAGCGCTCGCCACACTGGCGGGGGAATGGTGCTTGTGACATTGCGGCGGGCGGTGCTCAAAGCTAGATATTGTTACAGTGTAATTACAAGCCAAGTACATCATGCCCCTAACCTTACAAGTATTCCCCTATTCCTACTGATTGTGTTATATACATATTTACAAGTGTACCCTTAGTTCCTCCTCCATATTCAACCCAGTTGGAACTTTTATGGCCATATCTATAATGTAACGGGACTCTAGTCTTCTAAGACATTTCTCTCTGTCCCCACCTCTAGGGCCCCGAACCACATGGTCCAAACAGAAATATTTCAGTAGCTTCTGGTTGCTGTTATGATGCAACTGAAAGTGTCTCGCAACCGTATATTTGTTGTCATTGTTCTGAATGGCTCTCTAGTGTTCTAGCATCCGAATCTTCGCGGCATGTATGGTACTGCCCACGTACCTTAGGCCACATGGGTAGACCAAACAATACACTACAAAGGCTGTGTTGCAATTCATAAATTTTGAAATAAGAACAGGATCCCTACGTCCTGGAATCATGTAAGATGTTACTTTACTGCTATTAGCACAGGCCTTGCATTTGCTGCAGGGGTAAAAGCCTGCTAAACCTAGAATACCTCTTTGAATTGGTGGCAGATGACTTTTAACTGACTGATCTTTGGAGGGATCGTGTTTTTCTGAAAGTGAGAGAAGCGTGTGATGTAATATCACGGCCAATGATTATTTCTGATTTGAGTATACTCCCGTTTGACTGTTTAATTTTCCTAACATTGTTAGCTGCACTGGAGTAGTTGGTGATCAGCCTAAAGTGGTGTGTGCTCCCTGCTACTTTCTTTTTAGGGACACCCTTCAACAGATCTGTTCTACTTTTAGTCTCAGTTTTCTTCCATGCCTCCTTCAGAATTCTCTCCTGATACCCTCTCTCTTAAACCCTTCCTATACTTTCTACAGCCGCCTGTTCATAATCCTCTGGTCTGTTACTATTGCGTTTTATATGCAATAGCTCCCCGTAAGGAATGCTATTTTTCGAGAGCAATGGGTGGCTACTTCTTGCGTGGAACAATGAATTCCCAGCTGTTGGTTTTCTAAACAGTACCGTTTGGATTTTGTCATCTGCCAATAAAACCCTTACATCTAGATAGGTGACCTCTATAGAGCTAATGTTACTAGTGAAAGTAAAGTTCAAATTATTAGTATTCAAATGGACAATCGCTGATTCCGTGCTACCTCGCCAGATAACAAAAAGGTCATCTATATATCGCCTCCAGCTAATGGTTCTTTCAACCCAGTGATGGCATGAGTCCGCCCATGTGGCCTGTTTCTCCCACCAGCCCACGAAGAGGTTTGCGCAGTGGCGGCTGGTGGATTTTGAAAGTGGTGTTGCGAAAAATGTAATACCTTAATGTAATAAGCGAGCGAGCGAAGCGAGCGCACCTGAACCGCAAGAAAATTTTGAAAAAAAGGGATTCAAATGTTGGGTTTTACACCACATATTTACTGCAAATTTTTGAAAAAATAGGGATCCAAATATAGCAATTTGAAGCGAAAGAAGATGGTAAACAGAGAAATGCTTGTTTTAAGAGCACTGTTTTCAAGTGTTTCCTAGACCGAATAAAATTACCTACATGGGGCAAGTCATCTGGAAGAGAGATCCATAGGACAGGAACTTGTACCGAGAAGCTACTGGCTCCCTTACTTGTCTTTACCAATAAGATTAGGGATATTTTTTTCGAGCCATTCCATTCAGGACCTTAATGCGGATACAGCAGGTCTTAAACTGGATCCTGTGTCTGGCTGGTGGCCTATGCAGGGACATCAATAAGGCAATGACATATGTGATCAGTGAGTCTACATATCAGACATACACTTATACACAACAGAGTAACAAAGTCCTGATGTTCATGCAAAAGCTCAGCTTTACAGCTTCTTAAGCTTCACACTAGGTATAGTTTTCTGCGAGAAATTTCGAAGTTACAAGAAGAAATGTTTGGCAATTCTCAAATCTATAAAAAAAATCACTAGACACCATGTAGCACAACAAACCAGAACATAACACCCAGCAAAGCATATGAACACATCACAGCTCAATAAATTATCACAATTCAAAGGCATACCACTGCAACCCATTACAACATCAGAGCTCAAAGCAACTTGTAACATCATAAGACACATCACACCACCACAGAGCAGCTTGTCACAGTATCAGGATGTACTGTTTCAGGCTCCATTCTGTTTTTATAAGAATCACAATCATAGTAAGTACTGTACAACAACACTCACTAGTAAA
Organism: Lissotriton helveticus; assembly: GCF_964261635.1. NCBI lineage: Eukaryota > Metazoa > Chordata > Amphibia > Caudata > Salamandridae > Lissotriton > Lissotriton helveticus. The sequence continues at coordinate 409,713,622 of NC_136062.1, forward strand.
TTAGCATGTCAAGGTAATGCAAAGCAAAACTCAGAATCAATAGTAACATCAAAATATTATTATTCATTATTATTTAGTGCACGAAAGTATATATTTGGAACGCTTCCACACTACTAAAACCGTAGCGAAACAGCTCATCAAACCAGAAAGCCATTCTCACAAAGGTTGACTGGTAACCCTTCAGCTGATTATTGCTCTATTTGTGTGTAATTTAGTACTAATGTGGTCAAACCTCTGCCCAGTATTAACATGTGCAAAAATGACAACAGTATGAAGTAATACTATCAGACAATGTGCCACATTAAGCCACATAATTTGCCTTTTCTTGGCACATAGTTTAGTCAACGCAGCCGCATTATTTAGCCCTCCCCTGTTGCAAAATTCCGGGGCCCTTGAATATAGCCAATAAAGGTGGGAATACCATGGTCTATGTCCAAAGAAAACATTGCTAATTGTGTGCAGTTCTCAGTTGTTACCCCCTAGTCCTTTCTTATGCACACTGTTGAAGGAAATTGTACACATGTTAATACAATTCATGTTCAATTTTCCTTCATAGTTTTATCCTGGATCAGTTCGCAGAGAAAGCAGATGACAGGCTGTTCAAACAGAAATCTCCAGCTGAGACAGCAGCATTTGACATCAAACCCCCTAGCTCCATGGGCAATAACCCAACAAGGGATCAATCAGAAAAGTAGCATCAGAAATCTTTCTCATAATCTCATTGACATAACCTCGATGTATGGTTTGATATTGCATTGGATTCTTGTTCTGCAGAGACAGCCTTGCAGGTGGCAGGTGTTCTTCTGATTTATGTCATGTCTTGATGGATGGCCACGTGCCTTTGTGGTCTAAGAGGTTATTGCGTTCATGAGGCTGTCACGTTTGATTGATCCATTCGAATGTGGGCCAAACCAGGGGTTAAAAATGGGTGGCGGCCTCCTTAGAACCATTTTGGGCACCGACACCTATGTGTTTTCCAAATTAACCACTGCTATTTGCTATTCTAGGTCTCAGTAAGAAAATAAAAGTGAGATTACGGAAATGTTACACACAAAGGAGATCAGTGCCAGCGCATCCAGTGACTGGCAGAAGTAAACAACATGCGTCATTACTTTATTCACCTTCACACCACATGTCAGGGAAACAAACTTTCATAGTCTCGTTGTGGTCACGTAATGAACAACATGGGGGTTCACTCGAGCTGATAATGCAATGCGATGCAGTGGTTGCTTAACCTACAGATCTAATATTCCCTATTTCTCTTAATACTACATTGCTACATTCAGCATTTAAAATAAACTTAAGGTCAAACTTCACATATCTGGTTGCAAACTGCAGGCCCAATATCTGGATTATCTGAGTGGAAAACTTTGCCTTTCATCTGTCAAAAGTGGATAAAACATTATAGACCCATCTGAATTAAGTAGCAATCACTGAAGTTCTAAGAGACAATTTTTTAAAGAATGACTTGAAGAGTCACAATGAAGGATGGTAGGAGCACTGTATGCTCCGTAAGCCAACACATTACACATACAACACCTAAAATAAGAGAAAAGGCCATATTGAAAACAGTAAAAGCATAATGACCATATTATTGATCCTAGACGGATGTACGCTGAAAGCCACCCATCCTCATCACCACTCCCAGAATTGGTTTGCATAATGTTGTAAATCTGATCCCTACTGTACCTTTAAAAAATCTGATTGCTTTGTCTTCACCTATGCCTCATTTCTATTAAAGTAACTATTTTCTGTGTAAAGCACTGTATCACTGAGCGATGGGTTTCATTGGTGCTATATAAAAACTACTACAATGATTGCCAAACAACTGAGTTGGAAAAATAAATAAGTAAACATGCATTTTTTTTAAAAGATGCATGCGATTCTATAAGTTTTACCTCAAAGAACTTGTGTTTTAATGTGCTGTGACTTATTCTTGGTTTTCTTTTTCTAAGAAACAGTAAAGAAATCAAAGTGCTTTGTTTAGTTGTGTCAAAGGGCTGCTGCACAACATTGCAAACCAGCGCCTATGGGGCCTACAAACGCAAAATCACAGTTAATTGCACAGATCTAAGGGGACTTTAACCCGGGCTGGAAATGTGTACAGTACAGGGCAAGTACACATGGAATGCGAGGATAAAAAGGCATCAGACCTGTGGAAAAGTAAATTTTGTCATGTTCTGTGTCCCTACGCCTCATCCATCATATGTTATGTGTGCATGACCAATATGCATATGTACTCCCCATGTCTGATTAATGACGCAATTACGGTTGTGTCCACCTCTAGTATGCCAGTTTCCAGTCCTCGTGAATACTACGAATATCAGGCCTATGTAAAATAATGTTGCCACGTTTCCCAGTGTGCACGTTATTTCATTATAAAGTCCCCGTTTCTAGGCCTCAAAAGGGCCCGGACATCAGATTCAGCTCCTGTCTCCTGAAGCCTCGCTGAGGAGCGATACAGCCCCCACCTGTATCCTCGACCCTTCACTTACTTCCTGCCTCGCAGTGCCCGGTGCAGCTTGGCTCTGCCTCTGAGTCTGCCAAGGCTATGTTATAGTTCCAGTTATCAGTTCAGTCCTCCTTCTCTGCATTCCTAAGCTACTGAACTGCATCAATAGTTTCCGTCATTGTCTAGCCTTCTCGGCTCCATGTTTAGAGAAATACTGCATTTAATGGTCATTTAATATTCTTCATCACGCACTACATGTAGAATAATGCATGGTCCAGTCTAGAGTCAGTTAGCTTTTCCCCTCATGACTTCTAGTTTATATCAACATGTTCTCTAAACATCAGATACTAGATAGGGTTTAGGTACATGTCGCTCCGACCCTCCAGACTTTAGTCTCTGCTCCTAGCACAGAGTTCATAGCCCCCAGCTTCTCCTAGTAACACGTCATTGCCAGTTTACGCGCACCACCAGGTTAGAGGTCCCGGCTCCTTAGGTAGCCCCCTCCTATGTTTCCGCCCATTCATGACATATTCTGTTACGTTTGCACCACATGTCTATGTATACGCCCAGTTACACCTCTTTTTACTCTTATCTTTCGCGACTGCTACGCGTCACGCCTTCTGCTCCACCCACTGCTACGCCTACTGCAATGTAATGCTATGTGTTCGCGTTATGTATATAAACTCATGTATTGTTATTAAAAGTTAGCGCACTCATCCCAGACCCAGCCCCAGCAGCTGCTGGGCCTCTTTTCCCCTGCTGGGCCCCTGTTCCTATGCAGGTCGTCCTGTTCCTGTCCTTATGCTGTAATAAACCTGCAAACTCCTACTACCTCGAATCTTGACTCTTATTTATTGAGCTATCTGTTATGATATATGCCTAGTCAAAAATAGGGTATTATTTATTTATTTACCACATAATGGCGCCCGAATAGGGACTTGCCCTTTCCCCACGCGTCGGTGAAGCCACGCCGACCCCCTGACCCTCTGCAGTCGTGACGGAACTCTTCTGCGCAGTGGCAGATATTTCTGCTCAAGTATCCCTCAGGCCCACGGAGGAGACGGAGGAGGCGGTCCAGCATCCGAACGAGACGGTGGAGGAACGCGGCGAGTCCCGACCAGAGTCCAAGCCAAGAGTCCAAGGTCCGAGGTATCCGGAGGCCCACCCGTAACTGAAGTCCGAAGTTCGTCGCCCGTCCAGTCCAGTCCGAGGCCTCCCGTTCTTGCTGCCCGGTGAGTACCATTACTGGGGTAGTATCTAGACAGGGTCAGTCTAAATTGACTCCTGGTCCGTGGGTTGGTGGTACCCAGGCCCACTAACGAAGTGTTCACCTAGGTGGATACGGGTCTTGATGCGTCCCTTTATGGGACCGGTATGTTCCGTACTGTTTCAGCAGTGCATCCAGTAACTCTAGTCTGTTCCGTTCTCGAGAAATTCTGTTCTGTTTCTGTTCTTAGTATTCCAGGTAATATTCTGTCCGAACTGTTATGTTCTGATGTTGTTCAATGTATTTCCAATGTCGTGGTATGCCTGAATTGTTTTCCCAATTGTTATTGTTCCTCGTCTATTGTATTGTGTTCCGATTCAAGTTTACAATGTCTCTCTTTTCGAGACTACGTCAGTTAAAAACTAGAAAGGGTTTGTTAGAAGAAGCAGTTCCTGTCCCGCCCGGGGACAGTCCAGGTCATTTTATGTATCAGAAACATGGCATAAGCGCCATATTGTATCTAGATTTATGGGTAGATTATACCAAACAGTTAGAAGAAAAGTATAGATGGCCCGTATCGGGTACATGGGATGCCGAATGCATCATGCGAGTAGAAGAAGCATTATGGAAAAAGAAAGCCAGACAGTCACAGAAAGATGCCATCGAGTTATGGCGCAAAGAAGCTCATAAAAGAACCGAAAAAGAAATCAGAAAGTCAGAATTAAGTAAAGAATCCTTAGAACGAGCCCAAGAAAGAGAATTAATCGAGATAGGTGAACGAGTCAAAGCCGAACAATCAGACAGACAGAGGCATGCCCTTATTAAGGGTATGTATCCTCTTCTTGCCGAAGGCTTGCCAAAAGCGACCCCAGAGGCATCCAGTAATTTCCCGCCACCATTAGTTCCGACCAAGCTACGTCACAAACCGACCGCAGCTGATATTTTTATTTCGTCCTATCTGGACGACACAGTCCCCGAGTATGCAAATCCTGTTCGCGCTCCGCCAGTCCCTGTAAATCAGGTAATTCCTGCTCCCCCAGATACCGGGGTGCCCTTAACAGCTCCCCCGGGTCAGCCCGCCATACAAGTCCAGCCCACATTACAATTACCGACCCTGCCAGGACGAAAAGCATCAGTCGATGATTCCAGTTTAGGGGCCGCAGGGGGAGGTCTTCCTCAAACCCCGCCGCCATGCAAACGTTTATCAGCACTCGAATTACATGCTCAAGCATCACAGCGTACTCCTAAAAGTAATAAGTCTGTTACAGAGATCAGGCAAACCCTTGGCGAATGTGCCTATGACCCAGTTCCAGGCGAGTTTAATATGGTTTTATACTCAGTACGCGTAAGGAGGGTGACCGAGTATCTAGTCACCCTACCCAATATGAAAGAAGATCTAGACAGAATATATCGTTTCATCCGTACAGGGGATGATCCAGAAAGTATTAGTGATGCCATGTCTCAAAGGAAAGCCGAGATTCAGCGTATGATATTAAAGTTCTTAATTAACTGTCTAATAAGAGAACAAGATTACCCGTCTAAAGATCCAGCCGAAATGAAAATCCTGACAAAGTGGAGTGATAATATAGCCGAAGGAAAGCACAATACTATTGGTGCCATGGAAAGTATGTACAAGAAAATCCGTAGAGAGATAATAAAGATACACGAACAGCGTAAAGCAGCACAAGTAAGTGAGAAAGAAAGTACCTCTGATCCTGAAGAGGAAGACGACGAGAATACCGCCAGAATAGCGTATGTAGGAAAATCTAGATTTCCAGATCGCCATTTACGTCTAGAACACAAGTCTATTTTCCATCATCCCGCACCAGAACAAGGTTCACTAGAACAAGTATTTCAAGCTACCGATCACATTCTGAAATCACGAATCGGTTATAGTGAGTTAAGTACTATGCATGAACAAGAACTAGTCCGATCAGCAGTCCGATGGATTACTGATTCTACCACTTTTCCAGACGAAATAGTGGCACAAATGTTTCTGAAAATGCCCCCAGCCGAGCAGCGACTGGTGGGTATGTATATGATCCAGCACCTCATTACTTTGTATGAGGGTCAGCACTCTGATCCAGGTCCGTTACATGATATCATGAACGAGTTACTCCAGTATAGATGGAGAGGTCTAGGTACCGATTTAATTAGTGTCATTCTAGAACAGCGTCACAAATATAGAACGTTTCTGAACCCGCATTTTGTTCATGTCTCACCCCCAGAAAGTAAATCATTCTACATAGACAGACAGAATCCGTTACGAGAAGTCCACCCAGTTAAAGGAACGGGTGGCGAAATGCAGCGAGTGTTTGTATACACTCCAATCACAAAGATGGAACTCCTTGAAATGAAGAAATTAATTCCCTGTCATGACAAAGATCCAGCAGGGTTCCATAGAGAATTAAAAGACATGCTCCGTATGGGAGAATACACGTACCCAGATATCATTAAAATGTTAAAGGTCCTGTTGCCCGCAGGGGTGTATGAAAAGCTAAAGGAAAAAGAATGGGAGGTGGGAGAGAAAAAGATCGATTGGGCAGTTCTAGAAGCTGAAGACAAGGCACGAGTACCAGGTACCGGTCTTGGAGATAAATGTAAAGAATTACCAGAATTATTGATTCAAGTTTTACCCAGATTATTGACAACTAGAAAAGAAGACTGGGATGCAATCTCAGCCTGTAAACAGAAGCAAGATGAAGATATTAGTGATTTTTATTCTAGATTTGAAAAATGTTTTAGTATCAACAGTGGTCTCAAGACAAGTAGTGAGTCATACCCTCACCTTTTCGTTACTAAATTAGTCGAGAATTCAAGTCCACCAATTAAAAACCGAGTTTTGAAAGTCGAAAGTACCTGGCAAGCTAATACTCCGTCCCAGATGCTCCAGATGCTCCAGTACCACCAGAATAGAATCAGGGAAGAGCAAGAACACGAAAGAAAACGTATGAAAGACACGAAAATGAAAGTGCTAGTTGCACAATCTGTTCCTCAAAACAGTCAGAAGAGGGGTCCGAATCAAGCCAGTCATCCTGCAGCTCCCGTTAAAGGGAACTGCAATTATTGTAAACAGCCAGGTCATTTTATAAACGAGTGTGCAGTTCTGAAACACAACATAGCTACTGGTAAGACAAAAGAAAGACCACGTCCGCCTAGACAAGAACAAGTTTCACAGACTTCTCAGTCACAGAATGCACCACATACAGTTACAGCGCCGCAGCCTATTGCTGCAACACAGCATGTTACATCGCAGATGTACCAGTATGCACAGTCTGAGTATCCAGAGTATCAGCCATACTCATGAAACAGCCTAGAGAGGGAGGTAGGCTTGCCTCTCATCGAGATACCTGTAGATCAAGAAGGTCCCTATGTTCACAGCCAAGTATTAGGGAAAGACAGAAAGTTTTTGATTGATACAGGGGCAAGTAGGACCACAATTAGTCATTCCGAAGTTCCAGGGGCTCCGCTCTCAGGCTCAAGAAATGTTTCCCTTGGATTTTCAGGAAAGCCTATCGTTAACGAGATATCAAAGCCAGTTACTCTAGAAGTAGGTCCATTGTCCCGTACTACTGATCTGTTACTTACTAAGTCATGTCCAGAAAATCTATTAGGCATTAAAACACTGAAAGAATTAGGTGCAGTTATTTGTTGTTCCCCAGAGGGAATACGTCTGTTCCTACGTGACTTTAAGGGTCACTATGTATTACGAGATTTTGATTCCAGACTGTCTAATGTTCCGCAGCATTTATGGGCGCAAGGTCCAACTGATGTAGGTTACATGCAAATCACACCCTATCGTGTGACTCTCAAACCAGGTGTAGTGTTACCACGAATCAGGCAGTATAGATTGCCACCCGAGGCTGTAGCAGCCTTATCCAAAATTATTGACGAGCTCATCGCTCAAGGAGTAGTTGTAGAAACTGACTCCAATGTATGTAATTCTCCGATCATTCCAGTCATGAAACGTACTGATCCTAATGCACCCCCAGTATATCGATTAGTGATTGATTTACGAGAGCTTAATAAATGTATTATTCCACAGTACCCAGTTGTCCCAGACATCTCTTCCCTATTGACAGCCATTGATTCCGAAGCCACGTTCTTCACAGTAATTGACCTCAAGAATGCATTTTTTAGTGTTCCAATTCATCCAGACAGCCAGTTTCTTTTCGGATTTTGTTTAAATGGAAGGAGCTATATGTTTACACGCGCTCCTCAAGGTTTCACAGAAAGCCCTAGTATTTATAGTCAAGCACTTAAGAGACAACTAGATAATATTCACATGCCAACTGACACTGCCCTGCTCCAGTATGTCGATGATCTACTGATCACAGCCCGTTCTGAACGTGACTGCGAGAGAGCGTCACTCACGGTTTTGTATTTCCTAGCCGAGATGGGGCACAAGGTGTCACCATCGAAGCTTCAATTCTGTGTCCAGCAAGTGGTATACTTAGGACACTTGCTGTCCAAGAGGGGTAGGCAGTTGACACCAGACCGTATCCAGTTGATAGCGAGTCTTCCCCAGCCCAGAACCCAGAAGGAGGTACGTGCCTTTATCGGCCTTACTTCTTATTGTAGACAATGGATTCCCCAGTATGCATTCCTAGCCAAGCCACTGATACAGTTAACGACACAGGAGGCAGCCGTATCGACTGTTCTCCCTTGGACATCTGAACATACACTTAGTTTCAACGAGTTAAAGAAAGCCCTATGCCAAGCTCCAGTTCTAGCTACACCGAACTACAGTAAGCCTTTTACACTTTTCGTTACTGAACGCGAAGGTACAGCATTATCTGTTCTCACACAAGATCAAGCAGGACAATACAAGCCCTGTGCTTATTTTTCTAGCACACTAGATCCAGTCGCCCAGGCGTTGCCTGCGTGCCTCAAGTCAGTTGCAGCCACAGCACTAGCTATTAGACAAAGTGATTCCATAGTCTTAGGACACTCCTTGACAGTACAAGTCCCACATTCAGTAGAAGTTCTTCTAAACCGAACACAAACTCAGCACTTGACAATTGCACGTTTAACAGGTTATGAATTGACACTGTTCCAGCCACACATAGTAATTAGACGCTGCAACATCCTGAATCCTGCTACACTGTTACCATCAGTTAATTCAAATTCTGCCACACACGACTGTGTGGAAGTAGTCAACATTACGACAAAGCCAAGACAAGACCTGACAGACATTCCGTTACCAGATCCTGACCTGACACTTTATGTGGATGGCTCATGTATGAGAACTAGTACAGGAGAACTAGTCGCCGCGTATGCAGTGACTACTGACACCGAAGTTATTGAAACACACCGTATTGACACCCTGTCCGCTCAAGCAGCAGAGCTAGTTGCTCTGACACAAGCCTGCATACACGCCAAGAATCTGAAAGTTAATGTTTATACAGATTCACGTTACGCATTCGGAGTTGTACACGACTTCGGAGTGCTCTGGCAGGAGAGAGGTTTCATGACTTCTCATGGAACCAAGATTCAGCATGGTTTCCTTATTCAAGCTCTGTTAGATGCCATACATTTACCGACATCTATTGCTATCATGAAGTGCAAAGCACATACGAAAGTTACTGACATTATTTCCCAAGGTAACGATCTAGCAGATCGCACAGCCAAGCTTACAGCACAGACTCTAGACATTCCAGTTAACATGACACATACTCCAGATCCGATTACATGTATGACAGTTAAGGACCCTACACAAGATGTCATAGATATCCAGTTACATGCTACTCCCGATGAAATCAAGAAATGGTCCGAACAAGGAGGGGTCCAGACAGATCAAGGATGGTTAACAAGGGGTAGAACCACATGGTTTCTCCCCGACTCTATGGTTCAAGTCATCATTAATACCGCACATAGTCCAGCACATTTAGGAGAAAAAGCTATGTTAGACAGTATCCAGAACATTTGGTTCAACAAGCATTTACGAGCTGCAGCCAAGCAGAAAGTCCGTACCTGTATGATATGTTGTCAGTTTAATCCAGGTAAAAGTGTCCCGGTGGAACAAGGTGGTTTCCAGCCTCCTGACCACCCTTTTGAGGTCCTCCAGATGGATTATATTCAGATGGAGCGATGTCGAGGTTTCAAGTATGTCCTTGTAGTTGTATGCGCTTTGTCCAGGTGGACAGAAGCATATCCAGTCCCAGATTACACAACCGCGACCACTGCCAAGCAGTTGGTTCGTGAATTCTTCCCTCGATATGGACTCCCTAGAGTCGTATATTCTGATAACGGCCAGCCATTCTCCTCAGAACTAATGAAGCACGTTTCCCTGTTGTTAGGGTACCAGTGGAAGTTCCATTGTGTACGCCATCCTGAAGCAGCCGGTCTAGTTGAGAGACATAATCAGACTCTGAAAATCCGAATCGCCAAAGTATGTAAAGATAAGGGTGTGGACTGGCTAGTAGCTCTGCCAGTCGCTTTGTTTTATATGCGCATGGTCGCACATTCCAGATCAGGTCTGTCCCCGTATGAGGTCGTATTCGGCCGCCCCCCTAACATGTGGGGTACTCCTAGACCCCGAAGTATTACTGATGTTTCATGTAATATGCTGACAGATTACCTAGCTTCCTTGATGTCTGCCCTCAACTCATGTCGTTCACAGGTTGCTGCCGCATTTCCAGACAATACCGAGGTGGCACCGCATGAAATCGTTCCAGGATCCATGGTGATGGTCCGGAACTTTGACAGATCAAGTCCGCTGGAGCCTCGATGGAAAGAGCCCCGTCAAGTCCTCCTCACCACCCGTACAGCCGTGAAGTTGGAAGGCCGAAAAGGATGGATACACCTTTCTCACGTTAAACTTTTTAAAGGACTGAAACCCGTCTTTAAGAACATTTCCCAGGATTTTAAGGACTGCCAAAATATTGCTCTTAAGGACTGTCCCGCAAAAGACATTGATACAACCCCTCCCTTGGTAGAGAAAACTCCGCAGCAGGAGTATAAGCAAAAACTCCGGTCTAGTAAAATAAGTCAGCCAGTTTGATTGTCTAAGTCCTCCCCTAGGTGAAACGGTTAGACTGTTTCTGACATGTATAAAATAGACCCCCATAGTGAGAGAGTTAGTAAAAACTCAATTCAATGTATCGTTTTTCTAAGTTTCATATTATTCATCAGCATTATGATTTCCTGCACCAGTTATGCCTTTTTCCTATATTTCCCAGTTCTTCATGTAAATAAGTCTGCTAATGCTACAGCAGAGCACACGTTTAGTGATCTGCCTCCTCACGAATATTCATATCGCCTCGCTATGCGTAATAATTCTTTTATCCGTATGTTACATTACTCACACCAGACCAGCAATGCCACTAATTGTTGGGTGTGTGGTCGACTCCCCCCTTTCCAGACACCGAAGGGAGTCCTGCCACTCTTTCCTTATCCATTCTCACATAATGGTTCGTGTGGAGCATGGTCCACGTTAACGTCATCCTCAACAGATATGTCTTTTCTTAATAGCACATGTTTCCCAGACAAGCAAGGTCTCCCCCACAGAACAGGTTTAGATCTAGAAAATGAAGTGTATAATTTAGGTAATTATTCGTCGAATTTCATGGTCCTGAATGTTCAGTCTGATACTACTCCAGACTTACCCGCTATTTCAGTACTACCAGTCAAAGGCGAATTATGTGTCCGAAATAAGGGTTCCGTACACGTAGGACATAGTGAATGTACTACTATTGTCAAGTATAGTGACAGTGGGAAATCTATTTTTAAAGCTTCACGTCATTCTTATTTTGTTTGTGGTCAAACCGCATATGTTCGTTTGCCCCTCGATTGGGAGGGAACCTGTTACATTGCCTTCCTACTGCCACCTGTTTTCCTAGCCCCACCTGACTACCATAGGAATTCCTTCCTAGTACATACTAGACACAAGAGAAATCTCCCGATTGTCGACTATACTGAAACTGCTGCAGAGCAATTCATTGATATTGATAAAGGTGTGTTCCCTTATTTAGGTACAGTTGTAAATAGTAAGTTAATCCGTAGGTTAACAAGAACCCTTGAAGCTGTAGTAGATGAGACTGCCTCCGCTCTAGGTAACTTAACTGAAGAGCAATCTGCTATAAGGTTTGTCGTTTTACAGAATCGTCTCGTCCTTGACGTCATACTGGCCGATAGGGGCGGGGCCTGTAGAGTCATCGGATCTAGTTGCTGCATTTTCATTCCAAATAACGCGCCGTCTGTTTATTCAGCTATAACCAGACTCCATAAGATTGCCCATCTGTTACACCAGAATCCAGGCACCTGGACATGGTCCGGTTGGTTCTGGAATATAATTTCCGCATGGGGATGGAAAGTCTTGTCCTTTCTAGGTATTGCAGTAGCGATCATATTCAGCTGCTGCCTCTGTATACAATGTGGCCCTGCGATTTGCGGCATGTGTGCTACCTCTTGTATTCCTAGTCCCAAGCCCCGTTCTAAATCTCGTTCCAAGATAATTCGAGACGAGCAAATGATACTGTATGAAATGATAGATGGTATCATGAATATTGATGTTTCCTGATGGAAACGTAGTGACAAGGAGGGAATGTGGAAAAGTAAATTTTGTCATGTTCTGTGTCCCTACGCCTCATCCATCATATGTTATGTGTGCATGACCAATATGCATATGTACTCCCCATGTCTGATTAATGACGCAATTACGGTTGTGTCCACCTCTAGTATGCCAGTTTCCAGTCCTCGTGAATACTACGAATATCAGGCCTATGTAAAATAATGTTGCCACGTTTCCCAGTGTGCACGTTATTTCATTATAAAGTCCCCGTTTCTAGGCCTCAAAAGGGCCCGGACATCAGATTCAGCTCCTGTCTCCTGAAGCCTCGCTGAGGAGCGATACAGCCCCCACCTGTATCCTCGACCCTTCACTTACTTCCTGCCTCGCAGTGCCCGGTGCAGCTTGGCTCTGCCTCTGAGTCTGCCAAGGCTATGTTATAGTTCCAGTTATCAGTTCAGTCCTCCTTCTCTGCATTCCTAAGCTACTGAACTGCATCAATAGTTTCCGTCATTGTCTAGCCTTCTCGGCTCCATGTTTAGAGAAATACTGCATTTAATGGTCATTTAATATTCTTCATCACGCACTACATGTAGAATAATGCATGGTCCAGTCTAGAGTCAGTTAGCTTTTCCCCTCATGACTTCTAGTTTATATCAACATGTTCTCTAAACATCAGATACTAGATAGGGTTTAGGTACATGTCGCTCCGACCCTCCAGACTTTAGTCTCTGCTCCTAGCACAGAGTTCATAGCCCCCAGCTTCTCCTAGTAACACGTCATTGCCAGTTTACGCGCACCACCAGGTTAGAGGTCCCGGCTCCTTAGGTAGCCCCCTCCTATGTTTCCGCCCATTCATGACATATTCTGTTACGTTTGCACCACATGTCTATGTATACGCCCAGTTACACCTCTTTTTACTCTTATCTTTCGCGACTGCTACGCGTCACGCCTTCTGCTCCACCCACTGCTACGCCTACTGCAATGTAATGCTATGTGTTCGCGTTATGTATATAAACTCATGTATTGTTATTAAAAGTTAGCGCGCTCATCCCAGACCCAGCCCCAGCAGCTGCTGGGCCTCTTTTCCCCTGCTGGGCCCCTGTTCCTATGCAGGTCGTCCTGTTCCTGTCCTTATGCTGTAATAAACCTGCAAACTCCTACTACCTCGAATCTTGACTCTTATTTATTGAGCTATCTGTTATGATATATGCCTAGTCAAAAATAGGGTATTATTTATTTATTTACCACAGACCCATTATTTAGGCTTTGGCCTATTGTAGCTCGTATTAAGTCTCCACCCCTAACCCTGTGTGTTTCTTTGTGTGCTTATGCAATAAAAATGTCACAACATCTTAAAGATTCTCTGGCCAGTAAAGGCAAGCAACTATTACTTGTTGCTTTACAGGTTTTTGTTTATTTTTTTTTGCAGTTTTATATGGTGTGATATCAACCTGAAATTATTGTCGCTTTACATGAACACCAGCTATTACAGAACAGCATATTCATTTTTGTAGCCACAGGGAGATTAAGTAATGTGCCCAGACTCACACGATCTTGATATAGCGCCTAAAATAAACGTATGAAAAGCAGGTCTACTGTATGGGATTACAACTCCAATTGTGTGAAAATTACCCCTGTTCAAGCCGAATCAGATATGACCTGCAGATAAAACTCCTCCTTTTTGAAAATCAAACAGGCATGGGCCATTAGAATAGGTCCTGAGCCCTCGCCAACCCTACAACAACTCCGGCAATGTGTGAACCTCAACCTGATCCTACACACCAGAGTTAATAAAAATCGATTGTTGTGAATGGCAGCCTTCTGCCAGTAAAACTGAAAGTTGAGGCCAGTAAAACTGAAGCTTGGTAGACCACAGGCGGCACTGCAGTAGGCCTGCTTCTCACCCTTCCTGGGGCATGAGGTTCGATAGCAAGGCTCAGAAATGCAGTATGTTAATTAGCAGCAGGCCCTGAAGTAAGTGAAAGAGAGCAAGAAGGGTGTGTTGATGAAAGGAAACACATTGAGGCACACAGGAGGAGAGGATTAAAAGAAGGTTTATGCCAATGTCCCATACCAAGAGATGTGTAGGAGGGACTCAATTACATATGCCTATAGTTAAGGCAGGTTTGTGCAGGCATAAGTTAACCCCCGTAGTCTGCCTGCCTATTATTTCAGCAGCCCAACTGTAACTGGTGACTGTGGCTCGGAGGAAGGCATGTGGAGGCTCCAATGCCCGAGCCAAATGGAGTTTTTGTCCATGAAAACCCCCCACCCCACCCACCCCAAACCCCCCATCCTACCCACCCCAACGCCCCCAAACTCTGACAGGAATATGCATCCAGACATCACGTGCGTACTCGGCATTGTAACATAACTGGCTCTAATCTATTGTACAGCGCTCTGACACCTTCGGGTAATGTCAGGCTTTATAAAAATGCACTAAATAAATAACAATTGTGGGGAACGAGGCTTTGATGTTTTACTCCATGCCAAAGGCATGCAGCTGATTTGAGCCGTACAAGCTGCTAATGACCAACCTACTGCAAAGTGTTGCTTTTCACTCGTAACCTGCCCTCGACCAGCAGCATTCTTTCTCCCAACCCTCATTATTTGCGTGTTCTAGTTTTGTAAACTGGGGCAAACCTCTCCAGCCCGAGGTGGTTGCTCCCGGGCCTGGAAGGCCCCAGCGCCATGGCAGTAAGCCTGTCATAGGCTGCTGCATTCCTTTTCAGTGCACCCTCATTTACTACAATCTCTTCACGGCAAACTGATAAACCCACTCACCACGAAGAAGCTCTTGCTGCATCTAATGGCGGAAAGGAGCTCCATTTTCGGGAATACTTTACCTCACCATCCCACAAGTACTTGGCAAGGAGAGACACAGCCGATCTCTCTCTGGTGCCGTTCTTTGTCCTCCTCAGCAGCGGCAGTAGCCACAGTAATTCCGCCAACGAACCACCTCCTGTGAGCCTGGGTGGTTGGTGTTTGGTGTACATGACAACGGACGCAAAATCTGCACGGCCCCACTTTGAGGTACAGGCACCATCTAACCACAACTATCACAGTGCACATCCAGCAGCAATAACTTGAAATGTGCCCTGGCCCGCGCTCCCACAGGCAGTAGGAGGGAACTGACAGACACCGTAATTTGATTGGTCACGGTCAGGGCAGGGTGGGGTTAACACTACAGTGACGCTTGTTCAGCTATGATTGATGTGTAGCCCTGGCTCTGCGGAGCTGAAGCCGACAGCGCCCAGAGCTAGCTTTATTGGCGGGGGAGGTCCTTCAGCAAAGACTTCAATGGCTTTGCCGAGCAGGTGACGTCACAACCCTCGGGGCTATGAGCTCCTCAGCCGGCAAATCTGTGTTGCTGGCGCATGCTCAGAGTGCATGATTTGTGCCTGCCATAAACCTGACTTGCGAACGCTGCCTGAAGTCATCAGACAGCCCGAGTCGGTTTACTGGCACTTTGGCACAAAGTTGTTTTCACTCGTAAATGTAGTCACAATTGTGCAATAAAATAAAAACACAAATTAGAGGGCAGAAAAAGGACGAGGGTGTAGCCCCTCCGCCCATATAAAGGAACCGCCACTGGGTTTGTGTAGCTGGGGGCGAAGCAGGGCCCCATGGCAGTCCCCCGTTTCAGTCTGTATATTTGATCCTGAAAAAAATATATTATTGTACAGGCAAAACCTTAGAAATTCGATTAGTATTTCACTGTGCTCTGGAAATTTCTGAGGGCGATTTCTTAAAAAAAATTGTATGGCAGCAATCCCATCTTCATGGGAAATGCTAGTATATAGACTAGCTATGTCAAGGGTAATCATCAGAAAATCGGGTTCCCATGAGGCCCCTTCAATGTACCTCAAAAGTCCTTGGTGTCTCTCGTGTAAGAGGGTAACTCAAGTACAAAAGGGAACAAATAATGATCAATGAATTTGGATATATTCTCTAAGAGGCCACCAATTGAGGAAATAATCCGTCGTCCCGGTGGGTTGCCCGCATCCTTATGCACCTTCGGCAAATTATAAAAGGTAGGCAGTCTAGGGTGGGATACTTGTAGAAAGTTGTGTTCTTCAGTTGAAAGCATGCCTCTGGTTCGCCATTTCAGAATCAATTGTACGTACTGTACAATACTTTCCATGTACTCCCCCACAGTTATGGGTGAATAATTCATACAGTTGTTGAGCTGAGAAAGAGCTTCTTTACAGTACTTTATTCATGTCTGCAGCACCACATTTCCACCCTTATCCGAGGGTTTAATTACGATGGAATCATCCAACTTCAGGTCCTTGACTGCCTGTCTCTGTGCCTGGGTAAGATTTCAAAGTAACTTCCTTTGTTCATTTTCATTCACTCTTAGTTTACAGAGATCATGTATCACTTTCTCGTGAAAGAAGTCAATTGTATCTGTTGGTGTCTGAGGAAGAAATTTCGAGGCAGGTCTGAAAGAACTTGCTTCTCTTTCCTGGTGAGTTGCGAGACTAGTCACTGCATTCGCACCTTCCAAATTCCTCACATCAGAGGTGTCTCCTTCATTCCTTAATTCCTCCAGAATTGCAAGTAGTTCCACCTCTTGCTCATTAAGCTGATTGGTTGTAGCAGACAATACTTGCTCTGGATTCTGATCCCTTCTTCTTGAAGAATTTGAAATGTTTGATTTTTCTCGTAAATGTAAAGATATCATTTCTCTTTTGGACAAATTCAGATTTACTGGTTGGGCAGAACGTCAACCCAAATTGTGGTACCAACTCTTCAAAATTGGTAACTACCCTTGGTATGAGGTTAATGGTGGTCTAAGGAACGCTACTTACTGCCTGTATTTCGGGGTTCTCTTCAGTCGGTGTAGGTGCCTGCTCCTTTTTTTGGCCGGGCACCCCCCACCTCTCCTTGTACGTCTGTGGCTGATTTTTCTGGAGGTCTCCCTTTGCCCCCCCCGTAGCCATTTCTGTCAGATAAGGTCAAACTGCTCGTAAAAATGGGGAGGTGCTGGTAAAAACGTACATTTTTATTAAAATATTCATGTTTTGTTTTAAAACTATTCAAAGCTTATTCATATTTCTAAATTATTTAATATGGTCAAAAATATTTTCGTTCATTTACATATTGTGTTATATATTTACTTTTTGTTTAATTTGTTTTAGTTTTTGTATTTTTTTACGTTTTCACTTATTATGACTATTTGTATTATTTATCCATTATTTGTTATTTATTAGGTACTATATAAACTTTTTACAATTTTTATATGTCATATGTGCAAATTTTATGTAATTTAAAAAAAGTTGAGTAATATTTTAGATGTTATTAAAATGTTAAATACTTTAAATATGTATATTTACCTTTGAAATTTTTATAGTTTTGTCCATTATATTTTTGTTGCCAATATTTGGTACTTGACGTTGTATGTATGTAAAATCACTATTTTAGTCCAGTATAATTTTGCAGTAATGTTTGTATCACATTATTTTTTCTCCTCACTATTCTGTCATAAAAGTTGTCTAGTGGCAGATTCGTGCTGTGATTTGCATCTGTATACTGCAACCAGCATTTTAGTTTAAAATTGGAGTGGGAAGTGCCATTCAATATGATTCATTTATTGTCAGCTCTTCGGTAGTGCCCGTGCTGATTGGTTCAAAACGTGCACCCTTTTTACCAGTGCCGTTCAGGTCAAAATCAGCTCATACAACTTATTTTTTATGCTGTTTTGTGTAGTTCTATTAGCACAGTCACACAGTTGTCAGCACAAGCTGCGAGAACAGGGCGAGCATGCCTTTCCACGTCATGATTGGCTTGCTTGTAGACCACGTGCCAAAGTAGGGTGACCAACTGGCATTGGTGCAAATTCAGGACGGTGAGTATAAAAATTCAGGACAAAGGGTCAAAATTCAGGACACAAATTCAGGACAGGAGGTCAAAATTCAGGACAAAACTTCAGGACAATAGGTAAGTTTTACAGACACATCAGAGGTCGCGCAATAGTATATAAGTAAGCCCAGCTATTTCCAAACATATTCAACCATTTGCAAACTTATCCATCATGTATCCTTCCATCTATCATTTCACTCATCCTTCCCTTCAGCCATCCCTTCATCCATCCTTTCACTCATCCATCCATTATCCATCCATCCACCCACCCTTTCACCCTATCCATCTGTAAACTTATCCATCCAATCTTCATCCCATCAATCCATTCACTCATCCATCCAGCCATTTACCGTTTCACCAATCCAGCCATCCTTTCACTTACTAATCCTTCCAGCCATCCACTCTTTTAGTCATCCATCCATCCTTCCTTTCTCTCTCCATTGACCCTTTCACTTAGCCATCCTTCCTTCCATCCATCCATCCACCCACCCATCCATCCATCTACTCATCCACTCAGGAACCATCCATTGACCCTATCACTCATCCATCTATAATTTCACTCCTTCACACATCTATTCATCCTTTTGTCCATCTACCCTCCCTTTCACTCACTCAGCCATCCTTACATCCACCCCTTCACTCATACGTCCATTCATTCACCCTTGCACTTATCAATCCATCAATCCATCCATCATTTCACTCATCCACCCACCCACCCATCATCCACCCAATCATCCACACACCCACCATCCACCCACCCAGTCATCCATCCTTTCACCCACCCACCATCCAATCCACTCATCCATCCTTTCACCCACCCACCATCCACCGACCCACTCATCTATCCAGCCTTTCACCCACCCACTCATCATCCATCCATCCTTTCACCCACCCACTCATCATCCATCCAACCATCCTTTCATCCACCCACTCTCCATCCATCGATCCTTTCACCCACCCACTCATCATCCATCCATCCATCCTTCCCCTCATCATCCATCCATCCCTCATCATCCATCCTTCTACCCACACACTCATCAGCCATCCATTCATCCTTTCACCCACCCACTCTCCATACATCCATCCATCCACCCACTCATCATCCATCCATCCATCCTACTCCTCATCATCCATCCATCCTTCCCCTCATCATCCATCCATCCTTCTACCCACCCACTCATCATCCATCCATCCTTTCCCTCATCAGCCATCCATCCTTCCCCTCATCATCCATCCTTCCCCTCATCATCCATCCATCCATCCTTTCACCCACCCCTCATCATCCATCCATCCCCTCATCAACCATCCACCCTTCCCCTCATCATCCATCCATCATTTTACCCACCCCCTCATCATCCATCCATCCACCCCTCCCCTCATCATCCATCCTTTCATCCCCCTCATCATCCATCCATCCTCCCCCTCATCATCCATCCATCCTTCCCCCTCATCATCCATCCATCCTTCCCCTCATCTACATCCATCCCCTCATCATCCATCCCTCCTTTCACCCACCCACCCATCCTTTCACCCACCCACCCATCCATCCATCCTTTCACCCACCCATCATCCATCCATCCTTCCCCTCATCATCCATCCATCTTTCCCCTCATCCATCATCCAGCTACCCTTCCACCCATACATCCAGCTATTTACATTTTCTCTCATCCATCCTTCACCTCACTCATCAATCCATCCATCCTCTCTCATTATCCAACTATTCAATCTTTCATTCATCCATTCACCCTTTCACTAATTCATCCAGCCATCCACCCATCCCTTCACTTACTTACTCGCCCACCTTTCCATATTAATTTTGAGCTGAGCACAGGGGTGGGCATGCAGTATTCTCGTATCATCTTGGGCTCCTCGTCCCCTCCTGCACAAGACAACGAGAAGACAGGCTCTCTGTCCAAAATGCCATCCCCCACTGTGATGTACAGTACTTACAGGAGATACTCTAAGAGAACTGATTGAACTGATTGTCCTCCATACTTTGTTAATCAGTGTGGGTGTGATTGTGTCATTTCTTTATTTTATTACATTATAGACTGCATGTTTGAAGAACCGAGGTTTGCTTACAATTTAGTGACAGTAATTGAGCTCTGTGCTGTGAAGAGAACCACGTGCTGCCTCGGTGTAATCTGGCAGAGTCTAGGATGTTTGGGGCTCTGGGCAGAAAGGGAATGTGTGAGGCCCCTCTAAATTGCAGTGCCATGACGCATTCAGGGCTGTTTGCATCTGAATTGAATGGATGCCCCCCCTCCTCCTGAAGCTGCAGCTCCTCCCGCTCAGTCACCTTCGAGCACCTCTTAACAGGTCAAGTCAAGTCAAGTCATGAAATTTGTATAGCGCACTACATACCCAGAGGGTTTCAAGGCGCTTAGGAAAGGGGGGAGGATTATTTGTCAAATATCCACGTTTTAAGCTGCTTTCTGAACGCTAGGTGATTCTGGGTGAGGCAAAGGTAAGCGGGGAGTGAGTTCCATGTTTTGGCAGCCAGGTATGAAAAGGATCTGCCTCCCATGGTGGTCTTGTTGATGCGAGGTACAGTGGCGAAGGCTTGGCTGGAAGAGCGAAGTTGGCGGGCGGGGGTGTAGAAGGACAGCCGAGAGTTGAGGCAATCTGGTCCGATGTCGTAGAGCGATTTGTGTGCGTGGGTAAGCAGTCGGAAAGTGATCCTTTTATTGACGGGTAGCCAGTGGAGGTCTCTCAGGTGACCAGAGATGTGTTCGTTGCGTGGGATGTCTAATATGAGCCTGGCTGATGCGTTTTGGATTCGTTGGAGTTTCTTCTGGAGTTTAGCGGTGGTGCCTGCGTAGAGGGTGTTTCCGTAATCCAGTCGGCTCGTGACCAGAGCATGGGTGACTGTTTTCCTTGTTTCGGATGGGATCCAGCGAAATGTTTTTCTGAGCATGCGAAGAATGTTAAAGCAGGAGGAGGATACGGCGCTGACTTGTTTGTTCATTGAAAGTGAGGAATCTAGGATGACGCCTAGGTTCCGTGCGTGGTCTGTCGGGATGGGTGCTTTTCCGAGGGCTTCCGGCCACCAGGAGTCATCCCAAGCCGAGGGGGATGTGCCTAAGATGAGGACTTCTGTTTTGTCTGAGTTCAGTTTCAGGCGGCTTTGTTTCATCCATTCTGCGACTTCTTTCATTCCTTCGTGTAGGTTAGTTTTGGCGGTGCTGGGGTCCCTGGTGAGAGAGAGGATAAGTTGAGTGTCATCCGCGTAGGAGATGATGTTGAGATTGTGTCGGCGAGCGATGGCCGCAAGGGGGCTCATGTAAACGTTGAAGAGGGTAGGGCTGAGTGAGGATCCTTGTGGTACGCCGCAGATGATTTCAGAGGCCTCGGACTTGAATGGTGGGAGGCGGACTCTCTGGGTTCTTCCATTGAGGAACGAGGTGATCCAGTCAAGTGCTTTTCCTTGGATTCCGATGTTGTTGAGGCGTTGTAAAAGGGTGCTGTGGCAGACTGTGTCGGTCACAGGTCATCAAGGGCTGGAGGTGTGAGGGGCGCCGCTGTGCCTCTCGAATGCTGCTGGGTATCTAAGCTTTGAAACAGCATCGGAGTCAAAGAGGGAGGTGGGTGGAAGCTGTGCCCGGTTAAAATTACGGACAAATAGCCTCCGTTAAAGAATCCTTCATGGACAACGGACAGACGGCCGAAATTACGGACTGTCCGTGAAATTTACGGACGGTTGGTCACCCTATGCCGAAGCGCTTTATATTCGACATCGTCTTTCGCAAGTAGTTCTTGCCCAATTTAAATGTTCCCTAGTGCCCAGCATTTCACTATAACAGCTACAAGTTAATCACCACGCCGCATTTTAATTGCGCGTTTCTTTCAGGGACAAGATGGTTGACTTTCAAACAGAAGTTTGCATGGTGTGCAACTATCGATAGTGCAACGGGTGCAGTGACACCGGGGCCCAAGAGGCCCAGTGCACCTCGATTATAGCTGCTTTTTTTATTATTAAAACAGGAGACCAGAGCCTATTTTTTTTGCTTGCAAAAGGGCCTGCGGAACCTTTGCCACAACACTGCAGGTTGGTTTAATTGAGATTTTTTTTTCCGCTTAGCGCATCACAAGTCAGTTGACGGGCTCGCGCTGCCCCTCCGCAGCTATCATCTCTTCCCGCACGTCTTTCCCAAGGAGAGGAATTAGCAAAAGTGATGACGACATATTTCACAGGCAATGACTTTTAAAATGCTTTATTTTTCCTGCTCATCGCGGAAGTGAAGGCGGCGAGAAAGATGGCTGTGGGACGCGGGCCGGCGTCTGCGGAGATGCATCATGTGACCGTGGCACGAGCAGCAGCTTTTTTATTCCCGCCAGGGGTGACCTAAAAAAATCTGCCTTTATTTCGCAGGCTCGATTCTTCAGATCTGTAATGATGCCCATTACCAGCGCCCGAGGATTAAGTGGAACCGAGGAATTGCCTTTTTTCTGCTGGTAGAATGTTTTATGAAGACCCAGCACAGATCTATCAGTTAACTCTGGCGCCTGCTTTCAAAGCAGTTTTGTTTAGAAAAAATATATAAACACAATTCAAACGGCAGGGGGCTTACAGATGAGATGTTGCTGTTTTTAGCGAACTGAACAAGAGGTGGCCTGCAGAAAAAAATAGCCCTCAAGCTCCTGGTGCGTCAGTGTTTCACTGTCAGGACAAAACCTTAAAAAAAATATAACTCTGCTACGTAAGCATGATGAAATCAGTGTGTAAGGTGCTCAGATATATCCCAAAGCACTGGATGAGTGATCACACCTCTTAAATGCTGTATTAAGATACATTTTAGGTTTAGCTGAACAAGTAAATTGGACAAGGAGGGTCTTTAAATCAGTCCATTCAGCCATTGGTTGAAGAAATTGTCAGCCTCCTCATCGGCTTAGTAGTTCCAGCCCATACAACGGGTGTATGACAGAGGCGCGCATGGGTAAACCAAGTGTGCCTCTACTATGCAGCACCAACAATGAATGCATCTGAACAACGCACTCCTTTACAACGCATGCCTGTATCACGTAATTTTGTGGTAAAGGCATGACTGGCAAAGGGGTGTGTGGTAAAGATTACTCCCCAACCCCTCCGCCCGGAGCTTTAACCCCTTCCACGCGGGACAAATTCCCCCACGGTGCGTGGGGGAGGTGGACCGCGCACAGCACAGCAGTACTCATGACGAGCCCAGCTCTCCATGTTGCACAGCGGAGGTGTGCTCATGACGAGTTGAGCTCGTCATTACTCCGCCTCCTCCTGTGGAACATCCGCACAGGAGGGGAATTAGCCCTGCGTGGGCGTTCCGCAGCAGTTATGACGAGCTCAGCTCGTCATGAGCACAGCTCCACTGTGCCTCATCACGAGCTGAGCTTGTCATAAGCGCCGAAGGTGTTACGACCGACCCTCCCTGAGCCCTAAACACAACCCAGACTCCCCCAAGCCCTAAGCACTAGCCTGTCCCCCGTGCTCTAAACACTACCTGACCCTCTGAGCCCTAAACACTACTCAGACCCCTGAGCCCTAAACGCTACCCCGATCTCCCCTGAGCCCTAAAAAGGACCCAACCCTAAACACTATCCAACCCACCGAGCCCTAAACACCACCTGACACCCCCTGAGCTCTAAACACTACTGACCCCCGTGCCCTACAAACTACCATACCCCCCATAACCCAGCCCCACTCACTTCACCGCATCCTCTCCCTATCCTTCCTGTTCCTAGGGCCGCCCAACCCAGCATCTAGACCAATCATTGCCTTAACCACGCATATGCATAGTTAAGACATATGCATGGTTAAGGCATGTGTGGTTGAGCTTGTAAAGATGCCTAATACTTTTATCTTGAGAGTACTGACAACCCTCAGTTCAACACACCACTCCTGTCTCTGAATCTGTCTCCAGGCAGCTCCCCTGCTGTGCCTTATATGGTGCTCCTACCAGCTTGTTTTCTTCCTTCCTGTGAGTCTTTTGCTGGGCCATGTGCTTCTGGACTAGATTGCTCAAGTCTGGGCCCCTGCTTAGCTACGGGTACTTGCTAGGGTTTGGCCTGTGGAGTGTCCCCAGCAGATAAGTGGTAGCCCTTTCCCACTAGCGGTTTGTTGGCTGCTGTGGGGTACAACTGGGAGCTGGCCAGTCTCTTTGTTGATGCATGAGCCGGTGGTTTATTAGGCCCTGCTGGCCATCACTGACCCTATTTGGACACTTCTGAGATCAACCTGCCCTGACTGCCCTGACTGGCTTTCATGTCTTCCATGCTGGCAGCCTAATAACCAGAAGGTGGACCACTGCATAGCCCGAACCTCTCGTTCTCCTGCTCGCTAGGCGGCCATGGCGTTCTTTGCTGGCACTGGTTCGGCAGAGGACATCACCTGGGGCTGGTAGTATCCGCTGGTTGCTTCACAACAGAATTCTTGATTGGGCTGCTTCCTCCAGATTGCCATGTTGGTATGTAGTCATTCCTACTGATGCCATTAGGCTATTTCCTTCCCAGATGCTGGAGATTCTTTGTTTCCTGAGATTGCTGTACATGGACCCTGAAAACGAGTTGGATCTCTGCTTCTCCACATGATTCCCTCCAGATACAGCTTCCTCCAGACAGCTGTGAGCTCCTTCAAGAAAGAGACTGGTTGAGTGAATAGATGTCACATCTTCTCAAAGCACCTCAGAAAAATGAAGCCCCTTTAGCTGCATGGCTGTCTGGCCATTTCCTTTGCATCCTCAAAGCCTTCTTGTTCATCTTGCCCATGCTGGTTGGGGAGGATGAGAAGGTGGTGACACTACTCCTATGGACAAATATATCAAGATTATTGATTTGTATTCCCTTTTGAAATGTCTCAGGGAGACCTAGAGCTCCCTAGTGGTGAACCTGAGATCATACCTGATGGTGGGCTCAATTTCACTGACCATTATCAGCTAAATGCCTATGCGCCCTGCTGCCCAAAGTGTGCATCGATGCTGTTTGCGTTGACAGGGATTGCACCAATCTCACTTCCAAGAAAGGAGTATGTGTGCATTTCATGTCAGACATTCTTAGATGCTCTCTCTGCTACTGCTTCAGGTGGTATCCCACCAAAAAATCAGGGCATTCAGTATCATCCTGCAAAACGTTGTCGATGGAAATTCGATTACCAAAACATCGATTGTGGCCGAAGGTCTGGCGGTTTATGAACCCTCAGATGGCAAGACATGGCCAAATAACACATATTACTCAATATGTATTGTTTTATATCACATTATTTATATATTTGTCTTTGATAATCTTTGGAAAGGTTTACAGCATTTGAGCACCATCCATTAAACATTCACTGTTTGCCTGAGACGTCAGGTATGTCTGTCAATATTTCAAGAAATGTGCCTTTTTGATGGGCATAATGTGCCTACATTTAAATTGTGTTTTATGCAACAATTGATAGTTTATAAATAACATTTTAAATGCAAATCCCATTACAAGAAAATGAAAACATGAATTCTAAAATGTGTTTTATTTTGTAAATATATTGACACTGCAGAACAGGCTCAATGAGACATATAAAAATGGAACATAAAATGCACTGTGGAACGTTGTCATTTCCTGCTGACAAGGGTCTGCATTTACATAGTGCACTACATATTTTATTTTCACACATTGGGGAACATTCATTGATAGATGCTTGCATCAAGGATAAGGGTCCCTAGAAAACGAATACTGATGACGTAATCAACATGTGCTAAATAGGCAATATGTACTCTGTCCAGCCGGACAGAGTTTATTTGAACATTATTTGTAGTGACCGAAAATTACCAAGTGAGGAACAACCTGCGACCCACACAAACAAGACAAAAACAATAATAGGAAGGAGAGGATTCAGGCAAAGAGAAAAAAGGTCTGTTTTTTAGTAATCAGTAGACAGACTTGATTGTGTGAAAGTACCATTGTGCATTACATTCACAATATTTGTAGCCATATGGACAACACCCAATGCCAAGACCTCTGGGATGAGCATGAAACCTACTTCCACCTCAAGACCAAAACACTCTACAACAACTACGCCAACCATCCATCAGACGCCACTGCCGGACCCCCCGCGCCCCACCGACACACCAGCCAGCCCACCATTGCCACCTGGACGCCGGTCAAAGCCGAATACACCGCCTCGACCATGAAAGATATCCACTCGGGGGCCCCCACCAACCCCTGCCCTCCTCACATGTACCGCAGCACCGAGATTGCCCTACTCACCTCTACAGACAACATCCACATCCTGCTAGACCAAGGCCACTCCGCAGCCCTCATCGTACTCAACCTTTCAGTGGCCTTCGACACCGTCTCCCACCGCACACTCATTGCTAGACTACATGACGCCGGCATACAAGGAACAACCCTAGACTGGATCCGATCATTCCTTACCAGGATGAAGTGAAAGGATCAGACTGCCACCCTTCTTCTCTGTTCCCACGTTAATCACCTGCAGAGTCCCACGCTGCTAACACAGCAATTATTTCCCACGGTAGACAGCGATAAGAAAAGGCATGCTAACAGCGGTTAGCGCTAATTATCGCCTTTTCTTGCTAATATCCCCAATGTCTCTTTTAAACAATACTCGATCTTAAGTGCAGGGCCTCAACTTAGTTGCAGCTACTGACGCAATAATCTGTTTAAGGTAGTATTGCAGGACTGTGAAGATGTTCCTAGTGGTAGTGGTAGAGGATAGTTGACTGTGATTGCTTCCCAGTTATGTATTCAGGGTAGGGAAATGAACAGTTTGTTAGTGAGAGATCAGGAATAAGGGTAGTTCAGGACACCTGTGCATGTCATTGCTGCCCAGCTGTGGCGAGTGTCAAAATATTGAATTATAAATTGCTCCCCGGCATCAAACCTCTCAGGGGTTGGCCGCGAGGTTACATTCTATGCCAAGAGGAAGTATACAAAGATGTGTGCAGGTAATAGACAGTTGCGTGAAGTGCAGTGAAGGCGGGTCCCTCCTGATGACCCTAAAGGCAGCCTCAGGTGTGCTGTGATATTCAAGAAAAGTATTCCAATGATTGTACCAATGCTAAATGGCATATGGGTAGAGGCATTTCGTAAAGGCTAAAACGTGGCGCAGTAGTCGCCCTTAGGATTTAAAGTGCTGTGAAAGTCCTGTGGCACGGTGGAATTGTAACTGTGAAAACTGAGAGGGTTGTCTTTAACTGGGGTCCCAGGGTCATGTGTCATCTGAGCGGTGCTTCGTGTGCTGCTGAAAGGGTAATTGGCCCTGTCAGTGGCCATGGCAGAAGGAGCACAGCTTCCCTCTCCATCTCTGAGGGGATTTGGATCTCCCTTTCTCTCTTCCCTTCGGATTTTGCTTATAAACCAGCCTGTAGCGCCTCTTGCTGCTTCCGTCCTCGCTGAGAGCACGTGGAATCAGTGCAGGCCCCTGGAGCCGGGCCGGGGCCACCACATCACAGGCATAGTCTCGAAGATCCTAGTTCAACCTACTAGTAGTCAATGAGATTCTGGTGACCCATCTTCTATTGGGTCTTCTGGTTATAGTGAACAGTCACTACTACATCTTGCCCCTCTCTCTGCTGCAGCAGGTATCATTCAATTTAATGTATGTAAACTAACACTCCCAGGCATAAATTACAACAATAACGCAATAGAGTGAACAAACAAACTACTAGAGTATCAAAAAATATACATTTTTAATTCAAAATAAGATACAATTATTAGTGATCAGTACATTGATAAAAATTAATAAAAATACTAGACTGATATATAAAGATTTCACAAAAACAATCAATTTAAAAATCAAATTAAGAAATCAAGGAGGTTAGGTGGTATCCGGTCGACGCGTTTCAACATAAAAATGTCTTCATCAGGACATTTACCATCCAATTTCTGTAACAAAGGTAACAACAGAATTTCAATGATGTTACTCTAGTAGTTATAAGTATGTTACATATTTCTATCCGTTATATACATGTTTGTTATAATTCTTGATGTACCGCTCATAATATATAGAGAACACCTACGTATATCTTAGTCATTAAGTGCATTCATGTCAATGTCCAAAATTCATATTTATAATAGATAAAACTTCATACATATTGCTATTGTTTAAAAACATTCATATGATAGTGGGTAATTCTCGCTCCCTTCGGATGCAAATGATTATAGCGTAAGGAATTAGCTAGATATCTGTTCTCCATTTTATACATTGCACGTAATGCACATAAACCAAAACATTATTTTCTTTCGTACATGTCTTTTTTAGCCCGACACAGTTCCCAATTACAATGAATTCAGAAAGGATAAGAAGATAAAAAGATAAAGAAAGAAAGGAATGAGAATAAGATAATAGGAGAGAATTAACCGCCACAATTAAACCATTTAAGCCTGGCCTAACCATGAATTGTATCTAATATCTCGGTTAGGGTGCTCTACCTGGGGGTATTTATGGCACTCACATGTGCACTTAACTTGAATGAAAGGATCATATACGTTTTGTTATCTTACCTAAAATCAGAACCATGAACTCTGTGTGCAGATCCTCTGTGTTTCTAGCTGAGCGTTTTATCCACAGAGTCCCGGAGTACTTTATATCGGTTATGTTTCACAACTTTAAAAAACTTGTATTCAATAAAATCCTAATGTTAGGATGAAAAAAGGGTGGGGGAGGGGGGAACCTGTTAGCATAGAAATAGATAGATTACCCTATTAATCTCAGCAACGTGCTGAGCTATCAGTTTTAAATACAACTCACCAAGCTCTAAATAAGCCGATCATATCCGGTCGCTGTCTATTCCATGAAACCAGCGATAAGTTATGATGTTCTTCAGCTATGTTTATACGTTCCTATAAGGCAATGGGGAGCAATCAGTTAGTCCCTAAGGAAAACATACACTATGAAAAGGTACACTAAGGCATACTGAACCTAACAAGTCTTTTAAATGCATGTCGTCATGCCCCTGATTTCGTTACATCGTATTATGCCTCAAACCTCTTACCTAGTTATTTTCCTTTTTCAGTACTTATTATTATTCGCATTATTTCCAAATGTGTGCGTTTTTTTCAGCCTTAGTCTTGTCTTGCGGTTCGAGGTAATTCTTCCTATAGTATATTTCTTATTTTTTCTGGCAGGCACTCGCCACTCCTAAAAAATACAAGCGGAGGGTCTTAGTATTTGTGGGACTCACGTAAGCGCAGGTTTAGACTACTCCTAACGCATGCTTACCTGCAGTATATCCAATGAAAAGAAATGATGTCCAATCCTGCCAGCTAGTCAGGAATAACAACGGAAGGCAACCCCAGTCGGTAAGACGCATGCGTTTGTCTGCCTTCTGCCGGTCTCTAAAGTACGACGGTGGGGGAATTTTTCTTAAAAACACACTCGCTACCCTGAAATTGTAAAACGGAAAGTCTTAACGTCTGTAAAATAGAAAAACGGATTCTACAAAGATCTCAAAAACTAACTATTCCGCGCCTGTGCTTACCTGTAGGTTACACGATGAAACAACGAGTGGTGTAGAGTCCTGCCGGTCGGTCAGGAATGCGAGTAACAGCCGCCCTAGTAGGTCGATAGGACCTTCTTATATAACGCAGCGTGTCATTGGTTCTCAAAGTCCCAGATACTCTTAAAGGGGAAAAGAACCACGAAAGGTTCTGAAAACTTTATTGACATCCTTAAAGGGGAAAGTCACAATTACTGAAGCATATATAGACAGTAATTTAAAGACATTACTAAACTCTCTGTTACGGGGAATTCCGTGGCATTTATCATAAAATAGCATTCTGCCAAGGTAAATCATTATTGAGGCCATGGCTGAATGTCTTAAGAGAAAAAATCCAAAAAACCTCACGCTTTTTTCTTATTTTCTCTCCTCCCTTCTTATCAGGTATCCGAATCTTCTCCAAAATGCGCCACCGTATGTCTGATGGAGCATGTTTGAATTCAAGGAAATGTGAGACAAGAGGGGCAGTCTGTTTCCGAGTGTTTATTGCTGACCTATGTTCAGTAAGTCGAGTTTTAATCTTTCTGGAAGTCTCGCCCACATATCCTAGGCTGCAGGGGCATACAAGTAGATAAACTACATTGCTAGTATTGCACGTCCACAGATCATTGGCCATCATATTATAACCGTTTAGGTGAAAGTTCTGTCCTGGTATGATGCCCTCGCAGGATTGGCAAGAGCCACATCTGGAAGTGCCCTTGATAGGGTTGGCGCCTTGTATTGATTTTTGGACAAAAGGGGGTCTATCGAGAGTACCAGAGTATCTCGATCTTACCACCAGATCTTTTAAATTCTTATTTCTCCGGTGCGCATACATCGGTTTCTTGAGCTTGGGTGCAGTTGGCTCAAGATTTAGTAAATGCCAATTGGCGTTCACTATCTGTCTGATGGTTGCATTTAGTGTGGAATGTCGTGTAACACACACTAATTTTGGTTCCTCGACTGCGCTTTTTGGTTTAAAAAGGGCTTCCCGATCATAGTATCTTGCCCTCTTGTAGGCCTCTCGTACTAGTCGGCGAGGGTAACCTCTGTCCAAAAATTTTTGTTTCATTTTTTCCGATTGTTTATCATAATCCTTGATATCCGTGCAATTTCGTCTCACCCTTAAGAACTGGGAGAAAGGAATCCCATCCTTCTGGCTCCTAGGGTGATAGCTCGAAAAATGGAGCAAAGTGTTCCTCGATGTAGGCTTTGAATATAGATCCACTTCCAGTACATTATTCCTATTCTGGATATATATGTCCAAGAATTCGACCCTAGTGGTATCCACATGGGCAGTGAAACGGAGATTTTCGTCTGCCAAATTAAGCCACTCCAAGAATTCTCCCAGGGTCTGTTCCCCATTAGTCCAGACAAAAAAGATATCGTCAATATATCTAGACCAATGGGAAACAGACTCATGGAAGGGGGCTATCTCGTTGTATATATTACGTGACTCAAACAGGGCCATGTATATATTAGCTATCGAAGGGGCCATGGCCGCCCCCATGCTTACGCCCTTAATTTGTTGGTACATTCGGTCTCCGAATTGGAAGACATTTTCCTTCAAAACTACTGATAGACAGTCATAGACAAACTGCTTGTCACAGGGAATTTTGTGGAGATCTATGAACCACATGGTAGCATCCAGTGCTCCTTTTTGTGGGATATTACTATATAATGCCTCCACATCAAGTGTGACCAATAGGTCCCTGTTTTCGTTAAAGCCAAGACTCTCAACCTTCGCAATCATTTCTCCCGTGTCCTTAATATACGACGGGGAGAGAGCAACATAAGGTCTCAATATGTTGTCTATATATTTACAAAGTGCTTCCGTCGGAGTACCAATTGTGTGGATAAAACGCTCAGCTAGAAACACAGAGGATCTGCACACAGAGTTCATGGTTCTGATTTTAGGTAAGATAACAAAACGTATATGATCCTTTCATTCAAGTTAAGTGCACATGTGAGTGCCATAAATACCCCCAGGTAGAGCACCCTAACCGAGATATTAGATACAATTCATGGTTAGGCCAGGCTTAAATGGTTTAATTGTGGCGGTTAATTCTCTCCTATTATCTTATTCTCATTCCTTTCTTTCTTTATCTTTTTATCTTCTTATCCTTTCTGAATTCATTGTAATTGGGAACTGTGTCTGGCTAAAAAAGACATGTACGAAAGAAAATAATGTTTTGGTTTATGTGCATTACGTGCAATGTATAAAATGGAGAACAGATATCTAGCTAATTCCTTACGCTATAATCATTTGCATCCGAAGGGAGCGAGAATTACCCACTATCATATGAATGTTTTTAAACAATAGCAATATGTATGAAGTTTTATCTATTATAAATATGAATTTTGGACATTGACATGAATGCACTTAATGACTAAGATATACGTAGGTGTTCTCTATATATTATGAGCGGTACATCAAGAATTATAACAAACATGTATATAACGGATAGAAATATGTAACATACTTATAACTACTAGAGTAACATCATTGAAATTCTGTTGTTACCTTTGTTACAGAAATTGGATGGTAAATGTCCTGATGAAGACATTTTTATGTTGAAACGCGTCGACCGGATACCACCTAACCTCCTTGATTTCTTAATTTGATTTTTAAATTGATTGTTTTTGTGAAATCTTTATATATCAGTCTAGTATTTTTATTAATTTTTATCAATGTACTGATCACTAATAATTGTATCTTATTTTGAATTAAAAATGTATATTTTTTGATACTCTAGTAGTTTGTTTGTTCACTCTATTGCGTTATTGTTGTAATTTATGCCTGGGAGTGTTAGTTTACATACATTATTTACCCTGTCCCAGGATACATATCTGTACCAGGGGGTCCTTGTTGCTCACATACTATCATTCAATTTAATTACATTGTATTGTTTCAGGTGTAAGCTATACAAAATCAGCCAACAAAAGGAAAAAAAAAATTATGATAAATAAACATGATTTAGGAAATTTTGAAATTATGATTCTTAAATGCATCAATTAACAAATTAAATGCAGCACCAATAGGCTGCTTCGCCTTCTTACCGAGTTGCTCTCTATGGGCCAGATGTAGGTATCCAAATACCGGTCGGTAACGGCCGAAAATACTGATTTTCGGCCGTTACCAACCGGTATTTGGATACTGAGATGTAGGGCATTAAAAAATGCAGATTCAGTAATTTTACCAAATCAGTCCTTTTACCGAATCGGTAATTTTACCGATTCGGTAAAATTAATAATTCGATAAAATTAAAGAATCTGCATTTTGAAATGTAGGTAGCACTGTCAACAGTTGTATAGGGCTGTAAGGATTCGTTATTTACCACCAACTATTAGTTGGTGGTAAATAACGAATTCCAATGTAAATACAAATATGTGCATTTACATCTGTGCCATGTGGCACACATACATGCCCATGTATGTGTGCCACATGGCACACAAGCACTAATCAGGGGTGCAACAGGGTGTCAAAGTGACACCCGGCCACCCTTGACTATTTCACACTTTTACCGATTCGGTATTTACCGATTTGGTAATTGACATTCATTCCTATGGGCCTCCATGCTACAGGGCTGTAAGGATTCGTTATTTACCACCAACTATTAGTTGGTGGTAAATAACGAATTCCAATGTAAATGCAAATATGTGCATTTACACCTGTGCCATGTGGCACACATACATTGCCCTAAGGGCATGTATGTGTGCCACATGGCACACAAGCACTAATCAGGGGTGCAACAGGGTGTCAAAGTGACACCCTGCCACGCTTGACCATTTCACACTTTTACCGAATCAGTATTTACCGATTCGGTAATTGCCATTCATTCCTATGGGCCTCCAGGCCCATAGGAATGAATGGCAATTACCAAATCGGTAAATACCGATACGGTAATTACCGAATCTTACCGATTCGGAAAAAAATACAGAATTTTTACCTACATCTAATTTACCGATTCTAAAATACCGATTCTGTAAAATTCGGTATTTTAGAATTGGTAAAAAAGATTTACCTACATCTAGCCCTATATTACCAATCAAGCATACCAAGTAAGTTGCTGCAGGAAAAAAATGGCTGTGTCCGATCAGTAGCATAATGCCAGTATATCCTCATGGCTCATGATATTGTAGCTCTTAAACAGCGATAATAACCCATCGCCTGCGTAACCAGATGGTTTTCCACAAGAAAAGGGGAAAATTTGCAAATGTTTCAGTTCCACTCATCTTTAGTGTCGGTGTACATTTCAGTTTACAATATAAGAACATATTTCCAAGAACAATCAATCTAACTCGTAAGTTCCAATGGATTCTTGTGGCAGCTGCCTGGCCTCCAGGGTGTACAAGCTCTGGTTGGTGTGCCAGAGGTTGTGGGGGTGCCTTAGCAGAGGCATGCAACCTCTCTGTGTGCAGAAAAAGTACATGACTATCAGGTTCGCACATTGGGGCATATTAGCTACGATTTATTGCCACATAAGCGGTACTTTCTCTGCCGTAAATGCGGCGATCGCTAGGTATCGCCCGCTAAAGCCTAAATGACTATCGCCATCGCGCAGAAGTTAGCGGGAGTTTTCACCGCCGTTCCCTGACACTATCGCCTGTTAGCGACGTACTACCAACACATCGATAACAGGCGATAATAATCAGGGATAGACGGCGATAACTAAACTCCCGCTAACTGGCGGTGGCGATATTTAACACTAGGTATTGATAATATGCCCCCCGCTTGACATAGTTTGTGGCATAAATTTTCCCACATCAGTGCACCCTGCTCCCTCCGGCCTTCAACTATAACCTCTATACTTAGCCCAGACACCGCATATCTTTTCACCTTCCCATGGGCATCGCCGGCTCTGGTATATCACCCGTTCTGCCCCATATCACCAGTCAAGGTACTTCTTCCATGCGGCGAATGTGGAGGGTGTCCCTGCTTCCCATGCTCGGGCGATGTTCCTCTTGGCCACCCGTCTCACCAGAATTAGCCAGGTCTTGGCCCATTGCAGCCACATCGTTTCTCCAGTCATGCCCAAAATGAGCCACCTTGGTTCAAGCGGGATGTCGGCACTCACCACGTTCATCATTACTCGAGTTATACCTTCCCATTATGTTTGGATCCTAGGGCATGACCACAGTATATGAAAGAAGGACCCTGTCTCGCTGCACCCTCGCACGCATTCATCAGTCTCGCAAGTGCCCATTCGGATGTAAGCTATTCAAGAGGCATAGGATCTATGGAAATTCAGAGCTGAATCAGCCGGAATCTTCCCGGTGGGGGGGTCTGTAAAGCTTCAGCCCAATTGTCATCTTATAAGAGACCCACGTCGGACTCCTAAGCTTCCTGCAGTGGGCCCAAACAGTCTGGGCTGTTGTTGATCAGTTTCCGGTATGTCAGAGAAATGGCCTTATCAATCATGGGATCTAGGAGTAGTCGGTAAATCCCTTCACTATTTTTAATAAATAAGAATGTAATCAGTGTTACCGTCTTAACCTGAGGAGGTTACATTTTAGACATATCGGTACTGGCAATTTCCAAATTCTATGCAGATTCACGAAACTATGGAGGGATCACAAATTCAGTTAAAAAACAAAGGCATTCCAATGAACAAGGGTGCTTTTTCTCTTCTTGCGCATTGCAAGGGGGTTGTACACAGGCTCCGACTAAAGGGCAAGTTTTGTGGGCAGTTGCTGCTATGCAAGATGAAGGACCATGTGGACAAGGGTTTGGCCACCCATGGACGAATAGATACAGTACTTCACCGCAAGTCTGTCACTGTCCACAACCGCAACTGTGCATGACAGAAGGACATGCACAGCAATACGTAGCTGCTCATGGTTGGTTTGGCACCGGGAACTGTTGCATGTGGAATATGATTTAAAAAATTTTTTAAATCGGCATTCGTTGAAAAAAACAGGTTCATGTGAAGTTATGGTTAGACATCAAGCTTACACATTAACATATGTATAAAAATAATAAATTTACTTAAAAAAATATCTTTAAAATGCATTTGTTCAAACAAATTTAAAATAAAATGTGCAATATTGTTAGGTCCAAATCATTAATTCGTACAATAGCCATGCATATGCATAACTCACTTGCTAAATATAATGCTCCCGACCTCATAATTCCATTGCCAATAAATTACAATACCGAAATTGAAAGTGCATTGAAACAACAACACATACTCAAACCAATAAATGATACAATATTCATAGTCATCTCTCTCAAAGTGGTATGGGTAATCTGATATGTAGTCTCATCATTAAACTCAATTACAACATTTGCAAATTTATAGTTGGGGTGAGGTCCAGTGTGGTACCCTGCAAGAGGATTCCCTGAGCAAGGTTTGAGGCAGAGCACCGATGGAGTCATTGCCCATGAGCCGTATCAGCTCTGTGACCACCACATGCCAAGAGAGGAACGCTGGAGACTGAGCTGTGAATTAAGTGCTGTGAGGGCCTTGACAAACCTGTACCGCTCTGCTTCAGATACCCCGTATACTAGAGAGGGTCACTAGTCATATTATTACTGCTAAATCGCTGGGACATGTGACTGTCTCAGTGTAGGCATTTGTACCAAGAATGTCTGCACCCATGTTGCCCAAGTACCAGAGCAATCCCATATGTCAGGAGTGGCTGCCAGTACCAATGTGCCAAAGAATTCGGTTCACTACCCAAAGGAGAGACTGAGGCTACTTTTGCCAGTTGGACCCACACTGTGAAGGAACTGCACCTGACTGACCGGAGGGCTGCTGAGAATGCTGTGAATGATATTGTACCCTCACTGGGCTCCAGTTGGGAGTGAAGAACAAGTTCCCCCATGCTGGAAACAGCCAACTTACTGTGTTTTCGTGAGTTGGGAGCTACTCTGACAACTGAGAAGGACTCTGGCAGCACGGCTCAGGAGAGAGAGCTTTTTGTGCCGCTGGGTGCTACTCTGCGGACGGTGAGTGGCCCGACATTCTGTGAACTGAGCAGAACTCGCAGGTACTCACTCCAAGGGCAACCACTACTGTGCCAAACTCCTCCGTGCAGTGAAAGTGGGCAAGCTGTGAACAGGGCCAATTGGGGCCCGGGTGCCTCACTGCTGATGCTATTGCGGAACCATAGATGCTTTTGACTAGAATACTGAAGAATCAAAAGAGAATTCGTAAGTACAGCTTAATAGTGTGCATTACCTGGTTGTGGTCACCAGTGAATGGGGAATGTAGTGTCTTGTGAGTTAGAAATGACTGGACCCTTTTTGTCCCTGATGGACTCTGTTCTTGTGTGTGGTGATAGAATTCATGCTGTAGCATGTTCAGTTAACAATATCACTGCTAGGCCTTTCCCCCCTGTGCTAATCCTTTTTGGCTATTTAAGGTAGTTTGGGCTTAGGCCCCTGTAACTTATTGTCCACATGAGGTATTCTCACCAAATTTGCATCCTGCTCCACCAAAATCACGGGGATTTTAAGTGTACCCAGGGTTTGTAGATACCCATGGAAGAAAATTAGCCAAAATACAGGTACATTTCTTTTTTTTATGGGGAAATAGTACTGCAGAACAAAGAGTCTGTTTTTACCCTGCAAATGGCATCAACAAAGGGCTTGTGGTACTGATATCACCATCTTCCCACCTTGCATGGACAGGCAGACGTTTGTCGGAAAACTAACATTTTCTACACAGTTTTGGCATTTTACTGCGACATAGCCTATTTTTGCTACTTTTTGTGCTTCAACCTCCTTCCAGTTAGTGGTAGAAATGTATGTGAAATCAATAACTGATATCGGAAAGCTAAACATTTTGGAAAAGTAGACAAAATTCTAAATTCAGCATGGGGTCATTTGTGTAGATCCTTCAAGGTTCTTTCTTATAAAAACTAACAGTTGAAAATAAGAAATATTGAAAATGAGTCGAGAAAACAGCCATTTGTGCCAACGTTTTCACCTGCAACTTATTCTAAGTATGACAGATTTTTTAAAGCAATATACTGTTACATTTGTTCGACCCTTGTGGTTGTGGGGATTTATGGGGCTTGTCGGTTCACTAAGAACCTGAGGAACCCAGAACCTATAACTGAGCTGCGTCTTGCGATGGTTTTTCATTGTGTACTGGGTAAATAGCAATTAATTTGGTAAAATATAAAGAGAGAAAAATAAGTATCATAGACACCCATGTATTCACGAAATGGGAACCAAATATAGAGTTTAGAAGCAGTAGTTATTTGTACATCTCCGAAATTGTGGGTACCCATACTAGCATGTGAACTTATAGGATATGTTTGAAGGTGACTATTTTTTACACATTGTTTTACATTTGGAAGGCAGAAATACATAGAAAGTCAATAGGTAATAATAGTTGCTCTACAATTCTGTGTTTCCCTAAGTCTTCCGAATAAAATGGTACTTCACTTGTGTGGGTAGGCCTTGTACCCATGACAGGAAATGGGCCAAAATACTGTGTGAACACTGTACATTTTTACAGTGAGAACTGACCTTTTTTTTTTCAAATTTATTTCAAGTTGTCTAGCTTTGGATTTTGAACTCTAGCTCAGCGGGCAACTAAGGAAACCTCGCCAACCTATACATTTTTAACATTAGACACCCAGGGAAATCTAGGATGAGGTGACTTGTGTGGCTCTCCCAGGTTCTGTTACCCAGAATCCTTTGCAAATCTCAAAATTTGCAAGAAAAAAATGTCCTCACATTTCTGTGATGGAAAGTTCTAGGATATGCTTGGATAGACAAACTTCTTCCTACCCCAAATTCTCCCCAATCTCCCGATAAAAAAGGTACCTCACTAGTGTGGGTGGGCCAGGTCAACATTATCGATCCCAAAACGACATGGTTTTGCAAGGGGGGGGCACCTGGGTTTTTGTCCCCGGGGGTCGGCGGTCATCTAGGGAAACCTACCAAACCTACACGTTTCTGAAAACTAGACACCCAGTGTAGTGCAGGTAGTTATGGCTTGAATGGACCCCCTAACATTTTCCTACCTAGAATCCCTTGCAAACCTCAGATTTAGCTGAGAAAATTCTAATCTTCCCACATTTTTGTGTGAGAAAGTACTGGGATCACTGGGCTGACACAAATTTCCTACCACCCAGTGTTTCCCCAGGTCTCCTGAGAAAACTGGTTCCTCACTCGTGTGGGTGGGCCAATTGCCTATGGCTGGGAAGAGCCAAAACCATGTAGAGATTGTGGGGGGCCCAAAGTGGGTGCAAAAGGGCTGTTTGTTTATACGCTTTTAGGCTGACGCTACTTTGGGCACCAACACAAGTGAGATATCATTTTTCTTGTCAGACCAAGGGGAATGCTGGGTAATAGGAAATGTGTGCCTTGACGGTGATCCTACAACTTACCCACACAGAAACTATTGGAGAAATGTGGCTTTATAAGTAAATTTGAGGTTTGCGGGGGATTCTGGGTAAGACAACGCTGGGGTATCCATGCAAGCCACACCACCAGCCAATAGTCAGTACACACACATCACCATCCTTGCACACTGCCAACTAAGCGACATTCACGTACACTGCAAGCCAAATGCTATCAGTGCACACAGTCAGCCAAGTTATATCCATGCACACTGTCAGCCAAGCTTCATCCATGTATTCTGCCAGCCAAACACCATCCCCGCACACTGCCAGCCAAGCAGGGCCATACTGGGAACAGTAACCAGCCCTGTCCCTGGAAGGGGGCCTGCTAGTAAAAAGCACCACTCCCGCTTTTGCTACAGTGGCCCGATATTGCAGCACTGCTGCAAATTCAGCCCCCAGTGACAAAACTGCCCCCCACAGCCAGAAAACCAGCCAACACTCTCCGGCCCAAACAGGAAAATGCCCGCTATGGCAAGGATGGCCCTGCAGCCAAGCACCACCCATACAATAACCAGCCAAGCACCACTCCACTTACGCCGCCAGCCAATCGCTACTCCACACTCACCAGCAGGAAAGCGCCAATCTACATATACTGTCATCAAGCGCGAGTCCACCCACACCATTAGTCAAGTGCAGGTCTACACGCTGCCATCAAAATGCTTTTCAAAGGTCAGTACATGTAGACCATCAGCCAAACTCCAATTTACACACACACAAACTCGCCCTGGTTTCTAGTGGTTTTCAGCCCCGGCTTGGGTGCAGATGAGAATATAAATATTACTGATATAGCAAAAATGTGTGTCGAAAAAAAGGGAGCGACCCTTGCCTGTGGGGCTACTCACTGGCATGTCCATAAATATATACCTGGTGCCTAGTGGGATTTCTGCCCCCCCATAGGAGGCAGATAAAGGGCTATTCCCCCAATCTGCCTTCAAGGGAGAGAGAAAGCCTTTGTTGGCAGTGGCGGCATGAGCCTGCCCATTCCCGGCAGCCCCCAACCCTATGCATAAAAATAAAACAATCCCTGGTGCCTAGTGAGCTTTCTGCCCACCCGGGGGACAGATCAGGGCTATTGCTCCATTGACCTCCAGGGGGGGAAGACTGTGGCATTTTTTCTGGGGGTGGGGGCATTGGCATTCCCATTTTGGGCAATCCCCACCCCTAAATAAAATAAGAAAATCAAATCCCTAACATCTAGTGGGGTTTCTGCCTCCCTCCCGGTTGGCAGATCAGAGGCTATTGCCCCCATCTGCCTCCCGGGGGGGGGGGGGGGGGGAGAAAGACTGTGGAAGATTATGGGGGTGAATGCATAGGCATTCCCATCTCAGGCAGCCCCAACCCCTAAATAAAATATGAAAAATAATCCCTGGCATCTATGGGGTTTTCTGCCCCTGTTGTATTTTTTTAGATATAGATTTTCCATTCCACATGAAGGAAAATAAATGTCCTGCCATTGGACAGATGTCCAAAGGCTGCAGGAAAGAGCACAATTTTGTAACGGTTTGCAAAGTGAGAGAATTATCAAGAGCGTCATGTAGAAAAAAAAATGGAGGAAAGATTGTGTGTCATGTCGATTAAACATAGTGGATGCCAGAAAGTTCGAGAGATGTTCCATGTGTTCCTGTATGGGAAGTATTTCACTGTTGTCACCGATCACCAAGTATTGCATTGTTCAACATTCGGCAAACGTAAAGCCAAGATGCCGCATCGTATTGAGAGGTGGAGTTTTTGACTAGGATTTTGATTATATGATTGTGCATCATCCAGAAAAATATCAAAATCCTGCCCACTACTTCTCACGTGCTCCAATACTGTGTCATGGCACCACTTCTAAAGCGGCCCATGAAATTTTAACTTTATTGTGAAGTCCTGTTTACCTGTTGCCATATAAGTCGAGCAAATAATTCCTGCCATGAGCACTGAGAGAGGTTTTCAAATCCTCAGAAATTATTCAGTGGCGGTTTCTACCTTATGACAATGTTGTATTGACCCAGTAATATTCTGGCCCCCCTATTATATAATACAAACCGCTGTCAACAAACACAACATGCGTTGCTCAAATCAATAATATACATTTACATTCTAGGCCACAGCAGTAATCCTTCAGCCGCGGCATCAGGGGCTCTGAAGGGGGTGAGGCTTCAGTGACAATCAGATACAAGTGGTGGTGCGGGTGGCAACGAGTGCACAGCACAGGTGCGCATATCGGGTTGGACGAAGAATTTCTCTGGCAAGTCCAACATGCTCACTAGAGACTTTGCTCTGCCTGGCAGTGGCTGCACACTAAGAGAGCGAGGGTTGGTCAAAGCCGCCACCACCAGTCTCCTAATGAGCTGCGAGATCCCCTGCTCAAGCCAATCCTGGCGCTGCTAGCATGCTCTGCTGCTACAGCAAGCAGGCAGCGTCTGGATTTTCTGAGAGACGGGTTGCCACACCTACTGTGGGCCTCTCATGCAGTTTTGTGCGTGCGAGAGGCACCGCGGAGGTAGAAGGTTCAACCCCAATGGAGCAGGGCCGGTTCTAGGATCTGCGAGGCCCTGGGCTAAAAGGGAACCCACGAGGCCCCCTCTAATTTAGATAAGTGGCCCCCTGCAAGGAGACCATTCACAGACACTGTGGGGGGCCCATTGTCCAGCATTTTTGCGCCCCCACAGTTTTAACTTTTACTCCACAAGCATTTCTCACACCTTCAGTCCGATGGCTGTGAGAATTGATTGTGGTCTAAAAGTTAAAACTGTGGGGGCGCCAAAATGCTGGACAATGGGCCCCGAACAGTGTCTGTGAATGGTCTCCTTGCAATTGAGGGAGCGTCTCCGTCTCCCTCCCCTATGCCTCCGTACACCATCCATGAGAGGCCCAGGGAGGGGGCCCCCCTCCAATGGACCTTAAATGCAGGCGACACCTTTCTTTGTAATAGATCGCCAGAGAAACAACAGGACTCATCACTGGTGCGTGGCCCCATGCTGGTGGGCTGAGTGCGAGGCCCTGTGCAGCCGCCCACGCTGCCCATGCCTAGCGCCGGCCCTGCAATGGAGTATAACTAATCACTGTAATGGCTTACTGAAAAACTATACAGTGATTTGCCATTTCCGTTGCTGAGCTATTCAGCCAGCCTATCTGTGCCTCCCACTACCTCTCGCGGAGAATGACGAGCACACAGCTAGCCTTGTGTAGTTAGGCCAGGCTTGGGTCACATTTGTCCTGACCTGCCAGGTGCTCACTGCGGGCCTTGATCATGTTCACTGCCCGCGCCCGTCACCAAAATCCCTAGTGGAGATGCCAATGAGGTAGTCCAGAGAAGTAGGTGCACCGTGCCAAAAAATGTATTGAATTATTGCTGTGGAAGGGCCAACGAAGTAGGCTAGTGTATGTATGTTTAGTGGTGGGGGAGAAGCAATGCCAATTCTTTTGTTTGTTTTTCGATGTGTGTGTGCCTGGCTGTGACTCAATTGTTGATTTTACCGTGCGTGCAGGTTTAATAATAAATTATACAGCCGCCAGTGAATAAGAGCAGCAGCGGCCGGCAGTGGGAGTACCTGCAGGGCGGTGATGGGGGGAGGGGGAGGGGCAGGGTGGGGGGTATTAATGTATGGATAATGGACTTTCACAGGTAAGTAAACATTTAAATAAATAAAACAAATTTTGTTGCGTGCACTGCACCAAATGCGATGCAGTGTGCGCAACGAAATTCGTTTTATTTATTATAGAAAAAAGGTATAGGGGCATATTATCAAGACCGTTATCGCCGCTTTAGCAGCCGTTTTCGGCCAAAAAGCGGCAATAATTTTATTGAAGTATTAGCAAGGACACGCTAACAGGCCTTAGCACGTTTTTCCTTGTGCTAGCACCTGTTTTACTAATGCCTTGCTACACATCACTAATGAGATGCAAAGTAGGCGTCCCTCACGTAACTTTATGGGAATACATCGCTAACGCAGCTTCGAGATATTTACAACGATGCCCTGGATCCACGTAGCGACAATTAAAATCGTGCTAAGCCCCCATTAACGCTGGAAACTAATGTCTGCAAAATTCCTGACTTAGCTATATTATCCCGTAGGA
This sequence comes from Lissotriton helveticus, assembly GCF_964261635.1. Taxonomy (NCBI): domain Eukaryota; kingdom Metazoa; phylum Chordata; class Amphibia; order Caudata; family Salamandridae; genus Lissotriton; species Lissotriton helveticus. The sequence goes on from NC_136062.1 coordinate 409,756,527, forward strand.
GGTGGGTTGTCAGGCTAAGTGCACCATGTCGTATTATCAAGGATTCACCTATCGCTGAGTTTTTATCGCTGGATTTCATGCGATATTACCGCATTTCCCCGCTATCGCTGTATTTATTATCGCCTTGGAGATAAGCGTTAATAATAGCGCAATATCTCGGCGATAAAATCCAGCAATGGGCGGTGATAAGAAAAAACGTGCTAAACTAGCATAGCCCCATATACTTTTAACTCACACCTCACATCTTTAGCCAGTTCTATGGCCTGCCTTTGGTTTTTAAATCCATCTTTTATTTTCAAATAGTGCTATGAGAAACGCAAGACTATCTGATGCTTCGTGAAAAGTTACAATTACTTGGCTAGCGCACAGTTTTTAAAGTTTGTTGCGGGCCAGTAAGTTGGGCATGCGGTTTGAAAGTCTGAAAGCAGATTTTTCACCTCCATTAACCTCCCCCTACCACCTTTGAAATCAGTTGACATTCAAACAGCCAGTTTTATATGCATTGCTACATTGCAAAGCCCTACATTGGTGAGGGTTGAAGGAAATACTTGTTTATGGTAGGGTATGAATTACACACTAAGGGGCATATTATCAACGGGCAGCGATAATTATCGCTGGCCGTGCTTAGCGATAACTTTGATATCGCAGGCTTTCTCTGGAATTTATCCCCCTAGTAGCACGTTATTAACAATGCGTTTCTCCAGGGCGATAACAATTTCAGAGATAGCGAGGTTATCGCTGTTTTGCAGGGAACATATCTGGTGTTCCAGTGATGTTCTCTGCGAAACTGTGATAACCTTGCTGATACGACCCACAGGGTCATATCAGCATAATCCACCCCAATGTTTGGGATAGGTAAGTCTGGATTTTAGCAGACGTCAGTTTTTGGAGAAAACAGCGGTATTCTCCAAAAACTAACGTGTGCTCAAATGCTGGGGCAGCCTTGTAAATATCGCAATGTAAACATCAGAGATATTTGCAAGGTAGTCCATCCGGGGTACGCCCAGTGGCGCCCACTTTGCATCTCATTGGAGATGCAAAGGGAGGCGTTGGGAAAAAGGGTGCTAACATGCAATTATGCATGTTAGCACCCCCTTGTAAATAGGGTGATAGTTTTATCACCGCTTTTTTGGCTTTTTAAGCCAAAAAAACAGAGATAAAGCCCTTGTAAATATGCCCCCTAATTGGATCAGAGGCCCTTAATCGTGCAAAAAGGAAAAGGGTGCACCTCGATCAACAAAACAATTACAGTGTGCACTTTCTTCACTTACTATGGACCTGGGGGTTTATAAATCTCCAAAGAAAGGTGAGGGTCTTTTCATATTTTTTATCTTTATGAACCACTTAGATGCACAGAAGTTTGTTTTTAACCCTATTATCAATGCAACATAACTATTTTACACTCTTCATATTACTTGAATAATACTAAATGGCAGTCGAAAACAGCACCCCAGTCTTACTTTTTACATGAGCCAATATTTTAATTGTGACCTTCCGTAAAAAAAAAAGGCTAGCACATTAAGGACAATGTTTTATCTGTATCCAGAAAAATAGTCATACATTTATATTTGCCAATAATTTTAACTTTTCAATTTACCTTCTAAATGCACTGTCTGCTCTTTAATAGAGAAATGTAGGCTAATGGGTGTGTGTTCCAGAGTTTGCAGCAACTCCTTGTCACATAACCCAAGCAACAAATTATATGGTATACACTAGAAAAAACCTAATAGAAAAAGAGTTGAAATTTCAGTTAAACATGCCTTCAGATGCACCCTTTCAAATACAGGCACAAAATGTAGAAAATGCTCTCATCTTCGCCCAGACATAATTGAGTACATGTAGTGCAGTACTTGTGTACACATGCAGTATACAGAGACAATGGATCAGACGTGTGTAAATCAGTGCATAGTAAATGTTACATAAGACAAAGCAGACTGGGGAACAACCTTTACAACGAAGGTTTTACAACGTGGTACTGTTACCACGCAACTTTTACAACGCAAGTCGTTACAACGACTTGCGCTGGGGGGGCGCTCCAGGATAGTAAATACTTTAATTTACTATCCAACTCCTTACCTACTATCTACGGGGACTAGAGTTGGAATAGTAAATTAAAATATTTACTATCCAGTGCCCCCCAACGTAAGTCGTTGTAAAGACTTGCACTGTAAAAGTTGCGTAGTAACGGCACGCGTTGTAAAAGTATGCGTTGTAACGTCGTACATCCAAGCAGACTACATGGTGCAGGCATATCATGTCTACAATACTGGTAGACATTATAGTTTAAGACTAACTGTTTGGTCTGGCCCAGCACAAAGGCATTATTTAAAACGTAACACCGTGGTTGTGTTAACTTTACTAATAATAATTAATATCTACCCATATGAACCATTTTAGCAACATTAGGATAATGACTGGAGCAAAAAATCATAATGCTCTAGCCTATGCCTTGCAGTTTGTATGCAGCTCTTTTGATGACAGTGAGTGGTTCTCTCTGCCATGATAGGCTTGTAACATTTAAACTGCAAGAAACAATAACATCTCTCTTACAAAAGCAGTAACCCGCAGAACTATCTACATTATATGAACTTTTGTGATCTGCATGGTACACATTCGTTGCATATTAAACATCTGCCCATTACCATTGCCTTGGGCCCAGTTCCAGAACGAGAAAGTATGTGGGAGGTATTGGGTGAAGCGTGAACTTAGAACCCCCTTTCACCTAAACTGATTTTCACAGGGATTGCTTGGTTGACTAAATTGTTTTTTTTTTCTTTTCACCACCTGGTAAAGTCTGGCAAACCTTACCTAATTTTTGGGCAAAGAACAAGAGGACCCAACCTACTTTGCTACTCTTGCACCCCTACAAACACAACAACCCCAGCGTTTAAGGTAAGGAAACTGTCATAACTACACTCTCAAAATTGATTTATTAACCGTCTTGCTTTCTCAAATTTGCTTGAAAATGCACCATTTGCCCACTCTTTTAAAAAAAAAAATGTATGCCGGTCGGGTTCCCTTGCTACGCTCCCTCGCCACAGTGCACTCACGGCTACTATTACACCCCAACACTTTCATATGTCACCAGCCCCCAGTGAAATTATTACCCATCAGTACCATCATGAGCTAAAACCATAGAGATAGCATTCTCAATCTCTTCATGATGATCTCGAATACCAGAAATCCAAAAATGTGCAGAAAGAACTTTGCCAATTGTCATCTTCTTATTAGGGTCGAGAATTGTCATACCCGAGAGACTGAGACGGTTGGTCATTGAACTGGTACATGAAGGGCAATGTGAAATTGTTGCTACTGAACGAGCTCTGCTGGACCCACTGTGGTTCCCTCATCTTCATGAAAGAGTTGAAAAAGAATTAACGGCCTGTCATTTGTTCAACAGTTATTCATCCAAAACCACCTTGCAACAATTAAACATGTCTAATCCCCCAAAGCATGCACAGGAGAAGATTGCAATTGATTTCTTTGGAACCCTTGACAATGGACATCATCTAATATTCATTGTCAATGAATGCTCTTGTTTTCCCCCTTGTGGAAGATTTGTCATCAACTACTCATGACAGAGTCATTAAGCGGTTAGTACGTATTTTTGCAACATGGGATGTTCCTTTGATTTTGAAATCTGCCTGCCAATAGTCGAGAATTGAAACATTTTCTGCTTCGTGCATACGGTCAACTGCCAGTTGTACTACAGGTGTAATCCCTGCCATCTTAATGTTTGGGAGAGCCATGGGAAACAAGTAGCCACAATAGACCATTGGAAGATCTATTGACATTGATAATTTTTGTACTACTGATTCATCTCACAAACGGAAAATGAAGGCCTAACTGGACAGGCGCCGCTGTGCTCAGATCACTGTGTAAAAAAGAGGAAACCGTATCATGCAGGCAGAAATACAAGTCTTATGCTCACCATCCTGGGAAGTCCATTAAGCAGGATTCTTCCAATTTCAAGCACCTGCCTCAACCTTCGCTAACTACAGATGTCAGAAGTGAGACTTATCCACCGGAGACCCCAAAACAGTACCAAAGTCTCTGTCACCAGTGCCAATCATGGAATCCTCACCTGTATCTTCTCAACCTCACATGACAAGAGCTGGGTGATTGATTCAAGCACAAAACGATGAAGAGTCCTGATGTATATATATATATATATATAAATATATATATATATATATGAAATCAAGGCTCCTCCTCAGCACGCTCTGCGCTCGCAGACACCGCTTCCACACCAGCAGAAATGAGGAACGGTTCGTTGGAACGAACCAACGAAGTCATCAAAAGATGTTTTATTACCAAACAGAACCAGCGACGCGTTTCGAGCTAGAAAGGCCTTGTTCACGCTGCAACATGTTAAGAATAATGATGCTTTTTTATATGCTTATGGTGATGACATCACCTCCCCCTAGTGGTGATCACCAGTGCCACATGTGTAACAAATAGTGAAAACATACTGCCGCTGTTAGTCTTTTCTTGCTCATTATACATAGAGACAATACAATTCCTGGTTAAATCCAAGTAATTACCCTACTGCCACGTCAGGATGGTTATTAAAATCCCAAATATCACAGGATACAAACAATCAATAAACCATCAAGAAAAGGGGGCTCGATAAATCATCTCAAATATTATATGTACATGTGCAAATCAATGCATTATAGCAGCAAAAGTTAAAGTGCAATAAGTGTATAAAAAAGTGCATAAGTGTGAGAATATTCCAAAAAGTGCAAAGTGCAAGGGAAAGCCGCATTACCATCAGAACAGAGATACCTAATGCTTCATATTAATCAACATTTTCAATTTCACAAATTCATAATGGACTGCATTATTAAGTAAAAGGTTCTCTAAAATTTGCTAACGGTAAAAACTATGTATCAAAAACGTTAAAAAAGAGAATATGTAAAAATAATATCATATCTCTTATATATATACACTCACACATATCAAGAACAACTATACAGTAAAAAAACCCTATACAGAAGACAAAAAAATATATACATATATATATATATATACACATATCTGCTCTAAATCAGAAAAATACAGTTCAAGTATAAGACTAGACAAAATTCAAACTCAAAAGACTGAAATGTCAGGATAAATACAAAACTGTAAAATACCAATAAAGTAGATGGAAGTATATGTTTGGAAAAAATGCATGTAAATCCTAGAGTCATTGATATATAAACACAGAAGCTGCTCAGCAAAAAATCGGTACAGTGAAGAATAGAGATGTAATCAGCCATGCTGGCACTGGAATAAAATGTACCTCCTAATAGGGAACCTAACTAGGAGGAGAAGGACCACACATGGAAAAGAATACTGGATAAATGCTACAAGCTCAGATAAGCTGCAACCAAAGATATAGATATTTATAAATAATGGTGCATTTCTTCAATATTGTTAAGCCCGTTTGGCCAACGGCTATCGTATATTTATTTTACAAATGGTGAGATGTAGTGTCTTGTGAGTTATAGAGGATGGAACCCTTTTGGTACCTGACAGACTACATATAAAGGTGACGTAACTGCTTGGGTGTGGGGGTAGAATTCATGCTGTAGAATGTTTAGTTAATAGTTACCCGCTAAGGAATAAAAACATGTAATATCAAGCTCCGTGTGTGGTGTGATCCTTTGCATGTACCTGTGCTGCATGGAATAACCCCAATCATTCCTGTGAGCATGTATTTGCAGATATTTTAACTGTAAACGGCATATAATTAAGCAATGTGGCATAATAGCATAATTTTGGGAATTTCACTGCACAATAGTAATGTAAAATTTCCATTATTATGCTAATTGTCTTGGTGTAACTCAAATTTCGCAGGAGTTTAATTGTTACATTACAGTAAATGGATGTCACTCTCATCAAGTCTCTATACCAGGAAAAATAACTCATTAATTATATATACCAACACAAAATACGTACAGATCCTCTTTTCCCACATATGCACACTCTCTATTGAGGTTCTAAATGTGTGTTGTATGGATCATACTACTATGGATTATATTTCTACTAGGACAATTGCCTAACCTATGAAGACCAAGGTCAAATTGTAAATTACTATTGTGAAATAAACAACTCCAGTCTGTATCACAAGAAATGTAGGTCATAAGTTCTCACCACTAGAACACATGGGTGAATGACTCAACACTGAAGTAGGCACTGGTGTGACAGCTTGTTGTACTACTAATCATTACAAATGGCTTAATTATTTCAACCATGTTCACTTTCTGACTGAACGTTGTAGAAACTATAGGTGTCATATGCTTGTTAAAGTTTCTGAGTTTACGCTGCGTGTGGGACCAGAATCAAGGATGTGCATTCCAGCTCTGGAGGAACTGAGTGACAAAACTAATTTTAGGTTAGATTTAGATGTAGCAGTAAAAAGTACATTTTGTAAAGTTTACTTTTCCACTTTAGTGTTAAAAAATCTGGGGTTATTATTAAATCAGATTTTCAAATTAAGCATTTATCTAGATTTTTTCCAGGCGGAGCTGTAAAATAAAGAATTTAAATATCATCTAGACCCATCTAAATTCTAGGAAAGTTTGCACTGTGGTTTAGTTTTTGGGCCAGATGTATGACCCGCTAATTAGCGAGTCTCAAATTGCATTGCATTTGTGACTCACAATTTGCGACGTCTCAGTTACATTTTTTAAGGGCAGGCAATGATATCTGGGACCACTGCCTGCTCTTAAAAAATATTTTCCCACAAACTCACAAAAGGTAAGGGGCCCCGTGGGGACCCTTTCCTCTTTACGAATGGTTTACCATCTACTTTAAGTAGGTGGTAAACTGTGAGTGTTTTGCGGCCGAAAAACATTAGTACATAGCATGTTGACTCACTTTTAGGAAGAGACGCCGCTTCCTAGTAGCGAGAGTCACAAATGCTATTTTGTGAGTCAGTGACTCGCAAAATAGCATTTGTACATGCTATTTACCCTTTTTTGCAGCCGCAAACAGGAGGATCTCCAGTTTGCTGCTGCAAAAATGGGTCGTACATCTGGCCCTTTGTGTTTTATTTCACTGTCAAACCACACTAAGCCCTATTAGATTGTGTTTTCATTTTAGGTCTGGCATTAGCCAAGACCTTTTTAATTTTACTACAATTATATGTAGTGAACTGACACTGGCCTGTTTGCTGCTACCGCGAGCGAGAGCCCTTCCGCAATCTTTCCGCCACCGCCAGGACTACAGTACCCAGCAGCACTCGTGGCGCGCACGCCGCCACCGCGCCTATCAATCGCCAGGAGGCGCTTATAAGGAACACAGGGCTCCGGTGGAGTGGGAACCCTGTTGCAACTGACACTGACCTGTTTGCTGCCACCGCGAGCGAGAGCCCTTCCGCAATCTTGCCGCCACCGCCAGGACTACAGTACCCAGCAGCACTTGCGGCGCGCACGATGCCACCGCACCTATTAAGCGCCAGGAGGCGCTTATAAGGAACACAGGGCTCCCGCGTCACGGGACGCGTGCGGTCAGCGCCGGGCGCAGCCCGGGCCAAGGGCGGGCCCGTCTGAGGCCAGGCTGGGCCACGCTGTTTGGATCTTTGGCCCTGGTTGTTCCTTTCAAGCTGTACTGTTGTCCTAATATTCATTCGAGATCACCCTGCCATAAGGTAATGTGACGCGCATGCTAATAATTGACTGCATTTGCCACTGTTTCAATTGGTTGGTGGCTTTTGTTTGCATGATAACCGGCCAACACTAAATTATAATGATTAAACGGAGAGGGGTGGCTGGGACTTTGGAAGCCTTTATTGTGAGGGCCGAGTCACTCCTCACACATGAGATACAACTGACGGAGAGACCTCACACATGAGATTCAACTGACGGAGAGACGGCTATCCCTGGACCCAGTCACACTACACTCAGCAGCCTCTAATATAACTTGCTTAACCCCAGGAAATACAACACCAGTCAGGGTTGATTCTGTCACTGCTATATTACCCCTGCCACCTGTGGATTCTCCCAATATGTCTGCCGCAGATGTTCCTTGTATTAATACCCGGGGACAAGCAGCGAAGCTACACAGAAACAGCAAACCAGTTGTCCAGCATATGAAAAGGAATAAAAATGCTGTCCTTATCAAACCCAAACCCAAACCCAAATCAAAAAAGAGTGGTCCACCAACTAGTAATATAAATGTTCATGAGATTGTCAGCACAAACTTGGTCAGGACTCAGACTGATGTTATGGCCGGGGTTAGGAGTGAAGTGACTGATATGGGCACCGACATTGGTTGCAACAGAATCTCTCGAAATGATATTGGCCAATATTAAGAATATAATCGCTAAAAATTTTGATTTGCTTTAGGGGAAAGCTAATGGATCTGAACTTTGCTGTGGATAAGCTAAGTGGTGGGACGTTTAATATTGTTTCTAATGATGGGGGAGGACGTAATTCTATAATACCCGTGGCTTTCAAACAAGGTCTTGAGTTGCAATTGATAGCTAATGCTCCCCGCACATACATACTCCCTGTAAAATCTTGTGTATCCTGCGGCCATCGTGAAGACTATTCTGCCTCTAAACATACCCTTATTGGGAGAGTAAAGTCAGGGCATGTAAAGAGCACATAATTCAAATAACTGAAATTTGGCCGTAGGGAGTGTGAAGTGTCATCAGTCTCAGCGAGATATTATTGCAGGTGACAACATTAATGATGTTGGAGATCGCCCTAGGGGTGCGTGTTTAAATCAAAATAATGATGTTTTGAATCTACCACCTGCCTATGGCCCCTATGTGTTTGTTTTGGCCGCTGTCCCAAGTCTTGTTGGAGGTCAGAGGGAGTCTTGGTCAGACCTTCGGAATAAATCAGTTGACTGGCTCAATAAACATAAAGGTTTTCACCCATCTGCAATGGATGAAATTATCATGGCCAGGAGAGTTGGGTGGTTCGGCCAATCGAATAAGAATATTAATGGTGACTGCATTGTTTTCAATTTCCGCCGTATATTGACAACCAGAGAGCAGTCCTTTGTTCAAAATACTGGTATTTGTGCACTTCCCCTAGGCCATTTCAATAAACCATCAGCCACATTAGCTAGCGATTTTGAAGAATTCCCCCTTGTTTACGCATAGATTCCATACACTTTCTAACTAATTTAGATGCTCAGGACTGACAACCAATTGTTATGCCCGAAACACAAGTCTATGAGGAGGAGCAACCTGGTATTACACCCTTACCTCTAACAGATAGGGAAGTTACAGTTACAGTTATGACTAGGGCCAACAGGGGGGGCGATCAAAGTATTTTAAGCTGGAATGTGGTGATGCTTCAAAATAAGCTTGATAATCAGGATTGGCTTTGCATCATAAAGGAACATGACATAGTCATGTTCCAGGAGACCTGGGCTACCGAAGACCTATACATTGAAGGGTTCCATTGTTTTAGTGTAGTAGCCCCAAGTCCCAAAAAGGGTAGACCATCGGGGGATTGGGATTAATGTGGCTGCTGGAGGAAGCTTCAATGTTCTCCCTACAAATAGCCAAAATTACCAAGTTGTGCTTTTTAAAAGATGAGTTTGTTTTCACCTGGTAAATTTTTACAACAATGATTTTTACTCTGTTCCTAATAGGAACTTCATTTGGCTTTTTGACTTTATTTAAAATTTAGATACTGAGCTTAATATGGAGGGACCCTCAGGGATTGTGTTGGGGGGTGATGTTAAGTCCAAGCTCACTAATATGACCCAGCAGAGTGTTCATCTTCTAGAGAGTTTTCAGACACACTTTTATCTCTTAATTTTGTTTCTCACGTATCTTCCCCAACTCACGTCAAGGGGCATATCTTGGACCAGATCTGGTCCTTGAACTGCCCTGTCGACTCCCTTCTTATTTCTCCCTGCACCTGGTCTGATCATCACCTGATTTCTTTTGTTCTTTCTATCAGCTCTCCAGTTAGGGCCCCCCTTCCCAAAAATGTCTGGGTCCGCTCGTGGAGTAGAGTTGACCCGGCGAACTTATCAGCTCTTTTAAGTGCTTCTTATCCCGCCCTACACGGGCTCTCCACCTTGGCTCAGGTTAACAGCATCGAACAATGGCTCTCCTCAGCCAGTGAGTCCATTGCCCCCTTGAAACGTCTGACCTCCAAGCGGGAGAAAGATGCTAACCTGTGGTTTACCGATGACCTGAAAACCATCAAATTATCGGTACGCCGTGCTGAGAGGGCCTGGAGGAGAAACTACTGTCCCATCTTAAGAGCTGATTTTACCACCTTATTAGCTCAATATAAGAATGCCATCTTGGCCGCCAAAACGACCTATTTCTCCTCCAGGATCCTCACAGCCGAGAACCAATCAAGGGAAATCTTCTCAATTGTTCAGAACCTAGCCTTCTCAGATCGTACCTCTCTTAAGCCCTCTCCTTCCCTTGCCCTCTGTCACTCTCTGAATAGCTTTTTCATTGATAAAATTGTTGCCATTAAAGCTAATATCCCTGCACCTTCCCCGTCTTTTGTTGATCCTCAGTGCCCCCCTTCCCAAGGACAATTAAACTCTCTTCCCCTTCTGACCAAGGAATCTTTCACATCTTTAATCCCCCTTGTAAAATCTGGCTCTCCCCTGGACACCTGTCCCGCTCATATACTCCGTCACATTTACATCTCTTGCTCTGATCCTCCCCTTCACTTACTAAACAGTTCACTCTCTCAGGGGGTAGTCCCCAACCCCTTGAAATCAGCTATTATTTTACCCATTTTAAAAAAACCTGGCGCAGACCCCTCGATCCCAGCCAACTTTCGCCCCATTTCTCTCCTACCATTTTTGGCAAAGGTGCTCGAGCGCCATGTCACCAGGTCGCTGGGCACCTTTGTGGAAGAAAATGGGGTATTGGCTTCCCGCCAGACTGGCTTTCGCCCCGCACACTCTACGGAGTCCGTAGTCCTCTCGGTCCTCGACAACCTCAGGGAGGGGAGGGACACCAATCAATTCCAAGCTCTGGTCCTCCTCGATCTCTCTGCCGCCTTCGACACGGTGGATCATACCATCTTACTTTCCCGTGTCGCGGCGGCGGGGATCGGGGGTACGGCCCTGGTTTGGTTGTCCTCCTTCCTGAGGGACCGCACCCAGGCAGTTCGCCTGGGTGATTTCACTGCGGAATTTCGGAAGGTCCTGTGCGGGGTCCCCCAAGGCTCCTCCCTTTCACTGCTTCTGTTTAATCTTTACATTTCTCCCCTCATTTTTTCTTTACAACAAATGGAGGTCACCGTATACAACTATGCGGATGACCTTCAACTTGTCTTCAATCTGTCCTCTTCTTCTGCCTCTATCTCTAATTTCCAGTCTACTATGATTTTCATCAGGGACTGGATGGATTTCAACCACCTGAAACTCAACCCTGATAAGACCGAGTTGGTGCTGACAGGTGGTTGCTCCAGTCCCTGGTCTTCACTTTTTTGGCCCCCTTCCCTTGGTCCCTCTCCGGTCCCCTCTTTTTCGGTAAAAACCCTTGGTATTAAACTCAACTCTCACCTTACCCTTCACTCCCAGGTTAGTTCTGTGGTTTCTTCCTCTTTCCTGTCTCTTCGTACCATCCACAAGGTCTCTCGATTTTTCACCTTTGAGGCCTTGAAGTTGATCATCCTTGCGATGGTCATCTCCCGCCTGGATTATGGCAACGCCCTATATGCGGGTATTCCTGCATATAGTCTCAGGCGGTTGCAGATGATCCAAAACCAGGCGGCGCGGCTGGTCTTTAACCTTCCTAAATCCTCACATGTCACCCCCCTTCTGAAACTTTTACATTGGCTTCCGGTTCGGGAACGTATCCAATTCAAGCTTGCATCTATTACTTACCAGGCTCGATTGGGTACGGCCCCTGCATTTATTTCTTCGGAGATTATCCCCTACTTGCCAGCTAGGGAGCTCCGATCTTCTTCTCAATCCCTCTTGATGGTTCCCCGGTTTCGCCGGAAAAAGTGGGGGGGCTCAAAATTTGCGACCCTTGCCCCAACCCTTTGGAACTCATTACCCCTTGATCTTAGATCTTTAACCCCATATTCCCAGTTTCGAAAGAAACTTAAAGCCTACTTCTTCAGTAAATTTTTTATTTAATTCCCTGTTACCCGACCTCCCTTCCCTGTCTTTCGTGGAGATCTGCCAGTTACAGCGCCATGAAACTGCTGGTGTAAGAGCGCTATATAAGAATTTTTAAACTCAAACTCAAACTCAAACTCAAACTTAATGTTATGGATTTGGTTGGAGGCACTAAGGCAACCAAGCATATACCGCCAACCTTGAGGAGAAGGGGTTGTTGTTCAACTATTGATTTTGTTTTTATCTCCCCCTCTTTTTAAGATCAGTTAAAGGCCGCAAAAGTCATTGCCACGGATCATGGGGACCACAACCCTATTAAAATAGTGCTGAGCTCAGCCCCTAGACCCGTGTTCCTTTTAGAACGCGGAGCCAGGAATCTCACACCTTCAACTGATAATCTAAGACTAATATGGAAGGGTGTTGACAGTGGTGAAGTGTTAAAAAAATTACTTAAGGGTAATATGCATCTTGTAAATTTCTGCCTGTCATTGCAACCAATGCATGCTGAGGTTATTCATGATTTTTCTAAACTTTGTCAAGCCACAACTCTCTACTGTCAAAACCTGCATCCCTGGCAGGAAGTACTCCCAGATGTTTTGATAGAGATTTTACACTGGCCAACAAGAACCTTCATAGAATGTTGTCATCTAATCCAAGATGTAGAACAGACGTTCAGTTGGCAAGGAGAGAATATAATACAGCGATCTCGAATAGGAAGAAAGCTCTCCTATCCGAAAGCTGGGAAACCCTTTCTGAGGCTGCTATAAAAAAGGGCAGTATTTGTTGGTCTGCTGTAAAGGACCTCAGATTGATGGGCCATCTATTAACACCCATTAGTTGTACCATCTCCAGTGAAGCTTGGGAAAATCATTTCTCAAAAATCTATGCAACCCCCCCAACCAGAGACAGACTATTACGAGTCCGACCCACTGGCTACCATAGAGCTAACTATCTCTCAAGTGGAAGAAGCTATTAATCAGAGCATAGGGAATAAGGCACCTGGTTCAGATGGGCTGCCTATTAATTTAATCAAGTGGAAACCAGACTTTTGTGCCCCAATACTTTTGAATGTCTTTAATAGTTTCATTTACGCCACTTTACCTGAAACAAGGGCTAAGAGTATTATAGTTCTAATTTTTAAAAAAGGAGACAGGTCCGAACCTAGTAACTATAGACCAATATCATTAATTGATAATACATAAAAAATATTGGGGAGAGTTTTTTATAGTAAAATATTAACTTGGACAACAGGGAATTATATTTTAGAGCCATGCCAGTTAGGATTCCGTAGAAAGGTGGGTACCACAGAGCAATGCCTTAATCTTAACCTGATTATAGGAAATTTCAACATTGCACGGAAGTCTCCAGTCTATCTGGCATTTATGGATTTGTCCTCAGCATTTGACATTGTTAATAGGCCAAAGCTGTGGACAATCCTTTTGGCATATGGGCTGGATGAGCCATTGGTACACTTTTTAGCGTACCTTCACAAAGATCTTCAGGCGCAGGTGAGGATTGGAATGGGTGGAGAGGTCTACGGTCCTATTAAGGTAGGAAGGGGGTGAGACAGGGTTGTGTCTTGGCCCCCCTTCTTTTTATTATATATATCAATGGGCTGAATAGCTCATTGAAAACTATAACTCATTATGTCCCCTTAATTAATGGTAAACCAATTCCTGTGCTACTATACGCAGATGATACGGTTCTTATAGACTGCACTCCAAATTCTCTGCGTATTATAGTCCATACTTTGGTGAGGCATATGGACGGTTTGGACCTGTGCGTTGATTTAAAAAAATCGTTTTTAATGTCCTGCGGCCCTGGGAAGCGAGAGTTGAGCTCCATTGCAGTAGGTTGCCAGAAATTGACACGTACTTTCATATTCTCATATCTTGGGTTGGTCTTTGCTGTGAACAGGTTCTGGACTGAACATTTTACTCATTCCAGGAGCAAGTTCTCATAGGCCACCATCTCAATCCTCAGCCTTCCCTGCCCTAGGACTACTGGAGCTATCTTAGCTATCCCAAAAATTTACAAACTACAGTCCATCCCTGTGGCTACGTGTGGGGCTGAAATTTGGAGTACTGTAAAGAATTCTTGTATCCAGCAGGAAGAAAATAGGATTGGGCATTCCAATTTAGACCCCACAATATATTTACCATAGAGAACTCAATCTTAACTTTATATCTGATTTTATACCTGCTCCACCTGCTCTTTTCTGGTTATCAATATGGAAGTACCAGGCTGCCTCCGTTACCAGAGAGATTATCAATGATTGTCTCATGTGCAAGAAAGGGATGGATATGCCTTCGTTGAGCGCCATGCAAAAAAGTTAGCATAGTGTTAATAAGGAATGTATTTTATTAGATCCTAGCTTGGCTGAAACTGTGTCTAAAATGGATTTGAGAGATGCTTTTTACTCTCTAATAACACAGAAAGGATACATCTGGAATCTAAGAAATCTACTGTTCTTAGTTATATGACCATCGAACAGTACTATCACCCCTTACCAATATATCTTACCTTCCCCATGAGTCATTGGGAAAGGAGCTTATTATTCCGCCTAAGAGCAGGAACTGTCAGATTTGCACTATGTTTTCCTTTTGGTTACCACTCTAATCTCAATCATATACCATGTCCCGGCGATGGAAAGAGCGATCAATCAATATTACATGTTCTATTTTTTTGTAAATACTATACAAAATATTCAAAGTGGCTTTTAATCCCATTTTTAAAAAGAGAGGGCCTATTAGTCTGGAGAAGCCTACTTGTGCATAGTATCATTGGTTGATGAAGAGTTGAGTACATTCCTTAGAATTTCCGCTAGAGCACGTAAATTGATGCTTGATCCCTGAGATGTTAATACTGTATAATTGAAGGTTGAGATAATGTTACTACATCAGTAATTTTTTTTATCTATTTAATACCAATGAAGTTATTTCTATTTTGTAATCAATTTATTATGGTCATATTATTGTGGATTTTTATATTGCCATGTATCTTCACAACTCTTTAACTGTTATTTTAATTATGATATTGTGCTTTTATGGGTACCAAGTTACCCGAATAAAGTTTATGAAATGAATGAATGAATGTACAATATACACACACAAAGCCACCTCTCTTCATCCATTGGTCTGTTCTGGTGCCATTCACATTTTACTTCCTACCACTGTGGCATACAGAAAGGGACAATTGGTCAGCTTGCTTCAGCCACTGTCTAGTTTCATTGTAAGTGACTGCATTTAGCCCTTTTGCAAGAAGCATAAGGTAGTTCCATTCAGTGCAAGTTTTTTTGTTTTTACTTCATTATTACTTTAGCGTTGCCTTTGTAGAGCCTGATGTGACACAAGATGAGCGCACAGGGCACATTCCAGCTTAATCAGTTCCTGTCTCCTGCCAGAGATGTTGTAAATTCGTTTTGAAGTTGCCCTTATCTGTTCCGTTCTTCTGCAAATTATGTTGTAAATTCCTTTTGAAGTGACTGATGATATTTCTCATCATATGAGTAGCTAACATGAATATAAGCTCATGAGATTGCTCTTCCTTAGCAACCCTGTTTGCCATTGCTTCTTTTCGTCTTTTTTTCTTTCTTTTTTTTCTTTCTTTCTTTCTTTCTTTCTTTCTGTTTTCATTTTTTTTCCTTCCTTCCTTCCTTCCTTCCTTTCTTTCTTTCTTTCTTTCTTTCTTTTCCTTTGTTTCTTGTCTCTTTCTTTTATTCTTTTCCTCTTTCCTTCTTTCTCCTCCTTTTTTTTACCGTCCATTTCTATTTGTCATTCATTTTACTAATGCCATTTTAGGGTCTAGTCACTGAACTGTCATACTCAATACAGTGTTACAGGGCAGAAAGTCGTAATAGGAGCACAAATTAGGTTCAGAAAAAATAGAAAAATCAGAGGTGACCATGCAGAAAAGGCAAACTTGCTAGACTAGGCCTATAAATTGCTAGTGATACATGGACCCAAGGATGGAGATGTTGTCAGAGTTTGCTCTTTTCTAAAGTTACAAAGTCTTGTTTTTCCTACATGGACATCGTCGTTTTCCATGCACGTTGCAGGCCGCTTTTGCTTTGCACACGTTACCCAAGCGTAAGCTTAAAAAAAATTCCTCATTGTATTCTCTCACATCGTCAGCTCATGTTTTTTGTCAATTTCATTGGATTTCGCCTGCACAGCCTAGGCAAGGTCAAACAGCACTGTTTTTTGCTATTCTCTGTGGTCGGACACTAGCACCTAGACATAATAGAGACACCCAGCTATTTTTTTTAATACACATGTTTTGTCATATAACTCGAGATGTGTCGTTCAAAACACACACACAGAACAGAGACTGGCAGACAGTGCAACGGTACTGAGAGAAGAGTGCTGAGTCAGCTGGGGTCTGCTGCAAAACGCAGAGCTCTATAATCACTTAGCTTTCGTCGTGAGGGTGGGTTTAGGTAAATTTGTCAGATAATATGACAGGACTCTTTATTGTATACGATCTAATAGCTATGCTAATGACAATTTTGACCTGTATTTGTTTGCTAGTTGTGGCACAGCCAATGCACATTAGAGCATGATAGTTTATATAAATATTATAAACTTTCCTTGTGCCTCTTTTTTATTTATTGTGGGCAAGTACAAGTGAGAGAGCATTAGGTGGTGACCTGCTACTGTGACCCTGAGAAGGTCGGGAGTGTTGTGTGCTGGGGTGCCAAATCACTTGCAATCAGCCATGCTGTTTCCGCTTTGATTCTGGCTAGGCTGGATTATGGAAACTCCTTATATTTGGGTCTACCAAATAATCTTTTAACCAGACTCCAGGTAGTAATGAATGATGCGGCCAGACTCATTTTTAATGAACCTCGGCATATCAGGGCTACTCCTCTACTTCAGGGCCTTCACTGGCTGCCAATTACCCAGAGAGTCAAGTTTAAGAGCCTCTGTATCGTGCATAAAGCGGTCCATGGTTCAGCTCCTACCTATATTAAGGATCGCTTGACTAAATATGTACCAATCAGGACCCTTCGGTCTACTGAGGCAGGCAATCTGATGTGCCCTAGGTTCAATCTGGTTGGTGTCTAAGGGCGGTAGAGCCTTTTCTAGCACGGCCCCCCGAGCATGGAATTCTCTCCCAGTCACACTGAGGAAGGAAACTAATCTTCTTATCTTTAGGAAGAAACTAAAGACGGTGCTCTTTTTGGAAGCATGGGGGCCACTGTAGTGGGTGGCGTGGCGGTCTTATTGGTGTTATGTGTCCACTATCAGCGCTTAGATACCTCTGGGTGATAAGGCGCTTTATAAAATTATAATAACATAACATAACATAACTTGTCTCTCCGGAATGGTTAGGAGGGCAAGTGAGGCACTGTGAGCTATTCGTATTTGGGCCCATAGATGCTGATGGGGTATGGTGACTCAGTCCCTATATGCCGATGTTCTATAGTTCTAAGCATAGTTCAGTTACTGAGTAGAATCCCTATAACACAGAAGTTACAGATATTTGCCGAGGTGGTGCTTGGGATCGACCAAGCAGAGCTGGTTGGCATGATCTTGGGTGAGTCATGCGCTATGAAAGAACCCATAACATAACATAACATAACATATAACATCCATATTGAAAAAACAGACCAGCAATGACTTGTGTTTAAGTAGTGGGACACAAGAAGCAAAAGATATCTTTCAGAAGCCTTCAAAGGAAGAAGATAGCTCTGACTCCAGAGTAAGATCAAAGTTCAGGATAACCTGTAGGCCAGTTAGAAGGGGTGTTGTGCCTAACGTTGTGGGTCATAGATGTATTAATTGCAATATATGACACAGGCTAGAAATAAATATGTTTTGTCAATTTTTAGCTCATGATGGTCTTGCAGCATTCATTTATCTTTCCCCTGCAGACTATTATGACATTGGCAGGATTGGATGGGTTTAGTTTAACCCAGATTTAATAGGATTTTAGTGTCATTTTCATAATTTTACCAGTTATGGCCGTAGGGTTACATCAGTGCAGGGACCAGGATGTGGTACAAATTGCAGATAAGTGGTGATATGGTCACATCTTTGCGGAAAGAGCAGTAACATAAAATGTCAAAATATTCTGTATCATGGTAGGTGCAGAATTGCATACTCTCAAATGCCATGTAGCATTTACTATGCAACATCATGCATGTCTTCCTCACAGCCATGCCAACTATGCACCCATTTATTTATGAAATCATCCCCCAGCTAATGTCCACAACTTCCAGCCAATATAGTCTTGAATCTATCGTGAAAAATCAACATCACACACTTCCTAGGATTCTCCCTGGTTATAGACAATCTACTCCAATATATTTTCTCCCCACAGTCAATGGCCCGCCTTTCTGCTCCAAATCAAGAATGCCCATTATTAACCTTATACCCACAGGACAGTCAAGCTTTTACTGTGTGTATAATGTCTGATAAACGAAAGGCCAAAGGCATTTTAGGATTGGATAGTGGAGCCCTTGCTTAGAAGTGGCACAGATTTAATGATTCACAGCCTTAGTTAAAAACGCAGTGAATTTTTTTGTCGATGGGTAACGTGCTACTCCGTGGAGATCAGAGATAATTTCAAGCTGAAAGGGCCTGATTACGAATCTGGCGGATGGCTAACTACATCACAAACGTACAAAAGGGGGGTGGTGATGGACGGAGCATCTGAACCAATCAAACACTCACACCCAGTCAACAGATATGGGTTTAATCCATCACCGTTCTTTAGCCCACTCTGCCACCCCAGTTCAGACATGGCCATATGCAAATCAGTCTGACCCTGTGCCTCATGGGAACAGTCCAGCCCGAACTGCCAAGCCATGCTCTCCCTGGACCGGAAACAAGCTTCCTAGGACCGGTTTCTGGCATTTCAGTCGTCTTCAGCCAGGCTTGCTTGAATCCAGTGGCAAAGTGAGCAAGGGACTCATGTCTGAGCATACCCTGCCAACTTATGGCAAACAAAGCGGTACATGCGGTGGTGATGAACGGAGCATCTGAACCAATCAAACACTCACACCCAGTCAACAGATCTGGGTTTAATCCATCACCGTTCTTTAGCCCACTCTGCCACCCCAGTTCAGACATGGCCACATGCAAATCAGTCTGACCCTGTGCCTCATGGGAACAGTCCAGCTCCAACTGCCAAGCCATGCCTTCCCTGGACCGGAAACAAGCTTCCTAGGACCGTGTAGGAAGGTAGATCCCTGACTATGGTTGCCCCCAACTTTTTGCCTGGTGTTTTGCTGGTTTTCTGACTTAGTTAACCTGGGACCCTGCTATTCAGGGCCCCAGGCCTACTGCTCTCTCTGTAAAATGGATTCCATGTACCTTAGGTACATATCTAAATTGGATACTGAGTCACCTTATCAGTCCCTGTACAGTGTACCTTAGGTACCCAGGGCATAGGTGTACCCAGGGCCTACCAGGGGCTGCAGCATGTATTATGCCACCCCTGGCTGGCCATCCAAATCTGACACAACTGGCTGCTTGACAGCTGGGGCAAGGTGGTGTAATCACCCTTTGCTTTAGATATAGTATACCTATATCTAACCCTAAAATGGACACACAGATCTCCTATCAGTCACTCCTATGGCAGGCCTTAACAATCCTGAAGGCAGAGTGCTTGGAATCGTGTGAGATGGTGCTCTGGCATGAGCTGAGCCTGTCTGCGGCTTTCGGGATCTATCCCTTAGCCGTTTCCATGATATCGCATACCATATACTCTTAAGTGCATTATAATCCTCGCGGTTATATGCCAACTCTGGTATCGCTTTATCAAAACATGTCGAGTAAGGTGTCATACGAATTGGAATACTAACCCCTCGCCAATTCTGGCGACGGGGTTAGCATTCCACCCTTCTAGAGGGACACGACATGTATGTAACCCCTAACCCCGGTTAAAGTCAGACAGAGCCTTAGCATCCACAAAATGGATGCTGCCACCGAGACACAAGTCTGCCCTCCTGCTGCTGGGAGTCCTCCCAGAGCAGGAGATAAGGACAAAGGGTTTCCTGCCAGGGGCGGTGCCAGCACCGTCCAAGACAGGATTTTGTGTATTGTAGGTAGGCAGGGCTTCAGAGGAAGGTGACTGCACGTGGCACCCTGGTGCTCACTGTGCATAGGCTGGCTTGAACCAGTTCCAGGGACACTCCAGACCCTGTGCTGGGGAAAAGCCCGCCAAGGAAGTGGGTGTAACCACCCCCCTCCTGGTCCCACCCCTAGGGTAGGACTTAGTCGCGTGCCAGCCCCCTTTTCCCAGATAAAGGTAGAGACTGGCCCCCTTCCAAAACAGATCATCTTTGGAATCAAGATACCACTTTCCACGAAAGGACTTCACGATTTCTTCCTCAAGATTCTCCCTTGTGGCTAAGGAGTAGTCACCCTGCATCCGCAGGCACCATCTAAGAACACTGCGGTCTGCTGCACGTCCTTCCTCCGGAATCCGACTGCCCAGCTCGACGAAACCCGGCTTCCCTGGCACCTCTGACCTCTACCCACCTCTACAGCACAGCTGGGAACCGTGGGTGCGACGAGACCTCGAGGGACCGGCCATCGCCAAGACTGCACGACTTCTGCACAGCAAGCCCACCGAGTAATTTCCTGGTGAGTGCTTTGGGGTCCGAGAAGCCCCCACCCTGAGCAGCTCCAGCACCGAAGAGCAGCCCCCCAGCATCTCCACGATCGGCGTGGGGCCCTTCTGCTTTTTGCTGCTCACCGCGTTGTTTGGCTACTAGCCCGCTGGCTTGTGGCCTTCCGAACGACGCCCAACGACAACACTACTGCTAGTCTGGTTGCTCCAGACTGGCCCTTGCTTCCCTCCATCGGAGAAGTACCCTGGACCCTCCTGGTCCGGCTAAGACGCCATTTTAGGTCCACCGCGTGGGCCTTGCATTTGCCAAGACTTGTTGCCCAATCCTGGGTCCAGCGACGTCGACAGCAAGAACCTTCGTGGGACAGCTCGCACCTCCATCCTGGTCGCCGACAACGCCTCCTGGTTCGAGAGACTGCAGAGCCCAGCAGCGCCCACTCACCTGACTGCGGTGACTTCGCCCGGTGCCATCCTGGTGCCCACTTAATCACTGGCTAGTGATTCAAGAACTTGGTCCCCTCTGCTTTCAGGTTTCCTTCTTCCTTGATCCAGGCTTGGATCCATCGAACTTTCCTTCACTGGTCGCCTGCCAGCAACTTCCTTCTTCCAGGCTCCTGGTCCAGCAACGAGATTCCCGACGTCTTTTCAGACCTATGCAGCTGCAGCCCCTGGGCTAGGTAACTTCGGCACTTCGGTGTCCCAGCATAGCCTCACTATCCTAGGGTCAGGATCCACTGTCGTTTTCTCCCTACCAGGTCGGGTTCGCCCGTGAACACTAACTTTGCCTTTACTAGCTTCC